>NW_026577978.1:4813474-6016843 GCF_029603195.1 Condylostylus longicornis | reverse complement strand
CCAGTGATCACAAAAAACACGTAGAATCGCTGTATCTCTTCTAGTTTAGCCAGAAAACGCGTTTAAAGTTTTGCAAGTGATTTTTTCAAATATCTCCAAAAATATTTTTGCTACAACCTATTATCATATATCGGCAGAATCTGTGCATTCCCAGTGATCACAAAAAACACGTAGAATCGCTCTATCTCTTCTAGTTTAGCCAGAAAACGCGTTTAAAGTTTTGCAAGTGATTTTTTCAAATATCTCCAAAAATATTTTTGCTACAACCTATTATCATATATCGGCAGAATCTGTGCATTCCCAGTGATCACAAAAAACACGTAGAATCGCTCTATCTCTTCTAGTTTAGCCAGAAAACGCGTTTAAAGTTTTGCAAGTGATTTTTTCAAATATCTCCAAAAATATTTTTGCTACAACCTATTATCATATATCGGCAGAATCTGTGCATTCCCAGTGATCACAAAAAACACGTAGAATCGCTCTATCTCTTCTAGTTTAGCCAGAAAGCGCGTTTAAAGTGTTGCAAGTGATTTTTTCAAATATCTCCAAAAATATTTTTGCTACAACCTATTATCATATATCGGCAGAATCTGTGCATTCCCAGTGATCACAAAAAACACGTAGAATCGCTCTATCTCTTCTAGTTTAGCCAGAAAACGCGTTTAAAGTTTTGCAAGTGATTTTTTCAAATATCTCCAAAAATATTTTTGCTACAACCTATTATCATATATCGGCAGAATCTGTGCATTCCCAGTGATCACAAAAAACACGTAGAATCGCTCTATCTCTTCTAGTTTAGCCAGAAAACGCGTTTAAAGTTTTGCAAGTAATTTTTTCAAATATCTCCAAAAATATTTTTGCAACAACCTATTATCATATATCGGCAGAATCTGTGCACTCCCAGTGATCACAAAAAACACGTAGAATCGCTCTATCTCTTCTAGTTTAGCCAGAAAACGCGTTTAAAGTTTTGCAAGTGATTTTTTCAAATATCTCCAAAAATATTTTTGCTACAACCTATTATCATATATCGGCAGAATCTGTGCATTCCCAGTGATCACAAAAAACACGTAGAATCGCTCTATCTCTTCTAGTTTAGCCAGAAAACGCGTTTAAAGTTTTGCAAGTGATTTTTTCAAATATCTCCAAAAATATTTTTGCTACAACCTATTATCATATATCGGCAGAATCTGTGCATTCCCAGTGATCACAAAAAACACGTAGAATCGCTCTATCTCTTCTAGTTTAGCCAGAAAACGCGTTTAAAGTTTTGCAAGTGATTTTTTCAAATATCTCCAAAAATATTTTTGCTACAACCTATTATCATATATCGGCAGAATCTGTGCATTCCCAGTGATCACAAAAAACACGTAGAATCGCTCTATCTCTTCTAGTTTAGCCAGAAAACGCGTTTAAAGTTTTGCAAGTGATTTTTTCAAATATCTCCAAAAATATTTTTGCTACAACCTATTATCATATATCGGCAGAATCTGTGCATTCCCAGTGATCACAAAAAACACGTAGAATCGCTCTATCTCTTCTAGTTTAGCCAGAAAACGCGTTTAAAGTTTTGCAAGTGATTTTTTCAAATATCTCCAAAAATATTTTTGCTACAACCTATTATCATATATCGGCAGAATCTGTGTATTCCCAGTGATCACAAAAAACACGTAGAATCGCTCTATCTCTTCTAGTTTAGCCAGAAAACGCGTTTAAAGTTTTGCAAGTGATTTTTTCAAATATCTCCAAAAATATTTTTGCTACAACCTATTATCATATATCGGCAGAATCTGTGCATTCCCAGTGATCACAAAAAACACGTAGAATCGCTGTATCTCTTCTAGTTTAGCCAGAAAACGCGTTTAAAGTTTTGCAAGTGATTTTTTCAAATATCTCCAAAAATATTTTTGCTACAACCTATTATCATATATCGGCAGAATCTGTGCATTCCCAGTGATCACAAAAAACACGTAGAATCGCTCTATCTCTTCTAGTTTAGCCAGAAAACGCGTTTAAAGTTTTGCAAGTGATTTTTTCAAATATCTCCAAAAATATTTTTGCTACAACCTATTATCATATATCGGCAGAATCTGTGCATTCCCAGTGATCACAAAAAACACGTAGAATCGCTCTATCTCTTCTAGTTTAGTCAGAAAACGCGTTTAAAGTTTTGCCTATTATCATATATCGGCAGAATCTGTGCATTCCCAGTGATCACAAAAAACACGTAGAATCGCTCTATCTCTTCTAGTTTAGCCAGAAAGCGCGTTTAAAGTTTTGCAAGTGATTTTTTCAAATATCTCCAAAAATATTTTTGCTACAACCTATTATCATATATCGGCAGAATCTGTGCATTCCCAGTGATCACAAAAAACACGTAGAATCGCTCTATCTCTTCTAGTTTAGCCAGAAAACGCGTTTAAAGTTTTGCAAGTGATTTTTTCAAATATCTCCAAAAATATTTTTGCTACAACCTATTATCATATATCGGCAGAATCTGTGCATTCCCAGTGATCACAAAAAACACGTAGAATCGCTCTATCTCTTCTAGTTTAGCCAGAAAACGCGTTTAAAGTTTTGCAAGTAATTTTTTCAAATATCTCCAAAAATATTTTTGCAACAACCTATTATCATATATCGGCAGAATCTGTGCATTCCCAGTGATCACAAAAAACACGTAGAATCGCTCTATCTCTTCTAGTTTAGCCAGAAAGCGCGTTTAAAGTTTTGCAAGTGATTTTTTCAAATATCTCCAAAAATATTTTTGCTACAACCTATTATCATATATCGGCAGAATCTGTGCATTCCCAGTGATCACAAAAAACACGTAGAATCGCTCTATCTCTTCTAGTTTAGCCAGAAAACGCGTTTAAAGTTTTGCAAGTGATTTTTTCAAATATCTCCAAAAATATTTTTGCTACAACCTATTATCATATATCGGCAGAATCTGTGCATTCCCAGTGATCACAAAAAACACGTAGAATCGCTCTATCTCTTCTAGTTTAGCCAGAAAACGCGTTTAAAGTTTTGCAAGTGATTTTTTCAAATATCTCCAAAAATATTTTTTTTTGCTACAACCTATTATCATATATCGGCAGAATCTGTGCATTCCCAGTGATCACAAAAAACACGTAGAATCGCTCTATCTCTTCTAGTTTAGCCAGAAAACGCGTTTAAAGTTTTGCAAGTGATTTTTTCGAATATCTCCAAAAATATTTTTGCTACAACCTATTATCATATATCGGCAGAATCTGTGCATTCCCAGTGATCACAAAAAACGCGTGGAATCGCTCTATCTCTTCTAGTTTAGCCAGAAAACGCGTTTAAAGTTTTGCAAGTGATTTTTTCAAATATCTCCAAAAATATTTTTGCTACAACCTATTATCATATATCGGCAGAATCTGTGCATTCCCAGTGATCACAAAAAACACGTAGAATCGCTCTATCTCTTCTAGTTTAGCCAGAAAACGCGTTTAAAGTTTTGCAAGTGATTTTTTCAAATATCTCCAAAAATATTTTTGCTACAACCTATTATCATATATCGGCAGAATCTGTGCATTCCAAGTGATCACAAAAAACACGTAGAATCGCTCTATCTCTTCTAGTTTAGCCAGAAAACGCGTTTAAAGTTTTGCAAGTGATTTTTTCAAATATCTCCAAAAATATTTTTGCTACAACCTATTATCATATATCGGCAGAATCTGTGCATTCCCAGTGATCACAAAAAACACGTAGAATCGCTCTATCTCTTCTAGTTTAGCCAGAAAACGCGTTTAAAGTTTTGCAAGTGATTTTTTCAAATATCTCCAAAAATATTTTTGCTACAACCTATTATCATATATCGGCAGAATCTGTGCATTCCCAGTGATCACAAAAAACACGTAGAATTGCTCTATCTCTTCTAGTTTAGCCAGAAAACGCGTTTAAAGTTTTGCAAGTGATTTTTTCAAATATCTCCAAAAGTATTTTTGCTACAACCTATTATCATATATCGGCAGAATCTGTGCATTCCCAGTGATCACAAAAAACACGTAGAATCGCTCTATCTCTTCTAGTTTAGCCAGAAAACGCGTTTAAAGTTTTGCAAGTGATTTTTTCAAATATCTCCAAAAATATTTTTGCTACAACCTATTATCATATATCGGCAGAATCTGTGCATTCCCAGTGATCACAAAAAACACGTAGAATTGCTCTATCTCTTCTAGTTTAGCCAGAAAACGCGTTTAAAGTTTTGCAAGTGATTTTTTCAAATATCTCCAAAAATATTTTTGCTACAACCTATTATCATATATCGGCAGAATCTGTGCATTCCCAGTGATCACAAAAAACACGTAGAATCGCTCTATCTCTTCTAGTTTAGCCAGAAAACGCGTTTAAAGTTTTGCAAGTGATTTTTTCAAATATGTCCAAAAATATTTTTGCTACAACCTATTTTCATATATCGGCAGAATCTGTGCATTCCCAGTGATCACAAAAAACACGTAGAATCGCTCTATCTCTTCTAGTTTAGCCAGAAAACGCGTTTAAAGTTTTGCAAGTGATTTTTTCAAATATCTCCAAAAATAATTTTGCTACAACCTATTATCATATATCGGCAGAATCTGTGCATTCCCAGTGATCACAAAAAACACGTAGAATCGCTCTATCTCTTCTAGTTTAGCCAGAAAACGCGTTTAAAGTTTTGCAAGTGATTTTTTCAAATATCCCCAAAAATATTTTTGCTACACCCTATTATCATATATCGGCAGAATCTTTGATTTTTTCAAATATCTCCAAAAATATTTTTGCTACAACCTATTATCATATATCGGCAGAATCTGTGCATTCCCAGTGATCACAAAAAACACGTAGAATCGCTCTATCTCTTCTAGTTTAGCCAGAAAACGCGTTTAAAGTTTTGCAAGTGATTTTTTCAAATATCCCCAAAAATATTTTTGCTACAACCTATTATCATATATCGGCAGAATCTGTGCATTCCCAGTGATCACAAAAAACACGTAGAATCGCTCTATCTCTTCTAGTTTAGCCAGAAAACGCGTTTAAAGTTTTGCAAGTGATTTTTTCAAATATCTCCAAAAATATTTTGCAACAACCTATTATCATATATCGGCAGAATCTGTGCATTCCCAGTGATCACAAAAAACACGTAGAATCGCTCTATCTCTTCTAATTTAGCCAGAAAACGCGTTTAAAGTTTTGCAAGTGATTTTTTCAAATATCTGCAAAAATATTTTTGCTACAACCTATTATCATATATCGGCAGAATCTATGCATTCCCAGTGATCACAAAAAACACGTAGAATCGCTCTATCTCTTCTAGTTTAGCCAGAAAACGCGTTTAAAGTTTTGCAAGTGATTTTTTCAAATATCTCCAAAAATATTTTTGCTACAACCTATTATCATATATCGGCAGAATCTGTGCATTCCCAGTGATCACAAAAAACACGTAGAATCGCTCTATCTCTTCTAGTTTAGCCAGAAAACGCGTTTAAAGTTTTGCAAGTGATTTTTTCAAATATCTCCAAAAATATTTTTGCTACAACCTATTATCATATATCGGCAGAATCTGTGCATTCCCAGTGATCACAAAAAACACGTAGAATCGCTCTATCTCTTCTAGTTTAGCCAGAAAACGCGTTTAAAGTTTTGCAAGTGATTTTTTCAAATATCTCCAAAAATAATTTTGCTACAACCTATTATCATATATCGGCAGAATCTATGCATTCCCAGTGATCACAAAAAACACGTAGAATCGCTCTATCTCTTCTAGTTTAGCCAGAAAACGCGTTTAAAGTTTTGCAAGTGATTTTTTCAAATATCTCCAAAAATATTTTTGCTACAACCTATTATCATATATCGGCAGAATCTGTGCATTCCCAGTGATCACAAAAAACACGTAGAATCGCTCTATCTCTTCTAGTTTAGCCAGAAAACGCGTTTAAAGTTTTGCAAGTGATTTTTTCAAATATCTCCAAAAATAATTTTGCTACAACCTATTATCATATATCGGCAGAATCTGTGCATTCCCAGTGATCACAAAAAACACGTAGAATCGCTCTATCTCTTCTAGTTTAGCCAGAAAACGCGTTTAAAGTTTTGCAAGTGATTTTTTCAAATATCCCCAAAAATATTTTTGCTACACCCTATTATCATATATCGGCAGAATCTTTGATTTTTTCAAATATCTCCAAAAATATTTTTGCTACAACCTATTATCATATATCGGCAGAATCTGTGCATTCCCAGTGATCACAAAAAACACGTAGAATCGCTCTATCTCTTCTAGTTTAGCCAGAAAACGCGTTTAAAGTTTTGCAAGTGATTTTTTCAAATATCCCCAAAAATATTTTTGCTACAACCTATTATCATATATCGGCAGAATCTGTGCATTCCCAGTGATCACAAAAAACACGTAGAATCGCTCTATCTCTTCTAGTTTAGCCAGAAAACGCGTTTAAAGTTTTGCAAGTGATTTTTTCAAATATCTCCAAAAATATTTTTGCAACAACCTATTATCATATATCGGCAGAATCTGTGCATTCCCAGTGATCACAAAAAACACGTAGAATCGCTCTATCTCTTCTAGTTTAGCCAGAAAACGCGTTTAAAGTTTTGCAAGTGATTTTTTCAAATATCTCCAAAAATATTTTTGCTACAACCTATTATCATATATCGGCAGAATCTGTGCATTCCCAGTGATCACAAAAAACACGTAGAATCGCTCTATCTCTTCTAGTTTAGCCAGAAAACGCGTTTAAAGTTTTGCAAGTGATTTTTTCGAATATCTCCAAAAATATTTTTGCTACAACCTATTATCATATATCGGCAGAATCTGTGCATTCCCAGTGATCACAAAAAACGCGTAGAATCGCTCTATCTCTTCTAGTTTAGCCAGAAAACGCGTTTAAAGTTTTGCAAGTGATTTTTTCAAATATCTCCAAAAATATTTTTGCTACAACCTATTATCATATATCGGCAGAATCTGTGCATTCCCAGTGATCACAAAAAACACGTAGAATCGCTCTATCTCTTCTAGTTTAGCCAGAAAACGCGTTTAAAGTTTTGCAAGTGATTTTTTCAAATATCTCCAAAAATATTTTTGCTACAACCTATTATCATATATCGGCAGAATCTGTGCATTCCAAGTGATCACAAAAAACACGTAGAATCGCTCTATCTCTTCTAGTTTAGCCAGAAAACGCGTTTAAAGTTTTGCAAGTGATTTTTTCAAATATCTCCAAAAATATTTTTGCTACAACCTATTATCATATATCGGCAGAATCTGTGCATTCCCAGTGATCACAAAAAACACGTAGAATCGCTCTATCTCTTCTAGTTTAGTCAGAAAACGCGTTTAAAGTTTTGCAAGTGATTTTTTCAAATATCTCCAAAAATATTTTTGCTACAACCTATTATCATATATCGGCAGAATCTGTGCATTCCCAGTGATCACAAAAAACACGTAGAATTGCTCTATCTCTTCTAGTTTAGCCAGAAAACGCGTTTAAAGTTTTGCAAGTGATTTTTTCAAATATCTCCAAAAGTATTTTTGCTACAACCTATTATCATATATCGGCAGAATCTGTGCATTCCCAGTGATCACAAAAAACACGTAGAATCGCTCTATCTCTTCTAGTTTAGCCAGAAAACGCGTTTAAAGTTTTGCAAGTGATTTTTTCAAATATCTCCAAAAATATTTTTGCTACAACCTATTATCATATATCGGCAGAATCTGTGCATTCCCAGTGATCACAAAAAACACGTAGAATTGCTCTATCTCTTCTAGTTTAGCCAGAAAACGCGTTTAAAGTTTTGCAAGTGATTTTTTCAAATATCTCCAAAAATATTTTTGCTACAACCTATTATCATATATCGGCAGAATCTGTGCATTCCCAGTGATCACAAAAAACACGTAGAATCGCTCTATCTCTTCTAGTTTAGCCAGAAAACGCGTTTAAAGTTTTGCAAGTGATTTTTTCAAATATGTCCAAAAATATTTTTGCTACAACCTATTTTCATATATCGGCAGAATCTGTGCATTCCCAGTGATCACAAAAAACACGTAGAATCGCTCTATCTCTTCTAGTTTAGCCAGAAAACGCGTTTAAAGTTTTGCAAGTGATTTTTTCAAATATCTCCAAAAATATTTTTGCTACAACCTATTATCATATATCGGCAGAATCTGTGCATTCCCAGTGATCACAAAAAACACGTAGAATCGCTCTATATCTTCTAGTTTAGCCAGAAAACGCGTTTAAAGTTTTGCAAGTGATTTTTTCAAATATCTCCAAAAATATTTTTGCTACAACCTATTATCATATATCGGCAGAATCTTTGCATTCCCAGTGATCACAAAAAACACGTAGAATCGCTCTATCTCTTCTAGTATAGCCAGAAAACGCGTTTAAAGTTTTGCAAGTGATTTTTTCAAATATCTGCAAAAATATTTTTGCTACAACCTATTATCATATATCGGCAGAATCTATGCATTCCCAGTGATCACAAAAAACACGTAGAATCGCTCTATCTCTTCTAGTTTAGCCAGAAAACGCGTTTAAAGTTTTGCAAGTGATTTTTTCAAATATCTCCAAAAATATTTTTGCTACAACCTATTATCATATATCGGCAGAATCTGTGCATTCCCAGTGATCACAAAAAACACGTAGAATCGCTCTATCTCTTCTAGTTTAGCCAGAAAACGCGTTTAAAGTTTTGCAAGTGATTTTTTCAAATATCTCCAAAAATAATTTTGCTACAACCTATTATCATATATCGGCAGAATCTGTGCATTCCCAGTGATCACAAAAAACACGTAGAATCGCTCTATCTCTTCTAGTTTAGCCAGAAAACGCGTTTAAAGTTTTGCAAGTGATTTTTTCAAATATCCCCAAAAATATTTTTGCTACACCCTATTATCATATATCGGCAGAATCTTTGATTTTTTCAAATATCTCCAAAAATATTTTTGCTACAACCTATTATCATATATCGGCAGAATCTGTGCATTCCCAGTGATCACAAAAAACACGTAGAATCGCTCTATCTCTTCTAGTTTAGCCAGAAAACGCGTTTAAAGTTTTGCAAGTGATTTTTTCAAATATCCCCAAAAATATTTTTGCTACAACCTATTATCATATATCGGCAGAATCTGTGCATTCCCAGTGATCACAAAAAACACGTAGAATCGCTCTATCTCTTCTAGTTTAGCCAGAAAACGCGTTTAAAGTTTTGCAAGTGATTTTTTCAAATATCTCAAAAAATATTTTTGCTACAACCTATTATCATATATCGGCAGAATCTGTGCATTCCCAGTGATCACAAAAAACACGTAGAATTGCTCTATCTCTTCTAGTTTAGCCAGAAAACGCGTTTAAAGTTTTGCAAGTGATTTTTTCAAATATCCCCAAAAATATTTTTGCTACAACCTATTATCATATATCGGCAGAATCTGTGCATTCCCAGTGATCACAAAAAACACGTAGAATCGCTCTATCTCTTCTAGTTTAGCCAGAAAACGCGTTTAAAGTTTTGCAAGTGATTTTTTCAAATATCTCAAAAATATTTTTGCTACAACCTATTATTAGCCAGAAAACGCGTTTAAAGTTTTGCAAGTGATTTTTTCAAATATCTCCAAAAATATTTTTGCTACAACCTATTATCATATATCGGCAGAATCTGTGCATTCCCAGTGATCACAAAAAACACGTAGAATCGCTCTATCTCTTCTAGTTTAGCCAGAAAACGCGTTTAAAGTTTTGCAAGTGATTTTTTCAAATATCTCAAAAATATTTTTGCTACAACCTATTATCATATATCGGCAGAATCTGTGCATTCCAAGTGATCACAAAAAACACGTAGAATCGCTCTATCTCTTCTAGTTTAGCCAGAAAACGCGTTTAAAGTTTTGCAAGTGATTTTTTCGAATATCTCCAAAAATATTTTTGCTACAACCTATTATCATATATCGGCAGAATCTGTGCATTCCCAGTGATCACAAAAAACGCGTAGAATCGCTCTATCTCTTCTAGTTTAGCCAGAAAACGCGTTTAAAGTTTTGCAAGTGATTTTTTCAAATATCTCCAAAAATATTTTTGCTACAACCTATTATCATATATCGGCAGAATCTGTGCATTCCCAGTGATCACAAAAAACACGTAGAATCGCTCTATCTCTTCTAGTTTAGCCAGAAAACGCGTTTAAAGTTTTGCAAGTGATTTTTTCAAATATCTCAAAAAATATTTTTGCTACAACCTATTATCATATATCGGCAGAATCTGTGCATTCCCAGTGATCACAAAAAACACGTAGAATCGCTCTATCTCTTCTAGTTTAGCCAGAAAACGCGTTTAAAGTTTTGCAAGTGATTTTTTCAAATATCTCCAAAAATATTTTTGCAACAACCTATTATCATATATCGGCAGAATCTGTGCATTCCCAGTGATCACAAAAAACACGTAGAATTGCTCTATCTCTTCTAGTTTAGCCAGAAAACGCGTTTAAAGTTTTGCAAGTGATTTTTTCAAATATCCCCAAAAATATTTTTGCTACAACCTATTATCATATATCGGCAGAATCTGTGCATTCCCAGTGATCACAAAAAACACGTAGAATCGCTCTATCTCTTCTAGTTTAGCCAGAAAACGCGTTTAAAGTTTTGCAAGTGATTTTTTCAAATATCTGCAAAAATATTTTTGCTACAACCTATTATCATATATCGGCAGAATCTGTGCATTCCAAGTGATCACAAAAAACACGTAGAATCGCTCTATCTCTTCTAGTTTAGCCAGAAAACGCGTTTAAAGTTTTGCAAGTGATTTTTTCGAATATCTCCAAAAATATTTTTGCTACAACCTATTATCATATATCGGCAGAATCTGTGCATTCCCAGTGATCACAAAAAACGCGTAGAATCGCTCTATCTCTTCTAGTTTAGCCAGAAAACGCGTTTAAAGTTTTGCAAGTGATTTTTTCAAATATCTCCAAAAATATTTTTGCTACAACCTATTATCATATATCGGCAGAATCTGTGCATTCCAAGTGATCACAAAAAACACGTAGAATCGCTCTATCTCTTCTAGTTTAGCCAGAAAACGCGTTTAAAGTTTTGCAAGTGATTTTTTCAAATATCTCCAAAAATATTTTTGCTACAACCTATTATCATATATCGGCAGAATCTGTGCATTCCCAGTGATCACAAAAAACACGTAGAATCGCTCTATCTCTTCTAGTTTAACCAGAAAACGCGTTTAAAGTTTTGCAAGTGATTTTTTCAAATATCTCCAAAAGTATTTTTGCTACAACCTATTATCATATATCGGCAGAATCTGTGCATTCCAAGTGATCACAAAAAACACGTAGAATCGCTCTATCTCTTCTAGTTTAGCCAGAAAACGCGTTTAAAGTTTTGCAAGTGATTTTTTCGAATATCTCCAAAAATATTTTTGCTACAACCTATTATCATATATCGGCAGAATCTGTGCATTCCCAGTGATCACAAAAAACGCGTAGAATCGCTCTATCTCTTTTAGTTTAGCCAGAAAACGCGTTTAAAGTTTTGCAAGTGATTTTTTCAAATATCTCCAAAAATATTTTTGCTACAACCTATTATCATATATCGGCAGAATCTGTGCATTCCCAGTGATCACAAAAAACACGTAGAATTGCTCTATCTCTTCTAGTTTAGCCAGAAAACGCGTTTAAAGTTTTGCAAGTGATTTTTTCAAATATCCCCAAAAATATTTTTGCTACAACCTATTATCATATATCGGCAGAATCTGTGCATTCCCAGTGATCACAAAAAACACGTAGAATCGCTCTATCTCTTCTAGTTTAGCCAGAAAACGCGTTTAAAGTTTTGCAAGTGATTTTTTCAAATATCTCAAAAAATATTTTTGCTACAACCTATTATCATATATCGGCAGAATCTGTGCATTCCCAGTGATCACAAAAAACACGTAGAATCGCTCTATCTCTTCTAGTTTAGCCAGAAAACGCGTTTAAAGTTTTGCAAGTGATTTTTTCAAATATCTCCAAAAATATTTTTGCAACAACCTATTATCATATATCGACAGAATCTGTGCATTCCCAGTGATCACAAAAAACACGTAGAATTGCTCTATCTCTTCTAGTTTAGCCAGAAAACGCGTTTAAAGTTTTGCAAGTGATTTTTTCAAATATCCCCAAAAATATTTTTGCTACAACCTATTATCATATATCGGCAGAATCTGTGCATTCCCAGTGATCACAAAAAACACGTAGAATCGCTCTATCTCTTCTAGTTTAGCCAGAAAACGCGTTTAAAGTTTTGCAAGTGATTTTTTCAAATATCTCAAAAAATATTTTTGCTACAACCTATTATCATATATCGGCAGAATCTGTGCATTCCCAGTGATCGCAAAAAACACGTAGAATCGCTCTATCTCTTCTAGTTTAGCCAGAAAACGCGTTTAAAGTTTTGCAAGTGATTTTTTCAAATATCTCCAAAAATATTTTTGCTACAACCTATTATCATATATCGGCAGAATCTGTGCATTCCCAGTGATCACAAAAAACACGTAGAATCGCTCTATCTCTTCTAGTTTAGCCAGAAAACGCGTTTAAAGTTTTGCAAGTGATTTTTTCAAATATCCCCAAAAATATTTTTGCTACAACCTATTATCATATATCGGCAGAATCTGTGCATTCCCAGTGATCACAAAAAACACGTAGAATCGCTCTATCTCTTCTAGTTTAGCCAGAAAACGCGTTTAAAGTTTTGCAAGTGATTTTTTCAAATATCTCAAAAAATATTTTTGCTACAACCTATTATCATATATCGGCAGAATCTGTGCATTCCCAGTGATCACAAAAAACACGTAGAATCGCTCTATCTCTTCTAGTTTAGCCAGAAAACGCGTTTAAAGTTTTGCAAGTGATTTTTTCAAATATCTCCAAAAATATTTTTGCAACAACCTATTATCATATATCGACAGAATCTGTGCATTCCCAGTGATCACAAAAAACACGTAGAATTGCTCTATCTCTTCTAGTTTAGCCAGAAAACGCGTTTAAAGTTTTGCAAGTGATTTTTTCAAATATCCCCAAAAATATTTTTGCTACAACCTATTATCATATATCGGCAGAATCTGTGCATTCCCAGTGATCACAAAAAACACGTAGAATCGCTCTATCTCTTCTAGTTTAGCCAGAAAACGCGTTTAAAGTTTTGCAAGTGATTTTTTCAAATATCCCCAAAAATATTTTTGCTACAACCTATTATCATATATCGGCAGAATCTGTGCATTCCCAGTGATCACAAAAAACACGTAGAATCGCTCTATCTCTTCTAGTTTAGCCAGAAAACGCGTTTAAAGTTTTGCAAGTGATTTTTTCAAATATCTCAAAAAATATTTTTGCTACAACCTATTATCATATATCGGCAGAATCTGTGCATTCCCAGTGATCACAAAAAACACGTAGAATCGCTCTATCTCTTCTAGTTTAGCCAGAAAACGCGTTTAAAGTTTTGCAAGTGATTTTTTCAAATATCTCCAAAAATATTTTTGCAACAACCTATTATCATATATCGACAGAATCTGTGCATTCCCAGTGATCACAAAAAACACGTAGAATTGCTCTATCTCTTCTAGTTTAGCCAGAAAACGCGTTTAAAGTTTTGCAAGTGATTTTTTCAAATATCCCCAAAAATATTTTTGCTACAACCTATTATCATATATCGGCAGAATCTGTGCATTCCCAGTGATCACAAAAAACACGTAGAATCGCTCTATCTCTTCTAGTTTAGCCAGAAAACGCGTTTAAAGTTTTGCAAGTGATTTTTTCAAATATCTCAAAAAATATTTTTGCTACAACCTATTATCATATATCGGCAGAATCTGTGCATTCCCAGTGATCGCAAAAAACACGTAGAATCGCTCTATCTCTTCTAGTTTAGCCAGAAAACGCGTTTAAAGTTTTGCAAGTGATTTTTTCAAATATCTCCAAAAATATTTTTGCTACAACCTATTATCATATATCGGCAGAATCTGTGCATTCCCAGTGATCACAAAAAACACGTAGAATTGCTCTATCTCTTCTAGTTTAGCCAGAAAACGCGTTTAAAGTTTTGCAAGTGATTTTTTCAAATATCCCCAAAAATATTTTCGCTACAACCTATTATCATATATCGGCAGAATCTGTGCATTCCCAGTGATCACAAAAAACACGTAGAATCGCTCTATCTCTTCTAGTTTAGCCAGAAAACGCGTTTAAAGTTTTGCAAGTGATTTTTTCAAATATCTCAAAAAATATTTTTGCCACAACCTATTATCATATATCGGCAGAATCTGTGCATTCCCAGTGATCACAAAAAACACGTAGAATCGCTCTATCTCTTTTAGTTTAGCCAGAAAACGCGTTTAAAGTTTTGCAAGTGATTTTTTCAAATATCTCCAAAAATATTTTTGCTACAACCTATTATCATATATCGGCAGAATCTGTGCATTCCCAGTGATCACAAAAAACACGTAGAATCGCTCTATCTCTTCTAGTTTAGCCAGAAAACGCGTTTAAAGTTTTGCAAGTGATTTTTTCAAATATCTCCAAAAATATTTTTGCTACAACCTATTATCATATATCGGCAGAATCTGTGCATTCCCAGTGATCACAAAAACTACATAGAATCGCTCTATCTCTTCTGATTTAGCCTAAAAACACGTTTAAATTTTTGTAATTAATTTTTTCAAATATCTCCAAAAATATTTTTGCTACAACCTATTATCATATATCGGCAGAATCTGTGCATTCCCAGTGATCACAAAAAACACGTAGAATCGCTCTATCTCTTCTAGTTTAGCCGGAAAACGCGTTTAAAGTTTTGCAAGTGATTTTTTCAAATATCTCCAAAAATATTTTTGCTACAACCTATTATCATATATCGGCAGAATCTGTGCATTCCCAGTGATCACAAAAAATACGTAGAATCGCTCTATCTCTTCTGGTTTAGCCAGAAAACACGTTTAAATTTTTGCAATTGATTTTTTCAAATATCTCCAAAAATATTTTTGCTACAACCTATTATCATATATCGGCAGAATCTGTGCATTCCCAGTGATCACAAAAAACACGTAGAATCGCTCTATCTCTTCTAGTTTATCCAGAAAACGCGTTTAAAGTTTTGCAAGTGATTTTTTCAAATATCTCCAAAAATATTTTTGCTACAACCTATTATCATATATCGGCAGAATCTGTGCATTCCCAGTGATCACAAAAAACACGTAGAATCGCTCTATCTCTTCTAGTTTAGCCAGAAAACGCGTTTAAAATTTTGCAAGTGATTTTTTCAAATATCCCCAAAAATATTTTTGCTACAACCTATTATCATATATCGGCAGAATCTGTGCATTCCCAGTGATCACAAAAAACACGTAGAATCGCTCTATCTCTTCTAGTTTAGCCAGAAAACGCGTTTAAAGTTTTGCAAGTGATTTTTTCAAATATCTCCAAAAATATTTTTGCTACAACCTATTATCATATATCGGCAGAATCTGTGCATTCTCAGTGATCATAAAAAACACGTAAAATCGCTCTATCTCTTCTAGTTTAGCCAAAAAACGCGTTTAAAGTTTTGCAAGTGATTTTTTCAAATATCTCCAAAAATATTTTTGCTACAACCTATTATCATATATCGGCAGAATCTGTGCATTCCCAGTGATCACAAAAAACACGTAGAATCGCTCTATCTCTTCTAGTTTAGCCAGAAAACGCGTTTAAAGTTTTGCAAGTGATTTTTTCAAATATCTCCAAAAATATTTTTGCTACAACCTATTATCATATATCGGCAGAATCTGTGCATTCCCAGTGATCACAAAAAACACGTAGAATCGCTCTATCTCTTCTAGTTTAGCCGGAAAACGCGTTTAAAGTTTTGCAAGTGATTTTTTCAAATATCTCCAAAAATATTTTTGCTACAACCTATTATCATATATCGGCAGAATCTGTGCATTCCCAGTGATCACAAAAAACACGTAGAATCGCTCTATCTCTTCTAGTTTAGCCAGAAAACGCGTTTAAAGTTTTGCAAGTGATTTTTTCAAATATCTCCAAAAATATTTTTGCTACAACCTATTATCATATATCGGCAGAATCTGTGCATTCCCAGTGATCACAAAAAACACGTAGAATCGCTCTATCTCTTTTAGTTTAGCCAGAAAACGCGTTTAAAGTTTTGCAAGTGATTTTTTCAAATATCTCCAAAAATATTTTTGCTACAACCAATTATCATATATCGGCAGAATCTATGCATTGCCAGTGATCACAAAAAACACGTAGAATCGCTCTATCTCTTCTAGTTTAGCCGGAAAACGCGTTTAAAGTTTTGCAAGTGATTTTTTCAAATATCTCCAAAAATATTTTTGCTACAACCTATTATCATATATCGGCAGAATCTGTGCATTCCCAGTGATCACAAAAAACACGTAGAATCGCTCTATCTCTTCTAGTTTAGCCAGAAAACGCGTTTAAAGTTTTGCAAGTGATTTTTTCAAATATCCCCAAAAATATTTTTGCTACAACCTATTATCATATATCGGCAGAATCTGTGCATTCCCAGTGATCACAAAAAACACGTAGAATCGCTCTATCTCTTTTAGTTTAGCCAGAAAACGCGTTTAAAGTTTTGCAAGTGATTTTTTCAAATATCTCCAAAAATATTTTTGCTACAACCAATTATCATATATCGGCAGAATCTATGCATTGCCAGTGATCACAAAAAACACGTAGAATCGCTCTATCTCTTCTAGTTTAGCCAGAAAACGCGTTTAAAGTTTTGCAAGTGATTTTTTCAAATATCTCCAAAAATATTTTTGCTACAACCTATTATCATATATCGGCAGAATCTGTGCATTCCCAGTGATCACAAAAAACACGTAGAATCGCTCTATCTCTTCTAGTTTAGTCGGAAAACGCGTTTAAAGTTTTGCAAGTGATTTTTTCAAATATCTCCAAAAATATTTTTGCTACAACCTATTATCATATATCGGCAGAATCTGTGCATTCCCAGTGATCACAAAAAATACGTAGAATCGCTCTATCTCTTCTGGTTTAGCCAGAAAACACGTTTAAATTTTTGCAATTGATTTTTTCAAATATCTCCAAAAATATTTTTGCTACAACCTATTATCATATATCGGCAGAATCTGTGCATTCCCAGTGATCACAAAAAACACGTAGAATCGCTCTATCTCTTCTAGTTTATCCAGAAAACGCGTTTAAAGTTTTGCAAGTGATTTTTTCAAATATCTCCAAAAATATTTTTGCTACAACCTATTATCATATATCGGCAGAATCTGTGCATTCCCAGTGATCACAAAAAACACGTAGAATCGCTCTATCTCTTCTAGTTTAGCCAGAAAACGCGTTTAAAATTTTGCAAGTGATTTTTTCAAATATCCCCAAAAATATTTTTGCTACAACCTATTATCATATATCGGCAGAATCTGTGCATTCCCAGTGATCACAAAAAACACGTAGAATCGCTCTATCTCTTCTAGTTTAGCCAGAAAACGCGTTTAAAGTTTTGCAAGTGATTTTTTCAAATATCTCCAAAAATATTTTTGCTACAACCTATTATCATATATCGGCAGAATCTGTGCATTCCCAGTGATCACAAAAAACTACGTAGAATCGCTCTATCTCTTCTGGTTTAGCCAGAAAACACGTTTAAATTTTTGCAATTGATTTTTTCAAATGTCTCCAAAAATATTTTTGCTACAACCTATTATCATATATCGGCAGAATCTGTGCATTCCCAGTGATCACAAAAAACACGTAGAATCGCTCTATCTCTTCTAGTTTAGCCAGAAAACGCGTTTAAAGTTTTGCAAGTGATTTTTTCAAATATCTCCAAAAATATTTTTGCTACAAACTATTATCATATATCGGCAGAATCTGTGCATTCCCAGTGATCACAAAAACTACATAGAATCGCTTTATCTCTTCTGATTTAGACTGAAAACACGTTTAAATTTTTGTAATTAATTTTTTCAAATATCTCCAAAAATATTTTTGCTACAACCTATTATCATATATCGGCAGAATCTGTGCATTCCCAGTGATCACAAAAAACACGTAGAATCGCTCTATCTCTTCTAGTTTAGCCGGAAAACGCGTTTAAAGTTTTGCAAGTGATTTTTTCAAATATCCAAAAATATTTTTGCTACAACCTATTATCATATATCGGCAGAATCTGTGCATTCCCAGTGATCACAAAAAACACGTAGAATCGCTCTATCTCTTCTAGTTTAGCCAGAAAACGCGTTTAAAAATTTTGCAAGTGATTTTTTCAAATATCCCCAAAAATATTTTTGCTACAACCTATTATCATATATCGGCAGAATCTGTGCATTCTCAGTGATCACAAAAAACACGTAGAATCGCTCTATCTCTTCTAGTTTAGCCAAAAAACGCGTTTAAAGTTTTGCAAGTGATTTTTTCAAATATCTCCAAAAATATTTTTGCTACAACCTATTATCATATATCGGCAAAATCTGTGCATTCCCAGTGATCACAAAAACTACATAGAATCGCTCTATCTCTTCTGATTTAGCCAGAAAACACGTTTAAATTTTTGTAATTGATTTTTTCAAATATCTCCAAAAATATTTTTGCTACAACCTATTATCATATATCGGCAGAATCTGTGCATTCCCAGTGATCACAAAAAACACGTAGAATCGCTCTATCTCTTCTAGTTTAGCCGGAAAACGCGTTTAAAGTTTTGCAAGTGATTTTTTCAAATATCTCCAAAAATATTTTTGCTACAACCTATTATCACATATCGGCAGAATCTGTGCATTCCCAGAGATCACAAAAAACCCGTAGAATCGCTCTATCTCTTCTAGTTTAGCCAGAAAACGCGTTTAAAGTTTTGCAAGTGATTTTTTCAAATATCTCCAAAAATATTTTTGCTACAACCTATTATCATATATCGGCAGAATCTGTGCATTCCCAGTGATCACAAAAAACACGTAGAATCGCTCCATCTCTTCTAGTTTAGCCAGAAAACGCGTTTAAAGTTTTGCAAGTGATTTTTTCAAATATCTCCAAAAATATTTTTGCTACAACCTATTATCATATATCGGCAGAATCTGTGCATTCCCAGTGATCACAAAAACTACGTAGAATCGCTCTATCTCTTCTGGTTTAGCCAGAAAACACGTTTACATTTTTGCAATTGATTTTTTCAAATGTCTCCAAAAATATTTTTGCTACAACCTATTATCATATATCGGCAGAATCAGTGCATTCCCAGTGATCACAAAAAACACGTAGAATCGCTCTATCTCTTCTAGTTTAGCCAGAAAACGCGTTTAAAGTTTTGCAAGTGATTTTTTCAAATATCTCCAAAAATATTTTTGCTACAAACTATTATCATATATCGGCAGAATCTGTGCATTCCCAGTGATCACAAAAACTACATAGAATCGCTTTATCTCTTCTGATTTAGCCTGAAAACACGTTTAAATTTTTGTAATTAATTTTTTCAAATATCTCCAAAAATATTTTTGCTACAACCTATTATCATATATCGGCAGAATCTGTGCATTCCCAGTGATCACAAAAAACACGTAGAATCGCTCTATCTCTTCTAGTTTAGCCGGAAAACGCGTTTAAAGTTTTGCAAGTGATTTTTTCAAATATCCAAAAATATTTTTGCTACAACCTATTATCATATATCGGCAGAATCTGTGCATTCCCAGTGATCACAAAAAACACGTAGAATCGCTCTATCTCTTCTAGTTTAGCCAGAAAACGCGTTTAAAATTTTGCAAGTGATTTTTTCAAATATCCCCAAAAATATTTTTCCTACAACCTATTATCATATATCGGCAGAATCTGTGCATTCTCAGTGATCACAAAAAACACGTAGAATCGCTCTATCTCTTCTAGTTTAGCCAAAAAACGCGTTTAAAGTTTTGCAAGTGATTTTTTCAAATATCTCCAAAAATATTTTTGCTACAACCTATTATCATATATCGGCAGAATCTGTGCATTCTCAGTGATCATAAAAAACACGTAGAATCGCTCTATCTCTTCTAGTTTAGCCAAAAAACGCGTTTAAAGTTTTGCAAGTGATTTTTTCAAATATCTCCAAAAATATTTTTGCTACAACCTATTATCATATATCGGCAAAATCTGTGCATTCCCAGTGATCACAAAAACTACATAGAATCGCTCTATCTCTTCTGATTTAGCCAGAAAACACGTTTAAATTTTTGTAATTGATTTTTTCAAATATCTCCAAAAATATTTTTGCTACAACCTATTATCATATATCGGCAGAATCTGTGCATTCCCAGTGATCACAAAAAACACGTAGAATCGCTCTATCTCTTCTAGTTTAGCCGGAAAACGCGTTTAAAGTTTTGCAAGTGATTTTTTCAAATATCTCCAAAAATATTTTTGCTACAACCTATTATCATATATCGGCAGAATCTGTGCATTCCCAGAGATCACAAAAAACCCGTAAAATCGCTCTATCTCTTCTAGTTTAGCCAGAAAACGCGTTTAAAGTTTTGCAAGTGATTTTTTCAAATATCTCCAAAAATATTTTTGCTACAACCTATTATCATATATCGGCAGAATCTGTGCATTCCCAGTGATCACAAAAAACACGTAGAATCGCTCTATCTCTTCTAGTTTAGCCAGAAAACGCGTTTAAAGTTTTGCAAGTGATTTTTTCAAATATCCCCAAAAATATTTTTGCTACAACCTATTATCATATATCGGCAGAATCTGTGCATTCCCAGTGATCACAAAAAACACGTAGAATCGCTCTATCTCTTCTAGTTTAGCCAGAAAACGCGTTTAAAGTTTTGCAAGTGATTTTTTCAAATATCTCCAAAAGTATTTTTGCTACAACCTATTATCATATATCGGCAGAATCTGTGCATTCCCAGTGATCACAAAAAACACGTAGAATCACTCTATCTCTTCTAGTTTAGCCAGAAAACACGTTTAAATTTTTGCAATTGATTTTTTCAAATGTCTCCAAAAATATTTTTGCTACAACCTATTATCATATATCGGCAGAATCTGTGCATTCCCAGTGATCACAAAAAACACGTAGAATCGCTCTATCTCTTCTAGTTTAGCCAGAAAACGCGTTTAAAGTTTTGCAAGTGATTTTTTCAAATATCTCCAAAAATATTTTTGCTACAACCTATTATCATATATCGGCAGAATCTGTGCATTCCCAGTGATCACAAAAAACACGTAGAATCGCTCTATCTCTTCTAGTTTAGCCAGAAAACGCGTTTAAAGTTTTGCAAGTGATTTTTTCAAATATCTCCAAAAATATTTTTGCTACAAACTATTATCATATATCGGCAGAATCTGTGCATTCCCAGTGATCACAAAAACTACATAGAATCGCTTTATCTCTTCTGATTTAGCCTGAAAACACGTTTAAATTTTTGTAATTAATTTTTTCAAATATCTCCAAAAATATTTTTGCTACAACCTATTATCATATATCGGCAGAATCTGTGCATTCCCAGTGATCACAAAAAACACGTAGAATCGCTCTATCTCTTCTAGTTTAGCCGGAAAACGCGTTTAAAGTTTTGCAAGTGATTTTTTCAAATATCCAAAAATATTTTTGCTACAACCTATTATCATATATCGGCAGAATCTGTGCATTCCCAGTGATCACAAAAAACACGTAGAATCGCTCTATCCCTTCTAGTTTAGCCAGAAAACGCGTTTAAAATTTTGCAAGTGATTTTTTCAAATATCCCCAAAAATATTTTTGCTACAACCTATTATCATATATCGGCAGAATCTGTGCATTCTCAGTGATCACAAAAAACACGTAGAATCGCTCTATCTCTTCTAGTTTAGCCAAAAAACGCGTTTAAAGTTTTGCAAATGATTTTTTCAAATATCTCCAAAAATATTTTTGCTACAACCTATTATCATATATCGGCAGAATCTGTCCATTCTCAGTGATCATAAAAAACACGTAGAATCGCTCTATCTCTTCTAGTTTAGCCAAAAAACGCGTTTAAAGTTTTGCAAGTGATTTTTTCAAATATCTCCAAAAATATTTTTGCTACAACCTATTATCATATATCGGCAAAATCTGTGCATTCCCAGTGATCACAAAAACTACATAGAATCGCTCTATCTCTTCTGATTTAGCCAGAAAACACGTTTAAATTTTTGTAATTGATTTTTTCAAATATCTCCAAAAATATTTTTGCTACAACCTATTATCATATATCGGCAGAATCTGTGCATTCCCAGTGATCACAAAAAACACGTAGAATCGCTCTATCTCTTCTAGTTTAGCCGGAAAACGCGTTTAAAGTTTTGCAAGTGATTTTTTCAAATATCTCCAAAAATATTTTTGCTACAACCTATTATCATATATCGGCAGAATCTGTGCATTCCCAGAGATCACAAAAAACCCGTAAAATCGCTCTATCTCTTCTAGTTTAGCCAGAAAACGCGTTTAAAGTTTTGCAAGTGATTTTTTCAAATATCTCCAAAAATATTTTTGCTACAACCTATTATCATATATCGGCAGAATCTGTGCATTCCCAGTGATCACAAAAAACACGTAGAATCGCTCTATCTCTTCTAGTTTAGCCAGAAAACGCGTTTAAAGTTTTGCAAGTGATTTTTTCAAATATCCCCAAAAATATTTTTGCTACAACCTATTATCATATATCGGCAGAATCTGTGCATTCCCAGTGATCACAAAAAACACGTAGAATCGCTCTATCTCTTCTAGTTTAGCCAGAAAACGCGTTTAAAGTTTTGCAAGTGATTTTTTCAAATATCTCCAAAAGTATTTTTGCTACAACCTATTATCATATATCGGCAGAATCTGTGCATTCCCAGTGATCACAAAAAACACGTAGAATCGCTCTATCTCTTCTAGTTTAGCCAGAAAACGCGTTTAAAGTTTTGCAAGTGATTTTTTCAAATATCTCCAAAAATATTTTTGCTACAACCTATTATCATATATCGGCAGAGTCTGTGCATTCCCAGTGATCACAAAAAACACGTAGAATCGCTCTATCTCTTCTAGTTTAGCCAGAAAACGCGTTTAAAGTTTTGCAAGTGATTTTTTCAAATATCTCCAAAAATATTTTTGCTACAACCTATTATCATATATCGGCAGAATCTGTGCATTCCCAGTGATCACAAAAAACACGTAGAATCGCTCTATCTCTTCTAGTTTAGCCAGAAAACGCGTTTAAAGTTTTGCAAGTGATTTTTCAAATATCTCCAAAAATATTTTTGCTACAACCTATTATCATATATCGGCAGAATCTGTGCATTCCCAGTGATCACAAAAAACACGTAGAATCGCTCTATCTCTTCTAGTTTAGCCAGAAAACGCGTTTAAAGTTTTGCAAGTGATTTTTTCAAATATCTCCAAAAATATTTTTGCTACAACCTATTATCATATATCGGCAGAATCTCTGCATTCCCAGTGATCACAAAAACCACGTAGAATCGCTCTATCTCTTCTAGTTTAGCCAGAAAACGCGTTTAAAATTTTGCAAGTGATTTTTTCAAATATCTCCAAAAGTATTTTTGCTACAACCTATTATCATATATCGGCAGAATCTGTGCATTCCCAGTGATCACAAAAAACACGTAGAATCGCTCTATCTCTTCTAGTTTAGCCAGAAAACGCGTTTAAAGTTTTGCAAGTGATTTTTTCAAATATCTCCAAAAATATTTTTGCTACAACCTATTATCATATATCGGCAGAATCTGTGCATTCCCAGTGATCACAAAAAACACGTAGAATCGCTCTATCTCTTCTAGTTTAGCCAGAAAACGCGTTTAAAGTTTTGCAAGTGATTTTTTCAAATATCTCCAAAAATATTTTTGCTACAACCTATTTTCATATATCAGCAGAATCTGTGCATTTCCAGTGATCACAAAAAACACGTAGAATCACTCTATCTCTTCTAGTTTAGCCAGAAAACGCGTTTAAAGTTTTGCAAGTGATTTTTTCAAATATCTCCAAAAATATTTTTGCTACAACCTATTATCATATATCGGCAGAATCTGTGCATTCCCAGTGATCACAAAAACCACGTAGAATCGCTCTATCTCTTCTAGTTTAGCCAGAAAACGCGTTTAAAGTTTTGCAAGTGATTTTTTCAAATATCTCCAAAAATATTTTTGCTACAAACTATTATCATATATCGGCAGAATCTGTGCATTCCCAGTGATCACAAAAACTACATAGAATCGCTTTATCTCTTCTGATTTAGCCTGAAAACACGTTTAAATTTTTGTAATTAATTTTTTCAAATATCTCCAAAAATATTTTTGCTACAACCTATTATCATATATCGGCAGAATCTGTGCATTCCCAGTGATCACAAAAAACACGTAGAATCGCTCTATCTCTTCTAGTTTAGCCGGAAAACGCGTTTAAAGTTTTGCAAGTGATTTTTTCAAATATCCAAAAATATTTTTGCTACAACCTATTATCATATATCGGCAGAATCTGTGCATTCCCAGTGATCACAAAAAACACGTAGAATCGCTCTATCTCTTCTAGTTTAGCCAGAAAACGCGTTTAAAATTTTGCAAGTGATTTTTTCAAATATCCCCAAAAATATTTTTGCTACAACCTATTATCATATATCGGCAGAATCTGTGCATTCTCAGTGATCACAAAAAACACGTAGAATCGCTCTATCTCTTCTAGTTTAGCCAAAAAACGCGTTTAAAGTTTTGCAAGTGATTTTTTCAAATATCTCCAAAAATATTTTTGCTACAACCTATTATCATATATCGGCAGAATCTGTGCATTCTCAGTGATCATAAAAAACACGTAGAATCGCTCTATCTCTTCTAGTTTAGCCAAAAAACGCGTTTAAAGTTTTGCAAGTGATTTTTTCAAATATCTCCAAAAATATTTTTGCTACAACCTATTATCATATATCGGCAAAATCTGTGCATTCCCAGTGATCACAAAAACTACATAGAATCGCTCTATCTCTTCTGATTTAGCCAGAAAACACGTTTAAATTTTTGTAATTGATTTTTTCAAATATCTCCAAAAATATTTTTGCTACAACCTATTATCATATATCGGCAGAATCTGTGCATTCCCAGTGATCACAAAAAACACGTAGAATCGCTCTATCTCTTCTAGTTTAGCCGGAAAACGCGTTTAAAGTTTTGCAAGTGATTTTTTCAAATATCTCCAAAAATATTTTTGCTACAACCTATTATCATATATCGGCAGAATCTGTGCATTCCCAGAGATCACAAAAAACCCGTAGAATCGCTCTATCTCTTCTAGTTTAGCCAGAAAACGCGTTTAAAGTTTTGCAAGTGATTTTTTCAAATATCTCCAAAAATATTTTTGCTACAACCTATTATCATATATCGGCAGAATCTGTGCATTCCCAGTGATCACAAAAAACACGTAGAATCGCTCTATCTCTTCTAGTTTAGCCAGAAAACGCGTTTAAAGTTTTGCAAGTGATTTTTTCAAATATCCCCAAAAATATTTTTGCTACAACCTATTATCATATATCGGCAGAATCTGTGCATTCCCAGTGATCACAAAAAACACGTAGAATCGCTCTATCTCTTCTAGTTTAGCCAGAAAACGCGTTTAAAGTTTTGCAAGTGATTTTTTCAAATATCTCCAAAAGTATTTTTGCTACAACCTATTATCATATATCGGCAGAATCTGTGCATTCCCAGTGATCACAAAAAACACGTAGAATCGCTCTATCTCTTCTAGTTTAGCCAGAAAACGCGTTTAAAGTTTTGCAAGTGATTTTTTCAAATATCTCCAAAAATATTTTTGCTACAACCTATTATCATATATCGGCAGAGTCTGTGCATTCCCAGTGATCACAAAAAACACGTAGAATCGCTCTATCTCTTCTAGTTTAGCCAGAAAACGCGTTTAAAGTTTTGCAAGTGATTTTTTCAAATATCTCCAAAAATATTTTTGCTACAACCTATTATCATATATCGGCAGAATCTGTGCATTCCCAGTGATCACAAAAAACACGTAGAATCGCTCTATCTCTTCTAGTTTAGCCAGAAAACGCGTTTAAAGTTTTGCAAGTGATTTTTTCAAATATCTCCAAAAATATTTTTGCTACAACCTATTATCATATATCGGCAGAATCTGTGCATTCCCAGTGATCACAAAAAACACGTAGAATCGCTCTATCTCTTCTAGTTTAGCCAGAAAACGCGTTTAAAATTTTGCAAGTGATTTTTTCAAATATCTCCAAAAGTATTTTTGCTACAACCTATTATCATATATCGGCAGAATCTGTGCATTCCCAGTGATCACAAAAAACACGTAGAATCGCTCTATCTCTTCTAGTTTAGCCAGAAAACGCGTTTAGAGTTTTGCAATTGATTTTTTCAAATATCTCCAAAAATATTTTTGCTACAATCTATTATGATATATCGGCAGAATCTGTGCATTCCCAGTGATCACAAAAAACACGTAAAATCGCTCTATCTCTTCTAGTTTAGCCAGAAAACGCATTTAAAGTTTTGCAAGTGATTTTTTCAAATATCTCCAAAAGTATTTTTACTACAACCTATTATCATATATCGGCAGAATCTGTGCATTCCCAGTGATCACAAAAAACACGTAGAATCGCTCTATCTCTTCTAGTTTAGCCAGAAAACGCGTTTAAAGTTTTGCAAGTGATTTTTTCAAATATCTCCAAAAATATTTTTGCTACAACCTATTATCATATATCGGCAGAATCTGTGCATTCCCAGTGATCACAAAAAACACGTAAAATCGCTCTTTCTCTTCTAGTTTAGCCGCAAAACATATTTAAAGTTTTTTTTTTAAAAAAGAAGAAAGTTTTTTAAAAGATTTTTTTTAAATATCTCCAAAAACATTTTTGCTAGAAGAAAAGCGATTACAAAAGTGATAGTATAAAGTAGAAGAGATAGAGCGATTCTATGTTTTTTTGTTAAAATGAAAGACTGCAATATTTTGAAATATTGCGATTTAAATCTTAATTTTCTTTCATAAAATTGGTATAGATAAAAATGTTCCCTTAAACTACCTTAATATCTACCTTAATATGTTGCTCTATAAAATTAGAATATTTTTTGAGTTTGTGTGATGTCTTAAAATATCGCAGTATTGAATTTAAAAAAAAACGCACCCTAAAAAAAGTCAAAAAACTGAACTCAGAAAATTTTGAATAAAAGCGGCAGTTTTCGATGTATCGTTACGTGATTTGGAGCAAAATATAGAGAAATATTTTGCGCTTTCAACTACATGCATAATTAAAAAATGATCTTTTTTGAGATGTTACAATATTATTCTACAGGTGCGATATGATAATAGGTTGTAGCAAAAATTCATTTAAAAACTTTAAAATTGCGATTTCTTACTAAACTAGACCAAAATTGTTCATAACAAAGGTAATTTTTTAGAGGTTTTTCCTATTTCTAAATTTAAATGTACAGATATTTCTGTAATAATATTTCAATAAATAATAATGTTTTGAATATAATTTACTTTTCCATAAAAAATATATTTTTAAAAGTTTTATCAACTTTATCGTAGAGCGAATAGGGTCCCTGAAAAAACAATACCTTTTTTAAAAGTCTTCTTTTTTAAAATTTAAAAAAAAATTAATTAATATTCATTAATAAATTTCAAATGCAATTTAAAAAATAATAAATAAAATTGTTTAGTGCAGCTGAAATTTGATTAATTTATTATAAAAAATTCCAATGAGAAAATTGTAAGTTGCCTATAAGTAATTTAGAAGGTAAATTAAACTTCTTTCATTATTTGAATCGAAAAAATTTTTACTTTGACCTTAGGTCAGCGTATACGTGATATTTTCTTTGACATCGGTAATTCAAAGGTATAATTTTGGATGAAAACATTTTCGTTAATTTTTGGCTAATTGAAAATTTTTATATTTATTTTGTTTTTTTTTTCTTTTCAAAAAATTTCGATATTAATTATCTACAGAATACTTTTATTTGCCATTCAGTATTTAAAAATTATTTTTTTTTGATATTTCCAATTATTGATAAAATAAAATTATGCGTCTGTCCATTCCATTTTTATACCCGTACGAACGTATGTTCCAAGGGTATACTAAATTTGCCTTACCGTTTGTAACGCTAAGAAATAACGGTCTTAGATATAGACTCAAGTGTATGTTTTTGATCAGCGTCGAATTCTGAGTTGATTTAGCTTTGTCTGTCCGTCCGTCCGTCCGTCTCAACGATAACTCAAAAACTAAATGAGCTAAATTCACCAAATTTTCACGAATCATTTATTGTAGTAAGTGCCAGAACCCTATTTAAATTGGACATGATCGAGGTACCGGTTCGGGTAGCTGCCATACAACATCAAAATTTATTTCGCTATATCTCAGAAACTATAAAAGCTATGGTATTGAAATTTCGCACAAACGAATATATTAGTAGGGCTGATGCAACTGATAAAAGTCGTTGAAATTTCTTGGCTCCTTCTGGTAACTCCGATACAATTTTATTAGTAGTTTGGCCATATGTTAGATAATATTCAAATTTCACAGTACTGAAATTTGGCATAAATTAATATAGTAATATGGCAACTTAAAGTCATAGTTTGTCTCATAGTCAGTTGTGGCATATTTTATTCGTACATAGGATAAAAAATTCGTACGGGTATCACAGTGTTGACAAGGTCAACTCTATTTTTTCTCGTATTAATAATTTTTCTTTCGAATATAATTTGAATCTAGGACATTCGAAAATCGTATAATATTTGAAAGGATATTAAATAGAATATAATATCTTATTGGTATTCTAAAAGAGAACAAATGTATTTGTAAACATGGTATTCCTTTTTTTTTAAAAAATACCCACATTTATAAGACATAGATACTATTAAAATTATGTTGTACATATTATGTGTACTCGTATTGATGCGGAGGTAGTAGATATTAACATTTTATGCAACGCACACTTAATATTAATGATTATGATTTGTTTTTTTTGTATATCCATCCCTTAGAGCGACTAAAATATGATATTAGCCTTTTCATTTTCCTTCTTGTGTTTTTTTTTTGTTCGGTTTTTCTTATATTTTTTTTTTTTTTTTATTTTTATATCTCTGTCAGCATCATCTATCAAAATATTTATGATTGATTTCAAGTCAACATTGTAATCAATGAATTGGAAAAATGAGGTTTCTTTTCTGTTTTTGTTTTTTCATTTTTTTCTTCTTTTCCATAATTTTATTTTATTTTCAAATTATTTCCGGTTAGTGATGATATGTGTATAGTGATTTTGTATATATTATGTCTAGAATAGTATCACAGTATTATATATGAATGCAAGTATATTGGTAATGGTGTAATATATAGTACCAGTGATTTTTAATCTGTCAGTAACAGTAAAATAAATTTCACTCCGAAAAAAATTTTGGGCCGATAATTCAACAGTAATTATTAATTAACCACTAACAAGCTACCATGAGGATTTAGAATGTAATAAAAAAATTTTAATTTTTAACGTATGGTGTCTAGTACACTTTAATAGCATTTCATTCCAAAACTCATTTCTATATAAGTAGGTATGTCCGATTATATAGTAAGATAATATTTTTGATTCAAGCCATTTCGGTCGATTTTGTTTTTCGAATAAAATATTAACAACAAAATCGTCGAAAAAAGTCTATATGAATTTGAATTGCAATAGAAAATAAAAAGTTTTTAAGATTCTGATTATTTTTCAAATAAGTACAAAATTATTCTATACCCTTATTATTTGTCCTTTCTACATATTTTTATCTCCAAAATATAATTTATGTTTCTTTAACATGAAAACATTTATGTGATTTGTTTAGTTATTTATGTATGCACACAATTTATTTAAAAAAATACCACAACATCATCATACACAATCATCATTAAAAATGAATAGAATCATTTTACTGTTATTATGCGAAAAGAATTGTAATGAGATAAAAAGGATATTTTTAATGTATATAAGGTATTGAGAGTAGGTATTGAGAGTATGGTAGAATTGAGACATTTAAAAAAAAAAGAACAAAAATTAAAATGTATAAGGTAAAAATTTTTGCTGTTCCATTCGGAAAATTTTAGAAAATGAACAAAAAAAAAAAGAAAAGAAAATTAATTTGGAATGGTTCCCATTTTCTATTATAAAATTTTCAAATTCAGTAGGTTCAATTAATTTTATTTGTTGGAAAATCAAGAAATTTTTATGTGTCATAAATTTTAAAATTAACAAAATATTTAATTATTTTATGTATGTATGTATGTGCTTATTTCATACAACTATGTTTATTTATGTATGTTCATACAGACAAACATAATTTTTTATAATATTATTTATAGGTTGAACGTTAATATTAATTTTATTAGAATAGCTTTTGAAAATTATGTTTAAAAACATTACCATTTAAAAAGGCATTTCTAACATTACGATTTATCAAACCATAGATGAAATTGTTATTAAGATTTTAGAGACGTTTTACACTATGAAAATAAAATTTGTGATATAAAAATTAATGAGTTTGTTTGATGAAATTCTATAAATTTTTATTATTGTCATTATAAAGTCATTCTTCGTGGAAATATGTGACTATAAGTACATTTTAATACAAATCTTATTATGTATAAGCTACAGCAGACTACTCATCTATATTGTAAAACCCAAAGGCTTTATGAAACTAAAGAATGAATTTTATGATGTCGTGCAATATAGCTTCATATCGCCAATAAACTAAACAAAATCTAAGTACAGTACAGAAGAAAAATATGTTGAAGTAAAATTATGTTCTAATCGTATAAATTTTAACTCCTTCTGGTTCCAGAAAAAAAAATCAAATAAATCAAGTACTTACCTATTTATTTACAAAAGTCAAAAATTGTTTTATTATTATTTAAATAAATGACATTATAGATATTAACATATAATATTTTGCTTCCCATTACGTTCAAGATTGTATTACATTTTGTTTGTTTAAGGTTTGATAATTAAAAATTTCGTTTCAAACACGTTGTATTACAAACTATAAAACGTGAAGTAAACATGAAGAAAAATATGACGAAAAATTCTTTAAATTTTTTTCGTACCAAAGAAATAAAATAATATATAGGAGACTTATTCTACTATGCGTTCACCAATTATAAGTATGTATGTAATTATAATTACAATATTGTTGTTTACATTTAATCTTTCGAACATCATTTAAACATCAATTAAGTACTCGTACTTATGGAAGGCTTTACTTGTGGACAATAGTAATATCTCAGGAAAAAAAATATAAATTATTTTATTATTAAATGCTGTATAGTTACAGAAATTAGGTTAATTTTTCTTCTATACATAATCAAAATTGCAAAATAAAATAGCATTTCACTTTAAAATTAACTTAAATCAATTCGTGGCCGTTTGAAGCCCTATTTCTATCAAAGTTACTTATCCAATGTGCTTCATTTTTGAAGAAATATATTAACGGTGAGAGATAAAATTTAAATTAAATCATTTCAATTGAATGTGAGCTGCAAAGTAGAAAAAACTGCTAAATGTGTAGCTATTCAAATTAAGTAACACTTAAAAAGGATAAACAATTGAGCGTACTTAACTTAAACAATAATATTTTGTTAAAATATTAATTTCCCTACATTTCCCTGTAAGGAAATTTGTATTTTTATTTATGGGTATAGCTAAAGACCTACTCGAAATGCTCCTATATTTTTTTTTTTTATTTTATCCAAGAAAATTTTGTATAGATATTGAAAGAATGTATATAAAATGCACTGATTTAAATCCTTGAATATTACTCTGAATTTATGTATAACACATTATGTTTCGGATATTTTAGGTATTTTAATAATATAGTTACACTGTACTATTGTCTGTTCACATATATATATTTTCTAGAACGTTTTTAATATAAATTATCTTTCATTAAGATTATGTCTAAGATTTTCTTTTATATTATTGTTGTACAAATTACTAAAAGATATGTGCACGTATTTACTATACGTTGTCCTTTTGGAATTTTATTTTATCTTCGGTTATTCTTTTGTTCTATTCTCCAATGATTTTATTAACCAATACTATAATGAATCAAGAATTATCCTATTATATTCTTATTGCATCTGAATAAAAATGAAGGGAAAAGAATAATAATGTAAAAACTTTGAACTTGCACGCACATATTAATATAATTATATTGTATATGCCTACCTTATTATAAGTATATAATAATAAATTGTAATAAATTTTATATGGTTTTAATCCTTGGATATTTAAACTAGTTAACTTTTTTATAAACAACGCTATATATTGTTTTGGTAAACCTTAACAGTGATTTTCAAAAGAAGCCATAAAATTATTTGTGTTCTAATGATTTTAGATATAAAAAATTATAAAATATTTCTTTGGTAATACCTTAATATTTTCTGGAGCATTTTCGATTTACATATTAAATTTATTAGTTACTACGAAACCAAAACCCTTTTCTAACTGAAATAAATTCAAAATATGCGAATATTTTCAATTATAATTAGTAAAATCTTGTGGACATTCACATTATTTAATTTATACAAGACTTGCTTCACCAACTTTCATTTGGATGGCTCAAATTTAATTTGATTAAAATTATATTCCCCTTACTCCATATAACAATGCTAGTCTTCCATAACGCAGTACGATAAAATGAATTGAAAATTCAGTTTAATTTAGATCACTTAACCAGTTCGTGAGTGCAATGGTTTAAATTTAATAATTAGTGGGAGTTTATACGAAATCATATCATGTGCTTAAAATTTTTTAATACAATAGTCTATCTTCCTGAAATTGCAACATTGTATATAAAATAGTATGTTCTCCATGGATCCATATCTAAAAATAAACTTTAATTTTTAATATTAATTTTGAGATTTTTCCTTTATTTTTATATAATATGTATATGGATACAAAAGAGACCATAATAATATTGGATGACTCTAAGTGAAAGCATATTTTTAAAAAGTTTCATAAGACAATGAACATATTGTTATTATTGTTAAGTCAAGGCTACAAAAATACAAATAAATAATTTCCAAGAATATTGACCAATTGTGATGAAAAATGATTTTTATTTAATTTAATGATAAAAGAAAGAGAAAAATTTAAGAAAAATCAGACGTTACGTATGCACACAAAAAAAAAACAATATGTGCGTAATGAGAAACAAAAAAAAAGTGAAAACAATCTACAATAAAGTTGGGTCAAATCAATGGTTTGTGTTGTAGCACTTTTCCCTTCAATAAGTGAAAATTCTGCTTTTAAATACAGTCTATATATATCCACCACAGTCCACACTATTAAAATTCTTTTCATTCATAAACGAAACTCTTTCTAGGATTGCATATATTTAGGATGATGCATATATGCAGTCTTTGAAATAAAGCAAAAACTAATATAAAGTGTGGTTAACATAATGCTCGATTTTAAGGTTTAATTGTGTGAGTTAAAAAAAAATAATTATATTTTTTAAATGTCATGGAATTTACCGTTAGCTTTTTGCGTTTATAGAAATTTGAAAAAGCTTGCGGTTTCGGAAATATAAGGTATCGAAAATTCAAATTTTACAAATTTCAAGAGGCGATAACTTGAGAGAGGGTGGAGATGGAAAAAAATTTTCTTCTAACGAAATGAACTATTGGTTAATATCTAAAAGCCCCTAAAATTTCAAGCTTCTACAGGCTGGGGTCTACGGATGGCCGGACAGAGTGAAACTAATTAGCACTTTTTTTCAAAAAATTTTTGGAAAAGTGCTAAAAAAGGACAAGAAATATTTTTTGTGCCTTTTTGTAAAAATCCTAGTGGGTTCACATTTTTTTTTCTTCTATATTATTTTTACTCTCCATGTGTGACCTTTTGGCTTCTCTTTTCTTTGTTTTGTTCTACTTTTTCATCATTTCTAGAACATAATTTTCCTTGATGTCCTTTTTCTTTTTCGATAAAATTTTTTTTTTTTTTTTTAGTATTAATAGTTGTTAGTCATTTTAATTTGATCATATTAACTTTGCACTGGTGTATAAGGACTTATATAAGTAAATTTGGAATATTATATTATGATAAGTGCCTGGGGAGACGACATTTTAACAATGATGCGTATAAAAATATTATTTTTTATTATATAAAAAAGTTATTGATTATATACATGTACACGTGTGTACATACAAAGTTACGTGTTTATAATTTTGTTGTTGAGTAAAATTTTTACAATAAAAGTGCTTGCAAAATTAATTTAGATAGGAAATTTAAATTGATCTGAATGAGAATTGAACGGAGATTAGTTGTTGTAGAAATTTTTGGTTACTTGCAGATTCTAGATTTTGAATAAAATGAATACTGCGGCAAGAGATGGTTAACCATGGAAGAGGGTTAGATATCATAACTAGATCAGGATTTCTTAACTGAAGAGAACCTGATATCAACCAGTCAGCCGCGGATCGTCGTTGGATTGGAAGGGCCGAGACCTACTAAAGATAGGCTTACGCCATTTCTTTCAAATGTGATGAGATTTGTTTTTCATTTGGCATCGAGTTCGGTTTGAAATGATTATGTCATTTACAACATGTTTGATCTCGACCTCTATCTCGATCTTATCGCCATGATGGCATGCACTGGATATTGATCTGATTTTCACTGACATCGTTCTCAAGTTCATTGACTCTACTTAAACCTCCTTATCACACTAAGGTGGAATCTCAACAAGAATTCAAAAATATAGTCAGTTATTATACCTTATTTAATTTTCCATAGCATTAGCACTACTGACGGACAACAGTGATTGTTTGAATCAAATTATTCACAAGGTGCTCCTTGAAAAACTATTTGTATTTTAATTTTCAATTTTGAAACTATCCTTTAACAAGTTATTGTTATAATTCTTAGGGTTCAGGCTCCTTCATAATTATGTATGTAAATTAAAATTAAAAAAATAATCTCAAATTTAAATTGAAACCCAAATTTATATTTTGTAGGCCCATTTTATTGTGTTTATTACAGCACAAATCCTTAAAATTTTCTCAGAAAATTTTAATAGAATAAAAAAAAAGATCTTACCTTTTTTCTGCAGTTTTTTGTACTAAAATTTTTTTTCTGGATATTTTTCTAAAAGATTCTATTAAAATGTCAGTATCAGTCAATATACGCATAATTATTATTATCGTTAATGTTATCCTGATTTTTATTATAACATAAAAAATATTACAAAAAAAAAATTGTATTCCATTTTCAAAGTAATAATCAATAAAATAAAGAAATATTTTCAAAAAAAAAATAAAACTTAATTTCCCTTATTTTGTATGCTCAATAAAATGCATAAAGGACGACGACACTCGTTGTGCTGCTGTATTATGAATACGGTAATACAAAATATGTCAATTTATAATAATAAAGATTATTGGGGCATTGAGGGAGGGGGGAGGGATGGGGTGTTGAAGAATTTGAAAATAAATAAATGACTTAATAATATGCGCATAATATTTCAACTTTACTTAATGTTACCCTTGAAATAATTTATTATTCTTCTCTTATATTTCTTTTTATATTATTTAGCTGCGTTACACGTTACTATTACTAAATACAAATTATAATTTTTGCTTCCCTTGCTTTATTATTTACAATTTGCGTTCGATTACATTAGTAAAAGGTCTACACAGTATAAGAATAATAAGCATACCCAAGCATTATAACCATATACACTAGGATACTTGTATCTATACACTCTTGTAAATAATATTGAAAATATTGAAATAAAATATTGATTTAAGAAATTATTAAATATTTTATTAAACGTTTATAATGCATTAATATACTTTTTAAAATTCATTATAAGTAAATAATAATTGAGTGACTGGTTAGAATTAAAATTTTCAATTAACAATTGACATAAACTTAACGCTATCTCACATTTATGGTTTCGTATTATGCCGGGTAGTTCAAAATTGTCAGATAGTAATAATTTTATAAAGTAACAGAGAATGTTTATATTGCGTATATCTTAGAGTTCACTGAAATATTGCTCTATTTTTTTATAATTTTATTGTTTTTCTTTGATATTATTTTATGCTAATCATTTCTTATTTTAAACTTTCCATGTGGTTACTCTTTCTAACTTCTTATAATAATGTTAAGCTATACTAGTAGATTTGTGTCTACATTGTTGTAAACAGAACTTAATACCTATAAAACGGGATATCTTGTACAAATATATCCAAACATAATAATTTGCATCCCATTGTATTGTAGAGCACATAACATTCTATATTGGAAAACAACTTTAACTGTATAGTACTCCTAACAATATCAGTTTATATAAAACAATAGTAGTTGGCAAAAGTAGTTAAATAGTGTTTAACTTACAAACTATACTTCCGAGTAATTCAAAGTATTGTGTAGGTAATCTTAAAAGACACCCTTTAGTAGTATAAAGTACAGATTAGAATTAACAAAATATTGTTGTATACGTAAAATAGGTATGTTTTTAAAAGAAATTTTCCGTACATAATAAAATATTCATGCTACAATAGTTGTAGTGTAACACATCGGGCGCCGGTACAATTAGCTGCTTTCCTATTACATGTTTTCCTTATTCCAAGTTTGTTACATAAATTGTTTGACAAAAATTGGATAGTAGACTTTCATATTGCGAAAAAATTTACTAAATATTCTTCTTGGAAAAATATTCCAATAGACACTCATTAGACTTACCCTAAAGAAGCAGTTATGGTACACTCTGCTATTATTTTACTATAATATTTTGAAATGTCTGTATATTTACGTACAGGGACAATATACAATAAAAAATAACTTGATAATAAATAATATTTTTCCTAAAAAAAAAAAGAAAAAGCAGAAGGAGCAAATCACTTATGATTATGTCAACTTATATAAGAAGAATCCATTGAAGCATAAATTTTACTGAATGTGACAATGTTATCCTAGAAGATTTTAGTCTCCTTTTTCTTTCTCCCTTTCTCATAAGATTCTTTGAATTTTTGTGATTTGTTTTTTTTTTTTATTTTTCTTGTTGTATTCGAACTAAGGTCTTTTAAGAGAAGAGAAATTGACTAAAATTAAACGTATATTTTCCTATGTTAAATATGTGACTTTTTATTCATGTAAGGAGGTGCTTGGATTGGTGTATTTAATTTTTTTTTTTTTTTTTTGCCTTACTTACTTTTGTTATAAGTGTAACACAATGTAAATAACATTATTATATGACATATTATAGAATAAAGAAGGCATATACTGAATAACAATAATAATAATAATGATAAAATAGGAAAAGAAAGGTTCCAGTTATTCAATTTAACTTCATTGAAAGATAAGAAGGAATGAGGATTACTTTTAGAATTTTCTGTTTCTTCTTTTTCATTTTTAAGTTGCTCTTGCTTACCCCTGATTTGAATATGCTTTTCCCTGTATACTCACGTTTTATAATGATATTCTACAGCGTTCCATACACATTATGTTATACTTGTAAAATAACAACTTCTGTTCGTCTTTTATAATAATAATATTGGTGTACATTATTATTTACCATATGTAATTTGACAAGATTTTATATGAACGAAAGCTTATATAATATCTTGCTAGATGTCATAAAAGGTTCACTATTATCTATTTATGAATAAAAAAATAAGCTTTGAATTTATTATTAGCTTTTATTTTTATATATTAAGTAGGAATATACAAAAAAATACATCTAACATTATTATGTGATTCCTCTAATAGATCCGCAAGCATATTGTTATAAAACATTATTTATAGAAAATTTCAATTGAATTTAAATAATTTGTAGTTTACTCCAATGTAAAGTAAAGATAATGAAGTGATTTTGAATGTGAATATTGCTAATAAGTGGTTGCAATGCTTAGACTTACTTATCGCAAAAATTCTTATCTTTTAATTATATTTGATAATTTATGCCTGATTCTTGAAATATTTTAAAATGATTCGTTTATCTGAACTACAACAGACAGAGAGAGTTTTGGATTTAATAAGATAACGCAATTTTAGACTCTTAGGACGAAGTTATATATCTATTTTTAACAGATTATATGGGGACGCAATGAAAGGAATATTCCCCACCTCAAGTTTCTCTTTCTCTTAAATTATACGATAATTATCATTATAAAGGCGAATTGAATTTTAATATTGCTATAAATTGCTAACAGCACCTATGCTATAAATTGCAGATTCGTTGAAAATGTTGGTAAAATTCGTATACAATCCTATACATACTATTATAATATAAAATTGTTTACATAAATTATTAAAAAGTTTTTGACATTTTTCATTTAATTAAAGTTTCTATATAGTGGTTTTATTTTTGCTCCAATAAACTTTGCTAGAAAACTAGTAAAACAAATCTGATGTGGTCAGCGAATAACCGATAGGCATAATGCATTTTTCTCAAATTTTTCAAGAGAGCTAATAGGCTTGTAAATAATATTCCTAGAAATATGTATAATTCTTGAAAAATTTGAAAACAGTAAATAGGCCCATAGTAAATTTTTAATGCCTGAAACCTAAATTATTCCAAAATTTGATAAATCCGTGACATGCGTAAAATAAAGTCAAATATAATTTTTCATCAAAATCGGTTGAGTCGAAATAATGGTACTCGAGTGCAAAAACACAGACTAGCATCCCGCTAAAAATAGTCTATTTAGGCTTCTCTACAATGAAAAAGTGCATTTCTACAGAAAGTTCGACAACGTGAAAATTGATACCATCACATAGCCTCCTTTATTGTATGCAATGCGTTTGGCAAAACTTAAAAGGACCAGTATCATAATATAGAGAGTGTTTTATAAAAAAAAATTTACAAAAAACAAATGATAAAAGTTTATTTCTACATTCTATTTTCTTTTTTGGTTTTTATTTTGATCCTTTCAATATTTTAAAACTTCTTACCAGAAACATTTTTCACTTAACCGTACCTTTTTTCTGTACAAGGACGAACGGTACTATTTTTAACTTTAACATGTAAGGTACCATCTATTCTTAAGAATATTTTTTTCTATAAATTTTTTTTTGTTTTTTTTTTTTTACGAAGTACTGCATTGCGGTCAGCACTTAACAAAGATCCTCCTTTATAAGGCTGTTACACAATATTATATTAAGTTTTACTTTCTTTTAAGAATAAAGTATTATAATGCTTTATTATCGTCACCGTCATACGTTTCATCGAGTTATTACAAAAGAGTGTATAATAAATATAGAAAATTAAATTTGTAATACTATTCCATAATATGTGAGATACGTAAAATTATACTAAGTATGTCATTGTATACCAGTATTTCAAAATATTTATTTCGTTCCTCACAAAAATTAAGGGAGACGGTGATATGGTTATAAGAAGGAGTGGTAATTTTGTATAAGATGTTTTCGAAATTATTTTCATTTTTATAGTAAGTGATATAAGGACTTCAGCTGTAAACATTTCAAATTGTTTATTGTGTGCAATTCTCATTGTGTAAATTTATTGCACACGCGCAAAAGTTAAGTTGTAAGCGGTGACAAACAATAAACCTGTTTTTGTACAAATTTTTGTTCCAGATTACCTACAACTTAAAGGGAATTCCTCAATGCTACTCCTATTTACAATATTATTCAAAATCGCAATAATGCCATCACAATACCAAGAAATTTTTAGAAACTTAGGGTTATTAACTTATTTACTAATAACTTTGGGAGATGTAAGCTTATTCAGAGTTGTAGGTACTGTTAATATTTGCATCAAATTGTTTTTATTTAAGATTTAAACTCTTTGCTAACCTGAACTATAAACGAATAATGTCATAATTTTGTGTTATTAAATTCAGTGACACCCTTACGTCGGGATTGGAATACTCTTACACGTAAATGATAATGTAGGGAATACATAGAAAAGAAAATATCGTAACAAATTTTAAAATTTGAGAAATTGTTTTATAACTAAAGACCATCATAAAAAATATTTAGGGCACACATTTTGTGTTTAATGTAAGAAAATTTCAAATTTTTTAAGTTTTCTACACTATTTGTGTAGTAATTTTAAATGTTTGAGTTTTTTTTAAGAAAAGTTCTCTCATTCTGAGGAAAAAAGAAACCTTGTTAAAATTTTAAACTGTAAATTATCACTTTTTATGAAATTATATTTATAGCATTCACCTTTTTTCTTATTTGGTTTTCTATTAGTATGTGCATGTATAATATACACGTATAATGGTATGTTAGTTATACATAATATGTGTACAATATAATTTAAAGTTTCTTGACAAATAATAATATGAAAAAGTTTTTAGTTTTATAGATCATTAGAAAATTGCTATTATATAGGAACATCACACTATTTGTAACAATATCCTATAGATACTTCAGTTTTTAAGTGAATTTTGTGGATTTTGAAAAATTGTTTATTCCTTATAATGTACATTTTATATAACATTGTGTATACATAATATATTAATACACCTGCGTCACTAAATACTATTTGTATAGTAATATATAATATTATAGTCTACTTATATGTATAGTAATATATATAGCACTAATAGTCTCAATAGTTTTGCATTGTCATAAAACACGATTTGCTGGTATAAAGCATTTCATTGTATGCTATTATAAATTTATATAATATCTAAATTCTACTGTCAAATAAGGTATATGTAGCTATAACTTACACCAAACATCTATTTGGGGCAATGGAATATTAGTATTGCATATTGAAACACATAAAATAACACCCAAACCTCACAAATAGCATCTTCTAGTGTAGCAAACTAGAAATAAAAATAATTTAAAATTTTTCGTAACTCTTGCATCATACACCATGCACTGCGCCTTTAAAAAATCGGTTGAAGCAGTAATTGTCAAGTTTTTCAAAATTACGGTACCTACTCGCTTTTCAACATTCTTTTTAAATTTTCACAAAATAATTTGAATCCTTTTTCAGCGCAATAATCACATTATATAATCTCTTTTAAATTTCAATCCATGCAAGAGTTCGAGTACGCTTTGTGAAAATCAAATTTCAAATTACTCTTAACAAGAAATTTTCGTAAAATCGGGTATAGGTGTACTCGTATACCATTGATTTCATTTTTTTTTCTTAAAAAAGTGGATATAAATTCATCAAATGATTGAAACTTACACTATAGAAAGTTTTCTTTAAGATTTTTCTATTTTTATACTTTATTTTGGATATTATAACGCAAGTATAATAATATTATTTTATACGTATATTAAGATGTGCACACAAAATGGAAGAATACACCTAGTCTTACGGTATCGCATAAATTTATTTTAAAGAAAAACCGTAGAAACAAAATAAATTAAAAATAAAGTGAAACTAGAATATTGTAGTTCCACAAATTCTTAAAATTAAAAGTTATTTATACTTTTATAATGTCCTTTCTCTGTCTTTTGTTCCTTTTATCTTTTACTTTTGTTATTTTCTTGATTTGTTTTCTTTTTTCAAAAAAAATTTCGGGCATCATTTAAAGTTTAAGTTTAAATTTATGGTTTTCTTATGGTTCAATGGTATCGAATTCATTTTTAAAACTGATGAAGTTTTTTTTTTTGTTTTTTGGTTTTCAAAAGTTTTCCTTTCTTTGTTTCTTATTTGTTTCAGTTTTTAAATTTTTAATTTTTTTTCTATTTTCTAAGAGTTAAAAGGAGTAAATATCACGGAAATAATTTTTAAAATTTTAGATAAATTAAATAAAAATTTGTTATTGAGGCATGATTTTATAATGATAAGTTTGAGAGACCACAGTAGGAATCAAAATTATTATAGAGACAAGTTCGATAGAATCATAGACTAGAAAAAAATGCGTTTGATTGTGAAAATAAGCTAATTATGATACTTGGAATTTGGAATACCATTTTTTTAATTTACTGGTAAATTTAATAGCCATATTAATTGAATCTTATAAAATCTAAAAGTGCCAGTATTAAAATTAAATTTGCGAATATTATTAATGCCTATATTTACTCCCTACTCTCAACAAGAAACTATTTCAAGTACATATTAATTATATATAAGAGACAACATTGTTTAAAACGCGTCTTAATCAGTACGATCCAAGCTAATATTTTCTAATTATTTCGAGAAACACAAATAATTTATCAAATTTTGTAATATACTTCAATAGATGAAGCATAAACCGGCAAAACTAATATTGTTATCAAATTTATTCTTTCCCCCCTTCACTTGAATAATTTCAGACATTTTATTCTGTTTAGAAAAAAAAACTTTATTCTTTGAGTGCTGGCAATTGTGGCTCAAAAAAGGAAGAAATAACTTTTTGGAAAATTTTGATTTGTAGTTTTTATTTTGAAAACCAAAGACAAAAAAAATGAAAGTATTGATTCATTTATATAGGAAACTCGATCAAAAAGAAAAAATTTTCTAAAAACAAAGTTTTCATTTTACTTTTAGAATTTAATTAAACTAAAAAATTGAAATAAAAATTTTTTCACTAATTGGTTTTACATTTTGTTATCTTAAATTATTTCTTCACATTTTCTATTTTCATATAGTTTAAAGGAAAAGGACTTTAGTCAATTTTTATTTAAAATTTAAGGAAGGATATCAACATTTAGTTTAAAAATCTAGATTATTAGAATACCTTTTATATGTTGGTAATTGAATTGTCCTTGCATAATGATGAAAAAAGTTTATAATTAATTTTAAAATGCATTATTTCAACTAGAAAGAGTAAAGCGGAAGTAGCTAATAAGATTTTCCATAACAAAAGAATTAAAGCAAATAACTTACTAAGAACATAGGTTCGTAAAGCCGCACACATCTCAATATTCTTGCGGTAATCCGTCTTTTGCATTGCTTCAAATTAATTCGATATTTTATATTTTACATTTTCTTTGAAAATTTCGTTCTTCTTTAGTAAGGTAAAAGAATTGTTCTGTTTTTGCGTTATCTACTGTTTCTTTTGCAAACACTCTCTTCTAATATTTTCCTATATTATAAACCATTATTTCTATGCTACTATCGTCAAATAACATTATTGTATTTGTCATTTGTTGTATTCGAAAAATGTATGAAACCGCTCTCAAATTTCTAACATAGCCTGAATTAATGGGACCTTACTTCCATATTTCATTGAAATGGGCAGGAAAATATTATTTGCGTGACAAAGATGTCATGGCGTGGCAAAATTTCATAGGGTTAGGAAATTTCTTACGCCGTCCTTAATTGCCCCAATTTTATACTTTCGTATTGTGATTTTACGCCTGGACGCCACTTGATGCTTCTTGTCGAGTATTAACTGCATTTCTTTTAAGTGTATATTCTCCCATTTTCGAGCGTAGTAAGCCAATTTTGATTATATAGTCTCGAATATCACAATGATAAGATAGTAAATTACCATAGTACCATAGTCACCTTATATCTGTGACATTTTATATTTAACAATTCCACAAATCACTAACATAATTAATTGAATAGTATTATTATAAAATACAAAAACTCATTATTTCACAAAATTTATTTTCATATTCAATATTGAAATCAAAGTTCAAATAAATGAAGCAGTAATAGTATTGTTTGATGCGAAATCTGATCTCTATAACACTATCATTGTACGAATGTTAATTAAAACAATTAATTTTATATAATTTGATGTTAATGTTAACCTAATTAAAATTTATAAATTACAAGAGTTCTTATGTCATGTAAATCACATTTAACTAGCTAGTGTCGCAATTTCTTATAACAATATTTAACAAGCAATTAAAATTTAAGTTACATATTTCCTTTTTCTTGTCATATTTTATTTTCTAACAGTAAGTAAATTTAAATCCTTGTTAAATCTAAAATAAATAAAAACCAAAAAAAAAAAAAAAAATTTTTTTTATTATTACGAAAACTCAATCTTTAATTGATTCTTCCTTTTGATTTATCTTGTTAAACTTAATTTTTTTTTTAAATGATTTTGATTATCATAATATGTTGCATATAAAATGTACCATGTATGGTGAATAATTTGTGGGGTAAAACAGCGAAAACTCATTAAACTCTGATAATTACCCATTATTTTTATGCTAATACGAAAAATAATTCTTAAAAAATAATAGAAATTTTTTCCCATATAAAAAAAAACTTTTCTGTGTAGCTAGAACAATAATTAAAGTAACAGAGTGTTAAGAAATTAAACTAATAAAATGCAATAAAATTTAAAATTAAATTTAATAAAATAAAGCTGTTTTGAAAATAAATTACCCTATAATATTAAAATGATTATTGCATTCAATATTTTCCTAAATTTCTCGGTGGGAATGTAGAAAACAAGCCTGTTTGACTTGACTTATTGCGTTAATTGAAATTTAAATTTGTGTATTCCATAAAATATTGTGTGGTTTTTCTAAAACTTTAATTCCAACAAATAGTTTAAAATTGTTATAATTTTGTCCTTTTAAAAATTTGCCGCAGTCTAACAAAAATCACTAGGCTAGGCTAGAAAATTTTCGGAAAAAAGAAAATTGCTAAAGTAAAATCAGTGTTGCAATAAAATCTACGATAATGTAAAAGTGTGAATAAAATTTCGAATAATTTTTTTTTTTAAATTTTTATGACAAGTTGCAAACCTTGGCGCATATTTTAATTTTAAACGTCATTTTCGATTTTATTTTCCCCTTTTTTTTTTTGATTTGCCTGCCTAAAGTATAATTGAAAAATTTATATTGCCTAAAGTGAAAACCAATTAAACTTCGAGGCGTGTTATGTAATGAATTCAAGGATTAAGTATTGTGAAAAAAAATTTAATAATTTTTTTACAATCTTTTCTCTTTTCTTGTTTTCATTCTTTTTCTGTTTTTTTTTTTTATGGAAAATTGTACAACCATGTAATACAGAACAGAACAGAAAAGAAAAGTCAAAAACTTTCTTTTTTTTTTCCTCATTATTATTTTCCCCACTAACTGTTTTTCTAATTCTTCTATAGTTAGCCTCAATTGTAATTCTAATTTGAAAAAAAACAAAATTAAAAAAAAGAAAGTGAAAAACTGGAAAATTATAAAATCAAAATGGAAGACACAAAAAAATGATATTTTTTTTTGCTTTCTTCTTTATTTCTTAATTTGAAGATTTTCACTTGTTCTTTTGTATGTCTATGTTTTTCATCCTCTTTCCACTAGCAAGAATTTTCAATTTTTGATTCTATTTTTTAATTGTTTTTTTTTTGACTATTTTTTTTTAATGTTTTTTCTATATTTTAATTCTTTATTTTTTTTTCTATTATTTTTTCATCAGGATTTTAATTAAATTTATTCACTGTTTGAATTATTATTCTTTTATATTCGAATAATTAATATTTTTTATACCAAAAAAAAATATGGTGCCCTGTTTGAAAGGGCATTATGTAACTGGAATTTAAACCGTGATTCGAATTGAAAAAAGGATTAATATTGCAAAAAATGGAGGTAAAAGATGAGGAAAATTTGACATTATAAAAGATGTTTTAATATAACCCAAATTTAATCTTTAATATTGTGAATTCTTGGCGTTACGTCATTCACAATTGCAAATACTAAAAATAATATTTAGAGAAATTTCGAAGTAAATTGTTATTTTTAAAAGTAATGTTTTATTTTCTGAAATGTAAGTGGCACTAAATTGGACTTTTTTTAGATTTCCAGCAAATTTTTCTAATACATTTTAATTCACAGTCGGGTGCCAGTCACAGTTGCAAATATTACAAAATATTTTTTAAAAATATTTTAACACAATTTGCACAAGGGAATATTTTATTTTTGGTATTTTGCGAAATATAAATTAGATGAAAATTCACTAATCCCTTAGTAGGGCGCCATTCGGAAATATCACAAAATCATATTGAAAATGCCGCAGTTTAAGAAAGGACACAATAAACGTTAACTCACACTATTCTGTTCAAAAAATCTACTTACATTAAATGTAAAAATTCTGCAAATGCAAAAATTCTGGAAAAATCTCATAGTTGCCAAGCAAATAAATAAATTTTCATTTTATTTTCTTCATTATTTGTTTTTTTTTTTTTTGCGAGTGTGTTTTATTATGCTGCTACTTTATTTGCTGCTTCTAATTGAAATTGCCATAATTGCTGTTATGATTATTCAACCTAAAAATAAAAAAGTAAAAATAAGAAAATTGAAAATGAAAAACCAAAAAAAAAAAATTGAGGTCTTCACAATTTGCAAGTTAATTTTTTTTTTTTGTCTTATATAATATTCGTTTGTGTCTACGTATAAGTCTACACGAACCTACGTTATACTATTGGTATAATTACGAGTATGTACATATATCTCTTAATTTTTATGCAAATTAATACAATAGTATGTTAGTAGTATTCGAAATTGGAAAAAAAAAACTTTTACAGAGAATCTGGCAAGCAGGCTTATGAACATATGAGTGTAGTTAAGGAAAACGGAAAAGGACAACAAAAAAAAATGTATATTTCGTTTTCTAAGGATTATGAAAATTATTTCTCTTTTGACAATCTTGATGTTATGTTGAACATATAGAACAGATACTAGTTATTAAAAGAAGTACTCATTTTCATAAATTCTTGCCTTTTTCAATATTATTATTTTTGCTATGAAATAAAAGGCGTGTGAATCACACTTTTATGGTTCATGCCTCGATTTCTTTAATTATAATTATACTACTCAATTATCATAATACATAATAATTATGTGAATAATATTGTCATTTTTTATATATGTAGAAAGAAATAATTAAGTTAATGTAATTGGTGTTATTATCATATTCTATTTCTGTACTTATGATTTTGATTTCTTCATTAATTTTACTAACATTCTCATAGAAGTCATTCATATTATTTGAGTTATTGTATTAAAATAATGCTATTAGGTAAATTTAGTTACATTTTAAGAATTTTTTTGTTTGCAAATATTCACAAGAGTCTCATAATAATTTGTTAACTATTTCTCATAAGAAAATTTAAGAGAAAAATTAAGAGCCGCACTGATACTTTGACTGACGACAGTTTCATAAAAGGAATTAAGAAAGCTAATGAAAATAGGAAATTATTGTTATATTATTAAAGTAGTAAACTATTTTGTATATAAATTTCCATAAAAATGTTTAAATTTCCATTATACCTTACCATTTATCAGTTCCACACTATATGATAATGAAAAAAAGCCTAGATATTTTAGCTCTAATAGAATATTTAATATTGCTCTTGTATGCACAATAATTTAATTAATATATGCAAAATTAATTTTATTTAATAAAATTTTTTGTATGTTAAATATCTATTTCAATTATCCTTTCAAAAATCAAAGAAATTAGGACCATATCAAATATGTAAAAAGGAAAAGCTACCAATTATATTATTATTAAAATTGAATATTAAATTTTTTGTTAAAAAGTCCCAAGTTACCGACCTTTAAAAAAATTATATATTCTCTCTCTCTCTCTCTAATATATATATATATATATATATATATATATATATCCAATAATGTACGCATATTTCAAATTATTTTATTAAATTTACCTATACACACATTTATAATATTATTTAACCCTAAAATAACAACTTAAAAGTAAATGGATAATTTTTATATTATGATTGAAAAAAGAAAACAATATTATTTTTTTTTTGTTTTCCTTTATTTTTAAAGAATATTGATGCTTTTGAATTTAAGTTTAATCTATAGAAAATTGAAACTAATTCAATTGAAAAAGAAAAAAAAATATTAAATGTGTGTGTAATTCTATCGACCACTTTGTATAAAATAAGAGAGGTATTGTATGGGAAACCAAATTTCGACTATCAAGTTCTCAATTGAAATGCTTGATATGTATATGATACATAGATGTCCCATAATATGGAGGGGGAGGTTAGTGAACCGATGTCAATAAAAATTTAAATATTTGCTTATATTCTAAATTACATTAATTTGTCAACTTTTAGGATATGTCAAATTTTTGGCAAACTCAACTCTACTATAGCGAAATCTGTAAAACAGTCCATTTATACAGAAATCAGGGTCCAGCTATTAAAATTTTCCCACGAATCAAATATGCAGCTTTTGAGAAATATTGGGATATATTATATTTTGAAAATATGTTGCGATCGGTCATATACCGATCACATCTAATTTATTTTTTCCACAACCTTAATATATGTGTTTTATTTTATTTTTTTTACTCTTTCCAATAATTTATAACACTTTTTATTATACATTATGGTATATGATAAGTTCATATGTATTTGTGTACATACAAGAGTCAGTATAACTACTTCAAATATTTTATATTATAAAAATGTTATGATAGTATTATTTGCTTGTATAGATATGAGTATATATTATATATATATGTATATTATAGATATATAAAATTAACTGGGTCCAAAATAATTTAATATACGGTTCAATAAACAAATTTTGAACATAATCATATGCTTGATTAAGCATAAAACAATTTTCTAGTACTTATCAAAAATATTTCATACAAAACATTCACAAAACACACACTTTATATACAACACTGAAAATACCAAAAAAAAAAAGAATTGAAAAACATAATGAAATATATATATATATATATATATATATATGTAAAATGTTCTTGTTATTAGCTTAATATTACTATACTACATACATACGTGCATAGTATTTAAGTGAGTAGGTACTATGCGTATGTGATTATTTATAATATGTTAGGAGAGAACAACATTATTTACTTGATATACAATAGCATATAAAATTAAAGAGTACACGTGTATATTATACTAAAATAAATCTTATTTTAATATATCGCTATTATAGTACAGTTATAATATTTTATAGTGTTAAAGTACAAAAGGTTAAGACCATATATCATACAATATACACCTACATACACATGATATGAATTTCGGGAGAAGTTAAAATATAATAATTTTCTGTATAAGGATCCTAATAATAACAATAATATATAAGTAAGAAAATCAATTAATAAGAATAACTAAAAATGTAAACAGCTATATATTTATAAAATATTTCTGTTCAATGTCCATATTATTTAGATAGACAGGACACAATGTATTTTAACACATTCTATCTATATATAGATATTATTATTACCTTTTTATCTAAGAAATCTAAAAATATATTATTATATTTTGTGCTGAAGCTGACATCTTATTCAGAATGAAAATAAAAATAGAAAAATATTCGAAAAATAATGAATTGGAGTCGTTTAATATAGGCATTAAATGTTTAAATATAATAGAAATGGAAAATTTTTCCTTTAATGTAAGAATGTAATTCAGGTAGAGAAGGAAGAATTTTGAGAAATTTATGTAGAACTATTATAGTTAAACACTTATTATAATCAAGATATTTTAATAGACATTGAAATAATGTTGGTTAATTATTGAATTATCATGAATTGAAAATGAATAAAGCGATCTTAAAAATGAGCTGGAAAAAATAAATATTGCGCAATACGAAATGTTTAGAAACTTTTAAATTCCAATTGTTCGGCCGAAATTTTTGATTTTCGAATTTTCGAAATAGAAAGCTCTGGATTTACAATTTTTCGAATTAAAAAATTTTTGATTCAGCTTTCAATTAAAAATTTTCGCCTTTCGGATTTTCGAATTAAATAAAATTTGAATTTTCGAAATATTTTTAATTCGAAAATTTGTAATAGAATATTCAATTTAGAAATTTTACATAATAATTTTTAATTTCGAAAATTTCGAATTACAAAAATTTCGATTTACGAATTTTCGAAATCAAATATGATTAAAACTTAATTACCATGTCTGAGTGGACCAACATTATTTTTTCATCACTCCAGATAATTGAGATTTTTTCAGTATATTTCCAAATATTTTTGAAGTTTATTAAGAAGGAAGCATTTTGCTAGAACCTAACCTATATAATTTCCAATTTCTTTTACATTCCAATATCTTGCAATATCATAATACGGAAATTGCACACACTGTTAAATTATGCCACAAAACGCCTTTAAAATTTTTTATAAAACTATAGGCTTTAAGTATAATGACCTCGCGTTATTGACCAACCTTGATTACTGCACAGTCCATTGATTACAGATGAAATTTACCCAACTAACAAATGAAGCGACGACATTAAATTTGGTTTGATATTTTGCAAAAATTAATTAAAAAATATTAAAATTTTAATTGAGAAAAAGAAAAACAACTTTTAAATCACCCTACATAAAATAATTGCTAATCTATTATGAATCTATTATTATAGGAAATAATTTCAATAACAATAACCATAATTTAATTGTATTCTTTCAAAAATCTACTTAACTGATAAGGACACTAAAAAACTAAGAAAAAAATAGAACGCAAATGAAATAAATAAAATTATAATAAAAAAAAATTAAATTCCTTAATAATCTTATCATTATTAACAATAATAACACTAATGAAATATGAAAATCCTTAGAGACAAGGATGAAAATGATTACTTTGCATTATTTCTTCCGTTTTTTTTTGCCTTCTCTGCAAGAATACTATTTTTTTTATTGATTACCTTTTATGATTATATCATCAGAAAAAATATTACCACCCTGCCACTTTTATATTGGAAATTGATTTCTGTATCTTTTGTTTTTTGCTAAAAGAACAAAAGAGAAAATTATTATTTTATCCTTGAGACAATCATATTAAAAATTTTCATTTTTATGCAATCCCATTTCTTTACTATTTCAATTTAAAAGTATTATGAATTTTTCTTTTTTTTTCATTATTTCCACTTAAATCGCACTCATATTTAAAGTAAAAAAAAAATATTCAATTTTAATTTAATAGGAAATTCATTTAAGAAAAAATGAAAAAAATCAACAGATCCTTTTTGTTTTATAAAAATTTTAATTTAAAGAAAATGAAAGCTAAAAGCCCTTTCTCATTAAAATTGTTGTAGACAGCAAGTAAAACAGTCAGTGTCCATATTTTTTTATTTTATCCTTATAACTTAAACTTTATTACTATATTGTAATTCCTTTAAATAAAAAAAAATAATAATGCAATAAAAATGAGATTTTAATAATATTAACACACACAAAACAAACATACCGAAAAAGAAAATCTCGAAAGAAAACAAAATTGAAACACGAATTAATTCGCTATAACGGAAATTTTATTTTAATTTTACAAAAAATATTTGATCGGATTTAACGAATTTTCACAGAATAGCTAAACAAATTGAAAATCTTGATAAATTATGGCTGTTTCACACATTTTTTTAATAATATCACTAATTATTAAGGACAGACGCATATTTTATTTGATAACTTTTCTACAAATATTATTTCAAACATGAATTGATTCACCATTTTAAATAACAAACTTAAATTCAATAAGCCATAAATGTTCACGTAATTTTAATGTCCCAAAATTGTTTCAAACTTAATATTGTAAGTTGATTTCAAACATAATGTTCGTACGACAACCATTTTAATTTCACATTTTATTAATTGAATTTAGTTAGCAAATATAATTGAAAACCAATTTTAAATACACACAAATAAATTCAATTCTCTTAATAATTGAACAGAAAAGTAATAATAATTTCGAAATTGTGATCAATCAAACATAATTCAATATTTAATGTTCTTTCGAACCAAATTTTAAAATTAAACAAATATTAATGAAACTATTTTAAGTTCCTCTCGAACATCTACCAAAATACAATGTGCACATTATATTTACCCAATTTTTAAGTATGTTCCCCCAGCAGGAGAAGAAAAAAGTAATCACAATATTTTTATTCCTTGTTCAAGGTCCATTTCAACCAAATTTTTATTTTAATGAAACTTTTTATATTACACTGTCTCATTATATTATTATTATTGTAACAATTTATACAGTAATACTTTAAGACAATATGGAAATGAGGAATAAAATTTAAAAGGAATTATTTTAATTTTAATTAAAAAAGATGAAAAAAAAACTATGGAAGATATTGGAATATGAAGGAAATAATCATCAAGAAAATGAGGAAAGGTAATATTAGTTTAGTAAAACAATTCTTTCATTATCAATATATACATAATTATTGTAAATTGTATGATTTGATAAATCAATTAAGTAATTAGGAAATTTTATTTTTCAAATCATTTGTGAGAATTATTTTTTAACTTGGTATGAAAACTAAAATGATAAGGCACTTTAAAATTTAAATTTAAAATATTGAATTCAATTTTATCATACACAATTTTCCAATATCCTTTCATACAACATTCTGAACTGAACTCATTCTATAATACTGCTGCATGATTGTCATCAAATATCGGACAATCCTCTATGCTTTATGATAACATCTCAAGAAATACACACATAGGGAAATAAGCAATTTTCCTGCAATTAGAAAGCTTTTATAGTTTAATAAAAATTTAAAATTCTTAAAATCTTTTGCTTTTGTTCTTATTTTAGAAATACTAATTTTTAAAAAAATTATGCAGCTTTAAATTTTAAATTAAAATTTCAATGGAATATGTGAAATTTTAAAATTAAAACAAAATTTTAATAATATAATAATTTCTAGAGTGGCAGATTTTTTAATATTCAACTCATAAGTATTAATTTGAAATACTATAGAGAGTAATAGAAAAAGTGCCTACTTTGTTTGAAATTGTGTAGTACCTATAAATGGAACCCATTGCATAAAAATTATTAACATTGTTTGGTAAGTAAAGTAGGCACTTATAAATTTTCCCTTTAAATTTCTGAACTATTCTAAATATTATTCTTTGAATCTATACCATAATAGACAATGCAATATAACAATTTTTAATGATTTATTTGAAAAAAGAAAACAAAACAACTCAAAGGCTTTGAAATTACTTAAAAAATTTCATTATGAGTAGCTTATAAAATTTTATTTAAATTAAACTTTAACAACTACTATATATAATCTATAATCCCTATTATTTTGCAATTTACGATTTATATTCTGAAAAGAGTCTCTATTTTTTAATATACACATATACTGTGCCATACGTTCACTATTATATCTCTATGTTAACTGAATGCGTGCTGCGTCATATACAAAGTATAGATTCATTGCTTTTTATGCATTTTAAAACCTTCATATAAAGCTTCAATATAATATCAATAGTGTACTCTTATAGCAAATCGTTTATTTATAAAAATGTTGTACCTATACATACGTAACCTATTATTATGCACTATACATACATATAATATTATATTCTATATTTTTCTATACAACTCTTATAAATAATAAGAATATATTCCAAAAAAAAAGAGAAACAAATTACAAAGCAGCTGCATTTTATTAAGAGGAGTTTTGTGAATGCTTATTGCAATTAATTCTAAAAACATTTGAACAGAAAATTGTAAATAAATTTTTCAATAGAAATTTTCAAATTTATAAAGAATAATCAAAATTAAATTCTTGTTTTTGTTTTGATTGAATTTAATTTTTTATTGTTCTACTTTTTTCTGTTTTTTTTTTTTGTAATACATAAAAAACATGAACTTTTTCTGTTACAGTTAAAAAATGTTATCATAAAACTGATTTTATTCCCATTGCGATGCCATGACCTAAACGAATTATTTCTGTTATACTAAAAATTTTAGATAGCTATTTTGTTTTAAAATGTGTGTATACAGGGTGTATAAGGGTAGACAGCACTACTGAAGCGCAGAGTGAAAGAATTGGGCTAGATAAACAAAAAATAAAAGAGAATATTATCCTTTAATCACCCTGTTTTTCTAGTGTCATTGTACACAAAGCACTCGGGTTGGTTTACGTGAGGGTGGGGATATGGAATCCTGCGGCATCACAATGGGTTCAAGAGGTCTAGGTGTTTCCTCGGATGGCCGCGGTAACCTAACCTAACTTGACCAATTGTACGCCAAAGTTATTCGTTCTGAAAAAGGTTTAATTTTTAAATTTCTCTTTACAGTCAGGGAAATATGATAAGAATAATAAAGAAAATATCCTTCTATAGTAATTCGTCAACGATTGTTGTGTCTGGTTTATAAGAAAACTTAAAATTTTTCGAAAGATCTTCAAATCAACTTTTCTCTTTTGCTATTAATTGTAGACAATATTAATCAATATATTTTTTTTTTCGAGAAATGAGAGCCGAATTTTGTTCTGATAATAAATATTACAAATCTAAGGGATAATATCGTATTTCTGCAAGCTTTAGTTAGAAAAAAAAATTGGACCCATCTTTAATAAGAGCAACTATTAAAACCAAATGATTCGAGGGAATTGTTATTGGTCATTCGCCTCAATCAATGCAATCACCCTGTTTCGGGTGTACCAACGAGTATCGGACATTGTGTATAGAATATTATAAGTGCGTTCATATTATATGTTATGTATAAATGCAATAAAATTGCATTCATATTTAAATTATAACGTTATGATTGTATTTTATAGCTCTTAAATAATTGCATATTTTGTTTTTTTTTTTACAATATTTTAATTTTACATTATTTATGTGGGTACATATACATATACATACATGTTGTATATTACACAAGTCCATTTTAATAGTATTATAAATTGCCACGCACATTATAATATATAAGATTATTATTTGCTCCAGTGAACTACCATTACTTTACAATATACTAGTTTGATAATGAATAATTGTATTTGTATGTTGAAAGGAAGGAAAAAATATTGTTAAACGGGCTTGTAAATGCCGTTAACTATAAGTGATACCTAAACTTTATTTTAAAAGGACGGACATGCTTAAGGTACTGATTTGCAAATGTTTTAATTATTGTAAATTATTCTTGTAATTTGTGACAATAAAGTCATGGAATTTTAAACATACTGAAAAGAGTCTCTATTTTTAATATACACGCATACTGTACTACGTAACTGCTACTATGTAAATCGTGATTTCAATTTATTATAACGAATTCATACCTATGGTGTACAAAGGACAGCCGTCTTGTTCCAGTTAAACGACTGGAAGAAGTAAAATTCGCAAATAAATGAACAACAACAACAATTACCCGTGGCTTTCTCAGTTGAAAAAATGTATGGCTCATGAAGAAAATCTAGACGATAACTGACAACTTGGATCGTTCATCGGTTATTGGTTAGTGTATTTACTGAATACTGTCTCTCAAAATCGTTTGAAAGTGATTGATTAAAAAAATAGGCGAGCCTTGCCAATTTTATCTGGAAGTGGGGATTGTGGAGTACTTATGGTGCGAATATGAAGATACATGCATCGTTTGGCTTTAAATTTATTATTATTTTATTCAAATTATAATTAAATGTTCAATTAAAATATGAATGTATGTAAAATTGTTATTGTATATGTTAGGGACTGGTTGAAATTGTTATTATTACAAACAACTAAACTATTGTGCCTATGTTCTTCACGCTTTTCATTATTAAAATGAGTATTGATATTTTAATTTTGTCTTTGATTTTCTCTATTTAATATTACAAATTATTTCTATATGTATAACAGTAGTATATAGAGTAGTTATTTATAATATTATTATAACTGTATAACATTATTTTTATTGCTTTTCTACACTTGTTTTTTCTACATTAAATTTCAAACCAATTTCGCACCATTATTACAATTCTATGTTTATAATTTTGATTATATTTTGAATATTTTTCTCTTATATTTAATTTTATTTTTTTGTGATTATTGGAAAATTCTTTTTTCCACTATAAAAAGGATTTAAATTTTATTTTTGTTTTTTTTTTCCTTTCTATGTATAATGTTAGCACTGCGTAGTGTGGTAAAACAATCGAATAAAAATTAGTGCAAATGAATTGCGGCTATCATAGGGTTTGTTTTTGTTTTTATTATGCAAAAGTTTGAAAAGTAGCCACTTGAAAAAAGCAGAATATTATTTCCAATTTTATAACTAAACTTGAACTGACTAACAATTTTTTTTTGTGAAAAAATCTGAAATCATAATATTGTACAGATAATTTCATGTATTTCATGTACATTATTTTTTTTAGGAACCTATGTACATGCGTTCACATATTTTCGTTATAGCAATTTATACAATACAATATACGGTGTGGTCAATAATATACCATAAAAGAGTAAAGGCTATTATTATTAGTCTATCTACTCTCAGTTATAAAATACACAACTGCAATAAGAAAAACAATGGAAAATTTTGTATTTATGGGGGCATAAAAGCAGAAAAAAAAAATACTTATAAAATTGTAACAAAAACTAACAATAGAAAAACTGTATCATAAAGTTTAAAAATTAAAGAACACCACACATAAACACAATATGTGAAAAAATGAATATGCCAGGGAGAACATAAAAAACAAAACATAAAAATTGAAAATGAAAAAGTTTTGAAATTAATTGGTAACTCTTTCTGCAATATTTAAAATGAATTATTTTTTCAGTTAGCTATAGTTGAATAATGGAAAAAAAAATTTTTTTTATAATAAAATTTGTAATCAGTACTTTCTACTTGTTATATTTGAATAATATTGTGTACGTACAGTGATCCTTTAATTTTCGTTAATATTACAAAATATTGTTAAGATATTGCTATAAATCACTATAAGAAATGTGAACAAAATCAATTAGTGTTATTTGACAAATGTGAAGAAGGGCTTAAGAATAAAACATAATTTTGCAAATAATAGTTTGTTCTTAATTTTAAAATCACTTACACTTATTGTCTTCTGCTTTCTTAATAATATTGTAAAAATATGTAAAATATTAAATTAATTTAATTTAAATTAAATTAATTTAATAAAATATTAAATATTGAATTAATTTTTTATTCCAAAATATTAATTAAATTATGTTTCCCCGAAATAATAAAATAAAATTGAGGATTTAAAACAAAAGTTTTATTCAAAAGCAGTCATAAAAAATTACTCGAGTAATTCAAATTTCGAGAATCATAACCAATTAAGCATATTTTTGTTAAAAATTTCAGAGAAAATTAAAACTCTTTTATAGACTTGCATAAATTGTTAAACTAGGAGATAAATTAAGTGATTTGTTATCGTAAAACATTAGTGACCAATATTAAAAATAAATTTTTTTTAAAAAATGTCCAAGTATCACTAATGTTACAGATCCCGTTCTGATTTTATTGTTGTCCCTTGTCGTAGAACTAATTAAGGAACATTTGAGCTAGAATATGTTTGAGCTAAACATTGTAATAAAATAAAATAGTTCTTTATATATTATAAATGCAAGATTATAATAATAAAGGATTGCTCGAATAGAAAGTGTTCATTATTTTTTGATAATATCGTAAATTTAAGCATTCCTGTATTAATAAAAATTGTAAATAGATTACAATTCATAATATTAAAAAAAAAATTTTTTTTTCAGTATTCAGTATTGTAATAAAGCGAAAAGGCTTAAAAATTCCATAAGGCTTAAAAATTGTTTTCCTTTAATTTGAAATTTTCGCTTTGTTACATAAAAGAGTGGCGTTTTTTCGTTTGATTTTCGCTTTCTTTTTTTTTGATTTTTTGTGGCAGCGGTTTATTTAAACGTATTTTAATTTTACAAATTTCAAACATTGTGTATTATTATAGGTACTATATGAATATGTAGCGAGTTAATGAAATAAAATGATAATGAAAATTTTTTGAATATTATTCTGAATTGCATCCATCAATTTAATTAAAAAAAAAATTATCTGGCTACCTCGGAAAAAACACATGATCATTTTGATAACATCAATTATAAGGAATTTTATTTTTTTTTGTTTCGTAAATATTATTGTGGTCTTTCGGATCTGTTTTAATTACGTTAATTGTCATAAAATGTTATTCTATTATCTTTAGCGGTTTATTATTGCGGGGGTCATTTTCTATATTATTGGAAAAAAATTCGAATTGTTTCCATTAAAAAATTATAGTACCAGAAATAGAGTTATGTGGAAACTCATTGAAATTGTATTCAAAAAGGTAAAAATTTAATTTTGTAATTTTATAAAAAAGTTTTCACTATTAGCGAAATCATTTAATTTATGTAGTACTACTATTTGATAAATGGTATAGGTACTCGTATACGAAATTAATTTAGGATATTAGGATAAAATAATTTTTCATAAAATTTTTAAAATTGGTTTTAAGCTATAAATTAATTTGTGTAATTAAAAACGAATAGAGATGAAAAAAAAAGTCATTATTCTTTTTGTAATTTAATTGAAAATCTCCAGCAATGATATTTTTTTGTTTTAAAAACTTTTATCATAAATGATCTTTAAATACCACCTAATGTGACTGGTTACCTAATTTGACTGGTGGCAAATAATTTCAGGGATGATTGTTTTCCATAAACCGAATTGGTAGGAGGGGAAGTATATATACTCGTTTTCGAGCTACGGTCTGTTATATAACTTCGAAACCATGTGATATAGAGTAACCGTCTGGAGCTCTTGCTTAACAGATAATTGATAATTCCTTATTTTCGGTCTAAAGCTCGCCAAAATCAGATTTTTTTTTTTCAATTCGTTGCAATGAAAGTAGTCCATCCAAATAAATACCTACTTGCTATATAAATTATATAATATGAGTTTTAAACTCAGTTATACAATATTTTTATTATAGGAATCTAAGATTTATTCCTGTGAATCCTGCAACTTCAGAGGAAAATTTAACATTGAATAATAAAATCAAATATTTTTATTCAAAATATCTTTATTATTTTGTTATACCATCTCAAAAAAATTTTCTCACTTAACATAAAAAAACTTCTATTTATATTATAAAGGTACGTACATACTCTTATATTCTGGTGCAGTTCTTAATATAAGGCTGTTATATATTTATATTCATTCAAATATACTAATTTTGAGGTACTATACTCGTACAACATTTATGGAGTAAATGCTTTTACAACATACCTACACCATGTATAATATCATATAACATTCAAACAAACACAAAAAAAAACATGTTTTATGTTAAAGTGTTTATGTATTATTGTTGTCCAAGTTTTACAAAATTTACAAAACTCATTCACTGGTACGAAAGGACAGGTATCAAAATAACAATATCTATAAATTAAAATGTCTTTATAGCTCTTTTGGTGGATAATATAATAAAAAAAAAAATTGTTATAAAATAAATTTTATTATTTAAGGTTATTCGGCTAGTAATTTTCCTAGTTCTTAGTATTTTGGTAGTTCTTTTAAAACATATGAGTTTTATGAGCAAAATTTTTGGAAAATAAACAAATTATAGTGTTGTTTTTGGAGGAAAGATCTATGATAAACTTATTTACACTAACTTGTTGTTATAAAGCTAAATTTTTCGAAAATAAAATCATAAAAAGGATCTTCTAGTACACAAAATCAAATTCTTAAGAACAGAATAGAAATTGAATAAAAATTAGGTATTAAGTCCGACTATTAACTAAAATAATTTTGCAAGAAATTTGTTTTACCTATAATATATTATTATTTTTGTTTCGGGCTTATAAAAATAACGAATACACCATGGCATAATTTCACTTTTCTCATAAACAAATAAAAACTTGCGTACTCCACAAGATCTTATATTTTCTTTCGATTCTATATAATTAGTATTACCCCACATTATTATTATTATAATCAATCTATAGTAAAGTAAACATGGTAGCACGCATTCCTACAAACTTTTCAAAGAATATTCAGTTTTGTGCCAACCAGCGACAAATTTATTACTTCGACATTTTTTATGTCTTGAGATAATTGAAAAACGTACTAAAATATAAAGAGCAAAATTCGTACGAAACTAAAACTAAAAAAAAAAAAAAAAAAAAAATTTCCAATATAAATTTTCAACTTTTATTTATAAAAATTGTCATTGCCCCATTTATTAAAAATATATGCACCATTATTTCTGGGGAAATAAAGCAAAAAAAAAAAAACACAAAATAAAAAAAATTGTAAAACTGAGTTTTTGGAAAATTTTCACGATTACTTCACATATCGTAAATTTTCAATTTACTTGCAACTTTGGTCAATTTTTCTTCGAAAATCTAACAAAAACAAAAATATAAACAAATAAAAAAATTGTAAAAACAGAAAAAGAAAAATTGTTGGAAAATTTTTCCATGATTTCAATTCAGATTTTTTTTTTTCTTCCACCCGAAAAATGGAAATTTTTTTTATATAGAATTAGTATTTCCGTTCATTATGAATTAGTTTTTCCGATTTATTGTAAAATCCGGAAATATTAAATAATTTTGTAATTTGTAATTTTCAATTCAATGGAAGTTATTCTAATTTTCGATGGAATTTATCTTTCAAATACACATTCTAACTCCTAGAATTAATATTCACATAGAACAGAATTAATGTTGTACAAATTACTGTATGAATTTTGTATGAATTGTTACGTGAATTGTTGTATGAACTGTTGTATGAATATTGTATGAACTGTTTTATGAATGTTGTTTGAATTGTTGTGTGAATTGTCGTATGAATTGTTGCATAAAGTTTTTATGAGCTGTTTTGTGAGTGTTGTATGAATGTTGTATGAATATTGTTTTATGAATGTTGTATAAATTGTTACGTGAATTGTCGTATGAATTGTTGTATGAATATTGAATGAACTCTTTTATGAATGTTGTTTGAATTGTTATGTGAATTGTCGTATGAATTGTTGCATGTAGGGTTTATGAACTGTTTTATGAATGTTGTATAACTTGTTGTGTGAATTGTCGTATGAATTGTTGCATGAAGGTTTTATGAACTGTTTTATGAATTTTGTATAACTTGTTGTATGAATGTTTTGTGAAATACTGTATAAATTCGATCAATGTTGTATGAAGGATTTTTATAATCATACGTGATATTATTATTTTTATTGAAAGAATATTTTTATTTGATAAGTTCGTTTACATTTTAGCATAAATGAATAAACCATTCAAAATTTTTAATTTTACTTTAAAAGGATAGGTTTGCTATTGAAAAAAACCGCGAAAAGTGTAAAAGTTTGGCGATTTATATTTTGAATCAAATTATATTTTCACTAGAGATTAATATTTTCACATATCCTAGGATTATCCTGAACAAAACAAATTATTTTATTTTTTTTTACTTATTTTTACGATTCTTCTTTTGCTTTGTATTATCCTAACTGTTAAATTTATATACATTCATACACGTATAAAAAAGCTTTACTTTGTTTTTTTTTTCTGCTGTAAACGTGTATGAATTGAAGAAAAGTACAAAGTACGATTGTAAATATTATACAGCTTTATAGTACTACATTTATTTTATTTGTATATGTATAGAGGGTTTGAATATTTTTGTAAAATGGCCTTCTTTTTTTTTCTTTAAATATTTTTTAAGATCTGTTTGGCAGAGTTTTCTCATTTAGTTCAAATTATGTCGAACAACTATAACAGTATTTTACACAACAAAAGAAAAATGAAGATAATAATATTATTTTCATTTTCTTTAAAAGATTATCCGCTTGAAAAAAAAGGAAGAAGAAAGAAAAGCAAAACTTTTAACATAGTTCTCGATTAGTTTTACTATTATGAGTACAAAAAAAAAAATACAAAAAAGGAAGAGATTTTGTTTTAATAACTGTAAAAAAGGAGGAATTTGTTTTTATTTTAATTTTTATTTTTTTGTTTTATTCTGTTTCAATATTAAAAGTATAATAATATATACATGAATTGTGCAAATTTCGTAATAATATTATATTATAAGATAAGAGTGAAGTTAACATCTGTATTTTTAGGGTATTGTTTGAAAATATATGTAGTTATATAAGTTACTTCCGACAAAAATTGCGGTGCCACTAAAGTTTTAATCGAATTCTCATTTCCCTAATGGTTGTAAATTGAATTAAATGTAATTTATATGATGGGGTCCACTTTTATCCGGGTAAATTTCTAGATTTTTAAGCAAACAGATATAGGCAAGGGAAAATATTCCTTCCTAGCTACTACTACCGGCTATTAATCAAATAAGCCACTTTTACTTTTTTGTATGTAAATATCATAACAACTATTTCCGGCTAAGCATGATGCAATTGTATTTCTAGAACTTTTGGTTCAAAAAATATAAATCAACTTCTCGAAATCAGAAAAATTCAAGAAATTTGCGTTGATTTTCTGCAGGTATATTATTTAGTCGCGATTGTAGCTCTGTAGAGGTATAATGTTCAAGGTACTAAAGATTTTAAGAAAATGCTAAATATACCTGCAGTAATTCTTAAAATATATAAAATTTGGAAATTTTGGAGACTGGAGACTTCGGAGATTGCAACATCCGTAATGTTTGTAGACTTTGGAGACTTTTATTTTTTGCAGGATGTTTAGATTTGCAAAACTTTATGCAATTTTTTTTTTTTTCGAATAACCAATATTCGAATTAAGCAAGTAGTTTACTCCTTAGCACATACATGTTATTAATTTTCTATAATATTATTATAATTTTTAGTTAAGAATTTTTAAGATAAAAAGTTAAAAATAATATTGTAAAATAATCGAACATTTATTTTAGTTTAAAAAGTTTTCCACCTTCAACCCTACAAACAAACAAAAAAAAGACAATGTTTTTACTTTAAAAATTTTGTTTTTTCTCATTTTATGTTTTTATTTTATTTTTCTTGTTTTTTTATTAATTCGTTTTAGTTTCGATAATTTTACAATGTGAGAATTATAAAAATTTAATAGTAAACAACAAATTACTTAAATAAAAGTAAATATTTATTTTCCATAAAATCGGATTAATAGCAGTAAGAAGTACAGGAAAATAAGAAAAATTTAAAAGGCAAAAAGTTTTCTTGTATTGCAGTTTTAATACAGGATAATTCAGAAAGGTATACAACACAATATACCATTGGTTAGAGGGTCAAAATTGCGCAAACCTTTTGGTCTGAATTTGGTGCTAAAATGCAAGAATTTCTGAGTTATATTAATAAATTTTCTTAACACTTAAAAAAAAAAAAAAGGGGGAAAAACTTGATTTTTTTTAAAGTCAGAAATGCTTGGTATTCCGGAACTATATAAACAACAAAATCAAGTAACATGTTAATTTTAAGCCCTTTTAATAGGTCTTTCAAAAACTGTGTGTCTTGAGATAGTATCTTTTTCGGAACGAAAGTTACAAGCAAAAAAAAACTTGAACGAGCAGAAGTATAATGAAAATTTGTTAGAATTCCTGTAACTCGGAAACCTTTGAGATTTAGCACATAGTCCTGAACAAAAAGTTTTACCCATATTTCACCCTATATATAGTGTCCTTTTTCCCATATTTATACCTTTTATTTTATTATTATAATTGTGCAATATGCAATTTATTTATTATTCTTTTCTAAAATATTTAAAAAAAAAGAAGAAAAATTAAAAAAAAAATTAATATTTATTATTAAATTTTTTTTTATTTTGGTAATCAATTTTAAATTTTCCAAATTTTCATTTTTAATAAAAACTTTTCTTTTTTTTTTTTCCAATAATGCATTATAGTGTAATTTTAATGGCTCCTATATAATGTCTTTTATGTATATAAAATTTATTTAAAGTTGAAAATTCAATGTGATATTATCCATTTTGGAAGAATATTTTCCCATGATGGTGAAAACTTTTCTCTATTATAATAAAAAGAGAAAAGTTTTTATTTTTAGGAGTAATAATGATATTAAATATGCAATCAATTACATATTGATTCTCTTTTCTCTTTTTCTCTATTTTTATTAAAAAAAAAAATGCATAATAAAATATTACCAATGAAACTATACACAATATTGTAATCAATTATAATAAATATAATTTATTATGTAATTTAATAATAATATATATTTTAATAATATTGTTGCTTAAGTGAAAACTTTGTAATTAATGAATAAAAGTAGGCCAATATTATTTTGCTTTTATGTTTTTTTATAGAAGAAAACTAGTTTATGGATTTTTAAGTCCATAAATTTATTTCATATATTTTGTTAAGCAAATTGCTTATATTGTGAAAACTCTAAAAATAATTTTATTAAGTCCAGCGAAGGATCCAGTGTGATATGTTTGTTAAGAATATGTAAAAGGAAAAATATTAATTACTCTAATTAAAAGTGCCTATTTTAATTGTAGGCACTTTTAATTGGATTATTTAATTCATTTTTTGCTTAACTCAAAATTTTTTGTTTAAATTTTTGCCTGTTTTACTTAATAGTCCTTGATTCTTGTTTGTGTCTTGCATTGTTTATCTATTATTTTATTCACAAATCCAGAAACGTCTTGTACAATTCGTATAAGTTTAAGAAAGTAAATAGTCTCATTTTTTTAAGTACTAAATTATAAGCTATGGTATAGAAATGAAAAAAAGAAATAAAAAAATTTTGAAAAAAAATCTATTAGAAGCACAATGGTGGGTGTAAGTGTGAAATTTTAAGTTGCTAATAATCAGGTAAGCCCACTAAATAAATTTACAAATTTACAAAATAATTGTAATAGTTTGGACATTTGAATTTTTTCATTACTTGTGTATTGCAAATTCCGACCACAACATGTTCTTAGTGCTCTCAACAATTAAAGGCTATTATTATAGGCAGTTGTAATAATAATTGTAAGGGCAATAATAATTCATTGAAATTAACATTTTTTTTAATTATTAAATTGCGATCACAAAAATCTCTTCCTTTTCAACATTTTTCTCAATTTTATTTTTAACCTTAAAAAATATCTAATTTTTTATTTTTACTAATTTTCCTTAATAACAACTACATTTAAATTTTTTTTTGTGTTTGTATTGTTCACCCTTTTTCTTTTGAGTCATTCTATTCTTTAAAATAATTTAATTTTCTTTAGTTTTTTTCTCTCTAAATATTTGTACAATAGAATGCAATAAATTCAATCTGTTGAGGCTTCATTCAATAATATTTGATTGGTAATAATGAATAATGGTTCTTTAACTTAAAACATATTTTACACACAAACCCACATGTGCACACAAATACATTCATAGAAAATTACTAAACACGTTTCAGTGTATAACACTAACATATTATTGTTATTATTATTGAATATTAAGCTGAGGGTATCATGACTGTAAAATCATCATCATCATCATCAAAACATTGAAGCACTATAAATAAAACAAAAAGAAAACAAAAATAAAAATGTCCTTTCAATATGATACTGTTATTGATCCATTTTGATATTGAAAAGAATGATATTAGCTACGTTTTATTTTCAAGTCAAATTTTTTTAAGTGTTATAATTAATTTGGGAATTCGAAATGAATAATTGTAATTTTATTTCGAATTTCAATATAAAATACAATTTGATATTTCTTATGTCTAAACTCTTTAAGAATTGGGTAACCGAAATTAATATTATGGAATCCAGTATACGATTTGTTTAAGTTGGTGATTTCAAAAAATATAAATTTTGAGCAAGGAAGGTTTGTGTTGCGGGCTGGACGAAATAATTAAAATTAGCATCGAGGATTTAACTAGATTCCTCAAGATAACTGGACGGCTTAGATAGACCACCTGTAATCGTACGTTGAATAATGCCCTAGTGATCATGGTCGAGTTGCAGCAAAACGGCACATTTGTGATAATTGGGGTCAACCAGCCAACCAAACAACCAAGGAAGAAATGTGTAAAAGGGGTCTAAATTCTCAAATATCTTATTTTGATTAACAGAATTAAAATAAAATTTATTTAATCAGAACTGTTTTTCGATGAGATAGCAGTCATAACTTCGTCAACATTTTTTTTTCATAGATTTTGTAGATATCCTTTGAAAATTTTTACATGTCTTGGCAAATTATCCTTAAAGTTATACGTGCTAATTAATTCAAAATTTCGTTTTATTCCTTGAAGATGGTTGGTTTAACGATTCCCCATTTCATAGTTTTTATTTTTATTATTGTAAATTTCAATTTGTAATTTTCCCTTTTTTTTGTGTTTTTTTTTTTTCTTTTTGTTTTTAACCTCTTTTTCTTTATGTTGCTTTAAGAAAGGATAAAAATAAAAGGGAAATTTTTTTTTTTTGTTTTTTTATTTTTTTTTTTCTTCTTCTTACATGTAAGGAATCATTTCAATTTGGTCATTATTAAAAAATATCTAAAGACTCTGAACATATTGCTTCAGTTGTGTTCAATAATTGAAATGAAATGAATAAAAAAAAAGGAAAAGAAAATTTTGTAAAAGAAAATAGAAAATAAACAATGAAAATTGTGAAAAAAAAAATTCTTATGACTAGTCAAAGTTTAAAGCGCCTTTTGGTCAATAAAATACCATTGGAATTAAATGTTACAATGGTGCAATATAATAAAAATGCTTTTTAAAATTTTAACAAAGTGTTCGGGTTATAGAAAATAATTTTGTCAGTGGTTGAAATTGGTAATTAGAAAAATTAAATTAATGAAAATTGGAGACTTCTTTGTTTTGCTAGTTTACGAAAATTTTTTAGAAATTATGGCACAAATAGCGTTCAAATACAGGGTTAATTTAAAAAAAGGGGCTAAAAGAGAAATGAGCTAGTTCCATTTTTGAAATTGTGACAATTGAAATTTTTAATTGATATTTATTTTCTGTTACAGTGTTTTGTACTCTAAATGAGCGAATTAAATCAAATTGTTATGTTTTTACTCCTCAATGGAAAACTTCTAAATGAGAAGAATATGCTACCCATATTTATTATGTGCCTATCTTGTCTTTTTCCTTTTTTCTTGAAGGGTGAGTCAAAATATGCTAGTGGTAAGTCGTTTTGTTTTAGAAATTTTCAAATTTAGCTAATATTTAAAATTTTTTATAGAAACTTTGTTACACAATCTATCAATATAAGAATTCTAATACGATATTTTTTTCTGAGAAATTGTGAATTAATTTTGGAAATTTGAAATATTTATAATTATAATTGTAAGGTACGTGTTATGTAGCTCACTTACTAGTAATTTTTTTTAACAGATATTGCATCTGTAAAAATAATGATTGGCTTATGTGAGCAGAACATTTTAACGAATGAATAATTAATTCTTATAACATCGGTACATGGACACCTCATACATTCATCTGTCAATTCACAAAAATGTTAGTTATAAATAAAATTTAAATTATATAGTATAATAGAGCACCATTTATAAAGAAAGAATATTGAATGAATTAAAGTACAATACAAAGAAATAAAACAAAACAAAAGAAAAGAAATTTATGATAGTGAAAACAAGGAGAACAACAAAAAATTGAATAAAATAGAAAAAAAAAAATCAGAGGTCCTTTCTTTTTATCCAATTCCAAAAAAAAATTTGGTACTTTTTCTTTATATTTTTTCATTTGATTTTTCAATACTTTTCCTTTTACAAAATAATTTTTTCCATATAGAGTGTAACCAATATTCTCTATTTTAATTGTATATGAAAAAGGACACGAAGTATAAGAAGACATTGTTAACAAAAATAAAAAAATGCTAGTTAAATTTTTCATTTCAGTACATAAAAATTAATTTGGACATTTTTCAAGAATTCAAAAAGAAAATGAATGGATGATAGAATTTTCGTAGACTTTTTATTAACCTCAAAAAAACAAAGAAAAAGGAAAATAGAATTATCAAAGAAAAAGGATCTTCTGTTAAATGATTTTTTTCTTATTTGTTTTTTTTTTGACAATAACGAGAAATCACTTGGTTTCCTTTTATGTAATTGCACATTTTTGGTTTATCAAATAAAATATCCTTCAATTGCATATGTTGAAGGTCAATATGCAATTTGATTAATAAAAAATAAATTTTCGTTTTTTTTTATAATTTTCTTTGTTTCGTAAAGAAAAGCCTAATGTTAGTGTATTAAATGGGTATGTTTAGTTGGTGGATTGCATAATATTGTAAATCAGGAATATTTAGAGCAATAATTCATTACAAATCTATACTAATTCAAGTATTCAATGGATGACTTAATTTAGCTTTTTAAAATATTTCGTGAGGGTCCTTAATTATAAAAATAATTCTTCTTTTCATAATAAAACACATTAAGAGCTAAAAATATAGTAAACAAGTAGAATTCGAACAATTACCGACCATGTTTATTCCTAATACTTGCTTGAATTCAGATCTATTTTAAACCAAATTAGTACTAATAATTCTTTACTAAGTAATAAATGGAGAACACTATGGAAAATCGCATATAAAAGCTAATATCTAGATACCTAGCCATTTCTTCTTATCTCTTAAAATTATATTGCATTTTTACTATATTTTGGAATTCAGTTGCCTTGGTTTGTTGTTATTCAAATTTTCAATTAGCATTCGAATTTAAAAAGATGGTGATGTGATGAAGAGTCTCATGTAATTATATTAGAATATATGATTCTGATAACTTTGGAATTTTATGAATAAAGAAAAATTTTAAAACATTTTTCAAGAAAAGAAATTTTTTTTTAATAATAACTAGATAGAGAATGGCAAGGATATCTGAGATAAAGTAATAAGAATTTCCAATATCAATTTCAACTAGTATGCAAACATTAATCAAGTTTGATTGAACAAAATTGCATGAATAGAAAATTTTAAATGAAAAAAAAAAGAAATAATTCGAAAGACGTATTGATGCCCCCAAAATTATTATATTTTTTTGTCAAAAAACCCTTGTATTATCTATGTATATGTAAAGCAGAAAAGTTCTCATTTCTTAGTTTTCAATTGTATTTCAGTTTAACTTAGAAAGTGCTCCGATTTGGCTTTAAGGATATTTCATTAGATTAATATTTTGAACTAATAATTTTAAAGTATAGGAAAAATTGCATATGAGTGAGTAATATCAAATTTATTCGTATTACATTGATACTGAAATGAAAATTAAATTGGAATTATTATTCCAATAATAATATTTAGTATTAAGAATTTAGTATTAGTATTTAGGATAGTAATATTTTGGGAATAAGCGTTTCCGGACTAAACTTCTTCGAAATCAACGATCTTGCCACTTAAATAAATTTTTAATCTCAACAAAAATTTAAAATTTTCTTCACTTATTAGAAAATTTCAAAATTTTCTAATAATATTAATAAGTTTTATTAATTTCCTTAAACATTAAAATTTTAAAATATTTTACATAAAATCATTTTAAGATATCTGAATACAAAATCCCTGCAGATTTTTGATGAAATTTTTATTTAATTAGAACAATTTTTATTCTATTAAGCAAAACAGTATTATTTAATTAAAATTAAAAAAAATTACATTTACCCTCACCCAATACAGAAGAAAAAATTAAACAAGTTCAAGGATTTTAATTTTATTTTTTATATCCTTATGCCATCCATATTTCCTTTGTAAATAATATAAAACATCAAATTGAAATAATTTCAATTCCAATCTCCTTACAATTACACAATGATAGAATGAAAAGAGTGACAGAGAAAGTAAATAATAAAAAAAAAATTACAATTTCAATTTTTTATTGAAAAATTTTTTTTTTATTGCAAAAAATTTAGAGTTTATTGTGAGTTGCCCTTCAGACTGCTATAAATGTAATTTTTTCCCTTACCAAATAATTTTATATACCATTAAGGAAATGATATATAATATAAACCACAAAATGAATAAATTTTCTAAAATCGTTTTACTGCTTCTTAATAGATTAAATATAAATCAAGGATAATGGAAATAAAACAAAAAGAAAAAATGAATAAATTCAGATTCAATTCAATGGTTTTTAAAGAAGCACATTTTCGTTAAACAAATATAAAAACAATTTTTTAAAAAAGCGATTTGTTGTTAATTTATTGTCATTAGTAGCAGCATAAAATGTGATTCTATTGCATTATTTTAGGAGCATATTTGAAAATAAAAGAAGCAAGTATTAGTTTAACGCCGATAATGTTTTAGAGATTTGATAGGGCTATTAATTTGATAGGGACCGACAAGGAAAATAGAATAAATTTACCCTTTCACGGTAATTTGTTAACTGTTATTTACAGCGTCTTTCTACAAAGCAGCGTATTGTAAGTGCTTATGTTGTTTTCTATTGACTATTTCTATTTTCGACACAATAAGCTAGGGTAAAATTATATTATACGGCTATGGTGAGGGGGAGGGGGAGGGTTGAGGAAGCAATATTTTTCAGATTTTTATCTCAGAAGATGTAGCAATTATGTAAAAAGAAACCTAATAACAGACGAAAGGTGACCGACAGCGCGGAACTAATTAGCAATTTTCTTTTTTTTTAATTTTTTCGATTTGTATGCTAGAAATGAGAACTCAGAGAAAAATAATCTTTGATTTTTCATTTTATTCCTATATAATATGCTTATATTATATAGATTTCATTTGAATTTATTTTAAGTGGGTTTAAGTAAACATTTTGGATTTATATTGTAGATATATATGTATAATATTATATATATATTTACATATATATTTATATATAATATATTTCTAAAAATATATGAAATATATGAAATATTCATGATTTATGACTGGTCATTTGTAATCTGTGTACATACAAGGAAACTGTAAGTAAGAAGAATAAAAATGTATTGCCAAACATTTAGGTGCACGACTGTATTTAAGGAAAATATTTGAGGAAAATATCAAAGAATATGGAAGAAAATATACCATACTTACTGAAAATATACAGAAAAAAAACTTGAATTTGCATCAACGATCCGCAAGAATAAAAATGTTTTTAGGTTTCTAAAATCAAAGAAATAATTACGATACGCATAAGATATAAATAGGGCCAGGGAAGTATGAAAAATTTCTGAAGGCTATAAAATATAACAGACACGTGCAAAAAAATTTTTTTTGTTTTAATTTTTATTCAAAGCATTCCTGTACTATAATATTTAAAATTCACGATTTCTAAATCATAATATTAGAGGATTATTTCAAAACCAAAAATTTCTATATAATATACGGTCCATAAAAAATGACTTTTATGCGATCTTTAGATCCTAAATAATAATTAAATCTTGTCTTTCATTCTTTGCAAATATTTTGAATATAAAAAATTATTTTATTTTGATAATATTGCAATTTTAGGCAAGGTGATAGGAAAACATGATTTGCTCGGCTTGAACTAAGTGTTTGACTGAATGTATGATACTCGTATGTATATATAAAAGGATTCTGGCAAAATGGCCGTGCTGCCGAGTGTACTATTGAAATTTGACTTGAAAACAGTTAATTTCAAACTCTTAATTTAGAGGAGGAAAGCAACGGCTTGATATATACAGATTTGAGGCTATAGGAGTAAATTCTCACTTCGGAATCTAGTTTAATAAGGCGAGAATAAAATGAGGCGGAGAGTGATACATCTTTGCCAAATTTGAAAGAAAACGAGATAACAGAGTACGTACCAGCTTTGTGTGATACTAAGTGCGTAACTCTGACTCATATTCGCTGAATTCGGTTGTCTTATTCCATTCAGATATTTCTCTGCAAAGTTTAAAATAAATGCCAAAATTTTTGATAGGGATTTTTTACAATTTAAACGCAGAATGGCCAAATTTAATAACTTTAGCTATTGTGATATTTTAGTTCTAAATTTTGATATTTAAAATGCTGTATGCCATTGCCAAAAAAATCACATTTCAGAATCAATAATGGAATGCAATATTCAATATTTTAATTAGATTAATAAAAATTTTCAATAAAATCAATTATTTCAACATTTTTCATGGCTTATCATCTAATTTTCAAAATTCTTATGCTAGTTACTCGTAAATTGTGCAAAGTAATTTCATTGTGTCCCGTTCTGTGTTCAATATTGTCCGTTTACTTTCTGAAATAAATTTTTAAATATACTTACTTAAAATAAAAAAAAAAAAAAACACAGAATAATGACGACAAAAAATTTATGTACATTTTAATTCAGAAAATAAACAGGCATCCATCATCTATCATTTTTTCTATACTCTAAAAACCTCATCCTTATAATCTAAATACCTAAAGTGTATTTACAAAAAGAACAGAATAAGATCAAAATATTTAAATTATTATAATAGAATATAAATAGCGATATCCTTTTAAAATGATTAACTGTATGTGATTTAGGAAAATTATGCTCTACGTTAAAGGTCATAACTGAACCAAAAAACAAAAAAAAAATTCCTTAGAATATCAAAAAATGGAAGATGGAAAGAAAACACACAACATATAAAATATTTTTCTAAAATAAATGATTCATTTGAATAAACACAAAAACAAAAAAAAATAGGAAAATGAAAATAAAGACATTAATTTTCAGAGAATGGATATTTTTGTTTGAATATGTGGATAGATGATGGTGGGTTCAAAGTTGGAAAACGTTTTATAAAAAATTAAAACTGTTTTTCCAGTGAATTTTCGGTGAAAAAAAACAAACAAATGAATAAAATTTATAAAAATTAATACGAAATGTGCATAAATAATAATTTTGAATTTTATTGCTTTTTTTTAACGGAATATTATTGTATTTTTAGAGTTTCACTTGTATAATATTTATTTCCGTGTATGTAATTGTTTTAGGAAAAATTGAGGAAATTCTAAAATCTACAAGTTTTAAAAGAGAGAAGGAGGAAGAAGCCCTCACTACGACGTATAAATTAACCGATTAGTAATTAAGTACACCGTCGCCATCGGAATTTCACGCTAAGTGACAAAACACGCGATTTATGCATCGTATTTAGATGTCATTCATTACCGAAACAAGAATTTCTCAAGGCCAGATAATTAAATGAATATTATTAACGAATCATTTCCTCTTGACTTGCTATGACTCATGTTAACATAAGAAAGAAGGCCATTTTTACTTTGTTACAACAGCTTTATTTTTCATTTACGAATAACTATAAAGAGAATCACATAGGTGTCGGTAGTGAAAACACTATTAAGTTACGAAATCATGGCAGTATCGCATAAAAAATATTTAAATCACAATATAATTAAGTATAATATTAACTATCCCGATTCCTGGTATTTACATTTGCCAAAGCTGAGTATGGGAGAAGATGAGCCACCGCCTCTTCCTCTCCCTCGTCACAGCACTTCCTGCAGAGATCTTTATCGGGGCGTCCTATCCTAATGATTTGTTCATCAATCAGACAGTGTCCAGTTATAACTCGTATTACAGCTCTGATTTCATGGCGTTGAGAAACATTGGATGCCCCGTCATGCGAGGCAGATTTAGCATAGGTCAAAATTGTTTAGTCATTTGGAACGTGCTCAGAGACATCTTCAAGTTCTCCTTTTTAGGTAGGACCGTAAGAGTCGTTCCATCTCTCGCAAGATTAACTAACCGTTCAATTAACTTAACTAAATTTTTATATTCAATTCAAATTTTAAATCAATTTTTTTAAACCGTCAGTCAGAAAAACGGGATTAACTCCAATTTCTTATAATAAGTAGATACCCTAATAATTAAATGGAAAAAAAACCATGTTCGGAATTAGATAATAAATTTTTATTGAAGCGAATGCAAATTGAGAAACTCGAAAAAAAATTTCCTCTTCTTAAAATTTTCCAAGAATTGCAATAAGAATTGAAATTATCTGATGAATGTTACGCTACTTTTTTTTAATATTTTAACTCATATATCAAGAATATTACCCTATAAATACTTCAATCACTTAAATTTATATATACTCCATATTGCATACTAAGCAAGAATCCTTGAATAATAGCAATTTCCTTTAATTTCATTTAACATAAATTTAAACCAATTTAATGCTCAAATTTACAATAAACTTTTAAAATATTAAAATAATTTTGAAATTATCTTAATTAAATAATTTTTATATTGTTTAATATAATATAGGAAATATTAGGATGCTAGGTAGGAAAATATTAATGACATATGTTTATATGTCATTAATATTTTCCTAGCTAGCATCCTGGTATATAAAAAAATTATTATCCTAGAAAAAGTGTATTATACCCGTAATATTGCTAAAAGGTAACCAATATTATTTAATTTCATGAAATTGTGAAATTATTTTTTTCAAAAATGGCTACTTACCTACATCATAAAAAAATTATTATTAATATTATTTACTCTCCTATAAAATACAAAAATATTTAAGTATTAAAGCTTAAAAGAGGCAAAATGAAAGAAAAAAGGTCATGCCTCGGAACAAAATTTTTAAGAAATACAAAAAAAAAAATAAAACCTCAAAAAAAATTATGCCATTCAATTAACGAATCCCGAGCAACAAATATTCACCCAATAACTTATATTCAATTTCAATAAAAGGAAAAAATCCCTTAAGGGATCTAGGAAAAAAAACAAAATTAAAAAAAAAAGTTCCTAAGATGCAAAAATAAAAATGGACCTTAAAAATATTATTATAGTAAAAAACCAAAAACAAAAAAAAATATAAGGAGTTGAAACGATAAAGAAAGAAAATTTGATGAAAATTATTGCCTTAATACCCCCATAATCGACCAAATGACAAGAAAATTTTTCTATTTTCCAACCATATTTTCTATGAAAAATAGCGGAAAAATTTCTTTTTCTTAACAAAGTTTACAAAAGTTTGATTTTTCTTTTGAAATTTTCTTCTTCTTATTTTTCTTTTATTTTCTTTTAATAGAAAAAGAAGATTAAATTGAAATTTCGTTGTGACATTTTAATTCCAATCCCACCATATTTTTATATAGTAATGAAATTTTGCAAGCATATTTGGTATAATTTTCAATAAAACAGTAAAACATAAGACAATCACGGCAGTTATGAAGGTTTCTGGGACATTCTCGTACAGGATTTGTATTGTAAATCACGTTGATAACAGTAGTAAGGAAATTGAACGAAGAATTCACAATTTTTGATATAACTGCTTAAAGCTGTATAAATTGTTGCGCTATGTGAGGAACAATTTTCCGATTTCTTCATATCACTGTAGCTCAATTGGCAGAGCGTCCGTCTGGAAAATGGTAGGTCGGTCAATGGTTCGAGCCCAGTTCCGGAAAAAAAATTTATTTAATTTTTCTGCCTTGATGTCATTTATCTCATATATTACGTCATCTATCTGTTCTCCAGTGCCTGTATGTATCTGTGCCTGTATGTTGAATGTTGTATGAAAGTTTTAAAATTTGTTTGTTGATCTTATTTTTTCTTAATAGATACTTATTTTTCCCATTGTTACCATAAATTTAAACCCAATGCTTTTCAAGTTCACAATTCCTATTTATCTGAATTTAATGCAATGAGTTATAGCCACAGATCTGTAATAAAATAAACGGAACTAATACTTGAACTCAAACTAATTCACCTGGCTCAAATTAGAAGAAATTCTGGTGTAATTTCATCGTTGCAATTATAAACGGAATAAAGAATCCTTTATAATATTATTTGAAAAAAGTTTATTTTTTCCTTTTTTGTATATTCAAGTGCATCTACTCTTTTGACATTTAATGATATTTTGAGTTGAACATAAACTCAATAAAAAATAATTGAACAAGCAAGGGGATTGTAAAAATCTAAGTACGTAAAATAATTTTTTTTTTTGTAAGATGCGTATTAATCTTATCGGTTTGCAATAAATATTTTCTCTATGCATGTGTGAGGAAAAAATTATTTGCGGATTAAAATTTTAATTTTCTTGAAAATTTTTGTTTGACCATTAATAATGAATTTTGTTGTAGGTTTTTTTTAGTAAACGTGCGAATTCCTTGTATACGTGGGTTTTTAATGTCATTATAAAAGAAAATTTTTATAATCTAATGAAAATTTAATTTCATATTTAATAAAACAATTTTCTTATATTACATAAAAATTTTCAACACGAGTTTTATTGCATTAGAGGGAATCTAGTGCGTTTATCAAAAAGAGTCAGACTCTGAGTCGATTCTGCATTATTTTTTCAATTTCTATAACGATTTAAGCATTAAGGTGAATAAAGGGTTTATAAATAAATAAACACATTGGATCACTAAATTGCTTTGCTCTAAGATTGTTTCGAATTTGATGTCTTTAATTTATTGACTACTTATAACTATTAAGTTTGCCAAAGTTTTAATCCCCTTTATTATAAAAACGCTTCATTATGGTTTTATATTAGGAAACGATCTATGAACGCATACTTCGAGTGTATGACCAGAGAACTCTTTTCACCAGAGAGAGAGTGAAAATATTTTATGGATTAAATTACGGAACGTTAGACATTAACAATATATTAGGTTTACTCAATGGAATTGACAAATCAGAAGCACAAATCAAATACTATTATCAGAAATGTGCAAATTAACATGTGGTTAATTCAAATGAATGATAAATATAACAGATGGAAGAGAAAATGTAACTCTCTAAATCACAAATATTTTATTAGAACGGCGATTAAGCATTCGTAAAAAGGAGAAAATCAATGAAATTTGCTATTCTTAACATCCATTCACATTCTAATTATAAAATAAATTCAAGTCTCTTTTAAAATTGCACTCTGTTCGTGGTAACTTTAACTCCTTAGTCCTTATATCTTTACTTATTATAATTTTACGCAATATAATATAACAATAGTTTGACGTCTTTTTATCCTTAACATTTTTTTTTACAAAAAAAAATACAATTATTCGCCCCCGGAATTTCACCAAATCTTTTTATTATTGTTATAAGGCAAATGGTTGATATAAAGTCAAAAATCTAATATATGATTTAAAAATATGCTTAGGTAAACGATTTATATTCATTTATTGGATTTTAGTTTGGTTAGAAAATTAAAGTTTCTTATTGTTATTATTTCCACTTCAAATATTCCGATAAAACACAATATACTCTAAGTATATTGTATGATAGAGTATGATAAAGAACATACGTTACTGTTATATTATGTATTTTCAAACAAAAATAAAAAATATAGAGTACTGATATTTTATTTATAATCTTACTCATAACTGTATAGTCACATTTGAAGGATATTAATAAAATGAATTCAATAATATATAAGATACGGTCACAATTTTAATAGTATGGGTCAATATACATAAAATTTGGGAATAAGTACAAATATTGTGGGGAGAAAATATAAATAGAAAATTTTTATCTTATTCAGCACATGAAGGAAAAAAGAACAATATTATTATTATTATTTTACTTAGCCATTATTTTTTTTTTTTGCAGATTTTTATTAATAGTATAGAAAATTAGAAATATTATATTTTCACGGTTGTAAACTTGTAAACTATTTTTATTAGCATTATCGTAAATGCACTTGTAAATACAATAAGAACGTGTTTATTTGATTATTTACAATATTTTCTCCCAAATAAGGGTTGATTATAAAAAAGAAATGTTGTTAATTTGTTAAACCTCCTTCACCATACATCTTATATTAGTTATTTAGCGAAATATCAATAGAATTATGACGCAAGTGCTCATTCTGTTTCAAGCTACTGCAATATTTCTTCTAAATATTGCAGTAGTCTGAAACAGTAGCTTCTGCTACTGCAATACAAATCTTCCAAATTATTGCAGGTACACAAAAATAGTCAGATTTCGCAAAATCGCTCATTTACACGCTCATTCGCAAAAATACATCAGAAATTCGCTCTTTCACAGATATTAAAACTAAACCAATTTCAAAAGACTTGACTCTTTAAAGTCTGCAAGACATAATCATTATACTACCACGGAAAATCATTAAATACAAATGAATAAAGTTCAAGATGTCTTATAAAGTGAAAACTTTCGATGATATAATGTCAAATTAAAAATAATTGCACCCTTGTTTGTGATTTTCAAGGAACTAAACGAAGTTCTACCTGAAGCTTAACATCACTTTCTTCTATGGTAATTTTTCTGTTGTCATTGGAGACGGCAATTACCAGTAATAAATTTTCACAATATTTGAATTAAAAAATATTTTGTCGACTACTTCATTCGCCTCATGTGTTAGTAAGCGTTCCAAACATAAAATAAATACCCAAATTAAATATTTAGTGGATCACGGGGCAAGCTTATAGATTATTAAACGTTTCTATTTGAGCAACAAGATTCTTTAGAACCACCTCTTTTCTTCTTTCTATATTTTTACAATGCATTATTGCTATATTTTCATTATCTTCCATTATACGTCAACAATTTTCCCCAGTACAATTTTGTTACTCAATGCATTTGAGAAAGACTATTCATTAACGTCGATATGCTCCTGAATTTCGTTTTGTGTCATTGAAATACACTTAAGATAAGTCCTTTTACTGAAATGCAAATCTCCGTCTCATACTGCAGCATAATCGAGTACCCGAAAAACAGTAATTCATTCTGCACTTATAACATACATAATCAAATCTGAATCTTAAACCAAATGAGTACAATAAAAATTTAAGGAAAAAATGAGAAAAAAAAAACACAACAAACTTGCTTTTGAAATAAAATATCCTTAAAATAATAGGCAATTTCACTTTACCTAATTTATATCAATAAAATGAGATAACAAAAGGAAAAACAGAAAAAAAAAAAAACTAAATAAAGAATAAATTCGAAAAAGGACGAAAAATTCTTTGTCATATCATTTGATATCTTATTTTCCCTTAATTTTTTATTCGTATACATTTTTTTCGTTTTTATCTTATACAACTTTTGACAATAAAGGACAATAAAGAAAAGTTGAATAAAACTATTTTCAATTAATTATCAAGATGACGTCAAGTTTGTCTTACATATTTTTCTCTTTTTTACTGACCGTTTTGTGTATACTATAGGTTGGTTATGTGATGACAACAAATTTTGCATATTGAGTTTTCGGTGGGAATGCACTTTTTCATAGTAGGGAAGTGTAAATAAACTACTTTTGGCAACTTGTCGGTCTGTCGGTCTGTGTGTGCACGCGTGTATCTCAAGTTCGGCTGAACCGATTTTGATGAAATTTTATATGTAAGTTTATTTCGACCATTGCACGGATTGATCAACTTTTGGGATATATCAGGCCTCGGGAACTCTACGGAACGAATTGATGGAATTTCTTGAAATTTGATATTTGAGTTCTGGTTGTTACCGAAACTAACTGGCGAGCGTTTCAGGGAATTCGGGTAGCACAAAGTTCTACTAAGAGCCAAATTTACATTTTTCTAGATATGTTAACTATAAGCTTACTAATATCCTAAAAATTGGAAAGAAGTATTTAAAAGACATTTTTATAATATTCTGTAACATTTTCACTTAACTAGACAAAACACATTGCGGTCGGTTATGTGCTGATCTCATCAGATTTTTTCTTTTGTTTTCTTATGAAATCTGAGAAAAAAAAAATTATATTTGATGACTAGTGAATTGAATATTTTGTAAGGCCAGATATCGTATTTCATTAAGTGTGATATGACTTGTTATTTTATTTTTTGTAAATTACGCTTAGATACTAAAATATTTGTCTTAATTCTATCAGCTATAATTTAACTAATTGTTAGCTTTAATTTCGTAAAACTTTTGTTTTATCTTTCTATGTTAAGATTTCCTTATTTATATAATATTATATTAAGTGTGTATATAAGAAAAATTAATTAATTCGATAAAAATATCGATTTATATTTTAACTTCAATGTGTGTATATGTATGTTATTTTTTATTTATACTATACAAAATTGTTATTAGAACAATGAAGAATTTTTCAAGGTTAATATATAAACTAATCAAAATTTCGAATAATGGGATAATCAAAATTTCATTATAAATGAAAATTGTGGATATGAATTTAATTTGGATGATAGTTTGAGCTTTATGAGAAAAGAATAATTTATGCATTTAATTATAATTTAGTTTTTGATTGCACTGCAATAAAAATCATTTTCCGACCAGTATCTATGATTATTTGTTCATACTTATTGAAAACGTTCACATATTATAAATACGAGTAGCTTTGAGCCGGAGATGTGGTTTCAACAGGTGTTTCGCAGCCATATGAATTCATTCAAAATGTAAAAGCTAAACGATTCCCAGATCAAAATGATCTCACAGCTCCCATTTTTCTAGAATTCATTCTGGTAAGAACAGCTGTAGAAATGCAATATAGAAAAAATATTTGTAATTTTTGGGGAAGACATAAATAAATTATGCATTTACGTAAATAATGCATAATATTTCAATACAAGAGTTGCAAAATTAAATTAAGTACCTTTTTTGTATACTATGAGAAAATTTTCTTTGATATTGCAATAAATTTAACCTAATTCTATTTTAAGGATACAAAAGTGTTGAAGAAACTATGTTAAAGCATATTGATTCAATTAACGATGTAAACAAGAAGTAAATATTATTTGATTTTACAAAGAAATCTTAAGAAATCAATGGCGTAAATTTCTGCGAAAGGAATATTTATTTTTTCCTATTTTAAATTTGGAATTCGTTTTTAACTTCTAGAACTTATATGTAAATATTAAGTAATTGCTTTGCTTATTTCTTGAATTATATAGAATATTATACACCATGTTTTATTTTAAATCAAAGGGTAAAGAAAATATAATATAATGTGAATAATGTTGATTACTCGTAGGATAAGTGTGATTGGTGTCAATAAAGTAGAATTTAGAGCATTCCTGCTTGGAAAAAATAGGAGACGGTGATCCATTTATTTTACTCATTTTCGTCTTTACAAAGGAGCAGGCGGATTTATCTCTGAGTCACATTTATTTTTATAGGCTATAAGGTAAAGGTTACTTAACCAGTATCTAAAAGATTCGGGTTTGTTTTTGTGAAGGTGATTTCCAAGGAATTAAGAAAGATTCTATCTCAAGCTCAACGGCATTTTCTCGTGGTCATTGGAGACGGCAATTACCTGTAATAAATTCTATCAATTATTAAATTTAAAAAGGCTCTGTCGAATACTTGATTATTATTGATAGTTATTGATAGTAAGCGTTCCAAACCTTAAAAAAATAACCAAATTAAATATTTAGTACCTCATACTATTAATAATATCTAGGTTTTTCTATGTACCTTTTCCCATAAGTTCAGCAACGGGCTAATCCGGCCTATTTATACCATCAGTTCAGTTAACATATAGGAGTTGACATTTTGTCATATTTAGAGAATTTTGTTTTGAAAAACCTCATAAATCAAATTTATTTTATGGGATTTCATATTGCCCAGTATACTATTATTTTTTTAATTTTTAAAATTAATAATAAAATTTTAATAATAATTGTATTCAATTAACATTATTGTACAAATTAAGCTATTAGAAATTAAAATAATAATATTTTTTTTTTTTTACAAATAAAAATTAATTTCCGGTTTTTATTTTTTCAAATATTTAATTGAGAAGAAAACTTGAAAAGGTATATGTATACATGAAGTGCTGGTTATTCTATAATGATAAATAAATATTATTTTTTTTTGCAAAATAAAAAAAAATTAGAATAAAAAAATTTCATAACACATCATAATTTTTAATGTTTTGAATAAAGAATTTTTTTTTTCAACAAGAACACTTACAAACAAAATATGACACAAGAAAACAAAATACAAAAGTGGAGAAAAAAAAATTAATTTTTATTTGAGACAAGATAATTTAAAGTTCATTTTCTGAATACTTAATTAAAATTTTATTATGTGATTTTATAACTCAACTCTTATGTAATTTGTTCTCTTCTTTTTACAATATTCCTTATGATTGCATAGAATACGGACGTACAGAGTGATTGATCAATGAACTCGAGAGATTCTAAGAAATAATGACTTCCAAAATGCAGTGATATGGTATTAATACACAATTCAGCAATTAACACTTATAAGCTGAATTGTATAACAATACCTTATTACGATATTTTTGAAGGCAGCGAAACTTAAAAATTCCACCAAATTAAAAAAATACTTTTATGTATTAAATTCGTGTTATTCACTCTGCAAGTAGTGTCAAAAATACATTGGTCTCTCCAATACAAGACGTACTATCACTGTAAAAGTAGAGAGGAAAGAGTGAATTAAATTTATAATGGTTATGTGCACTATTTATATAATTTGGGTGCATATAATCACAAATGAAAGATTTTCGGCAATGTAGTATGATTGAAAATTCAAATCGTGTCAAGTTAAAATTATAATCCAGCAAATTTAAATCCTACTGAGTGGCTCTCGGAAAACAAAATAATCTAAATAAAAATGTTTTTTTAGCGAATTTCATTTTAGCTAAGCTAAGTCTTAGACATAACTCGGCAATTAGACTCAACTAGGCTAAATCTTAGACTCAACTAAGCATGAAATATTTGGTCTAAAAATTGATGGTATTCATGTTAGGTAAAGTTGGGTTAAGTTGACTCGGCCACCCAAAGAGTACACTTAGACTTTTCAGGCCCGTTGTGGTACCAGCGGATTTCTCCCTTTTCCCTCCAATAAAACCAGATCAAGTTCCTCAGAAACCGGCCAAAACTCTTATCATTTTCATTCGCTAAGCCTGTTTTCAGCTTAAAAAATGTAAGCCTTTATACTACATCAATAAAATATTTTTATATCAATTGATTCCAAAATCTAGATCAAAATAATAGAGAACTCAACACAATCCGATCCATTTAAAATACAATCAAACACCCTGTAATTTTATTTTTTTATAGTTAGATTTTGTAGAAAATTGCACAATTTTCCCTTTTTTTTTTTTTAAATAAAAAGTTACAAATGACAAGAAATTTACTAATTAACAACTTCTCTTCTCCCTTTTAGTTTTTTTTTTCTTTCCTTTTTCTTCAATTAAATTTTACTGTCGTCCTTTTCATTTTCAACACAAAAAATAAAAACAAAAATATAAGTATAAACATTAAAATAATATTTGTTTGTATATTATGTTTATTTGTTTACACAAAGTAAAAAATACTATATAAGAAATCATCGTAGGGACCAATTACAGAAGTAATAATATTTTCATGTTTTAATGACTTTTCAGTCCATTTACTAAAAATTAGTTATACAAAAAAAACAAAAAACGAAAAATAAATAAAAATGTACACTAATGTTATATAATTTTACTACTGCATATTTATGTGTGTGTATATTTATTAAAATATCTGTATTATGCAATTATTGTTAGACAAATAAAATAATGAAAAGATTGTAGCTCTATACAAAAACAAGTAAAATAAAACCACAGAGTGCATCTTCATTCATTCATTATACATACACATACACAATACAGTAAGTGAATGAATATAATTTTCATATAGCTATACATATTGTTATATTATAGTTCAGAGTAATAGTGATTCTCAATCAGAGTCATAGTTATATTGTTAGTGCACATTAAAAACCGGTAATATATTTAGTGCACGCTAATTAAAGGATAAAACTGACTTTCAATTTTAATATTGCATTACTGTAAATCTAACCAAACTGTACTAAGACTCTGTCAGCACTAAAGACTTAATCACAATATTGTTAAAGCTCATTTCAACAAAAAAATTTAAATATAAATTATTTTTGTAAATATAATTTTAAAAATTATTGCAAATAAATAAATTAAGTTAATTCCGTAAAGAATCCTGACATCAAAAATATAGTAATATCGTAATATTTTACAATTCAGCAATATTAATTTATAAGCTGAATTGTGTTTAAATATCATATTTTTAGAATTTTGAACTAAAAGTTGTATAGGTTGACTAGAGTTTTATTCAGAATTAATTTCAAAATACTAACGATACCAAAAGGAACAGGAGCCATACAATGCAATTAAAATATGATTTTCCTCCGCAATTTCAATTGCAAATTTTATTTTGGCATTAACTATCAACATTCTTTTAATTCAGCTTATAAGTATTAATTGCTGAATTATGCTTTATAATGCCATTATTATGATTTGGACATCAGAAACAATTTTATATTCCATATTAATGTTGAAAACTGCTGATATATTAAAATATTAAAAATACATTAAAGGTAATGAAGTTATGAATGCACATTGTACTATGTATTAATGTAAATATGAATAATGTGTATAATATGTGAAAAATACAAAGTTGTGATTTCATAAAAAAAAAAACATTAGAATTGGGATGAAATAATGTTGCATGCAATATTTTTATATGGTATACGTCTACATTATTATTTAATTGCAAAAATTTTTTATATTTCGGTAGGTACATACTTATATGAATATTGTGTGGAGTTGTACAATGTAATTGGTTTGCAGTTGAAAGTTAACATTAATTATAGATAAATGCATATGCATGTGTGTTTAAAGAATAGATATGTGCGTACGATTTAGTTACATTTTATTTTAAATGCAAAACTTTGATATCCTTGTAGAAAAATCAGGTCCGATTCTGATATGTTCGGAAATCAGCCCAGTTGTTAGCTTGTTGGACGCCCTGCACGGTTTGAGAAAGACGCATTAGTGTTCCTTTCCTCATGACACGCAATGGAATTGGAAAAAAAATTTATTTATTAAAATTAAATTTTTTAGGTTTTAATGGCGCTCATTGCAAATTCTTACTTTGATCCGGCGCTGAGAAAATTTGTATGAAAAATTTGTTGAGCTAAAAAATAAAATTCAAATAATTTATTTTCTTATTTTTTTTTTTGAAAATTCTTATCCTTAAATATTACTATTATTGTGAATCTAACCTTATATCTTTAGTACAAACTTTTTTTTTTAATTTACGATAATAAAAATTTTCTTTAGATTAAAATCTTAATTTATATAACAGAAAATTTATTTTATTTGTATAACAATTTTGTTAAAATATTTTACAAAATTTAAAATTCACATGCTACGGGACAATAAATATTTTATGCATGTTTGTGTGTTTGATTTTAAATATTATAGTTAGATGTTGTTAGTATACAAAAGTCTGGGAAATTGTGTTTTTCATTAAAAGACAATAACTCAAGGAGAGTGTTCGAATCCAAACCCGAAGGAATGAGACGTCGAGGTAGGCGGCATCTTCGTTGGAGAGACGAAACTTCGGCGGATTTGGAAAAACTTCGTGTCTCCAATTGGAGGGGAGCCGCCCAGGATCGCGGCGGATGGAAAAAAATGATAAGTCAGGCTCAGGACCTCCATGGTCTGTAAGGCCTGGTAAGAAGAAGAAGAAGATTAAAAGACAATATTTTATTAAGGTTCAAGTATATACCAACTCAAAACCTGCCAATGTTTTCGGACAGGAAGTCTCTACGTTTAAGCAACCGAACTTTATAAATTTTATAGTCACATTAGTGAGTAATGAGAGAGATAAGATTAACGACAGAGTTCAATGTTTAAAATTTTTAATTTTGAAAGACGTAAGGGTTTAAATGAAATTTTGTATGACAAATGTAAATTGAATGAATTAGAAATAGTAATCTTAGTCTTAATTTGAATAATAATTTCTAAAATATTAAGCGAGCTCAAAATTCTAGCCGCTCAATTATTATAAAGTCCTTTGGAATAAAACCAGGCAATATTAGTTGATTCTGAGTTGAAATATTTTGTCGTGGATCAAATACCTTTATTCTAAATTGCTTTAGATTTTTTTTTAAATAACCGAGGAGTAATGAAACTTCTTCAGATATTTAATCAAATAATTTTGATTTTCATTAAAAATCACTTTAATATCGTGAAAATTTCTAAATTTCTCAAAAATATTCCAATACTCTTTTCTATTTTAAAATTAAAATTTTTCTATAAAAAATCATAAAGTTAATTTACAGGTATAAGGATAACAAAAATTTATTTCAACTCAAATTTCTTCAGAAATCTTAAAATTTCGTTTCTTTTTGTTTTTCGATATTTGTCACAAAATTAAATATTGCCATTCTTAAAATCTCAAAAGTCAATAACCACTTTAGAATTCCCAGACAACCTAAATTTCACTTGTTCAAAAAAAAAAACCAAATATTTCATATTTTCTTTTTTCATTATTGTTTTATAGAATAACAAAAACAAAGTCAATGGATATCGATTCCCGAATAAAAATATAAAAATTTACTTTTAGTCCTTGAAGGACTATGGTATATAAAACAGTTTCTCTATGCATATAATGCGTGCGATATGAAATATTTTTTTTGGAGAAACGAAAAAAAGAAGACATAAGGATAGCAGAAAAAAAAAATAAAGAATTTTTTTTTTATTACAGGAAGAAATCTTGTTAAGGATATAATGTATATTCAGTAGAAGAGTCCTTTATTTATGTTGAATTTCTTATGTTATTTTAGAAAGAATTTCAACAAGAATTTTATATTTATTCTGAAGAAAAACCTGTTTTCTACAGCTGATTGGTCCCTTTTGGGTTTTTTTTTGGCAATATGTGAAATCAATAAATAAAAAGCTATAGAAATGAAGTTTCCATAAGGATTTTAATGTCCTTATTTACTATTTAGTTTTTATTTTTGTAAAGTTTACCTTTACGGTATTTGATTTTTTAGTCTAAGAATTAAGAAAACTTACTTTTCTACTTTATTATGTTATGGAGTTAAATCAAGTGTCATCATTGACTATATACTAAAAATTTTTTTTTTTATTGATGTTTATTTGGAAGTTAAAGCTCTTTTTAAACGAGAATAAACTCAATAAGTAGACAAGGTAAAAATATTTTTCTCTATAACTAACGTTATTCAATAATCGTATGTAAAATACCACAGTTATGATGTGATTTGTTTTTAAAATAAATCGGGAAATAAATCGCGAACAATGTTGCATTGCTTTGAGATAATTATTATCAGCAGTGTCCAGTTGTAATAGCGCATAATAGGTATGTATTAAAGAATAATAATTTGGTGCTGCACATTCTAATTTTTTTGATTAATAGAAAAATTATGTAAATCGTAAATTTTAAACAAAAATGTAGGTATTTTCAGATTTTCGATATAATTTTTTGAATTCTCGAATGTGGTTCATTCAATGGTCAACTGAGAAACCATATAATTAATAAATTGAATATGTAGCTTGACTAGATTAAAATTGTCACATTCATTTATCTTCCACAATCTATTCTGTTCTATGAATGTAAAGCATAATAATAGAATCAATAGCAATGTCTTATAACAAGTACCAAATAGCACCCCTCCATATACATAGATTATAATAATATTAATAATATTGAATTTCACGAGAATTAGTTTTCATTAATATTTATTTTAAAACTATCTAGCTATAAGTGACAAAAAATTTTCGATAAAATAAATATTTAATTAATTACTGTATAATTATATTCTGAGAAATAACTGAACTATTTGTTAGAAATGGAAATGCTTAATAAACTAATTCTAATTAAATTATCTTTAAATGGCACTACATATATAGTTTTATGCTTGTTAATTAATTCTAAGCGTATAATACACAGATTCTTATTTTTTTTTATATTCTTATATAAATTAATGTATGATTTCGAAATGAAATTAAATTTAATTGAGAAGTTATTAGGAAAATTAATATGAAATACATAAATTTTTTTATAATATATTTTTAGAAAATAAGTTATTTAAACACTAACTCTATAAATATATAAATTGTAATTATTTTAAATAAAATATTGCGTATAATATCAAAAAAATCTTCTATTAAAAACCATTTATCTAACTAGATGTAAATATTTTTTAGAATAAATTTGTTGCTTTCGAAAATCCTACACATTCCATCAATCTGGGTAATGAAATATTATATCGTATATACATACTTAAATATTTCACAGAAATTTAGAAGAATTTTAACAGTAAACAGATCAAAAGATAACAGAGTCAAAATTCAAACTTGAAATCAAGAAGAATTTATTTATAGAATATTAAGCAAGTGTTACTGTTTCAGTACCTATAGTATTAATATTAATAGAGTACTTACATGAGAATCGGCTCAGCATTATTAAATTATTTTTGAAATATAGGAACATTAATATTTTAATTTATTTTAAGAAACGTATATATGGATCTGAATTATTCTAAAAAAACAAGAAATCGAGGGTTTTTTTAGTACCTAATCATATTCATTTTACTAATAGAAGTAGTAAATAGTGTATTGACTACAGTTTACTCAATAAAAATTTTGGAAATCCTTTTACCTACGTTTTGTATTAAATATGTTGCAACAACAAGAGTGTGTTAGTATAATGTTGGAAATTGAAGATATTAATTAACTCAAACATAACAAGTTCAGTAACTTTTTTATCAATAAAATTGTTCACATAGTTGGTTTAATAGAAAAACATCATTCTCACAAAAGCAACAAGTTTCTGATTCCAGATTTCAATATTTAAAAGCGAAATTAAATTATGAGTCGTATTAATGAGTCATTCAATATATGTACATATTTTAAATTTTAAAATTACTAAGGATATGTATGATTATAACATTAATATTTTAAATTAGAATCATTAAGGAAATTGATTTAGTGGTATTATAATATGGCTGTAATCAATGTATAAATAGAACTAATGCTGTCTATAATCGCTAGTAAAATGTAAGTATAATTTGCAAGTACAACCGGAGTACAATTGTGCCTCACTGAATTAATATTAATAGTTAAATATATTAAAGTAATTTTTAGGTAATTCCTGAAATTTATACATAGGTATATTTAGTTAATTATTTTGTGTATATTTAGTTGACGCTGCTGATTATAGGTTATAGCAAATTTGTAATAAAATTTCTGATTGATTAAAATTATTTCTTAAAACTTGTTGAAATTGAGACAAGGATGCATGGGATAATACCCAAATGCAAAATTAATCTTTTATTTTAAATCATATTAATTTCCATTCAATTTATTATAATATATTTTAAAATATTCTACAAAATCGATGCGATTTGCTCCGATAATATCGATATACATATATTTTTTATTGTCGTCCATAATAGTACTAATACAATGCATTTATGTATGTTTTATACAATCAAATTCAAAATCTCCTTGAATTCAATTTTAAATTAACTATATTACTCTTATTATGATTATTTTCAAATCAATGATTTTGATTATATTTATATATTTTTTAAAATTATTTCGATTTAAAATTTAATAAATCGATTATAAAACTGAATGAATTCTAATACTTTGTACATAGTATTAAAAAATTTAAAACAAAATATTGTTTGTACTCTTAAAATGTAATCAATGGGGGGGAAAAAATAATAGTGTAATTGCTAATAGTTATGATGATTACTTTAATATTATATTGAATAGAAAAAAAAAAATTGTATTATAAATTTTATAATGTGTGTATTGTGGGAGCAATCATTATGATAATATTATATAATTTAAATTTGTATAATTTAAAAATAGAAAATAAACAATTTCTGCATTTAACTAGTACAAATAAAATGAAAACAAAATTGTTAAAGACATTGTTAAACTTTCTTTTTTTTTTTGTTCAAAAAAAAAAAATTTCATTAATTTCATTCTGTCCGTCTGTCCAGCCGTCCATCACCGTTGAAGATAGAAAGCTGAAATTTCATTATGTACATGCGTTAGGAGAAAAATTTTTTTCACCTCCAGTCCCTATCAATTTGTAAAATTTGAATTTTTGGCACCAAAATTTGAATTTCTAAAACTGCATGCTTTTCAAAATTTTTGTAAATGCAGAAAGCTAACGGTATATGCTAGAAAGTAATAGTATATTTATTTTTCTTAATTCTTGCAATTAACCCTTGCATTCGAGCATTCGGTTTATGTCTCTTTCAAATTTTTTTTTCTCATCCCTAAAAGTATGCAATTTTTTAAGTATTTTTGTATATCAATGCAAGTAATTTTTTAATAATGTAGTACATAGCTAGACTGTTTTTAAAAGCAGGTTTTTGAACGGAAAAGTGCTACTTTACAAACATTTGATTTGATCCGACCATCTTTTCTTTACCCTCAATTCAAATGAAATCAAGAAAATGCAATGAGTAAAAAAAAATATGAAATCGTGTTAAAAATGAGAACAAAATGAATTTTTTTTTTGAAAAATCTGTTACTGACAGATAAGATTTTCTTCTTCTTTATTTTTTCTGTTCCTTTATAGTAGTGTTGTATTTTGCATTTCATATAATAGTTTTGTAACTTTTTTTGATGAATGATCCAGTCATTTTAAGTATTATTCATTGTTCTGTTGTTAAACTTTTATTTTTCTTTTATAGAAACTTAAAATGTTATACATATATAAATAAAATTTCAGAAAAAAATTTTATAATTTAAAATACAAAAAAATTATGTTTTATATGAAAGTTTATATAATATTATCTTGAGGGTAAAATGTTAGTAAATCTTAAACAATTTTATTTTAATAATAATACTGCATGTTAAGTAAGAGTTTTTGTGGATTATGAATTTAATTTTTCAATTTAGCTATAAAAAAAATTATAACCTAAATACTTATACTATACAAAAAATATTGTAATTTAGTTCTAAATCTTCATTATTATTTTTGAAAATGGATTTTATATGTTTTAGAATATTTAAAATAATATTTGTGCATTCAACCTACAATAGGATTAATAAACAAGGGCTGTAACGCCATGTATGATGGAACAGAAATGGAGGTAGAGTAGAATTTTTGAAACAGTATTCAAATTCATAAATTTTATAAAATAAAATATTGTAACAAATTAATTCCATAGGTTTCAAACGAACATGTACAAATTAGTGGTAAACGTGGCAAACTCCCTTGGTAGAATTGGCATAAAATTGGAATTTTGAAATATTTAACTTCTCCCTACTAATATTCATAATCTAACAAAGTTTAGATTCTTTTGAACGTATTCTGATCATTTATTTTCGACTTTATTGCCTAAAATGCAAAAAATTTAGTCCGAAACATATTTTTTTGTACAAAAATTACCAAAAATTTTTTAAAACTTTTAATTATTATTCGTAAAATGTACCATATTTTAATTCAGAAATTAATAATATGACAAATATGCAATAAAATATATAAACAGAGCGTGTTTATTTTTATAATTATTATCTCAACAGAATTTATATAATATCGGAATATGTTGGCACAAATGGTGCACGCAAAATTAAAAACTGTGACACACTCTAATACTCTACATTTAAGTTGTAAATTCAAATTTCATTTAAATTTCTAAATTATTGTCTTAGATAACTTGTTCTATACACTCGCTTCATTATAACATTTAGAAAAACTTAACGAATTCAAAATATCTAGATTGTTGAATTTTGGACAAAATGTTCTCCAGAAAAGTGTTTTTCATTAAAATACTAATTTTTATAATAATTTTCTATACAATGGAATAATTTAGTTTTTGAAAAAAATACATAATATTTTCAAAAATTTAAATAACATCGCACACGATTCTTCCATATTTTCATACGAGGAAAAAAAAAATCTAAAACATTTTCTTCATACAATTGTCATAATTATTATTTTTACTCATCATTTTCATCATAATCATTATCCCGAACTATAACGATTATCATTATTAAAATACAATATTAGAATTATAAGTTTTATGCAAAAAAAAAAAAAATAAGGACTTTCAACTGCTTTGTGTGTCATCTTAATTCAAGTGGCTTTCATTGAAAATCTTAACATTGAAAAGACATAAAATTCTAAATTATTAAAATCAGATCTGGTGTGTATCAGAAAAAGGAAACGAGTACAAAAAGAGCTGGAGTTACAAAAGAAAATCAACAGCAACCATCAGGATGAAAGGCTAGGCAGTTCAAGAATGAATTTTTAGTACTTCTGTACTCTTATTATAATTTTGCTTCTATTGTGTCCTTTTTTTTATCCTTTAATATTCATCTCTTTTTGTATATTGTGTGTTTTTTTTTTGTAAATGTTACAATTTGAGCTTTATTTTCCTCAACAAAAAAATTTAAAATAATCTAGTTTCAAAATTGAATGAATTTATTAGCTTTGCATTTTAAGGTAGAAAAAATCTGATATGGTCAGCATATAAGCGAAAATATTGTTAAATTTTTGCATAAAATTAGGAAATTTCTATATGAGATAGAAAGTAGTCTTTAGTTAATGTAAAAAAATTGCGAATTTGGTTCGTAGTAAAAGTCAGATTTCTCTGCAATGTTTACTGTTTCAATTTTGTATTTGGCAGACATTTTATTTAATTTTTGCTAATATTGCGACGGAATTAAAATATATAGGATTTCAATATATGCGAGAATCGAATAAAAATTTTTATTAACACCTTTTGTTTCGTCAATATTAAACAATAACGAAACCTGGGGCTCTCATATATTATTTATTTAAAATTACTTTAAAAATAAAGTTATCTATTGAGATAATCCGAAAATTTAATTCTGGCAGAAACAGCACCACAATATAATCATGTTATCTTGTGATTTCAATGAATTCATTACAATATCGATTCAATACAATACATTCTTGTGGGTAAAGTGTACAATGATTTCAAAACCAAAGTATTAGAATAAAATTTTCTTTAATAAATTGAAAAAACTAACAAATACTTAGTCTTAATCAATAATCCTGTACATTCCTGTATGATACAAGTTCGCAGCATAAAATTTTTTTCCAAAATAAAAATAATGTTTGGAGTATATAAGACGAAATCCTTCTAATAAATACAGAACATTTCTTCTTTTTTTTCTAAAATCAAAATAACCATTAAATCCATGCTTTAAATCTTTAAACTTTATTACTAACCAGGTAACAAAATATTTTAGGATTTAATTAATATTATTTGCTATTTCTTTCATACTTTTCGATCCTTTTACATACTTAAATACAAGCATCAAGGATATTTTTATAGAACTGTTTCATTTAAATAAAAATTGTATTATAAATGCACATGTTTTATATTAATAATACATAAGTATAACATAAGGTATGAAATAATTATCATTTGGTATATGTATTGTGATTATCCTGGGTAATATACATACAATATTGGTAACTATATTAAGTATATACGAAAAACTACAATAGAACCTGGATAAGAGGTACCTATAGATAAGAGGAAAGCTTATTTTAATGAAATTTGTTTTCAGGTACCTTGAATTTTCTAAGAAAATCTCCTTTAATAAGAAGAACACCTATGCACTCCATAAGTGCAATGAATTTTGTAAATTTCCCGAAAAGTATTCGTGACGTTTAGTATGATCTTGTTTTTTTTTTTTTTTTTTTTGAAATTCTATTGGATTTCAGAAAAATCTCTTCAAGTGGATAAATTTTTGAAAAAAACCCGTGGGTAAGTAAACGATTGGAGAAGTGAGAAACCTCTATAAGTGAAACAAAATGTTCGGACATTTGAAATTCCCCTTATCCGGATTCTACTGTACATAAATGCCATATTTTTTTTTGTTTTGTAAAAAAAAAAGAGAAAATAATTGTACATGTGTATCATTTTCTCTTAGACTTTGTTTAATCCTTAATAGCTTCAGGTACAGGTAGAATTATAAAAGAAAGAACACCAAAATAAATAAATTTTTACATTTGATTCATCTAACCGTATGATTTTAATTACTTTGAGGCATTTGTGTTTACCTTAAAATTCCTTTTTTTTCTTTTTCATTCTTTTAATTTTTTCAACTATTTTATTGTAGAGTCTTGTTGTTTTACTCATTTTTTTTTTCATTTTAAGGAGCAAAGGGATTCAATATTGTAATTGTATTTTTATGTGTAAAATAAGATAAAGTACCTTACATACGTAATACCGAGAGTTACAAATATGTACAGGTAACTGTATTATAGTCGTTGGTTTGGAAGGAGTTAAAGAATGGTACCAATATTGAGAAAAAGCAAAAAAAAATAAATAAAGCTGGAAAAATAAAATTATCCCACTTTGGGGTTTTCCTGAGAGTTCGTTGTTTCGTTTTTTCTTCTCCTTCCTTTTCCTCTTCCTCTTTCTCTCTCCCTCTCGCTCTCTCTTTCACTCTCTCTCTCTTGATCTGATTTCTTCCTGTAATTTTTTTTCTTTTTTATATTTTTCGGATGTTAGTTTAACAATAAAATGGAAATTATAGTAGTAGTATAAAGGATTAAAGGAATGGTAATTATTTTCAAATATTATTGAAAAATAACAGAATGGAATAATGAAAATAAGCAAAAAAAACCATAAAAACAATTGCTTTTTCTGGTATAATTACTGCATGACTGAATTTTAAGGATTTTTTTTTTATATACCTCTGCTTTTAATTGTAATGAAAATGAATGTAGAAAATAAAAATTTATAAAGGCAAAAACAAAAAAAAAAATACATGATTATTTACATTCTCACTTTTTAAGAAAATACCAAAGCAAAAAACAAAAAGAAAACACAAAAAATTTCATAAGATTTTTTTATTGTTTTTATTGTTCTTTTTTATAATGTAAGCAATAAATTTAACACTTTATACCTTTTAATCAAATTTAGTATAGAGAGAGTGAGAGAGAGAGAAAATAAGCAAAAACCTGCGTTTATTCAAATACCACAAAAAAAAATAATGGTGTTTATGTGTGCATGTGTACGTAAATAATTAATTTAACATTTTTAATAATTATCTCAATTTAACGCTTTAAGAAATTCAAAGTGTCATATAGGCGATAACCTTTTAAGAAGTTAAAAAAACAAAAAACAAAAACAAACAAGAAAAACAAGAGAAAGTGGGAACCTTTTTAATTGAAATTTAAAAATTTAATAATTTAAAATTATTTTATAATATTAAAATTGATTTTTCCTGACTTTAATTTTTAGCACATCTCCTTAGTTAATGGGCTGTCTAAATAATTATTTTTTTACAAAAATCAGTTTAGTTACTTTTGCAATAATTAATATTTTTCTGCCTCTGCAACTCAGAGGAGTTTAAAATTTTTAGCACTTTGTAAATAATATAGAAAATATTATAATATTTATTTTTACCTTTCTCTTTTTTTTTCCGATTTATTTTCTCTCAAAATTCGATTCTGTATCATTTCTTCTGATTAAGCTTCTGCAAATATAAAAATATAACAAAAATTGTCTGTTCTCGTGTTCATGTTCTAACCAAAATATATTATGATGGACTGATTAAAAAAATTCTCGCCCCAAGATGTATTTTAGCGAATTTCAACGTCCCACACCCCTTCTTAACTTTAATACGAACCAACTTTATTTTTCCAAAAAAACAATTTAGATCCTTGATATTTATATTCAAAAATTTCGGAAGTCATTGAAAGAAGCGAGACCCTGAGAAATCTGTGAAATCTCGAATTTGCTAACCCCCGCAAATTGAGATAGTAGTTGGAACATAATTTCTTTTTATTTCGTAATATCCTCTAAAAAGATAGTATGCGGAACAGCACATACTTCTGTGATATTTTGCCAATTAAAAAATTCCCCTTGTCATTGTTCTATTCTTTCCTAAAAATATAATGAAATTCCTAATAAAAATTCTAGTTCTTTATAATTATTATGCGTTCATCAAGGGTCAATTAATAAAGCTCACTTTCAGTTGACATGATGTAGACGGCATTTAATTCATAAGAAATGTTATATGCACACAATATTTACTATTTTGATAAAAAAATTTTTCTATATTTGCTACGAATATTCACCACAATTCCCTCTGAAAATTTAACTGTAGTCAATATTATACACATACAACATATTTTTTACAACAATGTAATTACAATTTTTATTAAAACAACTGCAATTTCTACATTTCCAATTAAAAAGAAATTAACCCTATAGAATGCAACCTGTAAAAAAAAATAAATTCAAAAAAATACTTAAATAAAAAAAATTATGTATAAAAAGAAAAATAAACTCTTACATCTTTGTAATGGATTTTAATAACATAAGGATTTATTTATGTGCTTCCTGCGCTATAATTATTATTTTATTTTATTATTTAAGATGATAATGATAATTATAGTATGTATAATTGTTATTCGAATGATAATGATGATGATGATTGTAACAATGTAGAGGTGGAAGATGGAATTGTGACGATGCCCGCATTGTGCCCACTGGTGATAATGATTATGGCAATGTTCATGATGATTATGATAGATTAATTATTACATTGCGGTATATTTTAATTTTGTAACTTTCTTTTATGTATTTTATTTTTAAATTTTTGATTTTATTTATTTTTACAATGACTTTTTGTTGTTCAAGACTGCGTCACTATTGTATACATAGATACGTACCTAAATATCACGTATGTATAAGAATAAAGTACAAATTACCGAGTTAGTATTCCGAAATATTGGGAATTCTTCAAAAAAATCTGAACGAATTTTTTTCCATTTTTTTCAGGTCATCAATACACAATATAATTTATCAGTCGATATGCATAAGACTACATACATAATAATATGATGGATAGATGGTAATATAATAAACAAAATCAAAATGTTGATTGAATTTATGTAAATTTTGTGGTTTATTCCTGTGGGTTGTATATATGTATGTATTACGCATAAAATTATGTACAATATAATTATTATAATAATGGCAATATTGAATAAATATTTTCATATTATGTGATTTTTCAAAATATATATTATTTATTTTATAAATTAAATTATATTATTTTAAGCAAAATTTTTTATTAATGCGTTTTTTCGGACACAAATTTTTTGTGTGTTGGGGTTCAAGGTTATTTTACACATAATATATGTAGGTATGTGACACGATAATTATATTAAAAATTTTATATGTTTTTATTTTTTGGAAATTGAGAATATTTTAATTTATTATTAAAATATAAAAATACTATAATATGAAGGTAGGGTTGCTACTGTCTAGAATAGCTTGTAACTATTTGTGAGATTAAAATCTCACTGAATTAAGAAAAAATTAACCAAAATAAATGCTGTAAGTTTGTGATTTCTTATGCTCAATATATTGTTATCATGTTTATAACCGTATGAAAGTATGATATATTCGTTTATTTGTCCTAGCGATAACTCAAAAGCTAATAAGTTAAATTGAACAAATTTTTACAAATGATTTACTATAATTATAGTAAATACCAGAACACTAATTTAATTGAATGTGACCGAGGTAGTACTTCCGGTAGTTGCCATACAAATTTCACTTAGTTAATTGACTCTATCAGTGACTGCTATGTTTAATATGAATATATCACTAGGACTGCTATGTTTAATTTAAAATTAAAATTAAATTGTTTTAATACTTGTTATGATTTTTCGGTCACATCATTGAAACTATATTGAACTTGTAGTACTGAAAGTTTTGCGGAAAGAAAAAGTGATTACATGGCCATTATTTTTGGTTGAAGTTTTTGTGATGGTATGAAAATTTATATGGTAACCGTTACATAAACAAGCACTGAATAAACAAGCACCATAAAAAACAAAAAATTAAATTGGTAGAGTTGGCAGTTTTTGGCAAATTCACCAAAAGTGGCAACCCTGTATGGAGGTACCACAACTAAATAGTTAATTTTTTTTTTTATTTTTTATAGTATAGGATGTGGTTTTTAATTTTATTATTATTGAAATATTGTGTATAATGTTAGGTGATTATTAGGAAAAAAAATAACATTAAAATAACAGAGAAAAGAGGAAAAATTTTGAGTAATTTTTCTCGTTTTTTTAAAAAAAAAAAACAATGTTAGTTAATTATTAGAAAATTAAATAAAAATAAATTATGAAAAGATTTTCTAATTTTTCATTTAACAGAATTTTCATTATGTAACTACAAAGTTAATTGATTATTAATTTTTAATTGAAATATAAAAATTAACTTTAAACTGAAGGACAATTAATAGAATTATTATAGGTTTTAAAAATTTTAGAAAGAGGAGGTGAAATGATCGAAATCATAGAGTTAAACAAACGAAAATAGCAGTAAATTTCCTCTCCCAAATTCTTCAAATAATTTAATGTTTGTCCTTCATCTTCAATCAAAAACCAGGAAAATTGTTCAGCAGTATTTAACAGACTGAATCATACCTTAAACCTTGACAAATTGAGCACGAAAATTAGTTTTTCGGGTTTTTAAGACAGAACCAAGAATGACAAACCCGACATCAAGGTTAATTTTAGTCAAGCATTTTCATTAAAAGTTTTTTAATATTTAAAATATTCTCTTTAATTATTTGACGGCTGTCCGAAGTCATTGTTCAAACTCTTGCAACTGTAATGCGGTAAAAGACGTCTTTAAAATAAAATAAATAATTTTCGAAATTTTGATGGTATTTGCTTTGTTCGCTTTTGAGTTATTGAGATTCGACAAATAGAAGGACAGCAGAATATTTTATGCTGAGCAAGAATAAATAATGTTTTGATAACGTAGCAAACTTTGTTCCCATATATGGACAATAACTATATTAAAAATAAAAATTTTTTCTATAAGTAATTGCAGGATAATATTGCAGAAATTATAAGAAGAAATTGCAGAATTTTATATTAGTGCTGCTGGCTTTCATATTTTAATGTAAAACTTAAAATTGTATAATGTAGTAATCTTATATTTTTAATGAATTTTCACTCATAACATTCCTTTCATAATTTTCTTATCGATTAAAAATTGCGTTTTGTTATGATTTTCCTTAAACATTTAAACTGAAAATATTTTAAAAATTTATCAGTGAGTGAGATTTTATTAACACTCTTAACGAAAAAAGTTTCGTTAAATTTTCATTCATATTATTTTCTATAACAGCATGAAATGTAATTTTTACAGATTCACTTTAAATTTTTATTGTTATTTTGACTTAAATCTGTTAATGTTTTACATAAATATAATTAACATTAAATTTAACATAAAACTAATATGAGTAACTAAACAATTACAGATCTGTAAATTTTCACTCAAAAGAATAATAACTATTGACATTTTAGATTACTCTAGAACAACAGATTCTAAATAATTTAAATAAACTCAATATTATTTAAGAGAGAATATTAAACTCTCTTATATTTATTGCATTTTCTGCGCTCAAAAACAGATTTTTTAAAGGCAACAAATTTTGTTTACCCTTTATTTTTACATTTACTGTAAGTGATTTGTACAATAATGCTTTGTAAATACAATTTCTTATTAACAAAAAACTCTATGTTAGATTTTGTACCTTCGTGTTAATAGATAAAGGATAAATAAAATTTCTTGTAATTTTGAGATTTTTTATATGAGTGATAAATCACTTTGCTGCAATTTGTAATTTATAGTAAAACGTTTTAAAATTGGAATTAACGAATAATTATGAATATAAGATGACAATTAATTTTGAATCCTCAATCAAAATATTTTCCAGCTTACCGAAGCAAACCACCATTTTCTAAGCTAATATTCTCAGATAATTATAACAATACCTTTTCTACCTTAAATATTTTTATTACTCATCTATCTTTTTAATCTTACTTTAAAAAAAATCAAATAGAAAGAAATTCTAATAATGTTAATAAAAAAATATTTTCATGATTTATTTAAATCTTACGATATCACAAATTTTTACGGTATAAAAGATAAATTTTTGTTGATAAACAAAATCTACTGAAAAAAATATGAGCACAAAATAATAAAACTGATTACGTAATACTACAAATAACAAAAAATTGTTATACCCCTATACAACAATAACATTTTATAGTGGGAAAGTAAGAGAAATATTACACGAGAGAATAATATTGCTTAATGCTTATCAATACATATTATCAAAATATTTAGAGAAAATTACTAAAGTAAAGTAAGAGAGGAAAACATTGTTTATTTAGTAATATTATCAATCACGTGATTAAATCAGAAAATTCTCATTTTGAAAATTCTCATTTGATAATACTTAATTTTTCGATATCGTAATAAAAATATTGTTTCATTTACAACATCAAATTTGTTGTGCAAGTAACTCATAATAGTTTCTTGGTGAGAGCAAAAATTTATTGATAAATCAAATTGAGAAAAACGTAATTAAAAAGAATTAAAACAAAAAATAAAAAATAATAATAATTTTATCGGCTGAAAAAAATATCATTGAAATCGACAATAACAAGATACCGTAAAATATTTTTTTTAAAATATAATAAAAAAATTTTGTATTTTAATTTACGATATGAGTTATGAGAATTACTCAACTTATTACGTATAGAGAACAAGAGAAATTCTCTAATTACTCATTCAGATATCTGAAAATGAGTAAATGAGAATGTAATATCGTAAAAATGTATTAAAAAAAATTTGAAACTCAAAGTCAATCAAGAAAAGAAAAACGACTCTCTTTGTTTTTCAAACACAATTTACAAACAGTTTCCGACATCCTTTTTCTCTATTCCTTATTTTTTTTTTTATTTTACTTTCTCGTAAAAATTGTACATTATGTTTTGTTTATATTATAATATATGTGTGTATAGAATATTATTCAATTACTTTTATTTCTTAAAACAATTTTTTTCTAACGAATGTTTTCCGCAGACTCTCATATCATTAGATACATTTTTTTTTTTTATTATTATTATTCTTTATTTTCGTCCTTTCCGTGTTCCTTCTGAATGCTTTACACAATATATTTTTTGAAATTTTTTTTCTGATATCGTAATATCCTTGTTATTTTGAACTTATTTTTCAGCTTCGTTTATACGTTTTTGTTCTTGTCATTTTTTTTCTCGTGTGTCCTTACATTTTAGAGATATTATTTTTTTTTATGTTATACATTTCGTTCTTTTAGTACGAATATATTCAGTTGATTTGTACACTTTGAACGCGACGGTACCGTTATAGAAATTGCGTGTATTTCGTAAAAAAAAATCAAATTTGAAAAAGAAAGAAAAAATCAAATAGAAATATTTTATTCTGTGTAGTTTTTGTTTTGGTATTTGGAAAAAAAAATTATAAAAGTAGAAAAAAAAAGAAAATATTTGAAAATTTTTTATCAAAAAAATTTTTTTTTTGTGTCACAATATATACAATTTAAACCAATTTTAATTTGAAAGGAAAATTAATTTTGAAAAAATTTTAAATTGAAAATGAAAGTTAAGAAAAAATTTTTTGTTTTTCTGATAAAATAAAATTTAAAAGGATTTTAAGGATTTCGAAAACTATAGAGCAAGAAAGTAAAAAACACAAAAAATTTTGTCATTCAGTTTTTCATCTCTTTTCCTCCCATTTTATACAATAAAATCATAGAAAATTTATTTAATTTTTGGCATTTTTATTCTCGTTTTTGTTTATAAAATTTTCAAACACGAACAATAATTTTTCCCGATTTCAAGAATTAAAAGAAAATTATTGTAAAGAAAAATCGCCTTTGTTTCGTTTTTCTCGTGATTTTTCCAAAAGAAAAACAAGGGAATATCAAAAGAAAATCAAAAAAAAAAACAATAAAACCCGAAGAGAGAATAAGAAAATTTCTAGTATTTTAACATTCGTTTTTTAAATTGCGATATTTCGTTTATTCCTCATCAAAGAATTTTTTCGTTTTGGTTAAATTGCGATGCTACTCCATCAAGTACAAGAATTATAGCTAATTTAGAAAGAATTTTTTTTTTTATTTCTCATTTCAAAATTTTCCATTTTAAATACAAGATAGTGCAGTTAATCACATAATTTGCATTAAACGTTTTCTATACTATTTAAGGATTTATATGAAAAATTCTATGAAAGATTTTTAATGTAAGAAGACTTTTCCAAAGAAAATTCCTGTAAGAATGCCGTAAGTTTATTAGGTTATAATATCTATGTTATCTGACTTATAAAAAGGAAAAATATATAGAGAAAATTTTATAGTGGAAAATATATGTAAAAAATTTATTCAAAAATTTATTAGAGAAAATTATTTTTGTTTCAATTCTAAAGTGAAAATTTTCAAGTGTACAATAGGAAAAAAAATTTTTGTTTTAAAGAAAAATTTTAATTTAATTTAAAGAATATAAAAAAAAAATTGAGTTTTGAAAGAGTGATCTAAAAAAAAATAAATTTAATAGTTGAAAAATGAAAATTACTTGAAGTGCATAATAAACGAAATTTACTGTTAGCTTATAAGACAAAAATTGTTATAAAGGGGAGAAGATAAAAGGAAAAACACGAACAACAAGGATAAGCGAATGAAAATTTTAATGGTCAGTTTTTTTTTGTATCTTTTCTTACAATATTTCATGAATAAAATTTTAAAAATATTTTTAATATAAAATTATAATTTTATAATTTAATTTGGGTCAAAGATTACAAAATTATTATAAATTTAATAAGGTTGTTGTACTAACTACACTATATACAGAAAATGTACTTTGAAGCATAAGCATGTACTCTAAAATATCTAGTACTTTAAAGTTAAGTCTAGTCAATTTATAATGAAATTTTTTTTTCAAAATTTTAATTCTAAACGATCAAGAAAATTATAAGGAAGTAGATTATTTGAATGTAACCTCATATTATAAATAACTGTGAAAAAATATATTAGAAACGTTTAAGAACATATTCTTTAGAAACCCTCATTATATTGAGTATACTCTCTAATCTAATATAACGTAAGTTAAATATAATAATTTGCAAGAGAAAAATATTGTTCTAAGATTTTTTTATTTATTTGTAATCCAATTTCAATTGTGTTTTAGCAACAAAATTATTACTAGGCTTTAATGAGGGTAAATCGGTTCCAAAACAAAATATTAGAGTTTTCTTATTGAAAAATGATTTCTTCTTCAAGAATGTGTGACGTGGGTACATCAACATAAATGTAAATTTTTAATAGAAGATGCTTCGGGTATTTTATTTGTACATTGGCATTGCTATTGCATTAATATTAGCCTGTTATAAGAATAGACTCTTTGTATTCGAGATTATCATCTAAAGCGCTATACTTAACATGCAAAGAAATTCTATATACAATACAATCAAGTACGAACCGAATATCGTATAATTTTCCATATAACATTTTATTATTAATTTCTCCTGTAAATATGCAATATTTTTCGTTTTTAAGTAAATAAATGAAAAAATATCATTTTAACTTGCTATCTTGCAAACAAACAAAAACTAATTTGATTTTTTGTATTTATTTTTGGGTTTTTTATGATACTTTTAAATGTTTGCAACATAATATTGCCTAAAATCATATTTTAAACTTTAAATTAAAAATATTTTTTTTAATAATTTTCTATTTTGACCTCAAAATGACATAATTTATTTTTCATTTCTATTGCTCATTCATATAGAATAATACATGAATTTGTACAAGTACATTTTTTTAAATTTGATAAGGTCGGCAAAAATAAAAAAAATAATAATATAAAAATTCTGAGATTCACACATACAAATACATCCATATTATATGTATTGTTAGAAACTAAATTATTTAATATAACTGAACAATTATTATGTACGTAAATGTGTTGGTTCATTATTGAAAATTTATAATGTGTGAACTCTGTATGAAATTTGTATGATGCCAAAAATTTTTTTTTTGGTATAATAGAAACATTGGTATTATAACTGCACATACTGTTTATAAAATAATTCTGGTGCACTGGGTAGACATAACAAAATATATAAAATTTTCGGTCTATTACAAAGTTTTGTGCGCATATCACTTGGATTCATAGTAGAATCAGATGAACTAGTGTAGTTAATTATTTTCTAATACGAAACTATGAAACTATGGACTTACTTTACGCTTTTAACGCTTTAACGGGATTATATTGTTTTAATGCATTAACAGTGGCTATACAAAATCATGGCCGTAAGATAGTTTTCCTCCCTTTCCCCCCGTCACCATCAAAGATTATTCCTCACACTCTTACAGATTTCTTTGAATACCGCAATTTTAATGATAGGAACAGTATATCGTAACACCGTCCTCATAAATTGCGTATAATCGCTCAGCATTTCACTTTTCTTGTGGGTAAAATCATCATACTCACATCACAAGTCTATTGAAGCTTTTCCCTTACTTCTTCGATCTCCATTAAAACATCGTTTCCTGTTATTTCTTTAAGTGTAGATCTCCTCTTTAAGGCAATCTTAATATACACATATGCAATGTATAGACGCAGGACCTTATATTAATAGAAGCATTCAAATATATAATTAAAAAATAATAAATCTTACACATGTTCCAGAGAGAAAAATTTTAACATAAAACAGAAAGGCTAACCAAAACTTTTGCTTTTATTTCATATTCACCGGTGGGTGGGTAGAGGGAATTGGTTAATAAGAGGGAACATAAAGTAGTGGGTTGTAAAAATGTGGTAAATAAGGGAAGAAAAAAAATGTGAAAAGAAAAGGCTTCAATAATTTTTGGGTCAGTCTTGTTTCTGTTTTGTTTTACAATTATTTTTGCTTTTCTTTTTCTTTTTTTTTTTTGTATACTTTTGGGATGATTTTAGTTTTTACTAGTAAAATTTCTGTTTTTTGTTCTGTTTTGTCGTTTTATTTTTTTTTTTGTGTGTATAATTGTATTAAAACTAATTTTATTACAACAGGAAATTATATAGGTCCGGTTTGAAGCAGTTTAACTTTTATTATTCAAAAAAAAAATTTTTTTGTTTCTTTTATACACACATAAAGTGTATTATAATATAAAGGATTTTTAAGTGTCTGAAATTTAACACATTTAAAAATTAAGTATTTAAAACAACAAGGTATAAAATTGGATCTTGTTTTTTTTGTTCTGCAATTTCTTATTGTTTATTTTAAGGACCCTAAAACTTATACTGACATCAATACATTGTATTTGAATAATATATTGTTATATAGAGTTTGTTTTTTTTGTTATATTATAAAAAAATATTAAAAAAAATATTATAGGAAAATATTATTGTAAAATAAAGGATGAAAATATCCCTGAAATTTATATCAACGTGTTATTTTGTGGTTTATGGTTAAAATAAAAACCCTTTAGAAAAATATTATAGAACAAAATTAAAATATTAACAAAAATAAGATTTTAGATGTTTAGTAAATTCTACAGACTAACTGTATAATGGGCTTCCTTATATATAAAATATTACAAAAGTCTGGACAAAACAGGATATCCTTTCTCTTTATTTGTTACTTTTTTTTTTGGGTGTGCGGTAATTATATTTGAAATTCATGTTATAAATTTTAATATTGTATATCGCAATATTATATACGCATAAATAATAAAGAAATTTGCTTCGTTTGTTATAATTTTATAATTAACAATTTTGTACAGAGTATTGGGTAAAAAAATATGTAATAGCTAAATAGCATGAATGATATTCGATTTTATGAAAATACAAAAAAATATGTAGAAAACAGTCGCAATAGCCCACACGTTTAAATCAATTAAAATTTAGAAAAAGGAAAGGATTAATGTGAAAAATTTTTAAAGTTCAAAATTTAAAAGAGCTTTGGTATTATAGGTACATTGTTAGTCAGATTTTTGAATTCACAATTGTTCATTATGGTTTTTTGTTACATTAGTAAGGGGTTTTAAAGAACTCTAAAATTAATATCATGATTTTTTAAATCTAGCTCATGTTAATTAGTTAGTTGGTTGGAGAGGGGAGACCTATCAACATTCTCCCAAAGCATATTTCGGAACACATTCAGCATTCTTGATATTATTTTTAGTAGAACACTTACAGGTGTCTACCAGAAGTCCTCCAACCAACCGAATTGTTATCCTCCCAAAAAACATTTTCTGTTTAGAATTCAGTTTAAATATACAATTTTGAATTTAAACATCGTATTGCTACACTTAGCATATACACAATAAAAACCTACAATTCATGAGCTACCCGAAAAGAAATAAACGCTTAACAAAAAATTCGGGGAGTGTTCAAATGGCAATGTACACATTCAAGATCTCGGTATTGTATGATAATTACAATATTTTTTTTTAATCGAAAAGTTCACCTTCCTCTTACCCATGTCAGTTTTAGGCCGATAGTATCCTTAATATTAAGAACAATGATTTATTTAAATCAGGAAAAATCACCATTCAAAATTTACTAATGTTTAAAAAAAAATTTTAATAAAAGTATTGATAATCTGCTTTTCAAACCATGGAGTAAGTGAATAAATTATTGAATAAAGATATTGGAAAAATTATGCAAAATTCAATTTTAGTTACTGCCTTTAATTATAGCTTTAATTTTCTCTAAAAAATGCCATAAATCATTTGAAATTTGAAATATGAATTTTTCTGCTTTGACTGCTTTGGAGTATTTTTTGGTCACTATTGATGTTATATAACATTTTTAACCATACTGTCCACTGTAACTAATAAAATTTTAAATCCAGATTGGATATCATATTATATTGGATAGGTTATTTTGTTAAAATGTTATACCTATGTTAGGTTCTGTCAAAAACAAAATAAATAATCTCTGTTAAAAAGGAAGATTTTTAATTATAATTTATATAATAATACTGTATAACAGTTTATGTATATAGCCACAACTTTAAAGAAATCCACAATTAATGGTCCAGTTCTGTTTTTTCTTTTAGAAAATTTGGTATACTATATAATATAAAAATTATTAGGTTATTAAAATTATTAACCTATATAGAAGAGCCTTATAGAAAATATCACAAAATTATTTTATGTTTAAACATGTGTACATAATTTATTATTAATGTGATGAGATTTTAAAATTTAATAGGCAAAAAAAGTTAATTTTCAAAATCCCATATAACAGAATTCCCTCCCTAAAAAAATATTATGTATCTAACAAGGTACAAACTATGTTAACCCACCTACGCACACTATATAACAAATTTTTTTTCCTCTTTAATATACTTTATAATAAAAAGCCTCAAGAAAGGCTAATTCATTAAAAAGAAATGTTTCTACTCTTATATTTTATGTTCTGGTTTTGATTTTCCAGTTTAAATTTTAAGGTCAAATACCAAAAACATTTCCAAAAAAAAAAATTAATATTAGATTGTTGTAGGTTGAAAATTTTTTCTCTTTGTTTTGTAGAATTCTTCATTTCAGATCAAAAAATTTTTTTTTTATTATGAAACGTTGAATTTCAAGGCAATCATCTGCCAGAGAATAAGACAAGAGATGAAAATTATTGTGTTGTTTTACACACAATGCTTATTAAATACCACAGCTTCTTTTAAGAAATTGTAGCAAGAATACAAAAACCACTTAAAATACTTGAAATGTAAATAAAGAGAATGAAAATTATGTTTCAAATAATATGCTTTTTAAGAAGAAAAATTTTAAAATACTTTTATGCCATACCAACTCATTCCCCGTCCCTGTGACCGTCACCCCAAAAAGTATAACATTCGCATTCAAAGACTTAAAAGAATTTCCATATTAACATAAAATTTTTGATACTCGTATTATAAAGATCAAGGTCATTTTCAGAAATTTTTAACCTCACATATTCTATTTTGGAATATCCACACATATATTTATTATATATATTATGTTATATGTATGTACTTCGTTTAACCTTGAGAATGATGTAAGATTTTTTGCTCTGTTTTAGAATTTAAATAATTGAAATTTTGGAATAGTAGTTGACGATATTGTGAGCTCCTTTCATTAAATAACATTACGTACTTTGAATTGTAAATTTTTTGTATTTCCCCTGGTGTTGATCTCACGATTAAAATTAATATTATTGTCCGAATAATGTACATTGTATAAGAAAATTTAATGTATAATATCTTGTACGTGATCGGATTAATACAGAGCTTTTACGGTGTAATCTGTCAAAAATTTTGGCGTAATTTTTATACTGTATTATTTCTAAACATAGTATTAATTCATAACAGTTAAATTTTCTTTATTCCATTGTCAAAATTTATTAAATTTTGACATAAAATTTCCATAATGTGTATACGTATGCATATTGAAATTCGTTATAATAGTGCCGAATATTAGAATATTAGAGAGAAATATGTGAATTCGGAATTTATTATCAGAATGGGAAATAAGTTTATCCATTTATGATAATATGTTAGACACATTAACAAAATATTTATTAAATTGTATTTAGTATTAATGGCATTTTTATTATATACTGCACCTTTGTCAACAATATCAGGCTAAGCACATGAATAATTTTATTCCATAAAATCAATTAATAATAATCTTTGGAATTATTAATGAAATTAGAATTATATTGCATTTATAAATGAAATGATAAAAATTTATAAATTTTATTATTAAAACTTTTTATTTGCTAAAGATTTATGTAGAAAGTTGCATGACATAACAAAAGCGTATAGCAACTTAGTTGAATAATTTATAAATATGCCAAAATAATTATAGCACATCATTGAACAGATAGAAAATTTTTAATATATAAACTTTTAAATATGTTGTAATTTTAATTTGTTATTTCCCTGTCGGAAATTCAGAATTATTTTGCAACTAAAAGCATATTAACTACATAAGAAATTTACAAAATACCTCGATATAGAAGTGAAAGAATCATTTTAAAATCTAAATCTAAATGTAAAAACAACATCTAAAACAAATCGAAAATACATTCAGACCCAGTAATAATCAATAAAATAATTGCTACGTAATGGTTAGAAAATTACTTAGTTCGCGAAATAGTGTTTAAAAATTCTTATATATCCAATTCCTCAATATTTTGTTGGTTCAACAATAAATTGGCTGTATTAGAATCCAAATGAAAATAAATTTTGTAGTAATACTGTAAGGTATCCCTTATGCATTGGATTGTTAGAAAATTATTCAAAATTTTATTAAAATTTTCATAAAACCTTCACATCATACCTAGACCTTAACCATAGTATTAACAAAATTATTATAATGGCGCAGATTAATTTCGTATTAATAAAATAATTCCGATCTAATTACGATCCAGCAAATCTCAAAATAAATTTTTTTTTTTTATTTTTCTATTCGAAAAATCAATTTCGTCTAAGAAATAATTGCTTATGATTTGAGAACAAAAATTGAAATTTGAATTGAAAACATTATTAAATAGCAAATTTAGATTGAATTAGAAAAAAAAAATCAGGTGGATTGTAAAACTTCATCTTAACTAGAATGGCTTTCTCATAATTTTATGAATAGGAAAATTTTGCTTTAATACAAAAAAAATGTTTTGAAACAAATTAAAGAAGAAGAAAAAAAAAGGATACTAAACGTCCTACATAATAATGAGCAAATTTTTTTTTCCATAATTCTAAAAAGAAATGGAACAAATACGAAGAGAATAAGACGGAGGGGGAGAGGGAGAGAGAAAGGGACAGAGAGAAAACTCTTGAGTCTGATCTTTTTCTTACTATTTTTTTTTGAGCTCATAGAAATTTTCTTTCTCTAATTTAAAAAAACAAAAAAGATAGAGAAAACATTTAGAATGAGAATTTTTTTTTTTATTTTATAAAATAAAGTTACTTTTTTTATTATTCTTTAAGAAAATATTTTATTAAATTTATACTTTTTTCTTCTTTTTTTTTTCTAGTTAAATATAAAAACTTTCTAAAACAATTTTGTTTTATTAAAATTTTTTATTTTACTCTAGATGAACGTTTCAGTTCGTTATAATTTAATTTCGTGACTTTTAAATTATAAGGAAATTATTTTGATTTTATTAAAATTCTCACAATTCAAGTAGAATGTTCTTTAATATTATATAAAAAAACTTGAATGAAAGATTAGCTGATAGTCAGTTAGTCAATCAGATTTGTCAGGAAAATTTTGCGTGATCACGAGGGCCATCATTGAGCGTACGATTACAAGTGCCCTATCTAATTTGGTCATAATAAGGAATTTTTTAAATAATATTTTAATCTTGTCATTTATTACAGGAATTTTTCCTTTGATAATAATATAAAATTGTTTCAATTGAAGTTTACTAGAGATATTTTAACGTTACACTTAAACTTCAAGCAAAATATAACAATTAGTACAGAGTATTTTTGATCCTTATTGAATAAAAACCCAATTTTCGTCATGTTTTGCCTTATTAGTGCAAATTAATTGCAAATGAAAAATAAATTTGCCTCAACAATAAATTTGCAATCCAAATCTTAGCTTCTATTCACTAAGATTTTCTCAAATTTGTTTAAAAATACTATAATCTGATATTACAACTAATTACAAATACACCGAGTAGTTGTTTACTTTTAGTATTGTTTCTTTATGAGAATAATTATAATGGAAATATAATGGAAACGGATGGATGACATAAAAAAAGGAATGAGCCAAGGCAGAAAAAGTTAGCAAAATTTTTCTACTCGAACTTCACTTGAACCAGTGAACTACTCGTCTTTGGCAGGCGCTCTTCCAATTCAGCTACAGCGACATTAAGAAGCTGATTTTCATTTGTTCTAATACTAGCTATTTTTTAACTCAAATATTTCACTACTTCATCAGATTAAAAAATAGAAACCACGAGATGATTACAGGAAAATTTTCATTCCAGTAAATTATTCATTTTCGATTTTAAAATACCTAGGTATACCTGATTAATTTCTCAAAAAAAAAAAGAAAAACAAATTAAAAATATGTAAAACATAATTTTAACCTAAAAACACAATTTAAAAATGTGCAATGGCACACAAAATATGCAAACGAAAAAAAAAATCTTCTTGTATAAAATCAAGATAAAAAAAAACCATTTGAAATTGTTACGATGGTGATCTGTGATGCTTTTTAACATTTAATAAATTCACTTTTTTGTTTTAAATACCACTTATGTACATACACAATATATAGAAGTTCTAGGGCACTACACAGAACACATAAATAAAAAAAAGTACCGTATAAATAATAAACAAAAAAAACAGCAAATTTATGGAGAAAAACTTTGAAACAAAAAAATATTTTATTTTTTTCTTTTATTCATCGTCAGCTCAGCTCATATAAAACACACATTTTTCTCAATATATTATCGTGTGCAATATATGAATGTAAGGATAATAAAGTAAAATTTTGAAAAGGAAAGAAATAGAGGTGAAAAGAGGAGCGCAATGAAGAGTAGTAAACATACAAAATTCTGAACAGAAAAAGAAAAACCAAAAAGAAAAACCATTTTTATCCTTAACGACATAAATTTTCGTAAATAGATAAATTCCTGGGAAAATACTTTAAAGAATATTGTATTATTTTCTTGTTTTTATTGTTGTTGTTTTTTTCTTTGCCATTCTTTTCTGTGATAAACGCATTTCATTGTAACCATTTTGAAAAAGGTAAAAGACCAGAAATATATTTTCGTATATAAGGCTATAAAATGTTAGTTTAGTTGCTACTACACCTGTGGGTTTCTTTTTTCAAAAGAATATTTTATGTTTTAATCATATATAGTCATAATAATATGAATATACATACAAACATATTATACATTATTGTATGAAGAAAATGGTGTTTTTCATTTTTGTTTTTTTTTTTTTATAGCTATAGTCTAATATCTTTTCTGTCGTTGCCATGAAATTAATAATGTGATAAGTTGATAATAAAACGAATATTATTTTTAAAAGAAATAAAAGACCGGGTTTTATTGACTCATTTTGAATGAGTCCAATGAAATTTCGAAAGAATACGAAAGCTGCTATAGAAATTGATTTATTAAAATAAAGGTTAATAATGAAAAATATAAAATATTGCATACTTTTAGGGGAATTTTTTTGTACTTTTGAATTTTTGCAAAGTTTATGATAATTTTCCCTATTGATTAACTTATATGATTTAATTTTATTACAATGGGTTAAGTTCAGGTAATTTGATACATGAATACCTACTGTAAATTAAGTATCTAATTTGAATTTTGAAGTCGGCCACAGTATAGTTAATTAATTTTAATATTTATTAAAGTTTTTCATCTAGTTTTACATTGAGACTTACATGAGAAAATTAATTATTTCAAATTATTTGAAAATTTCAGAAATCACTGATTTAGTTTTACTTATTTTAGAAATTTAGCTTAGGCAAATTGAATTTAGTGTGTTTACGTGTGAAATGAAAAGAGATCTTTTTAAGAAACTTTGTCATTATTATAATTACTGGTAGTGGGATGAAAAACATTATATTTTTACCTATTTCTGTATTAGTTTATTAGTTCATTCATTTTGAAGCTATAAATTGAATGAATATGAAAAGAATCGGTCATTTATGTTTACTCATTATTTTATTTATTAATTTATTTAACCATTAGCTTGTGATGTGTGTCTCAAAGATAACAATTTTTGATGTCTTTATTTATTTTTATTTTCTGACGTTCTTTTACTACTAATTTATTATAGATTCGGAATTTTTATTTTGACTATAAAATCTTTTCAAAAATTTTTTATTATTCAATAAGATTTTAACTGGATTATAGTGGAAATTGGTCACGTTAACGATTAAGGGTTAATAAATTATTCAAGAACTTCAAAATGACTATGCGGCTTAAAATTGCATGATAAATCGAAATTTAAATTATAAACATTTGTGTTACGAGAGTATTCCTTTGCGTATAGGGATGATTTGCAGAAGGAATGCAATAAGACTGCAGCTTTGATTGATTTTTGATGAACTTGTCAATAGTTTTTAGTTTTTTATAAAACACATTACGCAAATATGAGTTGTGATCATATAATATCACGAATTATTTAAGTGATTTTATGTAAAGTAATTTTTAAATCGAATCAAACTAAAATTTAACAGCCTCCTACCTCACGTCACCTTCACAATTAAATTAAATACAAATCACTGGTCAGCAAATATTACAAAATAAAGAATTATGTTCAAAAATATCCCCACCCAAAAATCATTGAATCATAATGGACTACCGTCATTTTAATAATACGTGTCCCTTCCCCTCATACACACCACAAACAGGTAACGCACGTGTTGCTTATCATAACATTCCATTTTTGTTTTTTTTTATTTTGGATTTTCTCATTTTGTTTGTTGCCTTCATTTTTTGTTTTCCACTTTCTTTTCCCTTTTTTTTTATAACTGCAAATCTTTTAACCATTTACTATAATGTTCTTAATATTTGGGATCATAATCACATCTTTTATGATGATTGCATGCAATTATGGGATATACATATACACACATATCATATACATATACTTAAATAAAACTTATATTGTACATTGTGAATAGGAAAAAAAAAATTTTTGACTGAAGAGCAAAATCTGCAAAAAAAAAACATAATTTCTAGAACCTGAGCAAAGTATATGAAGTTACAACATAATAATCAAGAAAAGGGAACAAAGAGAAATTTGGAAAATGGAACAAGAATAACGGAAGCAAAGTTACGTGACCATAACAAATATTTCGTTATAATTTGAAAAAATGAGGGAAAAAAAGGCGATATCATTTGTGGTAAAAATATTAAGGAACGAATATTGAGCAAAAAAAAAAAAAGGCAGTAGTTATATAGAGCGTGTGTGGACTTAAGATTACCGTCAGCAGTTTTTTGTTCTATTTTTTGGTTTTTAATTTTTTTTTGTTATTTTCTGGGCCCGTACATAACGTACATGTGTATAGAAAATTTATAGAGTCTGACTCAAGTAAAGCGAAACGAAGAGAGAAAAATAAAACAAGAAAAAAAAAACAAAATGGAAAAAATTAATGGTTGAAATATTTTTTTGGTAAATTTCATTAAGAGTAAAAGAATACAAAAATTTCTTTATAGGAAGAAAAGAAAAAATTTAAAAGGTGAGTGAACCAGCATGCTGCAGAAGAAGTGAAAAAATTGTAAAAGTGATTTGTCCAGTGTACTCACGAAAATTTCAGTTAAATTTCACAATAACTAAAATATTTTTAAATTATTTTTTGGAAAAATCAAAATGATTGACGTATAAAATACGCTTTAAGCAATAATATTGTGTTTCATGATCATTATTTTTTTTTTGTAATTTTTTTACGTCCTATTTAATTTCATATTCTCAAAATTTGAAATGTGAGGTACATTTTTGTATAAATTTTGTAAAATCGGGAAATTATGTTATGAGAAACGAACAAAGTCAAATTTCATTGGAATTTAAATTGAAAAACTTTAATGATATATGGGGAGTGAAAAGCATCAGATGAAAAATGGTGAAAGCATTCAAAGTCCAACTTGAAAAAGAAGGAAGAAGATTGAATTTTTTTTTAACATATTTTATTTTCTTATGTTTTTTCTTAGATTTATTCGAAATAATCTGCGTGATTTGGAATATTCTGGAGGCAGTTGAGTTGAGATTTAACTCCTAGATATAAAGGAAATAAAATGGAGTCGATATAGTATTGATTATATTTCGATTTTTTCAAATTGATTTTTAAGGAATCAACAGTTCTGGAGGTATTTGACAAAAAAATGCATAGTTTTGAATCAACTTCCTATAGTTTTAATTTTATTTTATAAAGCTGATCGTGTGAAAATTAATGGGCAATAAACCAACGTTTCCTATTTGTTTGAAGTCGATGATATTAATAATAAATTAGGTATGCGCCAGTGATACGAAGTGAAAAATTTTGTATTTTACTAGTAATTACAAATAATATTCTTATTGATCATTTTATAACAAAGACTGAACTTCAAGACAATATGCCCTGTACAAATAAAATTGCAAGAAGTGCTTGATGCTATTGCTCGTAACTTAGTCCCCAATACTACTGCTGGTATTATGCATTTCCAATGAGATTAACTTTATATAAATCGCAATAAATTTGTAAATTCTCTCGTACAATTAAGTGCAGCAATTCTTTTGCCTCCTACAAATAAACCGTTCGTTACTATAGATTCCGCCGCGTAATCTAAAAATTTAACCATTAATTTATTTATTTTTTTTCTGGACTTGTTATTTTAATCGTTAATATTTCTTTGTACTTTACTTTTTGAAATGTAAAAAGAATTTATTTTCTAACTTTTTCCTTTACGCAGTCAATTTTTTTCATTTTATTCAATTTTCATCCTTGTATACAAGAATATACGAGTACATACTGAAAATTAAGGATTAATTCAATGTATTTTGAGTTTGGTCAATAATTTCAAGGATAACGTAACTTTTATTTTCTTTCTTTTTTGTTATTTTTTTCGTAACTGTTCCTTTTTAATGTTTTCTTTTTCTCTTTTATTTCCTTGAAATCTTATAGATTGTGTTAAATTAGAAAAGGTCTCGGCTATTTCCTTTTTGTTTTAACGTTAATTTCAGTATTAAAATATAAGAGTAGATTTTTGTTTTTTTGTTGTATGTGTTCCATATTTTCAGGATATATTGGATTTGTAATAAGGATTTCATTTTCTTCTTCACTAGTTATTATTATTATTGTTATTATTTTCATTAAGTTTTCCTTCTTATTCCGATTATTTTTTTGGTTTCTTTATTTTTTACCCTGAAATTGAATTTTATGTTTATTTAAGGTCTTTTTGTTTTGTATTTCCCCTTATATAAATTTCTTGTATTTTTAGATTTTTCTCATAAATATTCTTTAAGTTAATCGTCTTCTTGGCTATGGTGTTATTGGAATTTTCATTTAAAACTAAAGGTGGTTAGTGTTAACGATTGGATAATAAATAACCAATTATAATAAAAATTTTCATTCAGGAATTATAGGTATACCAGAATATAATATGAAAGATTTAAGGAGTGTGGTAGACACAACTGCTCTTTCTATTTAATTTTGTGCTGTTAAGATACGAGAATAATGTTAGTTTTACTATGGTCGGACAATATTAATTTATTAGAGAAATATTTTATAAAATATACAATGTGGTGTTATAGCATGGTTGGGAAGTGATTTAAGATTAACTTTATTATTTTATTACGCTTGATTGTGTTTCGTTTGTATTATTTAAGAAAAAAAAGTTTATTAAGATTTACAAGGTATTTTTCTGGTTTTCACTATGAATTTATAGTAAAATTTGTTGTGAAAAACAAAATATAGAGAATTTTTTTTTGGTTTTTAAAAAATTTTCTTTTTTATGTGTTTAATGAACTTTATCGGTTTCAGTTACGAAATTTAGTATTAAAAATTATTTAAGAAATATTTTAGTAAATTTAAAATTTCAAATATGGAGAAAAATTATAAAAATGTAGAAATAATATGAATTTTTTTTGTAAAAGTTTAGTCAAGCTTTAGCGCAGGGAAGGCGGAGGTTCTTTGGGTAGCATTTCTTTTTGCAAGTTACAGATCTTAAGAATGTAAATGCAAGGGATGTAAATCGTTTTGTAAAACAATCAAAGTGATTCACGTGAGAATGAGAACATGGAAATCCAGTGATATTACACAGCACCGAATTATTGGCCTAAGAGTATCCTCGAATAACCGCGTTAACATAAACCTTAATCTTCGTATTCAGATTTGAGTATAAGCTGTACGGTATAAGACTTATAATTAGTTTCCAATACAACTATTAGAGGCACTTTAAGGTATATTTACTGAGATTCTTTATAAAAAATACACTTACTAGATACACCTCATCTCTCTCCAAGTGCTACTCTCTATAGTACTTGGAGAGGGATGAGGTGATTTTGTAATTTTTTTGTTTTTGTTTTTTTGAAAATATTAATAAAAATAATATATTGTCGCCTGAATGCCTCAATTAAACACTAGAATACTTCAAAAAATTTTAGAAATTTTCTGAACAAATATTTTTGTTAAGCTTTCTGAAAATTAGTAAATGTAGAATCCCGAGACCATAAAATCTTTAAATGTCTTCTGGCAAAAATTGAAGAAAATTGTATTAATTTTTTAATAAATTTTCGAAAACTTCACAATTTAGGGTAATAGAAGGTCATTAGTATGTACTTATAACATTCTTATTGATTTAAACAAAGAGAACTGCAAGCTAATTTAATTTTTATTATTAATAAACTTTTATATTTCGAAACGTAATGCATTTACAAAGTTTTAAGTATAACAGCATTGTAATTTTCAATATAAAAGAGAAAATTTTTTCGAAAATTTATTGAATTTTTTTTATTAAGAACAAAGTTTTACTTTACAAAATTCTTCAATTACTTGGAATAGTCATCAATTTACAAAAAAAAACAAAAAAATTTATTATTTTTTAAAATTGCAATTTAAAAATAGAGAAATTTGTAAAAAATTCTTTTTTGAAACAAATTTCAAAATTTGTCTGCATTAAATTAAATTTAATTTGAACCAGAAGAAATAAAGTTGGGTCAAACCAATGGTTTGTATTGTAGCACTTTTCCCTTCAACAAGTGAAAATTCTGCTTTTAAATACAGTCTACGAGTATGTATACCTATCACACTATTAAAATTATTTTCATTCATATACAAAACTATTTCTAGGATTGCATATGTTTAGGATGAACGATTTATGCAGTCTTTGAAATAAAGCAAAAATTAATATAAGCAGGGGTTAACGTAATGCTCGATTTTAAGGTTTAATTGTATGAGTTAAGAAAAATAATTATATTTTTTAATATCACGGAATTTACCGTTAACTTTTTGCGTTTATAGAAATTTGAAAAAGCTTGCGGTTTCAGAAATATAAGGCGGCGAAAATGCAAATTTTACAAATTTCAAGAGGCCATAACTTGAGAGGGGGTGGAGATGGAAAAAAATTTTCTTCTAACGAAATGAATTATTTATTAATGTCTAAAAGCTGCTAAAATTTCAAAGTTCTACATTATGGGGTTTAGAAGAAAAACGAGATCAAAAATTTGGAAAAAAAGGACTTTAGATAACGGTAAATTTGAACGGCCATTTTGTTTTTCTAAAGTTTAGCTATAGTATACTGCGCTAGGGGAAGGAAGCTACTGCCTTTCTGCGTTTGCAAAATTTCAAAAATGCTTATGGTTTCATTGCAACAAATAGTTAAAATAGGCTATTTTTAGTGCTTTGGGGGGGTATAACTTCTAGAGGGGGGGAGATAGGTAAAAATTTTGTTCTACGAAAATAAGTTTCTAGTAAAGATCTATGTACGTATTAAATTTCAGCTTTCTATCTTTAAGAATGTAGAAGTTTTGTAAACAGACACACGGACGGACGGACGGACGGACGGACGGACGGACGGACGGACGGACGGACAGAGTGAAACTAATAAGCACTTTTTTCAAAAAATTTTTGGAAAAATGCTAAAAAGTAATAAAGGAGCAAGTACCTAAAATAATAATTTTGCAATAATGATGATATTTTGCCAATATTATTGATTTATTTTTAAAAAATAATAATAAATTTTTGTCTGAAAAGTTTTTTTATAATATTTTGATAAAAAAAATGTTGGAAAAATAACAAGCTAGCTGCACACAACTTGAGTATTTTTTCAATTTTTATTTTCAATTTTGTAAAGAAATTATTTTATTGCTAAAGAAAATTTTTTGTTTATTAAAAAATTTAATTTTAATTTTAAAAGTTTTTTTTTTTTATTTTCTTATTGTTGAAATTTGTAATAATTGAATTTTTTTTAGAATTCAAGTATTTTGGAATATTAAATTTGTAGTACAACATTAAGGAGATGATGTTATTGACTCCAAGATTTATTTTTCGAATTGAATGTAAAAGATTTCTCATAAAAAAACAAAATGGAAGTATCTATATTTAATAGAAATTCAATAAAAATATAATAATTTAAATTTGTATATTTAGAAATACGACAAAAGGGTTCAGACTAATGAATTTGTATTCATTATTCTTTTATATTGCAATTTCATATTAAGCCTTCTGTTAACATCCGCTTATCCGGGTATGTTTATCATATTTGTGAAATTTTTAAAACAAAAGCAAGGAAGCAACCTCTTGCTTGGAAGCAACTTTTCTTCAAAATCTTTGAGAACAGTTAGAAATGCCTGGAGTAATTAAATTTAGCAGCAACTGCAAAATCATTAAAAATTTTAATCCTAGAGGCGGAATAGAAACAATATGGAGGGAGACAAAATACAATAGAAAATATTACTTAATTTAGTTGGGTGAAATAGGAATAGATTTGATACAAATTACTATTTATGCTCAAGATGTCGTTCTACCATGAAAAGTTGCAAAACATTTCACAAGCCTTTTTGCATTCATCATTCAGTTAAAATTCCGTATTGTTTCAGGATGCTATAGAGAAAAATTTAATACTTAAATTGAGCGCATTTTTCTAAAACTATTAAGGTCGATTGATTTTTAGGAAATTAAGTGCTTCATGTCTAGAGCGCGAAAATGTGCATAATTAATATCGTTTTATTGGTTTTTTGAAAATTTACAGTAATATTATATTTTGGTAGAATATGAACAGATTGTACCCGTAGAAAATAATATTGCCGATCTTACTTGATTTTTGCATGTATAGTTAAGGCCAAACCTTACAGATTTCCTTAAATATCACATCATGCCACATTATTGTGGCATTTGATTTTTTTAAAATATTTACAAAGTCACGAATATTGCTGCTTTTGTTCGTTAAGGTTCTTAACCCTTCAATATTGAAATATAATATTTTTGTTTAATATCTTTTCTGCTTCCATATAATAATTTTCTTAAAGAATGCTCATACTTACCCGGGTATGTTAAGTGTATACGAAATGAATATACCGATTTGGATGTGAACACAATGGTTAATTTTTATTAAGTGGTGGAAGATAACAAAAATAATACCAAATATAAATTTTACTGCAGAATGATTTGTACTAATTTTGAAATAAATTAGATAATTTTATTTGGTCATCTCTATTTTACGATTCCAAATCAGCTCCCTATCGGCATCGAACAATTTAATCAAAACACAATATTCAATAAGTATATACGTGAAACTCACTCTACAGAATGAAAAATTTAATTTCAATAGCGTTATACAAAATAATGAACATACACATTAATTCCTTTTAAGATCAGAACGACAATATTACATTAAAAAATAACAATTAATAATTAAAAATCAAATTAAAAAATTTCATTTTTTCATTTCGGATTCTTCGGAATTCATTTGAAAACAAACATAATAGGTGTGTACATTGACCTCATATATCATTTTTCGTTTCATTCGCTGCATAACCTCTGTAATGTAAATAAAATAAGAAAATATAAAAAATTTTTGTACAAATGATAATTGCCAAAAATAAAAGTTTTTTTTTATAGTAAATTTAAATTAAAAAAAAAAAAAGAGAGAATAGTAAAATAGGAAAATTTATCACATATTTTTTTTTCTGTTCCTCTTATATTTTAAATAATATGTTGAAAAGGATAATAAAATAAAAACATATTTTTTAAATAATTTATTAGATAGGTCAGCATGTGATGTTACCAGATTCTATGAAATAATTTCAAAATTTTGTAATATTGAATTTTTGCTATTTAGGCAATAGATTAAATAGAGGATAACCGATAATGTTTAGGAAATTTTTAAAATTTTCCAATTTTATTCTTTGAAAAATTAAATTTCACAAAATCTTACGTATTATCTTATTTAATTTAATTGAAATTTGAATACAACATTATTGGTAATAACATTCCAAAGATTAGAATTTAATAAAAAATTTTAGAATATTTGAAAATATGAAATATTTTGGAAGAAAACCAAGTACTTATTATTTAAATTTTTATTTTAGCATTTTTCGTTTATCACTTGTTTTTTTGTTATTCCACTTGGGAACATAGGGCTTCAACATAGCTAATCTAATACTCTTTGTTATGTGCCCATCTCTTTATTTCTGCCCACGTTCTGCCTGATTTTTTTAGGTCCTTTTTCATACTTCTTCTCCAGTTCTCTCTCGGCATCCCCACATTTCTTCTTCCTTTGAGACCCCAATTAAAAGTTTAACGGGCAAACGATATTATTGAGCGCCTTAGAATGTGACCAATCCATTTCGATTTTTTTCTTCTTATTTGAGTATCTATTACCTATTGTTTCGTCATCATCCACAGCTCTTGGTTTTGGATTATTCTTGACCAGAATATTCTACATAATTATTTTGAAGCATTTATTTACGAAAACCTGTAACTTGTGTATATTAACTTTGGAAACCAACCATGTTTCACTTCCGTAAACCAGCATCGACTTAACACACGCGTTGAATATTCTTAACTTGGTTCCGCGAGCTATATTGCGAATTGACTTCCAGGTTTTTTACAATCTGCTGAATGCACACCTTGCTTTTGTAATTCTGTCCTCTATATCCTTAGTAGTTTATCATTTAATAATATTTAATCATCTTGGCAATACTTTACTTTAACAAAATCATTGACTCATTGAATAAATAAAAATTTAATATGCATTTTTATAGGTTTCATTTTACTACCATTTTTTAACAAATATAACATGCGATGTATATGTACAAGAGTAACATATACAAGAGGAACATAACCAAAAAAAATTCATTCCTCTTTTTCAACTTGTTATTTAAATTTTTAAATAAAATTAACAATATTGCATTTTATATTATTCAACTAATATACATGCAAACATACACATAATTATTGTATTATACTCGTATATAATATTGCATTCATGCGAGCCTATATATACCGAAAAATCCAAAATGAATACAATAATAATAAAAAAAATATTACTGCATTTTGTATTTAAAAAAAAAAAACGAAAATGTTGAAGCGACATAATATGAAAAATAAAGAAAATTTTTTATACAGGACCTCGACCTTTTTTTTATTATTTTTATATATTTTCGAAAATTTTCGTTTTCTTCTTATTATTCTTATGTAATCTGAGACTTTAATATTATGCTATATTATAGTGAATAATTGTGAAAAGCTGGATTAAAATTTATAAATAGTAGAGTAATATTACACACACAATATTGTGAAAATGCAGAAAATTAATGCATAAAAATAAATTTTACTTTTATATTTTTTTAATTTTTTTTCCTTTATATCCTTTAATATTATATGTAGGTACATTTATTTTCTTGCTTTCATAATAAATTTCATTTTTTTTTGTTGTTGAGGTTTTCTCTTAACTGACAATTTATTTATCGTTCTTTTATAGAGAAAGACTGAAAAAAAAATATTAAAAATAATTTTTCAAGCTTACTCAACTAGGATATTAAATTATTATTATAGTATCCTTTTTTTCCTGCGTATAAAATTAAAATATTTTAATATTATTATTACATGTTCCGTAATGCAAAAAAAAAAAACCAATAAAAAAAAATTCACTTTTGATAGCTTGTAATTTTTGGTATTTAAATTAAAAATTTTTCATAATATTACAGTTATAATATGTGCCCAAATAAAAATAATATTATTAAAATTTTATGGTACAAAAAAAATTCATATATTATAAAAATTATAATTATTTGACACCTGAAAGTATGCAATTTTTTTTTATTTCGGATTTTAATTAATTTTATTTTTGCTTTATTAAAGAAAATTAATTTACATGTTGGATTTTTGGTGAGTAATTTTTAAGAAATATAATAATTATAAAATTGTTATTATAATATAAATTTTTTATAAATTTTAATATTAATTTCAACTTTTACGGTAGGCTCGTCATCTACTTTAAACCCAATGACGCAAGAAACTGGCTCATCGTCATAGTTATCCACGATATGTACTTACTCTATGTTTCTCAGCCGTATATGTTAACACATTTTGAATTTATTATTGGCAGTATAACACATATTTAAAAAACTGTTATACGCCAGCTTTAATTCTTTAAATAACTACTTTCTTATTTTTAAAATAACCGAAGAACGCTATAGCAATCGGGGTGTCAATAATATTGTACCGATAATATTGAGTAAGAAATTATCGACTTTGGGAGAATTGAATATTAAGTTAAACAACACATAATATTATTCTTTGCTCTGTTACAATAACGAAAATATTATTAATGAGAGAAAATTTTTAGGCAACTGCATTGAATATAACATAATATGCTGTAAATTTAAATAATTTGTCCGATAAATGTTGTTAAATTAAATATTTAGCATTTCATTCATATAATATATTTAGCTTTCTGTAAATATGATCAGTTTCCGTAAAATTATGACCGTGCCAAAACAGCAATGAAACAAGAATTAATTTGGCTTATTTCTAATACATTAAGACAGTATGACAATATGTCTCTAAATCCTCCTTAAACTCTATTGAATTCATTATCAAAATAATTTGAAAATAATACATAAATTTGTAAGTTGATTCATCTTATATCACAATAATTAAAGTATATAATTTATTGTTATACAAAGTGTTGCTGGTATTTATTTAAATATTATACATAGATCTGAACCATATAATTATTTTTGAACTTCAAATTATAATAATATTCTAATACTATTGAATTATCACTATAAACTAAAATTTATATGTTGTGTATAAAATATTATTGTTTACTGTAATTATTAAACAAACATCTAATTAAAATATAAATTACATACATTAGAAATAATAATTTAGAATTTTTAATCCAATTTTATATTTGGAAAACATTCGAAAATGGAAATTTTATTAATTTTAGTCACTCTGATTGTATTTGCATATGTACGCTATTAAATTTTAAATATTTTTGAATTAAATTGTTATACTAAATTTAATATTGAATCAACACGTTCTTTAAATTGTTTTAGACTGAATTAAATGAACTACATTTAAAATTCAACATATTTTGAATAAGGAAATTCGAAAATTTTCAAATAAATTTTTCATTTCTTAAATTTTTTTCTGAAAATCTATACAGCCTCATACTACTAAACACGTCGCATATAAAAATGTGTGAGGATTTGCTATTCTACTAGACGCGCATCTTGTCACAGAAGGCGTGCATAATGTTATTCTGCTAGACGAATTTTTGAAAAAATTTTCACACTTAGTCGCGTATATTTTGTTGTCGACAGAGATATAAAGGTTGCTGAAAAATAAAATTTAAAGAAAATGAAGAAAATATTATAAGTATAACTAGATATTTGAATAGCAATATTGAGTACTTTTATCAATTCTAGTGTAAAAGTAACCAATCGGCAGTAATTTCAAATTTTAATCGAGTTAATGGAAAATTCACTTCTTCTCTCCATCACATTTCGCGTCTAGTAGAAAACTAGCAAAAAAATGCAACATGACAAAAAAATGTGACGGGTCTAGTTGAATATGGCCGATTTTTTATTAAAACACCTTAATTCGACTCACTTCATCGATTTCTTCGACTCATTGACTAAATTAAATAAATTGCCAAATATTTAACATGAAAATTCATAAATTTTGTCTAAGAAATTAAAATTATACTAATAAGGAATGCAAATTTTTCAAAAAATAAAAATTTGTATGTGGAATATAGGAAGAAAATTGTGTTATATTGAAATTTTTAACGCTTTAATATTTGAAAGAGTTCTTATTTTTCAATTGGAATTTAAAATTATATTCCAAAAATTTCAGAGTCTCAAATAAAAATTTATTGTGATCTCAATAAAACTTCAATTTTTTTTTCAAAATTAAATTAGAATTGAAAATTATTTTTATTTTCGATTCAAAATAAATTTTATAATTTTTTTTAGGAAAAATTCATTCCTCTTTTTTACAATATAACACTTTAACAAGTTTGTATAAGTATTTTTCATATCTGAAAATCTCCTTCTTCCTTCCTCTATTGAAAACTATCAAAATCTGAACTGTAAAATAACTAGAATTTTAAATTATAAACTTCTGTAACAACATTACCACACACTTTATTTAAAAGCATAATAATAAACGATTGTATATAGTGCACTTTCAAAATGATAGTAGTAAGAAAAATTGCTTAGATTTGAAATAAATTTTCGTAAATTATTTAGTAAAAATAAAAAAAAAAGTGCAAAAAAATCAAAAAATTTTGAGTACAACCTTTTGTTACAAAAAACTAATTCTTAAAGTTTTTAAAAAATAAAATATTTTTTATGTTCTTTTATCTATAATCTGTTTAGAAATTCTTGTATAAGATAGAAATCTCTATATATTTGTATTTGTAATACATGATTTTAACCTACACGTTTGTTTCCTATTATATGTATATTATAAATTGGGATCAAACATATTTTTGTGCAATTTGTTAGTGTGTATTAACATCGACATAATAATATAAAATAATATTCAATTTAAATCAGTTGTTTCACATCTGTCCTCAGCGCCGCGTCTACCATAATTATTATGCAAAGTAAGCATATGGAATAAAAGCTCAAAAACAGGAGCGTAATTATTATCGGCAACGTGAATTGTTTATTGCAATATTGTTCATTGCTTTGAAAGCATGATGGTGTACTTTTTGAAAAGCGCATAGAGCGTTGAACAAATCAGAACAAGGCATGTCTGTCCTATACTGATCCTTTATGTAAGTATCAAATTATTTCAATATTTCCAACACTATAATGATAGTGTGTTCAAAACATAGTAATAATTTCATCTAAAATGTGTTACTTTATAATAAAGAAAGGAAATCGAAATATATGGAGTCAAAATTAAAAACCGACTAAGTCAAAATTTTCAATTTTTCAATTTTTTTTTTAAATTCCAATTTCTTCTATTTAAGTTTAGATTCTTTAGAAATTTTATTAGTGTAGTTCATTTAATTTAAAAGTTATAAAAAAATAAAGCAAATAACAACTATTTTTAAAAATAATTTGCATACAATTGCAATTTTATTCGAAAACACGCTCAAATATTGTTTCTCTTAAAAATTTTTTTCAGAACAGGGAGCCTATAGTGAAGTTTTAAAAAAAATAAACATCACAATTTTATACTTCATGCTTTTTACTTAAATTTCCATTGTATTTGGCTACCTTATCCTGTTGACAACTATATAAACTAGTTCAAAATTTTATTTATATTTTTTACTCGTTACTTTTGGTAGGGTCAAATTTACTATGATGCACAAGCAAAAAAGGAAAAAAAAAATCTTATAATTTTGAAAATTTTTATTCTTTCTGAACAAAAAAAAAATGTAAGACAAGAAAAAAGTTTGAAAACACTACTCAAACAGGAAATAAATTACTTTTTTTTTCTGTCTTTTTTTTTTCAATTATTACAATATTCTAAAGTGTAAAAGCAAACTCCAGAAAAAAAAATCTAGACTCACTATAACTTTTTACATTTAAAAAAAAAAAATTATCAAAGTTTTCTACTTTTATTTAAGAACCAGAAAAAGCAGAGGGAAAGAGAGAGATAGAGTGATATAAAAAAAAATTGGAAAAACCTATTTGTTGTTTTTGTTTTATACACCCTAGATTTATGCAATTTAGAATAAATTTATTTATTTTCTTTTTCCCACAAAATAATACAATTTAAATTGTGTTTTAAAAAAAAAAAAATTAAGGATTTATTTTAAAATTTTTACCTTAACTTTTAAAAATATTTAAAGCTTTTTCAATATTTGGTTCTATTTTTGTTTTTGTTCTTAACTTTAAAACATTAGGTATTTGTACTCGTAACAAAAATTAAATGTTAAAGAAAAACTTGTTTGTGTATTTTGAAAATATTGGTCAGAAGTCACAGAATGTTTTGAAATAAAACGAGGATTGCTAGTAAATAGAAATATGCAGGATGTGATTTGTATAAAATATAAACAATTTGGAATTAATTATATAATTATATTGTATTTTAGCTTACTTTGATCCTGATAGGGACATGATATCGCAGATAACCATGAACCAGTTTCTTGAGTCATCGGGTTTACTAGGAAGATGACGAGCCTACAGTAAATTATAATGTATACCAATTGAATATTTAGAGACCTCCTCACGTAGAAAAATTAAGATTTTAATTATATTATAAATATTACAAAAGCTAATCCAGTAATTGTCACTGAAACCATAAATTTATTTAAATATTAAGTGGTCCATAATTTTGAAACTGAAAATATTTTTAATATTCTAAATAAGAATCTGCTGGTTATGCTATACTTAAAACAATTTTTCAGTATTTTCATAATTTAAAGCGTAAAGTGTTTTATCTAATGCCGTCATAACGTACCACATTTTCGAAATAAAATTAACTTAAAAATTATAATGTATAGTCAACGCTGGACCTACCATATACAAAATAAACATTTGCCGTGACATCTGGAAAGCAGGAGTACTATTGAAAACTTACAAAAAAAACACAAAATTTTAAAGAATAACAAATGTTTTTTTTGTTACATTTCCAAGCTTCAATTCCATGATTAATATTGTATTGAAAATGAAGAAATTACAAGAAAAAGATTTTTAATGCCCAATATTACCATGTTTGTTGCATATTGTTAATTGCTTTGAAAAGTGAGCTGTGCTCTTATAGATTTGAACAAGTCAGAACCGGGCCTAAATTGTAATTAAGCTGAAAGAAATATCATAGATACTTAATTTTTTTAATAAAATGTAGAATGGTTTCTTCAAAAAATTTGTTTATTTCATGTATGGCGTTAACTAGAAGAAATTTCTAATATATAAAGTAATTGATTTTCCCAGAAGAGTAATTTGTCATTCATATACCTTTGATAACCTAATTTTTTCAATAGAATTTTATACAAAAAGAAAAAAAGGAATTTTTTACTTTATAAATTCTAAATTTATAATTTTTTTTTTTTTTTAAAAATAAAATTTTATAAATAGATATGAAAATGAAAATTTTACTAAATAAACAAAAGGATAGCTATTTTAGTATAGGTATAAAGCTAGCTGGGTAAAATTGATATTTTTAAAAAGTTATTAAAATGGTTATTTGTTAGTTAGGTTACAAAAATAGAAAGAAAAAATGAAAGAAGAATTACTGTGAAAATCGATTACTTATTTGTTGTAGTATAACCGAAAAAAAACCCAAATTGTGAAAAAATTAAATTAGGAAAATGAAATTTATCATAAATTATTTTTGTGTCAGGACTTATTGCATAAATGTAGGGGTTTGTCATGCTCGTTTAATTTTTTGCACGAAAAATTTATTAGACTTTTATATTTATTTTGCGAAACACAGCAAAATTAATACACTTATTCTGAACTACTACAGAATTGTCTCCGAATGAAAAATATAGCTTCTCAGAATTCCGAATTTTTATTATGAATTCAGAATGGGTTCTGAACGGCAAGCACATAAAATTTAAATCTATGTAACAAAAATTTGATTCTGAGTCCGAACAAAATTATTTGGAAATGAAAATACTTTGGATGAAATTCAAAATACTCTGTTCGGAATTTTGTATGATTCGAAATCAATTTTCGGAGTTATTTGTAATAGCAATATTCTGAAGTTCTTCAGAAACGAAATATTCATAATAAGAACATAAAAATATGAATTAAAAAAATATTACAGTGAAATTTTTCAAATTTATTGAAAAATTTTTTTTAAGGTAATTTGTTTCTGCAATATGATAATTACCATATTAAAGCTATTGGCGATATTTTAAGAATTCACAAAATTGCATATTTTTAGGGGCAAAAAAATTTAAATTTTCATTAAAACAATTTCTTTCGTGCACTTGAGTATGCACCATTTTTCATTTTTATAAAAGGTGAGTTATTCTTTAAAATGGAATAATAATGATGAAAAACTTAAAATTTTTTGAAATTAATTTTCATGTCATAAGTGAAAAGTGAAAAGTTAAATGCTACTGACATTTTTATAAAACTTGAAAAAAAAAATTTAAATTTTATTAAATTTTTTCTTGCTTCTCTTTCTTAAAAAACTGTCACATGAATTCTAGTCTTTCTACATTTTATGAATTCTTAAACCTGATACTTATGACATTATGACTGATACTTAAACAAAATCTTCTGAATCTCAAAAAAATATTTGGGCTATCTACTCCTATACAAAGTGGTTCGCATAGAAACGATAAATTTGAAATTTTATCAAACAAAAATCAAACAAGAAAAATAATACAAAATATTTTGCTGAATCCTTAATTATTATAAAATTATGAGGAGTATTTTATCCATTATAAGGATACTTATATAATATGCATATAAATATATATGTAATATATGAATATATATGCAAAATATTCATAACTTGTTAGGTATAATCATAATATGAAAAACTTTGAAACTTTTTATACATAATAAAACTGACATCATTCAAAATTTTATAATATTATTTTCTTACATCATACTTTTATTTTTTCCAAAAAAAAAAAATTATAAATTCCTATCGCATATCCTTATAATTTTCAAACTATAAACTTATCAAAAAATCAAATAGCAGAAGATAAAAAACTGGAATATTATTCTGAAAATGAAGAAAATTAAAAGAACATATAAAAATTTTCCATAAACTAGCTCATTGTCATTATATACACAATATTTTTATTATTTTGTATATACAGTGACGAGTTTTCAATTTTGAAAAGAATAAAATAAAACATATTTCGCTAATATATTTTTAACCTCTGAAGTGGAATCATTCATCATTTTATGGATTGTCTACGGATATAATCAATATGAGACTAATACAGACTAGCTGTAGTTAAAATTCAGAAAACACTAAATGCAGTAAGGTACCGATAAACTAAATTGTTTTTACCTTTATTCTCTAAGAAAAATGTTTTCGGCATTATTACGAATGAGTAGGAAAATAGTCTAGTAAGAAAATTTATGATGGGGCACTAACCATCCACCAAACAAACATTTACATTCTTACTATAAGTAAATCACGTACCTTATACGCAGATTCCGCCTTGTTTTTTCCTTTCCTTTCCGAATATTGTATCCAGCTCATTGGCTCATTGTGCAATATTTTGAGGTTTCCTGAAGAAGCAGTCATAGTACAGAATTTGCTTTTATGGTAGTTATAACAAAAGATCTGAATTTTCATGGTTGTACAAATTCTCAAATATCAGTCTACAATAAATTTAGAAGCTAAATCAACCGTAAAATAATCATCAAATGGAACATCTATACTATTGTTCATTAATGACAAAATATGTATATTAATGATATAATTTTATATTTGAGGTCAGACGCAAAGTGGCCTAGACCTTACTTCCCAAATTTTAATATAGAAAATATTTAACGTTTTTTTTTCATAAAATTAAATTTTTAAACCTTATTTTACATATATTTCTAACAAAAAATCAAAAAATTTTGGAAGTGAGGGCAAGGCCACTTTGCTTCTGAACCTCTAAATTATTAATTAGATTTTGTAGTGAACTTACTGATATTATAAAGTTGAGATCAATTAATGTATGTCATTCGAGGCAAATCTTCAAAGTTCCAATTAATTTTAACATTGTTTTTAAGGATCAACTTTACTGGTCATAAAATTTAATTAAATTCTTACCGTCGTAAGTTGAATTTTTTTAAATTAAACAATATAAGAAAATTATTCCTGTGATATAACAGTTACTTCACCACTGATTACTCAAAATAAATGTCAAAGTTTCAGATTTTATTTTATTTTCTCACATATGATATACCACCGAAATACCATTATACCTAATAATATTATATACAATGTATTTATAATATAAAAAATATAATATGCACGCAAAACAGATAAAAAAAAAAAAGTTGAAGAAAAAACTATTAATGGTGTCACATTTGTTAAATTAAAAAGCAATTATCCTTCGAAATTTTCTTTCTCTTTTCATACACTCTCTTCTATTCCCTTGCACCATTATTTTTATTATTATTTTGTATATTATATAAATATGTATATATTATTTTGGTTTATTGTTCTTCTAAATATTTTCATTTTGGCTTCTTTGGTTTTTGTTTATTGTTTTTTTTTTTGTTGTTTTGTTACCAAAGAGAATGAAATATACTGAACGTGCACAATTTAAGAAAATAATATTATCCTGTTTTTTTTTTGGCAAGGAATGTACGTTAAAAAAAGATCAAAAATTTACATATATACACGTGTGTGTGTGTATGTGTGTTTGAATATTAGTAAATTTTAATATAAAAACAATATTTATAGTATAAAGTTTTTCCTCTGTATGTTTTTCTCGCTCTACTCGCTCTCTCATGTTACAAATTTTATAGAAAATTATTGCTATTTTTCTCACTTTTGTTTTTTTCTTTTTTCTCTTCTTAAACCCCTTTGCATGCGTACATAATTATATATGTATATAATTTCTCGATTTATATATCAATTTGCATTTTAAATAGAAATTTAAACATATTTTTCATAAAAGAATCGAAAATAAAACCAAAAAGAAAATGAAAAAAGGACAATATAAGTAAAATAAAATTGGAAACTGATATCCACTTTTTTTCCCCCTTTCGTTTTTCTTCTTATTGTTTTTGTTATTATGGTCTTTTCTTTATTCTATTCTATTGTCCTTCTTTGTTTCTCTTTTCAATTTATATGTGACATATTGCGACTTGTATTGTGCTCAAAGATTTTATTTTGAATATTATAACAGTAGGTATACCTACTCGTGTGTATAGATATGCACGTGTATATTTATAATAATTGTACACATTCCATTTGAACACACGCTCACAGTTCATACCATACATATAAGTAGATCCGTAATATGAAGGGGTCCATTTTTATTTAAAATTGATTTGAAATGAAAATTTTATCCTATCCTTAAAAAAAAAAATAAAACAAAATAAAAAAAAATTGATGATGTCCTATTTGTTGATGTCCTTATGAATATTTAATTTTTTTTTTCCCTTTCAAAATATTTGAAACATTGTCTCCATATTATATTACATGTAATTTTTGTATGTGTATGTAAATTTATAATATGTTGGTATATAATGTATAATATTTACGTATTTATCGTGTCGAATATCGTCGGGCTCTATATATATTTCTATAATAATATTTTTCTTCAATGATATGAAATTTTTGGAAAGTTTTGTATAAAAATTTTCTCAGAATTTTTCATATCGAAATTTTTTTTTTTTGTTTGGAAAAAATTTTTTGGAGTTCTTTTAGATTTTCTAAGAAATAAATTATGTAATCAATCAAAAATAAATTTTTGCTTTTTTTTTTTGTAGATATATTTTAGACATCAAACTTAATTTTATTTATATAAGTAGTATAAATGACAGGTTACTTTATGTTTCTTCTCACCATAGTAAAATGGGAAATAAAATGAAATTCAATAAAATATTTTTTAAATATACCTACCTATCACAGGAACAATAATGATTTGAGAAAAAATATTGCCATAATATAAAATTGTAGGTAAAAGTAGTAGATAATGGTACAGGACCGTAATGCGGAGTACTAAAATATACATATTATTCTCATTGCTTTGATACAGTTGATTACAGGTGATTGGGGTGATATTCTGATGGCATTTCCGAATTTTATAAAAAAAAAAATAATATTTTAATTCAATTTATTTTCTATTGAATCCATATTAATGGCGTTTGAACGGAAATTGGAAATTGGTAAAAGAATAAAGAGTAACTCTGCTTTATTTTAATAATAATATTAATTTACGTTATTCTTATTTAACGCTATTTAGTAACTTAGTTAATATACTAATATAGTAATGTACAATAATGGGGTTTTAAATAAAAGAAATATTTTAATTTCTACATTTACACATTAGATAAGTTGAACAGCATAAGTAATATTTAAAATTTCCCTTTGAATAATAGTCCCAATCGAAGTACAAGTTTAGATATTTTTTTCTTAAAAACCTCAATATCTTGTATTTCAGAAATTCTTTGGATATACGAATAATTTTAAATAATATATATTTTAGTAATTTGTAATCTAATAGGATTTATTTTAGAATAAATTGCATTTAAAATAAACCATTCCAAATCGTTCAATTATTGACAAATTTAATATTATGATCAAGCGACACACAGTTGTAGGATTTAGCAATAATTATCAACAGTAAACTGCTTTTTAAAGCACAGTTGAAAATGTTATCAGCAATTAATCAAAACCTCCATTACTTCATAATATATTTTCAGTCGATTTCAGGAATTACAGCAGAACAGATCCATGTCTGGACGATAAATTTTTAATTAAGTTGATAAAAAGACAACATTTTGATTTTTTAAGAAAATTTAATATTAGTTTTAAAAAAAGTTTATAGCATTAGAATATTACTTGAAATCGATTAATTTATTATATGTAATATTATTTTCACGAATCACAATTTTCCTTGAAGTCACAAAAATTCAACAAATTTGCATTTGTAAATTGGATAGTTTTTATTGCACAAGATCTATTATTGAAATATTGGCCAGTTTTTCATTGTATCACAATATTAATCGCATTTCACACATTTCACTGCACTTAAAATACATTTACTAATTTAAATCTGCAATTTTTTCAAATCAATGTTTTAATTTTTTATAGATGCAGGCTTGGGTTCCACAAATCAAATCATAAAACTACACTCTTCGTTTACATTTTCTATGAAGAATGAATCACAAGTACACTCAAAACTTTAGATATTTTAATTAATTAAAATACAAAAATTTATTTGTGATTAAAAAATATTTCACATAAATTAAATTAATATAGTGTTAAACTTATGTTTAAATTAAGTAAAATTTAAAACAAGAAAAAAATTATGAATAAAAAAGCAAAAAATATCAACAACAGAAAACTCATCTTGTAATCCTGTTGTTTTTTTTCTCTCTCTCCTCCTCTCCATGTCCTCCTCTCACTTGTTATCTTTTCCTTTCTTAATTTCAGGTAATTTGTCCTTTTTATTATTGTTTTTTTTCTTTGTCTTTTGTTCAGTTTTAATGGACTCCCACAGTACACACAGGAGTGTCCTTTTTTTGCATTTTTTTTTTGTTTTTTATGTTATTTTTTTAAAAAACTCATAGAATTTATTTCTTTCTTTAAAAACTTATCAAAACAAAAATTTTCCCCAATTTTGACATTTTCCTTCAAAAATTAGTTTTATATTTTTTTTCATTTTGCTTCTTGTTTTTATTTTTTTGAAGAGGATATAACAGTTACTTTGTTATGTCCCCTCTAGGACGATTTCGTAAAAAATAAAGAAAGATAAGTACCTACCTAAACAAGTTTAAATAACTGTTTTCTTTTATTTTCCGTTTTTAATATTTTTTTTTGTTTCTCTTTGCTTTTCTTTTTCATTCTTTTTTATTTTTGTTGTTATCAATGTTGCTTTTCCTGTTATACAAGAGTATATATTCTCTATTTCCTTTTTTTTGTTTTTGTTGTTTTGAAGGATGATAAAACTAATTTTCGCATCTTTTTGTTTTGCGTGTCCCATTCTTCTCTATCTATATGTTTTCTTTTTTTACTTAACAATATTTTTGTAGAAAAACAAAAATATAATCCTGCTCATACTCTTTCGAAATTAGATTAACAACTGATGTACATATTTTTTTTTTGTTTTTTCTTATCATTTTTGAAAAAAAAAAAGAAATGGTTAGTCCAAACAGAGTGATGAAAAATTGATGGACAAGTGATTATTAAAGATGAAAAGTGATGAGGCTTGCGAATTGGAGATCTGTTTTGGTTATTGGTACTGCGTTGTACAGAATAAATAAGGTCATTCATTCGTACTCCTAATAATATAATTAACGAAATATTTTTTACTGGAGGCAATAATTGTTATATGCATTTTTAGAAGCCTTATGATTTTAGTTTCTGAATACTTGAAATTTGGTTTTTTATTTTGAAAAAAAATTTCTCTTTCTTGTATTATGGTTATTTATAAAAGAACGCTTAAAAGATTCAATGGAAATTATTCAATTGGAAATTTGTTGGAAGACGTCTAGAGGTCCAATTGAGATATGGAAAATATTAGTGCATACAACAAGATTAACAATACTCCAAACTGTGTAATCTCTACAATGCTCTAAAATATGTTATTAGCAGGCTGTCAGGTTTCAGAGGCACCTAAAACAATGTAAATGATGCACTCATTCTTAATTCCTTTTTTTTTTTGATTTTTTTTTGTTTTAAGGAGAAAGAAGCTAATAATCTTTATTACTTTTGTTTCCGTTTTATTGCCTTTTAAATACCAAATCCCTTAGAAAACAAAGCAAATTAAAAACTTTTCCTTTCTTTGTCTCTTTTCTTATTCTGTTTTCTTTTTGTTTTGTTTTTTTTTTTTCATTTTTAAAACATCTTTCCTATATTTTCACTTCATTGTTCTACCCCTATTTCCCGTTTTCAATCTCTCCATTTATTTTTTTTTCTATTATTTCGTCAATATTCAACATTATTTTTTTCCTTTTTTTTTTTTGGTTCTTATTTTACTCTAAAACATTGAGTTTTTCCAAGACCCATGATAATAATGAAAATGAGAAGAGATAAAATAAGTTTCATTAAAAGTAAGAATGAAATATAAAATGAGATAGAGTAGGATACCAATAGAATACCAGCAGGATATTAACGGGATCAGTTTGACTAAAAATCTTAATACAATTTCGTTTTGAATTGGATGTCATTTATGGTCCTTAGTGCTGCGAAAACTAACCGGGAACAGTTCGTTTTTAAATACTAAGAAATGAAAAAAAATTGAAAAAATCAAGAACTAGTGCATTTCTAGAATATTAAATAGAATTTTGTAATTCAAAATTTTGAGATGTATTCTAAGATTTAGGGAACAAAAGCATTTGTTAAACCTACAAGTTGTGTTGCAGCTACTTGGAAGAAAGCAGGACTTTTCAAATTTTTATGATTTTCGTATCAAGCTTATCAAGATTGCTGTTTCCTAACTTAGTAACCCCTTTCCAAAAAATGTGATGTAGCTTTTCTTTTGAAGTTTTGCAGTTTTCTGTGAGTAATATAGTTTCCTATGTTGAATAATTAATTACAAGTTGTTTTATTAAAATTTTTAATTATTTTAAATTTTCAATGGCAAACTTCATACATGAATTCTGTGGTTTTGAAAAACTTGTAATCATCTTCTATCAGGAGGGTAGCTATTTTCCTGTAATATTTTTGTTTTGAACTGAATTCTTTGCCTTAAATTGCAAAAATATTTCTGTTTGTAAAAGAAACCCTTAAAAACTAAGATAAATCTTTAAAAATGGCACCATTGAGTCTACAATAACAAAAAGGAAAAAAAATAAACAGAACAGAACAGAACAGGAAAGAGAATAAAGTTTAATCAACCGAAAAGAGAAAATTAAATGCGAGATGAATAATGAAAGAGAATGAGAAAAAAAAATGTAAAAACAAAAAGCAGAAGTGGATTGTTCTTTCTTCTTCTTTTGCTTCTCTTCTTTCTCATGGACGATGACGGCATATAGTAAATCCTCGCCTTAAAGCTAAAATGTATTTTTGATATGGAAGGATTCGTGTTAATGTACACAATGACACACAGAAAGAGTATGAGTACTTTAAGTTAAATTTTTAATCCCATGTACTTTAAAAATTAATTTACGAATCAAGTTTTTTTCGTTTTCTTCCCCTCCCTATTGTCAATATACTTTTGTTGTTGTTTCGTTCATTCTGAATTAAGTGCTATGTATAACAGTGTTGTTGTATCCTTTATAAAATAAATTTGAGAGATTTATTCAAGTTAAAAATATAAAAGAAAAAAATAACAAAGTATCTAGAATGTAATTAATTTGTTTCAAATTAAATTAATTTCATTAATTTTATTTTGTTTTCAGGGAAAAAACCAATTATAATGGTTTCAGGATTCTAGATTTGTGAACGAAGCAAGAAAATGTAAGTATTTATTTATTTATTTTTTTATATTCAAATATTTTGGTTTTTAATCTTAAATCAAAGAGACTGAAATGGAAATTATAAATTTTTCTAAATTTCTTGAGACTGGTTAAATTTTTATTTATGAGGGAAATATTCCCTGATTGTGTGTTATGAAGGTATCCTTAGTTAGCAGCGAATTATTAAAAGACTATAATTTTATTTTTTATTCCTTGATAATTTTGGTATTTAAAGCATATTGAGAGAAATGCTGCTATGTGGTTAATAGGGTGTTACACCGTTATAGATAGCAAGAGAATTCTCATATTTTACCCTTTCGTTAAATTATGTTGAGTTCTCATGCTCTCATACCGGATGTATCATCTAATTGCGTATAACACAATTCAATATTTTACTTTTAATATGAAATTGAAATTGGTATACAAATTAAAAATTGTGAACAGCAAACTTCACCACATAATTTGTGCTCAAATATTTATTTTCCATTAAAATAACACGATTTTGAAAGACTGGGAGTGGGAATATTATTAAATTTCAAATTCAGTTTTGTGTCGTGGTTAATTTCAATCATTAAGTGGATTAAAATGGCTACTTTCATAATTTCTTTCTGTAATAAAAATTATACTATAAAATTTTTAATTTTCTGCTTTCATAATTAGCCTAATAATGACTAAGTTTAATTAAAATTTAAAATATAAATACTCTGTAGCACAATTTTATGTTACTTGCGGCAACATTATAAGTAATTATTATTCGTAAATTGATAAACATTTATGATAATTCATTTTAGATTAGGATACTGGCAAAATAAGAGCAGCCTTACATTTTACACACCTAAATTACAAAACTTGCCTACAACATTAAATGAACTTTGCAATTTATTTTGGCCTAAAATTTTAAAAGCTAATTTTATCTCTTCCATACTTATAATAATATTGTAATAACCAAAAATTAGAAGAGAAATTTTTTTTCATTTAATGTTGGTGTTTAAACGAAAATTCTGATAACTAAAATTCTTTAACAAGATTTTCTTATTTATGAAACATAAGAAATTTGCAACACGTGTTCCTTTAAGAATTTTCCTTTTACATAATATGGTATTTTTATAAGGGATTTAAAAAAAAATCATATTCAAAGGAAAAAATTTAAATTATTTATTTTTAATTTCAAACCTTTTGATCTTATCTTCATTTAATTACGTCATTTATTATAATTTTGAATACACGAGCAAAAACCCCAAAGATATCTTTGTAATTTCTTTTAAAATATCACCTTGGTAATAATTTAATATAAATATTAAATTTTGTATTTTTTTATAATTTTATATCAAATAATGCTAGCTAGTTATTTTAATATTCTTGGAAGAAACATAAAAATTTCAAAAATTTTTCTGAAACACTTGTAATTATATTTTAAATTTTAAGCTGGGTGGTCTTTATTTCTAAAATTTTACCCTCAGATAACTTGATCAATTCTATTCTAAGTTAAACTTTAAATACCTTAAATTAAAAGAGCATCGTTTTAATTTTTGAACTGTTTTGCAGAAACCTTTACTTAAATTTTAAGAATCCAAGCAAATAGATAATTGGATATCCAAAAAATCAAATGATTTCTGAAGAAATTTATTGTGTTGCTTTCTAAGACGTGCATACCAGTATATTATTTTAAATTATAATATTATAAATAATTAAAAATATAACAGAATTAGTTTTCATTTTGAAAGTAGAGATGGCTGAAATCAGCATAATATTTTTGCGTTTCAACAATATGTGAGCAAAACATAAAATAGTACCTAAAAAAATACAGATTTAATTACATTATTAGCTACCGAGAAGTTCAAGATTTTCTGAATAATATTATTATTGATCACAAACTTTAAAACTGTTAAGAATTCTCTTTACTCGTTTAACAGCTAGATTTTGTTTTTCATTTTTCTTACTTCAAAAAAAAAAATTTTTTTTTATATAATTTTCCATTATTATTATTTTACATTAAAAAACATTCTAGAAAAAATTCTTAAAACAAAAATATCAAAATAACACCAAATCATCACCAATCTGACCAACATTACAACCATTACCGTTATTAAAATAACGGATGTCTCTTATCTTTAATTTAACAAAAACAACATAGAAAAAAATCGAAAAAAAAAAACAAAATCAAATCATAAATACCTAGTCGTATATCTTTATTGTTCTCATCATTTGGTTCCATTTTACATACATACCATAGGTACAACTTTGGTCTATAGCAAATTTAGTTTTTTGTTTTTGGAAAAAATTTTATAATACCCAAGTTCAAAGTAAAAATAAACCATAAATTTTCACAACTCATTCTGGGAACGAAAATACAATTTAGCTTCCATTAAATTTTTTTTTGTTTCTTGTTTTTTTTTCATCCTCTGATACTGTGATTACATTTAATACCCGGCGATGAACTACGTCAACATACAAACGACTAGTAAAATGTATGACAACACGTTTTTAAATGAAAAACAAAAGGAAAAATAAATGAAAAAATAATTTGTTGTCAGTGTTGTTGTTGTATTGTCGAAAATGTGTGTGTATTTGTAAGATTTGGTTAGGTGCTGTAGTGATTGAGAATCTTGGTTTCATATTTATATAGCTTTTGGTCATTATTTTAACTCCCTTTTGGGGCCAACAGCTAATTTTCGTTTTACAATTTTTCTCATTTTTTCTTTGTCCTAGTAATTTTTTGTTTTTGTTTTTTTTTTACAAATTTTTGCTATAATTTTATCAGATTTTTAAATAGAAAAAAGAAAATAGAATTTATTATTTTTTTGACTTTAATAATTTCTTTTGTTTTTGTTTTGTTTTAATGAAAAACAAAGCTACATAGATAGCTAGAGAAGAAATATTAATAAAAGACTTGATAACATTACAGAATAATACTAAGAAAATGTTATTTTTATACAGTGAACGACATATTAGTATTGAAATTTGAAATTTATTTAAAGAAAAAATTGTACTTGACTACTATAAGAATTCACATGAAGGAATACAAATTTATTATTTTCATTTCATGGGGCCATTTTTTATATAAATCAGACGAATTGCTCATATGCTCAATATAAATATAAATTATATGCTCAATATAAATTCATATCGCACTTAAAGAGCCAAAAAACAATCGTCATTTAGATTCACAGAAATGCAGGTATCAGATTGTCTAGTAAAATTGTTAACATTTGATGAGGATGGAAAAGGAAATGGTGCGGAATTAGTGAGGATTAAATAGTAAGATTAATGTTTATTAGGATGAGATACACAAAAAATATTATTTTGGATTAACTGCCGTAAAATTTAAAACAAAAATAAATAATAGCTGAGTATACACAATATTACTGATATCTAACCAATAGTTGCGTTTAATTCAAATTCGCACCCTTTCCAACATCAAGATCAAAATAACCGGATTTAGAATTGGCGGCACACGCAACATTCATTTTTAAATTTTCTGAGAATTGTTTAGAGTTCTGAAACAGGAAAATAAAAAATATTCAAAGAACACATAAATATTAACAAAATATTAGATATATGAGGCGCTCATTACATTAGTGGCCTACTTGGAAAAATAATATTTTGAGTAAATTGCGATTGAAATACTGAAATATTTAATTTTTAAAGGGCAGAAACGAAATTATGTCAAAATAGAGTAAAAAGAGGAGTAAACTGAGAGAAAGTATATTGAAAATATGAAAGAATTTTTTACACCTCTATTGAACACAACTCATCTTTGTCAAAATGTTGAATAGATTAACGTGCTGAGCACTCCATAAAGAAAGTCGTCATTAAAGGAAGTATATGAATAGAACAGCATTATGGTACAGTAGCTGTTTGCCAATAAAATATGAATCAATTCTAAAATCTATGACTTATATCAGCAACATACTAGGCACATGGGTGGCTATACTCTCATCTGACAGAACCCAAAATGAATTCCATCAAAATTTATAATTTTATTTTTCACTTATACATAAGATGTTTTCTGTACCCATAATACATTTACGTGTTAGATAATAGATACACAATAAAAATCTAAAAATAAAATATAATAATAAAAAAAAAAACAGATGAACTCATAAGGAAAAAGTTGATAATAAATTTTTCGAAAAAAAAATAAGAAAATAAAGAAAACAGATAAAATAAACAAAAAACGAAAAAAAAAAAACTTATAGATGAAGAAAAATTAACAAAATTTATTTATCTACCAAGAGACGACGAGCCACCAACCATTATGGCTACACTCTCGTACACATGTACCCCATATAATAGTATACCTATAAATAACTAAGCCAGAGCTCCAATAATAATATTATACTCTCATTGTATATCTATACATATTGTATGTACATTATAATTATGTGTGTATGTTCATTTATATTGCATTTAAATTTTTAGAACAATTTAAGACTTTTTCTATTCTATATGTAGGTACATAGACATATATAGATAGATCTTGGCATTTTCTGTAATAATTTTAAAACCTTCATACATAAATTTTCAATAAACAAAGCTGTCTTTAATGAAAAAAAAACAGAATGTCAAAAGTTTTTTTGTTTCTTTGTTTTATTCACAGAAGTTAAGACAGAACCTTCACTGAGTTGGTATTAAAAGTTAATCAAAATATATAACAAGAAGCAGAAGAAAAATAGAATAAATAAATAAAATACAAAAATAAGGAATAGAAAGTGAGATAAAAAGATAAAAATATAAAAATTATAGATAGAAAACAAAAAAGTAAAATAAAGAAAATTTATAAAACAAAATGTGAATAATATGGTAGGGCGAGTACGAGAAAGTAGTAGTTAATATAACGGTAATAAATGAGTAAATTGGGTAAGGTAGCTGCGAATAAAATAGAAGGTATATGTATTAGATCGTATAGGTACATTGAATAATGTTATTAAAATCTAGTGTTAGAAAATATTTCAACGCTTATGTAATAATAAAAAAATAATATTAAAATTATTTTGTTATTTTTATTTCGAGCCTAAATGTATGCAATAATGTATACGGTTTAACAATATAGATATTTTTAGTTTTATTAGAATTTTACATAATTTTAATTGAATTTTAAAAATTTAATAAACATAATTGAAATGGTAGATATTAGATTATTGCCATTAGTTAGACACTACTATTATTAATAAGCGACAGTAGTTATTGTGATAAGGAATCGTTTTTTTCTATTGAATCGTTTATTGAATAATTATTTGCAACAGAACAGGTATCACAATTTTATATAAATTTCTTTTATAATAACATACTCAACTCCTATATGAGCAATATTTCTACACAACGGAATACATATAAGTTGTAAATTGCATACTTTTAGGGGAACTATATTTAAAATATGAATTAAAATTTTTTTTTTGCATTTATGAATCAAATTTAAAATATGAATCAAATTTTGAATGAATTTTGTATTATAAATATTAATAGTTTGGCATAATACATATATTAGGAGCTTAGAAATTTTGAAAACAGACCGATGTTTCTTTTAGGTTTTTATAATGTAAGAATTGCTTTTAAATTTTCCATAGCATAATTACTATAACTTTTATCCTTCAGTAAATCATCACAATTTTTACTTAATATTCCAAATAATTGAAGATTAATTGGCCGTATTATGGCAGACAGTACAAAAATTTTTTGTATAAAAAAATTAAGAAGAAATCAAAGCATGCAATAAACCGGACCAGCGAGAAAATTTAAGCGAAAAAAAAACAAATAATTTTCGAAAAAAGAACATTTTCCTAGTTGAATTTTTTCTCCTTACAAAATTAATTTTTTTTTTTTCAAATTTGATTAACTTGAATAATAAAGGAATGAAAGTAAAGTAATAACACAAATAAAATAGAAAACAAAACAAAAAAAAAAAATGAGACATAAAATTTTTTCGTCAAAAACTTTCTCTTTCGCACATCCTACCATTTAGAATTTTTTGTTCTCTTTTTTTATTTTAAATTTTTTTTTTTGTATTTTAAAAATTTTCATTTCTTATACTCTTTTCTTATTTTATTAGATTTTTCGCTATTCTATAATAAATTCGTTTGTTTTCTTTTATAATTTAATGGCTGATATAAATTTGTTATCCTTAGAAAATTAGAAGATGGTAAAGGACGAAAGGAAATATTAAAATTCATTTTTATCTTTTAATATTTTTTTTTTGTTTTTCTTTTTTTGTTAATTTTTCATAAAACAAAAAAATATAAGTATCTATAATAATATTTAGAATAGAAAACTTTTGAAGGATAATAATTTTTAATAAACCATCATCATCATATTGGTGATGATAAATACAAGATTTTTTTTTGGTGGTTGAAAGTAAAATTGAAATTGATTCTCAAACCCCAAGTTGTGGAGCAGATTTTATTATTGAATGTTATTATTTATGTAGATATAAATATAAAATAAAGCTAATTTGATTAGTTATTTAGTGGTAAATTGTATACCAAGGATACACAAAATTCTTCTCTTTTAATATTTTAATATTAAAGGTTAAATAAAAATTTAAAGGCAAGAGAACTAAAAATTTTACTATTTCATAGTGATTATAACATAGGGAAAGCATTAAATAGACTAAAAAGTATGAATTAGAATCAACGATTTCAAAATGTTCCGAAATCGGAAAAGACTCGAAAGATCAATGGCTATTATTGTGAACACAAACTGAAGTGTGAAAATTGTGCTTAAATAAGGATATTCTACTATGATATTATAGGAACAAGAACTTAGAAGCAATCAATTAAAATGAGATAATTAAACAATGATCAAAGTATAAACGGTTAACTCTCTTCCAAACCAATCATATTAACGGCATCTAAGTTAGAAATTGCTAAAATATTATTAATAATTTTCAAATAATTTAGAACACAGTCACTTTTTTGAAAAATGATCTAAAATATTGTTGTCTGTTCTTTAATTATAATAAATTTATATATTCTCGTCATTCTGCTCCATAATAAAATTGTGTTAATAATAAATTAATATTCACCACAGTTTTTAAAACAGCAAAAAATAATGATGGAAGTAGATAGATTTAATGTTTTCTTCCTATAATCTTTAATAAGGATAATGCTTTAAGAATTAAGGATAACAAAATAATAGCTATAATATGCTTAAAAAAAAAATATGTTCATTAAAGCGTGTTAATTTTATTTTAAATAAACAGAAGAACATAAAATGGTTCAACAAAAAAAAAAAAACTTTTCAGTTGTTCCGATCAATTTTAAGATTAAATCTTGCGTGTGCAAGTACAATATTGAAAATTGGAGAAATTTGTCCCAAAACGTGTCTATTTCAGATTTTTTAAAGAAGAAGTGGTTCCTAACTTTTAACTTTCTTAAATAACTTTTGAGAATTGCAAAAACACCTTTCAAATTTTACTCGGAGATTCGTCTTTATTAGTTCTTTTGAGTCCATTATTTATTAGGTTTCTTAAATATAACAGTTAATTTTACAGAAATTTTCTAGAGTTACAGAATAAAATTTCTCATTTTCATTGAACGTTATTGCCATATACATACATACATTAAACACCAAACTTATGAAGGCATTAATTTATTGCCATTTCAAGGCATTAATTTGTTCAGTAATTATTAAATTCTACCACACCACCTTAAATTTTTGTTCAGTAAGAATTGTGTGGTGAAAATAGTTCTTTCATCATTCATACCTTTATTAATAACTGAAATAAGTGATTCATTATGAACGAAATTACAATTAATACACAATCTTACAAGCATATATTTAAAATCAAATTTATTAGTACATTATAATGAAATTTAATATGTGGTAAATAATTTTATTGAAACGACATACTAAAAATGATATTAAAAGAAAAAAAATTAAAATATCTTAGATCAATTGTTATCCTTATATATAAGAATTATAAGAGACTTATAAGAGACATTTTAGCTCAAGTACAGAAATATTATTCGAATACGATTATTAAGAAAATAATTTCAATATTAATTATGATTGTGTGGAGAAATCAGGCATTTGATTTGGGTACTCTACATAAAATTTCCTAGATTTTCGGTTTGATAATTAAATTTGAGAATACTAACTTAAAATTTTCTAAAGAATTTTCAAAAATGCTTTGCAAATTTTGAATTCTAAGTAAAAATTTAAGAAAAGAAAATGTAATGAATGCATTTTTTAATGAAAATCGGCACCTTTTGTTATAATTTCATCCAACATTCAACAGAATGTCTTTAATTGACCAGTACATTTCTAATTCTATTTGGAAATACTGCGTATTTTAAAAGAATTCTCTGTCCTTCATATAATATGAGACTAATAATTTTATATAAAAAATTCCATCTGTATAGCTTTTTAGGAAAAAATTTCGCTAATAAATTTATTATTTTGTTCTATTTTTTTCTATTAATCATTATTAATTATTTATAGAGAAAATATTCTCATAAATATCAAAAATTTATTTCAAAATGAAAATATATTATGATTATAATTTGATTAGCTCATAAAATTTTCGTTATATTTATTATTATAACGCAATATTGTACGCGCCCATAATAATAACACTATAGTTATATCGTGTAGGTACATAGTATTGATGGAAAAGAGTATATGGGTTTCATATACTAAAATATCGAATTGAAGTACTACTCGTATAGTAGATATATTTGAATATGTATTGTAGATACTGTATAATTATATGCTTAAAATTTAAATTATTATTTATGCTTTTCTAATAAATTTATAATATCTAGTTATCTATCTTAATCCATTTCCAAAATTATTATTAGTTGTTAGTATTTTATATAATTTAAATAATATGAAAGGATAATTTAAGTGACATCTGGTAAATTTTGTCCTTTAAAATTTATATAAAGACGTTTATTAATCTCAAATAAAATATTTATATCTGAAATTATAGTGGATTATAAATTTATTAATTTATTCAACATAGAACAGCGTAATTGTTATGTAAATTGCAAAATAATCGAATATAGTTTAAAATTAAGGATTAGGATTACAAAATTGCTAGATCTTGAAAATTTTTTTGCTAAAAATTATAATATATTTCAAATTATTCTTGTTTAATTTTAGGCGCTTAAAATAATATTTACTAAAATATATTTCTTTTCCTTACTACACTTGGATTTTTAGGACTTCCACTTGACTTCTAAAGTCTAGCATCAGTTTTACAGATCATTGGAGTTAACCACGTGGTAACCATCCTGTCGCGGTTTTTTCTTAATATTAAAATAATTATATTGAATCTCAATATTGTTGGTGTACAATTTCGAATATTATTTGATATATGGGCAATTAATTTAATATTAATATTTTGATTTATTTTAATCAACTGACCAGAATTGGAGCCCGAAGCCCTTCAGTTAGAGTATCTGTTCTATAAACCCTGCACTATTGATCAGATTATTAATTACATAGAATATCACAAAAGGATGAGCGGGTTGTATGCAAGAGAGAATACCAAATTTAATATTGAATCATTATTGTTTAGTTTAAAAATTTCAATTTTTTTAGCTTTTAACAATTAAATTGAAAATTTCAATTGTTATTCAATAATAATTACGAATTATTTGTAATAAATCAGAATTTTACATTTTCGGCTCGAAATCTTTGCTTTCAATTCAAAATTGCTTGGAAATTAAAATTTTACTAGCTATTTGTGTAATTGTAGCTATTTTGTGAACTCAATATATCGCATACGTCTGATTCGTATACAATATTTTCATTTTAAAACTGATTGACAAGCAAAAAATTTGTGTTATTTCAATAAAATTTGAAATTTTATGCTCATTTTAATTCCATAATTAAATTGATTGACAACGTAATGTTTTTGTTTAATACTTTAATATTTATTTTACATTTTTACTATCAAAAATATTAAAACACATCACGTCCTATCTGTTAAATATTTTTAACTATCATATTCAACTATTCACAAACAAAAAAAAATGGCAACAAAATATATAAAATCTAAAAATATTATTATAAATATTTTAGGTTATTATCCTTAAAAATTCAATACAATATTTACAAAAACAATTTCATATTGCATTTATATTTTAACTATAATGATTTCATTATTTTTGCTGTGCATGTATAGAAGTAATTATAATGTGATGTGATGGCAATGTGAATAGTGACAGAATAGTTGAAAAAAAATTTCTACATGATATGTGCTCTCATTACAGCAATTGCAGGAGAAAATAAAATGCAGAATATTTTGTTTATTTTGATTTTATGAAAATATTTATTTATTGTTTATTTTAAATTTTTTTCTGGATTCCTTTATTCGATCTAGAAATAAATGAATTTGTACAAGACTTCTATATAGATACATTTAGTTCTATTTTAATTGAAATTCGATTCATTATTATTTTTCAATGAAATAACGAGATATTTGAGGATATTCATGGAATTTATATTGCACCTATATAAAAAGATATCAATAATTTATAAGCCTTGAATTGAAATTTCAACGTTGTATTTGACAGAGGTATAGCTGCCACTTGAATATTGTTATACTTAATATTTTTAAGAGAGTTCTCAAGTTATTTCTCACTTATTTTATTAAAAAACGCAGTTTTCTACTCTCAGTATTATTATTTTTAGTGTAAAATTTCGAGTTATTTGATTGTGGTGAGTCAAATTGTGTTATGACTGCAAAGTACAATTACTGACCCGATGACAAAAAAAATTCAGTGAGAATTGCATGTTTTTGTCAAGTTATCGTTAGTGAGAAAAATATTTTGAAAACTATTTCTCTCTCTTTGTATATAAATAATGAGAGAATATACATTTATGCGAAAAATGTATGTAAAAATGAAACAGGGGAATAGTTACATATAATATATATAATTCATGTGCAATATCAATTACCGTTTTGTTTTAATCCTTCCCCAATTAAAATTCTACTAATAACGGGATTTTTATCATAGTATATGAAGAGACTAATTTAAGAAACTGAAATTTAATATTTTATTCCCATTCGCTTAATTAAAAGTTTCATTGTGAAAACAGAACCAAAGCCGTAAGTGGAATCGGTGAATGATTTCCGCTGTTAACAAAGAAAAATTGCAGAACGACAAAATCAAATGAACAGAAAATTTATATAATAATGACATATACACACATCGTAACAGATAACAAAAAAACCGCATCCGGTAAAATAGGATTTAGGGGTATATCACTGTCAGCGTTGAAATTCGTGGTGGCAATTCCGCTTGATTCTGAGCAGTTTCATTTAAATATGTGAATTTATTTAAAATTTTGATATTGCGCCACAGAAAATCGTTCTTCTTCTGTTTTAAACTTAACTAAAATGCATAAGATGTATGGAACGTTTAGTACAATTTTATTCAATTCAATAGCATTGTGACAACAATTGCAAATAATCGCAAATTGTGCTCCGATATTATTTTTTATTATAATTATTGTAATTTATTTAACACGCTAAGCCAGCGTGAAATGAAATTTAATTGATTTTAGTTTATTTGAAAGCGTATTTCTTAAAAATTTTGCTGTTGGCTGACGATGTTATTAATTTATTTCATAGGTGCAATGCATACTTATTCTACTAGGCCACAACACTGTACCGATTCATAATCAAGCACTCATATAATCTCCATATTAATTTCTATTTTATTGAAAATTTGTTCCAAATTTGAAAAAAAAATAATAATAATTCTAGAATAATAATACAAAACCCCTCAAAATATATCAAGAAAAAAAAAAATGATTTATTAAAAATGAAGTAATTGTAAAGAAGAAAATAAAAAATTCAAATAAAAAATACAATAAGAAAATTTAAGAATTTCACAAAATTAATTCACTGAAAATTACAATATTTTAATCATAAAATTTTTGGAAAAAAAATATCATATCGAAAATTTTTATTATACAAAAAAAAGAAAAAATTTTAGCATTGCAAATTTCAAGTGCATTTTATGAAAATGATTTTCTTTTTTCAATACGTTTTTCTTAAGAAAATGAGTAAGTACGTGTAGTCATAGCTACTTGAAATTTTATTAAATTAAAATATTATTCCTTAGATTATGTAGTATAGATATGTATAAGGATATAATTTTTAATATAAGTGTGTATGTAAGTGTAATTGTATTCTATAGATCTAGAGTACAATAATATACGCAGACATACTTGAATTTTAATAAATTTTCTTAAAATAAGATTTTCCAATCTGATTACAATTTTGCGATATTAAATTTTTATTATTTTCAAAAGTATAATAGAAATATTATATTGGTTTTCATGGTAACACGGTTCTTTGATTGTCGATTTATTTTAATATAACAGCTACTCTTAAATAAAAATTACTTCAAGTTTTCATTTTTAAGGTAAATTATTTTAAATTTTTGGAATCGTTTTAAAAATTTTTCACGAATTAATATTTATTTTAATATTTTAGCAAATTATTCGATTCAGAAATTTTGAAATTTACTTTGATTTTTATAAGCATAATTTATTTTATAAGGATAATATTTAAAATATATTTCATTTCACTTTAAGGACATTTGCTGTTGGTGTATGAAAAACAATACTTGATTGATAAATGTTGAAATTTTCAGCCCTATTGAAAATTATTATCAACATATTACCTATTGCATGGTATTCGCATGAATTTCAATAATATTATTTAATACTAGGGGTGCATCATCACCTCATTCTATAATCTACAATCTACTACTAATATTAATTCTAGGCATATTCCAAATATACAATATATAAACTAGTCCAGTAATACTATAATAGTACCGAACTGAATAGAATTTATTATGGTTTAAACTTCCTTCTTCTCGTGTAAACTGCTGTAACTTTAAATGCTGTTGTATTTAATAATAATATCCTTCTTTAATAAAAACTAAATCGAAATTAAAGTTCATTAACCATAAAGTCAAATAATAATTTTTGCTTTTACTAAACTTTTCAAAATCACGGTTCTATTGAATCAAATCGCTTCAGAATTTTAATGTCACAAGTTGGAAGTTTTCATGTATTTTCCATATTTTATTCAAATATTAAAATTTATTATAGCTACCATTACTATTAAAAATATATTTCATTATCCTGATAATATTTTAAATGCAAATTGTCATGATAGTATTGAGAAACAAAAGAAGTATGCGATAAACATTCTTCGCAACCATTCTATTAAAAATTTAAGCGATATAGGAAAATCAATATAGTCCCGTGATTATTTTTGTTTACTGGTGGGTTTGTAGAAACTAACTTAGGTATTTTTATCAGACCCATTATTATATACCACATATTAATTTATTATAGCAATATTTCGTTTACTTTAGTCATTCTAAAGCACTATAAACCTCAAATATTTTCGACCCGGTTCTTGCTGTCCATTTCATTATTTTAATTTATAAGATTGAAAATTCAATAATTAATAATTTTACAAATCTATTTGGAATTGCGTTTTTTGTATTTGGAATTGTTAATTGGAACATTTGGATACTTTTTTTTCAAATCATGATGTAATCGTATAAAGAGAGCACTATTCTCATAAAATTGCAAGCACAAACTACAATTATTTATACTTCTATTGTAGTGTATATGTGGCATTCTTAATAACAATTTGCAAATAACAAAAACATTTTGCTATTGATTGTCAGTTAAATTACTGTCTTCATTTATTGGCTACATTATTTTATTTCCCGGCTCCTCCATTTCATTTTCATTGTCATAATTTACTGGCAGTACAATTCTCTCTTGTGTCACCAGCTGAACATAAAATATTTTTTTCTTCCACAATGACTAAAACGTAAAAGTACAACATAACATTTCTAGTACCTTTAGAAGATTTCATCTTCTAGTACTGATAAATTCTTTCAAAATGGTAGATATTTAAAAAAGTTTTAAGTATTCTTTATAAAACTAAATGGATACTTTATGTTTAACGAGAAAAAAAATAGAGTTGACCTTGTCAACTCTGTGATACCCGTACGAATTTATTATCCTATGTGCGAATAACTAATGTGCCATAACTAACTATGGGGCAGACTATGACTTTAAGTTGCCGTATTACTATATTAATTTATGCAAAATTTCAGTACTATGTGTTATTCAAAATACTGGTTGTGCCAAACTACTAATGATGTTGTATGGCAGCTACCAGAAAGAGCCAAGAAATTTTAGCGAATTTTATCAAGCACATCGGCCCTACTAATATACTCACTTGTGTGAAATCTCAATATCACAGCTTTTATAGTTTCTGAGATATAGTCAAATAACTTTTGAAGTTGTATGGCAGGTACCAGAAGGAGCCAAGTAATTTCAACGACTTTTATGAGACACATTGGCCCTACTAATATATTCGTTTGTGTGAAATTTCAATACTATAGCTTTAATAGTTTCTGAAATATAGTCAAATAACTTTTGAAGTTGTATGGCAGGTACCAGAAGGAGCCAAGTAATTTCAACGACTTTTATGTGGCATATTGGCCCTACTAATATATTCACATGTGTGAAATCTCAATATCACAGCTTTTATAGTTTCTGAGATATAGCCAAATAACTTTTGAAGTTGTATGGCAGGTACCAGAAGGAGCCAAGTAATTTCAACGACTTTTATGGGGCATACTGGCCCTACTAATATATTCGTTTGTGTGAAATTTCAATACCATAACTTTTATAGTTTCTGAGATATAGCCAAATAAATTTTGAAGTTGTATGGCAGCTACCCGAACCGGTAACCCGATCATGTCCAATTTAAATAGGGTTCTGGCACTTACTACAATAAATCATTTGTGAAAATTTGGTGAGCTTAGCTCAATTAGTTTTTGAGTTATCGTTCGGACGGACGGACGGACGGACGGACGGACGGACGGACGGACGGACGGACGGACAGACAAAGCTAAATCAACTCAGAATTTCACGCTGATCAAAAACATACACTTGAGTCTATATCTAACACCGTTATTTCTTAGCGTTACAAACGGTAAGGCAAATTTAGTATACCCTTCGAACATACGTTCGTACGGGTATAAAAAAGTTATGGTCATGGTTAAAACTATTTTTCCACTAACGATTTTTATATAGGCATTTTCTTGTTGTTGTTGTTTTCCTATTTCATTTATTTTTGTTAACAGTTTACCCATATGAAATTCATGGAAAACTTTTATTACAGAGTAAAAGAGAAAAAAATTTTACTTTTTATTTTAGTTTTATTTTTTAGTATAAACATTTTTCTTCTACTTTTGTCTGTTTTCTCCCTATAGAATAAATTGTTGTAGTTTTGATGAACAAAGGGTAACCCAAGTTTGGGTTTTGAGAGTATTGTATTAAGAAGTACAAAGAAATATTGCGAAAAAAAAATTGTTATCGATTAAGAATTGGAGCACAATTCAAAAGACTTATTTCAGAACACCTACAACAATACGAATATATTTGAATAAAACAATTCGAAGGACAATATGGTTTTGCTATAGTAACAACACCACACTCATTCAATTGTGAATTATTCGATTTCTGAAAAAGAGGAATAACATCCAAAAAATGTTAATCACGATTAGGTATTGAACAGCTTTATTTAACCATTCCAGGAATTTATGGAACAAAAAATATATGACGTAAAGGCAGATAATGATAAAAACCAACATTTTATCGCATAGCCTAGGTCTCAATTTCGTTATTTGCCCCTCTCGAATGATATTTGATAATTTCCGATATTGTTTTCGGAATACGATTTTGGATTACTCACCAAATTTTCTCTAAACACACAATTGAGCTTTTATGTGGACTTATTTTATGTCACTGTTAAATTTATTTCTATCCACCATCACTCAAATAATAAAGTCAAATCAACAATTTGGCACACCAAAATTACAGTCGATTCCGATAGCTTATCAAAAACGAACTTCACTCAAAATCGACGAACAAGAAAATCCAACGTAAGGTTTAAGTCACAATTATTTTTTTAAATTTTACATTCACCGCCTTAAAAACCCATCGTGGATCATCTTTCTATTACTTATATAAGAACAGTTGGTTTATATATATAGGTAGGTAGTCATGATGTATTTGTTTTGTGTCAAACAGTGACGACAACATTAACGATGTTAAATAACAAACAACAATACTGAAATAACAATAAAAACAAAAATAAAATAAAAATCTAATAATAAATTATTATCATTATAATGATAGTTATTTATGATAGTCTTTTTACTGTCATATGATGATGTTGATTGTTGAAAGATATTCCATTGACAATGATGATGGTTAATATAACAATGATAGTTGATAAAAATTTTCTCTTCTATTTTATGTTCTTTGTTCTTTCTTCTTGCGTCAAAATTCATTCAAAATGTATATATACATTATATATATATATATATACATAACATATACTCGCAAAATTTAAATAAGTAAGCTAAAGAGGTTAAATTTAAGATGCTAAAATTATTGTTTAAAATATGAAAACGTGTTAATAATAATAAAGGTGATTTAACCGAAAGGGTTTTTGTAAAAAAAAGAAAAGAAAATTTTATAAAGTGTTATACACCTATACAAAGTTGAAAAGCATAATTTACTCTGTGTGAATTTACAAAATGTTTTGCTCTTAGAGAAACAAAACTTCACCACTTTTACAATAATTTTTATTTAAAATTTTTTGTGTACTTATGTGGAGATTTTGTGAAAATTTCTCACCCCCTTTCTCTTTCTCTTTACAATATTTTGCTATTATATTTTTAGCACTTTTCCAAAAATTTTTTGAAAAAAAGTGCTTATTAGTTTCACTCTGTCCGTCCGTCCGTCCGTCCGTCCGTCCGTCCGTCCGTCCGTCCGTCCGTCCGTCCGTGTGTCTGTTTACAAAACTTTTACACCCTTGAAGATAGAAAGCTGAAATTTTGTACGTACATAGATCTTTACTAGAAACTTATTTCCGTAGAACAAAATTTTCACCTGTCTCCCCCCCTCTAGAAGTTATACCCCCCCAAAACCCTAAAAATGGCCTTTTTTAACTATTTGTTGCAATGAAACCATAAGCATTTTTTAAATTTTGCAAACGCATAAAGGCAGCGGCTTGCTTCCCCTAGCGCGGTATACTATGGTTAAACTTTAGAAAAACAAAATGGCCGTTCAAATTTACCGTTATCTAAGGTCTTTTTTTTCCAATTTTTTGATGTCGTTTTTCTTCTAGACCCCAACTTGTAGAAGCTTTAAATTTTAGGGACTTTTAGACATTAATAAATAGTTCATTTCATTGGAAGAAAATTTTTTTCCATCTCCACCCCCTCACAAGTTATCGCCTCTTGAAATTTGTAAAATTTGAATTTTTGACACCTTATATTTTCGAAACCGCAAGCTTTTTCAAATTTCTATAAACACAAAAAGCTAACGGTAAATTCCATGAAATTAAAAAATATAATTATTTTTCTTATCTCACACAATTAACCTTTAAAATCGAGCATTATGTTAACCCCTTTTTATATTAATTTTTGCTTTATTTCAAAGACTGCATATATGCGTCATCCTAAATATATGCAATCCTAGCAATAGTTTTGTATATGAATGAAAATAATTTTAATAGTATGATAGGTATACATAGACTGTATTTAAAAGCAGAATTTTCACTTGTTGAAGGGAAAAGTGCTACAATACAAACCATTGGTTTGACCCAACTTTATTTAAAATTTTTTGTGTACTTATGTGGAGATTTTGTGAAAATTTCTCACCCCCTTTCTCTTTCTCTTTACAATATTTTGCTATTATATTTTTTACATTTTGAAATAGTGTTTAAATGGCGGCAACATTTTATTTTGTTAAAAATAATTCTTATTATGAAAATTAGTGAATATTCTCTTTTCTTTGTTTTTAAAATAAAATGCTACATTTTTTCATTGTTTTGAAAATGGTTATTGTGGTTATGTTCTCATTTATGAATAATAGCTTACATTCTATATATGTACATGTTGTATAGACACACATTCACGTGATATATATATATACATTGTGCGGATTATTAAATGAATTCTAGGAATATAAAAGGAAATTTTATAGGTATACATATATTGTAAAATTATTTCGACATGACATGAATCCCAAATTTTATAAGTTAAGATGTCTCTATTAATCAAAAATTCATATGAAATTTTATAAATTTTGTGTTATACTCGTTATTTGGAAATGTTATAATATTGTGTTAAGATAGAGAAATTAAAGTTTTGATTTTAATATTAAATTTCTAGTATCATTAGTAAATCCTTTAAAAATACCAGAATTTTAGTTTAAATTTAATGTATAACTAATTCCATGAATTATACAAGCCATATACAAGAAATCTGAAATTTCCAAATTTAAAGTACATTAATACTTTTAATTCTTAAATTTGGAACTGGCTATAAACTCCATATTTCATATAATTATTTACAAATTACTAATAATATTTTAATTATTTGGAAATATACGAAAAATGCAGCCGAAAAACAGTATAACAGTAATATTACGAGCCCCCAAATACAAAAAGAAAGTCAAATGGGAGGAATTTCGAATTCATTGTGCATACATATGTGAATATACTATGAACAATGATAAAAATAAAAATTACAACAATCCTGATAACAATAAAGAGTTGAAGAAATAATAATAAAAAAAAAAAATTTTTGTAGTATAGCGGCGGCAATGAAAAAACAAAGAAAAACAAAAACCATTTTATTTTTTTCTAACTTTTTAACATTTTTAGAGGTTGAAGGTAAAATAAAACATGATTTTCATTATACAAGCATAAAAGGTACATACATACATAATACATGTAGGCGAACTTTAACTAACCTACGGTAGGAATAATAATCAAATGTATATAACAGTAATTTGAGCAAAAATAATGTAACACAAAAACAGCAACATGAACAAGAAAAAAAAATTATAATAAAAGCCTCAACATTAATGCGCTTGTATTAAAATCTATGATTTTCATTGTTATAACGGTATAAGTTACATTTACTGTTAAAAAAAAAGAAAAATTACAAACTATATAAAATAAAAATAATAATAACATTAAGAGAGCACTATATAAAACGGTGGTCTTTTTTTTTCTACCATACTACTTTCATTAAAATAATAATGTTAAATTGTGTTGCATGTTAGTTGCGTACCAGTAAATTTCTAAAGGTGTCGAGTTTGTTTAAAGTTTCTTTTAATTTTTTTGTGTTTTATTACTATACTCTCCCTCATAGAATTTTAGTCTCGAATTTAGTTTACTCACTCATTTGTCTACCTACCCGTATATATTGTGTTTGTATAAGTGCACGTACAGTACTTTATATTTTAATGTACTTTTATAGGGGTTTTGACCTGAATTTTCTCATTTAGAAAATTAGGAATAGAAAATTTCTTTTGTCTTTGGTGTTGTATATTTGTTTTTTTTTTGTAATTTTGTATTGTTTTATTTTTATTTTTTTAATGTTCATGGTTTTTAGGTGATAATATAGTTGATTTCTTGGTTTCATTTTAAAGGTTAATAGGGTTAAAGTAATATTCAACTAATTTATATAGTGTAGTAATAATAATATGGTGTTGTTTTAAAGATCTAAAATCTACAATGATGGTTTATACCATAGTAAAGTTTAATTTTCAAGATTAAAGATCATACAAATTAATTATTGGGTGTTACCCGCATTTTTATAGTGTATAAAGAATTTATTAGAGTATATAAAAGTTAAATAAAGACTATGTTATGCACGATCGCCAAGTTGGTATATGAACATACCGTACTATAACTGCAGAGGAAATGATTTTTATAACATTTTCAAAATTTTAGAATAAATGAAATATTTTACTTTTGTAACGAAAAGAATTCCATCCAAATTTTAACATTTTTGTTCATTAAGCGTATTTGCGGTACTTAAATATTTCTAATTAAACAAATAATTCCTTCTAATAGTCAGAAATTCGAGGTTTGCAAAATGAAATCAATTTCCGGGTAACAGAGACACAATATTATTTAATTTATGCTACTACAATACTAAATATTATTCAAAATATCATAGAAGGACTTGGAATTTTATGTAAGAAAATCGTAAACATCGTTTATTAAATGAAAATCAATTAATTCATGTGGAGTAAATGCGTTGAAGCAAGTCTCAAGCTGTTAATGTTTCATTCCTTTTTTTCTAGATTACAATAATTGCTCAGTTATTACATTTAGAGAAAAATGTAAAGGGGGCTATTAATATTATCCTTCTTCTGTTTTGTAATATTATTAGTCTTAGTCCATCCAGTAGACAGTAACTGATTTGTTGTAAGAGAATTTACTTCAAACTATTACTATAATATTAAATTTGATACTTACGTTATATACAAGGTAAATTTTTGAAATAGCATTTACAGCATGAATCGTGACTACAGGACGAGCACCACCACATGAATAGTGAAATTTATATTCCATAATATGGGAGATAAAATAATATCAACTTACTATATAACAGTATTTATAGGTTTCCAATAACATATAGATTATTTTGTAATAAAATGATTCTATACATAATATAATATTATATAAATATTTTTTTATTTAACATTTTTGTAAATCATAATATCATATAAAAATATTTCTCTTTGCAAAAAAGCAATAAAATGATCATAAATTTAAAATCACATAAAGTTTTTTGCGTTAAAAAAAATATTAAGTACGATACATTAATTTTTAACAAAAGGCTAACAAAATCATATATTCTTGAAATAAATATACCCATTTTGTATAACAGTATAATATTATTACAAAGTCTGAGAATATTATAAAAATTGAAGAATACTAAAATGATTTATATGTTTGTTGAGGGTTTCTTTATTATGATACATGTTGTAAGATTTATACAAAATCATAATAATTTTTTTATATAGCTTTACAGCAGGTAATATACATATAAAACTCTCAGACGATCATAAAACTGTGGTTTAATTTACAGAGTATGAAAACAGAGTGAAAAAAAGAAAGACAAAATTAAATACAACGGGTAAATAATAATATTTTATGACTATAATACTTGAAAATAAATTAGTTATAAATCAATCGTCAGAAAATCATTTATTTGAAAATCATTTTTGAAAAATAATAAACCAGAATTAATTTGGTGCTTCTTTACAAAATATAAAATAGCTTATATATAAATTGCACATTGTATAAAAATATTTTTCAATAACCTATTATTATTTAAAATTTAATGATAAAGTGAGCAATGGAAAACCTATAATTACTTTTAATATTGTAGTATACAGAATATTATTTCTATTGTTGTTGCTCCTTATCATCGGGTTTTTGCAGAATTTCAGAACTGATCTCGCAAAATTTTTGAATTTCTATCAACTATTATCGAAAATGCTTAATAAATAATATTAGATATTTTTTAAGTAGATACTAACGAGTGCAGTATTTATTTCGAGCGTGAATTAAATTACTATTGCTAAGAAATATAGAAATTTTTAAAAGTCTTATAAAAATATGAGCTCTCAAAACCTTAAACTTTTCAATAAATTTTTTGAAATTTTGAGAAGTTCCTCATATCTCAAATACCACAAAGTAAATAATATGAAAGAATGCGTCATTCCACAATACTATAATGAGAAAAATTTGAAGAATTTTCTATTCCTAATAATATTGGATTTGTTTTAAAGAATTTCTGTTATATAAACAATTTTTTAAAAATTTCTAGAAGTTCCCAGGAAAAATAGGGAAATTTTAGTTAATAGTGTGTAATTATTTTAATCCTTTACGTTATTATCCTTATTTAGTCCGCTGATTTAAATAAAAAATATTGAAGAAATGCAAAATCAAGTTCTAATAATTGAAATTTTTTACCTTTCATCCTTAAAATATTTTACCAGAATCAATTAATATAAAGCTTCTCCAGGCATCCCCCTTGTTATTATAATCAATTATTATTGTTAACAAAACTTTCAATTCCATAATTATTTAATATAAAAAATATTCAATACATTCCTGTATAATTTTTATTTTTTATCGAAATTTTTATAATATGTAGAACATAATTATCACCTCTATTAGAAAATTATAATATAAATTTACTATACATAGCTACTATAATAATTTTATATTCGGAAGCTTTCTACTTTATATAGGTAACAGTCATATACACGTTAATTTTAACCAGTTAAAAAACATCATAAATATTGTATGCATATAAAAAATAACTTTTTTAAAGTTTTCCTCCATCATACTTTGATATTTTAATACAGTTTGCATAATTATATTGTGTAACATGCTCGTGTATATTACTAAAAATTATGTAGTTAGAGTACGTGTGGTGTTGCAAGAAGAACACATATGCATTTTATAATAATATTAATAACGGGGTAAAATCAAGTTAATTTTACAATATTATTCTATAAGAACTTTTTTTATTTTAATTTTTTTTTAATATAATTATGTTTTATATTATTAAAAACAAAGAAAAGGAACAAAGACTATGGTAACAGAAAGAAAATATTAGATATGATGTAGAATGTATGCATGGTCTTATTCAAGTACAACGGGTTGGGTACGAGTACAAGCAAAGAATAATATAATATTAATATTAGATTTTCATAAAGGATTGAATATTATTATACAAGATTGGAATTAATTTTAAAGTTTTAAAGGTGGAATGAAATCGTGATCAAGAATTAATTTTAAATGGTAATTTAAATATAATTTTTTGGAATATAATGAAATTTATTGATTATTATGAATTAAATGCTATATAAGAGAATTAGTTATATATAACAGTTATATGAAAATTTAATTAAGGATTGAATATTAAAGAATACTAATCACAGATTAAAGAAATACTATTATATCTGTTAATAGTATTTCTTTAATCATGGTTTCGAACAAAACACACGTCGTAATTAAGCTAGAAGTTTGTTTGTCGCTTTATGATGTCATACTAGATTAGCTATTGAATTAATAGCTTATAAATCTACATATTGAATTCTAATTTTAATCAAAGACTCCAGACCTATAGAGTAACTTTCATGATTGTACTATAATTTAGTTTAATGTTATCTTCTGTCATTTTATCTAACATGTTTGAGAAAATGGTTAAATTTAGAGATTCCAGCAAATTACTAAAAGATTACCCAACGCAGTCCTTCAAAAATAACTACCAAATAACGAATACGAATAATGAAATGCACTTAACAAAATATTTACTTCCTTAAATTTCCTTGCTATTATTGAAAATGCAATGGTTCTGATACAGCAATAGCAATATGATCTGTTGAGCTATAGCATATTGTAGAACTCGTTACCGTAAAACATTGCTTATAAAATTAATTTTAAATATTAAAAATGTATTAAAATTTAATAAAACTCATAAGAATTGTTAATATTTTACAAAATTTAATCATCATAGCATCATCATTTACCTATTTCCTCATAAATTTCTACTTGATTCATCCTTAAAGTATGCAATATAAAAATAAAAACAATATGTTTTCTTTTGTATTTCATGAACAATTGAGTAGATTTTAAAATGCTAATAAAGAGAATTTATTTAAAAAAAAAGAAAAATTATTGCAAAACAAAATGCAAATTGTAGAGAAAAAATAACAATTACTTCAATAACAAATCATAAAATTCTATTCCATCACTGGTAGCTTGAATATGGGCTTAAAATTTTTATAATAAAATTTTCAAGTTTGATGTACTTGTACAGGAAATATCAATTTAAAAAAAAACAGAGAATTTTTTTTTCTTTTTTCATCCTTGATATTTTAATAGGCAGTATTTTTTCTCTTTTTATGTTCCAGTTGAAAGGAATTGCCTCAGGAGATGATTGTTATTGTTATGTTAGTTGTTTGCTACTTTTTGTTTTTGTTGCAACATACATAGTTATGTACTCATATTATATAGGTACAACAGTAGCATAGCACATAAATAAAAATATTGCATAAATTTAATGAATATTCATAACCTATCATAACTTTAAAGAGGAAGGATATATGGTCGCTTGAATGGTTTTCAGAAGAAATTAAGGCAACAATAGCATAATCAACATTGAGAAAAAATAAAAAGGAATAAAAATTTTAGTTTCAAAGTTTTCCCCATAAAAACATTCAATGTTCAATGCTCAATGTCAAAAGGCTCAATAAAAAAATGATTGGCATAAGAAAGAAAAAAAAAAAATATTTAGTTTTTTCTCTTTTCTTAAGTTATAGACTTAAGTTTATTTCATCGATAAGGATCCAATTAAGAATATAAAATGCAAGGCAATAAAAATAGGGGAGACTTCACCTTACCGAACTGTAGGGTAAATAAAAATAATGAAGAATTGAAAATGATCTGTACTTTGTTGTTTGATTTAAATTCATGTTCATGTTATGCATGCGTATGGGAAAGAATAAACTGGAATTAAAAAGAAAAAGTTAGAAAATTTTGCATTTATAAAAGAAAAATTAAATATTTGCAATAGAATAATTTGATGAAGGCCATATTATGTTATGGAGTCCTTAGAAATTTTATTTAATAAAAATACAAAAAAAAATGTACGGATTTTGAAATATAAGCTAATTTGATTATTATAAGATCAAAAGCTTCACAAGGATATGAAATATTGTTTGTACTTTACGAATCAGGTTTAATATTATTGATGTTAAGGTCTTGATGTAATTAAATTCTTTAACGCATTTCCAATTGGACAAAAATTCTATAAAATATGGTAATTTATTAAATTTTCATTTCCGGGAAAGAGGACGCGGTTTAGATTTTGAATATAGAAGAAAACTTTCAAAAAATTTGCATTGAGAACCAAGAAAATATCTGAGGTTTCTAAAGGCAAAGAAAAGTTTGGCGTCATTTTAGAATTTGTTGTGTAATGAAGAAAATCTTAGTGCATCTTTTAGGTGAATAAAAGACTTTGATCCGTAAAGCGAAAAATTAAAATTACAGAAATAAACGATTTATATCAGCGAAGTTGTAATTGAATTCAAGTGAATATTTCCGTCTATTACACACCTGCACTGTTAGAAACACAAAGATTCTAGCATTGAGGCAGGGGATGGAATGCATACTCGAGCTGGGTAATCATCGTTAACATATACAATCTACAAGGTTGCTAAAATTTACAAAAAGTACAAATTTTCTTGTACAACATAAGGCAGTTTGGCGTGCAAAAAAATTAACAAACATCTCGCGAATCACCTTACAATCTACGTAATATTTTTACAACAGACTGATGGCTGTATTCGAAATATTTTTATGGTACAAAGAAACTTCCCAATCCTAAGCAATATGAAACAATATTACAATTAAAAATTTTGTAATGAATAAAAAAGGAAACGGCAAATTTATCCTCAATTTATTCTAATTATATGCCTAATCATTGTGGCTAATAGCGAAACGAATTAAATATTTTAAGAATAAAATTTTAAATTACTTAATATTCATTGAAATATTTTAAAGAGCCATCACCAAACCATCATGACAGAACTGCCATGGTATGAGTGGTAATTTTATACACTTTTTTATTAATTATTTTTAATAATTTTTAATATGGAATAATTAGAATATCACAAATTTTTTTTCAGGGGAATATTAATATAAATATAAAAGAACACCCCATTTATTTAAATGTCCGATTAAATTACATTAACTAAAATAATCATTAATTTTTTTATTGTACTCAATTTGTTAAAATTTTAAAAATGAATCAAAAAAAATATTGAATTTTATAATATTAATATGTGAAGATTAGCGTAAATAATTGAATTTATTCACATGATATTAAAAATTTAAAAGAAAACATAAGCATGTTACAAATTAGTTCGTTTTACTGGTTATTACGGGTACAAAATTAACATAACCAATATAACACAGTTGAACATGGATAAGGGGAATATCAAGTAACGGAACATTTCAAAAATAATATAGTGGTTTGTCACTTATCGAGTAGAATCCAAGAGAATTTCAGAAAAACAAAAACCTACTAAAAATCACCAATACTTTTTCGTTTTCTTGTTTTTTATGTTATGCATGAGTCAAAGTACCGTGTCAAGTACCGGGCATTAAAATTATCAACAAAACTAAAATAAGAGATAAATTTATTTTTACTTTTGTGTTTCAAGATTTCTTTTCAGCAACGGGTGTAACCCTGATGTTTATTCTTCTGTCAATACTTCCCATATCTTGTTTTTTTTATTTTCTGAATAAAACAAAACTCTCACAAGTAATCCAAAACATTTTTACATAGGAATTCTTCCAATAGGTGGAGATTTTGTTAGAGAATTCAAGTGATCGAAAAAATAATTTAATTTAAAGTGATTTTGTTCATATTCAAGTAACTTTTAGCAAGGTGGTACTGTAATATTATACAAATGTAATGGTAATAACCCCTAAAAATATGCAATTTTTTTTTAAATATTAGAAAATTGATTATTTTTCCGGTTTTTAAATACAAATTAATTCTGAACACCCAAACAAAAATGAATTTTTCACATATTTTTAAACGCTAACCATTTAATAAACAAAAAATTATTTTTTATAGTGTCCTTTTTTCGGGAATGAGTTAGACAAAAATAATTTGAAAAATATGATTTTTTTTTTTGTTATTTTATTTACATAACAAAGTATACAAACAAGTTTTTATTATAATTACATTTTTAATATAAAATTCATACCAGTATTTTGTGTATATTTGTATATTCGTTTAAGGATATTATTAATAACAAGGAGTAAACATAATTTAGTCGTTTCCTCTACATTTTTAAAAACCAAAAATTTAATTGTAATTATTATTTAAATTTTATTCATTATAATATTTGCATAAATGAATAGATAAATTTTTTTTTTTAATTTTGGAAATATTTTCAATTTATTGATAAATAATAATATTATATTTTTATTTGTTTATGAAATAAATACTTATAAAATATGGTTACAAAAATATTACGGTGTTTTAAACATATTAATTAAATTTTAAAACTCATATTAGTGAATAATTTTCTAATTTAGAGTAGAAAAATAAAGTGGTATACGAGCACAGTATCAGAAATGGGAGCTCAAATAGTTTGTCAAAGATGATTTGCAGTTTCGTGTTGATATTTTGAAAGTGAGAAACAGTAATATTAGTAAAATAAAATTACTGGTTCTTTCTCTCCAATAAATAAGAATAATTTTAAATATATTGAAAAATGCAGTCACTAATTTTAGTTTTCGCAATTTTAGAGTGGCTTTTAAAATTATTCAAAATTAGTTAATATAATATTACGGGTTAAAGGAAATTTTATTTGTGAATTTTAACTTGAATGAGCTCATAAAACATATACCCTTGCATTTATGTGCGAAAAATTTTTTGAACTGCTGGTGGATAATGTGATATCAAGTAAGTGTATCAGAATTTTGACGTATAGTCATTCAGTAATGAGAGCGCTTCTAGCAAAGGCATAGCAAACTCCTACAATGAATGAGATGACGCAATCGTTTGAAATTTACTTGATATGGCTTCCGCGAGGCGTGGAACATCTGTTGGGACCCTACCTAAAATAGAAGGCGCGGGGATGCCTCTGACAACGTGCAAGCTGTTGCTACTCAAGGCGGCAATAGAGAAAACTAACAGCAAGTGTGAAAATGAGACAATATGAAACGTTTCCAGACAATTTTGGATTAGTTAGATTTGCGGCGCTCGATATGTTTGATTTCTGTTTCTCGGTCAACATAGGAACCGGAATAGGGGTTATAAGTGGGCGTTGTCTGATTGACAAACATGCCAGGAGGATGGAACGTCCTGCTACCGATCTCTGTAATAGATTTTGATGATTGCGTCAACTTAACTTGATTTCTTTCAAGGACATTCTATATTCATTTGATTTTTTTTTCAAACTTTTTGCATTCGGGACATTATGTCTGATATAATTATTATTATTGTCTAATCAGTCATTCTCTCTGGTAGCACTATTCATTTGTACAATTAGAAATTTCCCGCAAATGAAAAGAACTCATTATTAATGTATTTTTGAAAATGTAAACTTATATTATTATTTTTTTTTTTCAAAAATTAAGTAATCAATTATATATTTTTATTTTATTTACTTAATTTTATGATAATTATTATTCAATATTATTTTCATAATATTTATTTATAAGTTCCTAATACTTTTATAATAACATATTTAAATTTAGTTATTTTAATTAGTTTTGTATATGTATTGTATGTGAAGTTATGCATAATGAAAACGTTTTACTAAAATACTTTAATTTTTAGCACAAAATTTAAAAAAAAATAAAATGTTTTTTGTAATAGAGTTAGTATGCTTTCTAGGGGAATTCTTTCTAGAATTAAGAAATTATAGTATTGAAGATCTCACCTTAGTTTCTTGAAGAAAAAATTTCCCAGCCTTATTTTGATAAACACAAACGCTGGCTTATGTAAATTAAAAACTGTAAAGGTTTACGTAGGAACTTTGATGGTGTATGACGGCTTTTTTGTTTTTAGAATTAAAAAGGAAAGGAAGGATTGCCCGTTTTCCTTTTCAATCAATCAAAACCACCGAATTTTTTCAATTATGGGAAAAGTTATAAAGCATTATGCCCTAATACGGTAACTGAGTCAAAACTGTAATAGTAAATTCGAGACTGCGTGTGTTGGAATTCGCGTTGATTGAAATAAGATAAATTTCTTCTTTTCCCTTAATCGTTTTTTGGACGATTTTATTTATTTAAATTTCTTTGTATTTTTGTAGCGCTTGATAGTTAGTCTTGTCCTCTGAATGTTATTTATTGATTATTTTCAGATCTAATATTGTTTTTAGTCTTACTAAGTGTAAGTGACCAACACGAATTACAATGTGCAATATTTCCTTTCTAAAACTCCATTAGAATTCATGTAAAACAATCGCATGTTAATTTTGTGTTCCGCCTTTGGTATTAAAAACTTTCTGAACTTTTGGCAAATTTAATTAATTTGTTAGTTTCTAAAATGAAATTTTGCTGTTATAAAAAACCTTAAAACTACACCGGAATTTTTACAACATTTTTCTCCCACCGCCTTTTTTTTGTATTTGGATATTTTAATTCCTCACACATAAATAGGTATTTCATTTACCATTTATGTATGCATAAATTGTTAGATTGAATCCTTTTAAATAATACTAAATTCCATTTTAATTGAAAATTTAATTTAATCACATATTTTTAGAAAATTTTTCATATTTTGTTCTTAGTTTTTTTTTTATAGTTTTTTTTAAATTTTTATTCATCGCAGGTAGACATATGAATAGGAGTGTTTAAGGGGGCTCATATATAATTACATAATGTTGTCCATGTATACATAGATACATTATATATCGTATGTCATTATTGTAAAATTTTCATAGCTCTTTTTTTTTCTGAATATTAAATTGCATTTTAGTAATTTAGGGGAGAAAATAGTCATCAATAAACAAGGGAAAATTTTATTTAATATTAGAAAATTATGTGTAAGTTCGAGTGTAATTTAAGAATGACGATAAATTAATTATAATAAAATTATTTATTTATTAAGCAAATATTTATAAATAATTACAAAAATATTATTGTTTTTTTTCTTTGTTTATTGTTAACATGGTTTCGGGAAAAATAACAATTTTAAATGATAATTGATATAAAATTGCAATAATATTGATTGCCAGATTTCATTGAAAAATCCTGATTTTTAAGATTTTAGAAAAAAAAATTTTTTGATATCTTAATCGATGATGTGACTTCCCACAAAGTGAAATTATTAAGCAAAGCATGTCTGATGTCACATCGAATGTGAAATTGCCAATTCAATTAAGAGGTTAAAGTAATATTAAGAAAATTTTCGGTGTTTTTCGATAGTAATAATAAATGTCGCGGCTATTTTTTTGTAAGTTATGGGTTATTGTGGTAATATAATAAACAATTTATAATTATCAGCACAAACTTGAACTATTTTCATGATTTTGACATGAATTTTCTTGCGAAGTGACGGGGTACGTTCCAGTACAGTTGGTTTTAATTGAGGCGATAAGAAGTTTTTTGTTACAACAGGATTTGTTCTTTATTTAGTGTAATAGAGTGTTTAATTATTTAGTGGTTGATGTCTTCTTATTTACTAAATTTTTGTTTCAAAGCCATAGTAGATTACTATTACCATAAACCATTAATTTTTTACTGTTTTGAATGCAACTTTCATAATAATTCACTTGCATTGCGTTAAAACAATTAATTATGAAGGAGTGCAAGTACAAACATTTTTGTTATCTTGTATTTTAATTAATTAGATATTTCAGGACTATTTTTCGCTAACTCTTAAAATAAATGGACTCTTAATATTGATAATTACAAATTCTGAGAAATAATTAAAATTAATCTTCTTAGAACTATTATTGTGTTACCATTGCAGAAAATCAAATTCCAACATTATTGAATTACTAATTTATTTGTTAATATTGTAACACTATTTTACTGTATGTCTAATCAATTATAAATTTTCACGATTTCATAATCGATTCATCGAATTATACATATTTTAAATTTATTTATAATTTTTACATAAATTACTATGTAAATTGGAAATTAATAATAAAATATTTTACAACTCAACATAAATTACAATCTTGTTAAATTAAAATTAATATTTTTATGAAAATTTATTCATAACTTCACTTATCAATAAAAAAAAAAAAAAATTAGCTATTATTTTTAGTATTTTTCCAAAAAAATTTTTATTAGTTTAATTCTGCCCGTCCGTCTGTCGGCGTATATGTCTACAAAACTTCTACATCCTTGATGATAAAAAGATGAAATCTCATCTGTACATATAAATCTTTACTAGAAGCTTATTTTCGTAGAAAAAAATTTTTAACTATTTCCCCTCCCAAAATTCGAAATTTGTAAAATTTGAATTTTCGGTATTTAATATTTCCGGAACTGCAAACTTTTCCAAATTTCCATAAATACAGAAAGCTAATGGGAAATGCTATGCTATCAAAAAATATAGTTATTTTTCTTAAGTGACGCAATTCGAATTCCACTTAACCCTTGAATTCGAGCATTATGTTAACGCGTATCCTAAAAGTATGCAACTTTTGAGAAATTTTTTGTATAGGAATAAGAATATTTTAAATAATCGAATTGATTGTTTTAACAGCAATATTTTCACCTGTTGAAGAGAAAAGTTCTACTTTACAAACAATTGGTTTGACCCAACCTTACTTAAATGGAAATCTTTCATTTTACATTTTTGGAGAACATGAAAAAAACTTTTTTACACAATTTAAATAAAAAATGTGTAATAAATTTTAAACTTTATTACAATAACCATTTTGTTAAAATATTTTTCTTAATTTTTTTTTGTTGTTTCTATATTTTCAGGTTGAAAATGTATGTTATACGGTTGTGTTATTTACATTAAATCTGAAATTCTCCATATTATCTTGTTTGTATGTGTATGTATGTTAAAAAATTTAAATTAAAATACATTTAAATTTTATACATTTATTTTTGTTTTCGTTTTTTTTTGATTATTATTATTTTTTCTATCTGATTTTCATTTAAAATTGTTTTGTTGCCCAAAAATTATATTTATCAACATGACCGAGAATGAGCAACACATATGCAAAATAGCATATCCGTTATTTACCACATAACCTAGTTTTTCTATTTGAAAAATATCCTGAATTTTTGTTTTCTTTTTGGAGAAATGTATGTACACATATAGACAACACAGATTACAGGGTAAATTATTCTTTTAATTTTTAGCCCCAACAATAAATAAAAGTAAAACCTTAACTACATTTTATTAAAATCAAAATAACGAAAAAGGTATAATATGGTTAAAATTTTAAAACAACGTGAAAAATAACATGAAATTTTAAACAGGAATAAAGAGATATACTGAAAGAGAGGCAGAGATAGTAAAATAAAAAAAAAAATTAATTGAATTGTTGCCAGGTGTTCAAATTATTTAATTTTTTTTTTTAAATTGTAGTTGGTGATGAACACGCCGATTGTCAACAAAATTCTTGAAAAAATCATTAAGTTCGAAAATTAAAAAATTGGTAGGCTCATCAGTGCTTTTAAATTATTATTTTTGAAAATTTTACCAAAAACGGCTTTAAACGACAAAATTAAAACGGAAAATCAAAGGAAATATTTCGTAAAATTATATTGCTGAAACAAAAATTTGAATAAAATTGACCAGGTTCACTTTGTCCATCCGAGTGTCCACCTATGCGTCCATGTGTCTATTTATAAGATTGACCCAACTGATTAGGTTTGAAATTTTATGTAATCATTCAAGATATACTAACACATTTTACTTTTGGAACGTTCGATAAACTTATTAAAAGCCTGTTCAAAAACTCCAAAAAATTTCAATCAAATATTTAAAATATTGGAATTTTTTCCCGTTGGAAAATTTTTAATTTAGTATGACTCCATTTATTAAGTATCACCCCATAAATACCGGCAAAATTTACAATTGGCATCACACATTAATTGTTTTGAACTCTGATAATGAACTCTGTATGACTATGAAATTCATACAGTAAGATTTTTTCCAATATTATCAAAAAAGAAAATTCCAGATTGGTACGTTTTGATAAAAAATTACCACTTTTATAGAAAAAAGGCTTGAAACGCGAGCATATTTTCGGCCGAAGTTTTTAGAATAATGTTCCATGGATCATGGAAAAATTTTCAACAGAATCGAGTTGAAAATCTTATGAATTTTTTAATTCAGAAATTTTCAATCATGGCAACTCTTTGCATGAAAAATGATTTTGAAAAAGTGGTTATTTATTTTTTTCTTGTTTTGTGTGAAAATTATCCTCGTGATTCTCATTGGTAAATTTTTGTCACCAAGAACTATGCAAGAACAACAATAACAACCAATATAAATTCGAAATATCGTTATGTTAACTGAAAAATAAAATGTTTGTTTTTTTTTTCCACATCTTTTTGGTAATTGATGGTATTCACAATTCACAAAGCTTTTGGTCAATATTCACTGATGTGAAAATGTTTATAATGAGAATCTATTGGGAATTCAAATTATCAACCATTTTAATAACAATATAAATAGTAAATTTATTATTGTGAAAATTTGTTTTTAAAAAGGTTACCAACTTTATATAATTTTATAGATTATTTTTATTCAGATGTACTATTGATCATTATGTTATGTGATTTTTGAATTTCATTTCGAATATTAAGGTACTTTGAGCGAAAAATTATAGTTCGTCTGCCACAAATGTTCTCATTTACGATTTTGTACATTATTTCATGTAATTAATTCGTGTTATTTGGAGTTATGCGAAAAAATTAAGAAATAATCACAATAAGGGTATGGAATATATTTAATTTTCATTTCTTTAACACTGATTCTTTCCAATCAGATTTTAAAATTTTTAGTAAAAATTTTATAATTCAATATTATTTGAATTAAATTGTAAAAACTTTTAACTAAGAAAACTAAATAAGATGTTAAATTAAGCACCCACATATATACCAACATTTTTATGTATATAATATGGAAATTTTTGTACAATTATATAAAGAACATAATACGCAATGTATATATATATATGCAAAATGTATTCAGAACAAAATACGGGTAGTAAAAATAGTTACTTTAAGTATAATTTTGTTGTAAATTACTAAAATATTTTAATTTTTTTGCATAAAAATTGTTGAAAACTTTTATAACTTAATTCAAATAAAATAAAAGAGTATTCCAGAAAGTATTTTAATTCATGAGTAGTGTTCGGTCCGGCTGAAAAAACCAAAAACTTTTGATTTAATTTATAATTTTTTAAATTTTAATTTTTTAAATTTTTTAAATACAAAACTTTAAATTTTAAAAAAATATAGAGTTTGAATCAACAATCACCAGGATACTCCGTATTTTTTTTTCAAAATAAAAAATTTTTATATCATATTTTTCTTTCGAGTTCATAGTGAATAGAGTTCCAGTTGAGTATTTCAATATTAAATTTAAGTCCGGTAGTATTTTATTATTTTCAACAATTTATATAACTATAGTTCAGATTGTAGAATTATTAAAATAAATTAGGTTTTAGAGCAAAGCAAAAATAAATTAAAATAATCCGTCTACTGTTGTGACTGGCAATATAACCAGTTGACTGATGCTGTCAAAAGAGCTAATGGAGTTGTTCGTTCGCTAATAGTGTCACCCAGTTGTCGGTTACTTAAATGTAGTTGAAAATACCGGATAGTTAGTTGAGATTATGAAGATTATGCAAAAAATATTATTCAGTTTTCTTAATAAAATGACTTATGACATAGGCTGATTCAGATCATATGCGAGACGAAATGAATTTTAATTCTATAAACACTGTTATGGCAATCTATAATTGAAGAGTCGATTATAACCTGGTGGTCACAGAGCTTATGTTTGTTATACAACACATTTATGCTGAATATAATATAATATCTACTGGCGAGTCCTGCAATTTTGGAAAACTAAAGCATCTCAATCACATGTGGTTCACTTATATTACAAATATGAAATTTTTCTTTTGTATTTCTTTTTTTTATTAAATAAATTTTCAACCAGAAAATATGCTCATTCAAAATTTAAATAAAATTAAAGAAAAAATGTATGGTACAATCTGAATTCCAAAACAATCTACCTCAAACATTTTAATATTTTTATTGTTCTACGAGTGTATACATTGCTACACAATATTTATATACATATAACAAAATCATATTACTTTAATTCAAATAATATTGGCCAATATTATAATATTAATTAAAATATACACACATACAATATAATAATAAATATAGAGTATAGAAATAAAATATCACAAAAACAAATTTCTCCACAAATAACAGCAGGATATTATTTCCATTGAATGCATTCATGCACAACACAATTTTTGTTTTTTTTTTTTTTTTTAATGATAATGCAATTCTAGAATTTTCATTTTGTTTTACTATAAAAAAATATTTTCTCTCTTGTTTTTTTCACTATACATTCATTTTCATTTCAAAAAATTTTATTATAGTATAACACAAACTGTGAAAACAAGAAAAAAAAAAAAGAAATTGGTATAAAAATCTAGTTAAGTATAACAATAATAAAATATAATTTGAGAAATAAATAAAAATAATAACAACAACAAAGAAAATATTCAAAATTTTGAAAAATATTCAATGAAGAATGAGAGCATTAGAGAGAGAGATAGAAAGTGAAAAGGATCTGTAGAGTAGGTCTGTAGTAGGTGCATATCTATGGAAATGAATATTACAGAACAAAAGAGAAAGTGAATAAATGAAAAAAAAGGATTTTTTTTATAATATTGTAATTTAAAGGATAATAAAATTCAATTGGGTTTTTATACCACCTATTGTGATTTTCATTATTTTTAGGTTAAAGTTACATACTCTGCATATATATTATATTATATAATATACATATAGTTCTATAAGCTATACATATAGAAACCTTAAAAAATTCTATATTTAAAGTAGAGCATCTCATATCTTATTGTATAAAAAACTTCCATAGCTTTTGCATCCTTGCATCCATGTTATACTGCAAAATATATGCGAATTTTTGAAATAATTTAGTTGTTATTTTTAATTCGAAAAATAAAATAATTTTGAATTAAAGTCCTTTCAATTTTGGTAGAATTTTTCTTTGCATACATTTATATTATAGTTTGGGGAATAAAAATGAAAAAGCGATAGTTTTCTTGCAAATTTACTCTTCTCTCATTAGAATATTTATTTTTCTTCTCAACATTATTCATAATTCCTATCCGCAATCAGTGGAAAGAGTCAAACTGTCGAATCCAAACAAATTTGCACATCTACACGCATCAAAAAAGCTTTTTTGCAAAAAAATCTCTACCTCTGAGCCAATACGAGTATACTGCTTTATTTTTACTCTGAACTGTAACCACTTTAATATCTTCTAAAATTGTACTTCAAACTGACGAAGGTAATGCTCCTTAGGTGTTTAAATTCTGTGAAAGAAAACGATATAATATATAGAATATTTCAATGGTGCAGAATGGGTTCCACATAAAATAAAGTGCTCGTTACGTAGATACTTAATTGTTCTAAAATTTTATTAACAAATCATTGCCATAAGTCATTTTATTAAGAAAACTGAAAAATATTTTTTGCATAATCTTCATAATAATTTGAATATTTTATGTTTGAATTTATTTTAATTCCTATGAGAATGGAACTATACTTTATTTTTAATACCAAATTAATCTGCCAATTCAATTAACCAATTTGTTCCCCAAGATTTTTTCTAAGCCACTAATACTAGTTTTCTTGAGAGTCAGAAATATTATTGCTTTCAAAGAGAAATTACAGTTATTTTCTACTATAGTTTTGAATAAAGAGCTCCGGAAGCTACTACAGAAAAATGTTAAGGTCTTAAAAAACACTATTAACTTCAAGAATATGCGGATCGTAAAAATTTTGTTGAAATTTTAATTACCCGTATAAATTTAATAAATTTTTATTAAAAGCCTGAAAAGAACATTGTAATCTTGAACTAGAAAAAATTTTTTATTTTCTTGAAAATATAAAATCAGAGGAGAATTTTAAAGAGATGTAGATTTATTATATAAAATTCATAATAGTTTCTGATCAATGAAATCATTAAAGATGGGATTAAGGAATTGCGTTTGAAGAAAAACATTTTAAATTAGAAACTGTTTGATCAGAAATTACCTGACCTAAATCTCTTTAATATTTTCTTAAAAAAATAAGACAAAAATATCACCAATAAAATTTATTCTGCAAAATTTTTTTTTGATGTGAACAAGAAAGGGTTAATAAAAATAATTCTCGTAATTATTCAAAATAAAAAAACTTTCAAGTATAGTTCAATTAAAATTAATCACTCTGTGTATAAAAATAAAATTGTTTTCAAAATATAAAACAAAAATCATAATTGTATACAAAAAAAAAGCAAAACAATAATAAAAGAAAACAAAATTATTTTTGCTTTCAAACAAATAGAAAAATTCACAAGGATAAGCGCAAGTTTATCTCGTTCGTTCGAAAAAATTCAAAAAGAAAATTTTTTTGTTTATATGTCAATTTGTTCTTTGTTCTTTTACCCTTATTTTTTAATATAACAAATTTTCATGTATGAGAATTTGTTTTTTCCTTTCTTCTCTATTTTTATTTGCATGTATTTTTGATTTTTCTATTTATTTATTTTTTTTTTTCGATTTTCTTGTCAAGCTTCAGTTAATGACTTTTATTTTGTATTTTCTTCTTGAATAGTAAAAGTTTTTATACTTTAATTTTATATACTCAAAATATTATTAAACAAAAATACTTTTAGAAAAAATTTTATTTGATTTCTTAACTTTTATTAAACAACAAAAAAAAATTTATTTAGAAAATCTCATAAAAATCTTAAAAATATTTTGGAAAATGAAAAGATTTTTACAAAGTTTTGAAAAAGTTAAGAATCAAAGATAAATAAAATATTTCAAGGTTAAGAATACAATTTTGTTAATACTCGTAGGAACGTTAGAGGAAAAAATTCGGTGTAATAAGTATGAAAATTCAATAATATTTATCAGTGCACCTAAAATTATGCAATTTTAGTTATCATTAATATGTGTTTTCTGTTCAATAATAGCCATTAAGGTAAAAAAAAATATTGATTCAAGAAATTTATTGTATCTCAGAATCAATTACCGCCATGAATTTTACTGTCGGAGATGAAATAGCCATAATTCATACGTTTAGGCTTACTGGTATTTTTTTCACTTAATCGGTTTCCATGTGTTTGTGGCATTATATGCAAAATACTGTTCAATTAATTTTTACCGTTCCGCTGTCGTTCTGGGTTAACAACAGAAATCATTCGCTGTTGCCGCTCATCGTTTTGGCTCTATTTTCACAGTAACTATTTATTGTATAACCAAACTACAATATTATAAAATTTACAATTTTTGAATATTAAAACTTTCACCATAAAAATATTATTTTCACAATATTAGAATTTAAGGTCATATTAAGGTTGAATTCAAGCGCAAATACCGTGTTATTGAATTCTAAATTTACTTGTTTCAATTTCAAGAAATTGCAATTCTATGTTTTGGAAAGTTTACACTATTTTTCAGTTCAATTATTATTATTGTCAATTATTTAAAATTCTAGACTGAAATCAAACCATAAAATTATTATCTTTGTTACAAAATAACATTTTTACTTATTTGTTTTGTTCATTAGCCGGAAATTTTATGATAACAAACTATCCTCCAAATCATAATTTTTATTGTTTAATAAAAATTATAATTTGGAAAGTGTAAAAAAAATTAATTTTGCTGGTACACAATTAAAATTAAATAATAAAAATTATTATTTTATTTTTAGAATATGAAAAATACTGACCTATTTTAGCCCCTCTATAATAAACTAGAGGAATTAAAATTAATTAATTTAAATGAAATAATTGTTCATTTAATTTTTACCCATTTGCTGACATTAGTCCTAACTATTTTTAACCATTTATATTTTAAGCTTGACGAAATAAAAAAATAAATAATATGTTAATTTTTGTTTTAAAAAAATGTCCTTTATAATTAGATATTTAAAAAATATAAAATAAAAAATTGAAATTAGAAATTACCTACATTTAAAAAACGTTCTCCAATAATTTGTAAATATTCTTTAAATTTTTTTACCTTACCTAAATCAAAATACGGTCATTTTAATTCCAATTAATTATAAGCCACATAAGTAGAAACAAGAGAAAAAAACAAATTTAAAGACTTACCGAAATGAAAAATAATTACCAAATTAAAGAACATAAAAATAAAAAATGAAAAGCTCAAAAAAACACTGAAAAACCAGAAAAAAAAATAATCAGAAAGTTCAAATTAAATTTCTTAATTTTAAACACGCGAAATTATTAGAAAGGAAAATGAAAAAAAAATGTCCTCGTTGTCCGCCACCAAAAATATTCAAACAGTAAACAAAAAAAAAACAAAAATACCCAGAATTTTTTGTTTTTTCTACCATAAATTATACTTAATTTGTTTCTTTATAATTTGATTATAAAAACAAGAATCAGGTAAAAAAAAAAAAAGGTTTTTGAAGTAAAATTGTGTATTTTAACCTTTTACCATGAAAACCACCTTTAAAATCAACGTAATTTTCCTTCATCACAATTTCATTTTGATAATTTTATTCCATACAATTCTGGTCATTTCGATTACACTTGGTTTACTATATATTTTGTTGTCCTCGCCGTTGACGTCGTCATTATGTTTTGCTGTTGCTCATTCAAATAACAATTCACAATTTCCATTGACTTTTTAATATTGTAACAAGGTTTTTTTTTTTGTTTTGACCCCTGTAATTTATATTATGAACATTTTTGAATATAAAGAAAAAAAATGGGAAATTTTTTTGTTTATTTTTCTTTCCCGATGGTGTTTGAAAATTACGCTTTAATATTAAATTTAACCAATACCTCCAATTCATCGATATTGCCTTCACATTGCCTTACAATAAAAATAATATTGTGCATTTTACATTATTTTCTTCGTCATCTCTTTCCAGCCTTATTCAATTCCAAAATCGAATTCACACTAAAATAAATGCTAAAGAAAATTTAAGGTTCCTTTACTTTAAAAAATATATAACAGTTATGTACATTTGTATAGTACAAATAGTTGCAGTTTGAGTAGTTTATTAAGGTTTTATTTCACAGAGTTTGTTAGATAAATTCCTACAGACTGTGTATAAACTCACAGAAACTTATGATAATAGTTAACAACCCATTCATGAAATACATATTTTTATTATAAGTCCACTATAGCTTAAGAAATTAACTCTCATGGTAAAGACATAGAACATGAATTCACATCAAAATTTCGAAACAATAATGGCAAACAATTTCAAAATAAAATGAAAGCCGTGCTTCTACAATTGAGAATCAGGGGTAATCGAGAAAACCAGCATTAAAAAAATGGTTTCCAAGTTTTTGTTAATATTTTTTTTCGGTTCCGACTTGAAACTACAAGCAAAAAAAAATTGTTCTTGTCGCACCATAGTTTTAATATTATAAATGAACCGACAATTGTACATTCATAAATCATGATCTTTCATTTTTTGTTCAAATTTAATATTAAAAAAAAAAAAAAAAACAAAAACATGCGAAAAAATTTAGTCAAAATGAGCACAAAAAATTATAAAAAAAAATTTTGTTAAATACACCGAAAAAAAAAAGAAATTAATCAAAGAGAAAAAAAAACTTTTCCGTATTGAGGTGATTTTTTTTTTTCAGTTTTTTTTCTGTCTCAAAATTTTCGTGGTCCTCACTTAATGAACAGCAAAATAAATTGGTTAAGGTTTTCAAAAAGCCACAAATTACCTACATTAACCTTTTTGATGACATCTCATTGATCAAGATATGAAAATAAGGTGAATTTTTTTTTTCAGACTCAAAAAGAAATGAAGAAAAACCGTTTAGAAAAACAAGGAAAAGGAAAATTTTTAAAATACAAAACAGAAGAAGAGAGCAAGACTTTAATTTTAAAAGATTTTATTGTGCTTAAACACATGAACCAAAAAAAACAGTAGAAAAAAAAGTGAAAAAAAATTTAAAAAGAGCAAAAATGATATTTTCATTTTCTAAATGAAAAAAAGAAAAGGAACAAAGTTTTTTTCACATGAAAATAAGAAAAAAAGAGAGAGAAAAAATTAAAATTGAACAAATTATTCTCTCTATTTTTATTCTGGGACTCCTTGTTTTCCTTTTGTATTTTTTTTCCACTCTTTTGGAAGACAATAATTTTGAATTGAAAAAGTCGCCATTTTCTAATGGAATTTGGTTGACCTTGTGCATAACTCAATTGTGTAGATCCAATATCTTCAAAAATCAGTAGAAAACAAGTTTTACCTTAAAGATCAGAAAAATATTGTATAAAAAATTCTGTAAAGAGAAAAGTGTGCTATGTTCTCAAACTTATTTTAATGAAATTGTGCGAACACTACTTTATAGTAATCTAATCAAATTGAATTTTAAAACTTAATTGTAATTAATTAAAATTATTTATGAAAATTTGTAATGAAACACCAGCCAACCGACACAATCATATTAATGTAATTGAAATAGACATTGGAATTTTCCTCTTATTTTTTGTAATAATTATTTTATTTAAAATTTTGTGCGTACTATGAAAATCTTGTAGTACTAAGACTAACAAAAAATTTGAATTAAATGATAATTAAGCTCATCATTGATGTATCCAATCTGTTTTGATTTTATTAATTCAAATTCGGAAATAATTTACACAGCAAGGCTCTATTGACTTTTTTATCCTTATTTTTTAAATTTATATTCTTAATATTGTACTGTTTTTTTGGGTACAGCTACTTGGTAGGGAATACGATCATTTCAGTTTTAGTTTTTAGTTTCTTATGGTCTTGGAATTCAATAATTTGTATTCAACTTTTGAAAATATTAATAGAGAATTCGTGGTAAAACATCAAAAAATCATCATAAGCAAAACAGTAGATATTTTCTGGTTTTACAATAATTTAATTTTCGGACTAACTAAAATTTTTTCATTTTTTCAATTAAATTTTTTCATTTTCATTAAAAAACAACGCGTTAAACAACAATCAGCTATTAAATTCTGAGCATTTCTTCCTTAAATTATTAAAAATGATTCCATATACAAAATTTTAAATTTGAAATTTTTTTATGAAAATGCTTTAAATAAAAATTCATAAAAAATTTCAATTTAAATTTCCGAATTTAAAAATTGAAGGAAAAAATAAACCTTTTTTTTTCTTCGTATATTTTTGAAAATGAGAAAATTTGCTTTTGCATTTTTGTTTTTTTTTTTTGAATAATTATTTTAATGAGACGAAGAAGTCTACCAGAATTAATTTAAAAAAAAAAAAAATTTGTTAAAATTATCATAATGTTACTAATTTTACGATATACACGTAACCTTCGGTACGCATACATAAATACGTACACACACATATTTACATAATTTTGCTAACGGCAACCATTTTATAATCGATGTGTAAAATTATCAAAATAAGCTCAATGAACCTGGATACTAAAGCTCTTTAGGCAATTTTGAAAAAAACCGTCACAAAAAATAAAAAAAAGAGAAACGTTTTTTTTTTTTACCGTTTTTTTTTATTAACCATGTGTTTTGCTGAGAACCCATAGCAATAACAAAAACGCAAGAAAATAAGAAACAGAAGCAAAAAAAACTCCCTAAAAACATTACCGTCAGGAAGTAACCAAAAAAAAAAAATATGGGAAAAATATAAAAGGAAAGGAAATTGACAAATCAGAAAAGCAAAAACAAAAAAAAAAAAAAAAAAAAAATAAATAAATAAAATATAAAAAATATACAAAGTAACAAAAAAACAAATTCTATTTACGTATATTATAAACGCTAATTTTAAGAACTCTAACCGAAAACTTTGAAACGTTTCGATCTTTTTAATAGCCTCCAACAGGGTCACAAAGCATCTTCCGAAAAATCTCAGTCGCTTTCGTCTTCTTATAGGCAGAAACCGCAGACCGCGCTCTTCGTCTTGCACATCCTTTTCAAATGAACCATCGAGAGGCAGTGCCCATTGAGTACGCCTATCAAGTACTCACTATAAGTTTTTTTTTTGACAGGTAATCTCAGCCGTTAGTTGCAATGGATGGCCTGGCCCGCCCCTTTCAAGCATTCAAGGCGCACAGGACCGGTGTTTATATAACAATAATATTTTTATATTACATTAGTTTAAACAGAAATATTCTCACTATTAATTATTGTAGCATATGTACACTTTTAACATCAGTTTTGAGTGATGGTTTGTTGATTAACTATTGCGACATTACTAGCCACACTAGGGAGTGGCATACTTATGCGTTAAAAAGCCGATATGATTCCGACACACCATACAATATCGTGTGATTTTTCCGAATACTACACCAAATGCTCTTTAATAAGCCCAAAATACACAATATTTTATGCTTGTAATTACTGCCAAACACACACATTTTATAAATATTACAATAATTCCAATTTACAATTTTACACACTATATTTTAAAGAGAGTTTTTCTCATTCACCCAATTACTCATTTCGCTCTTAAAAATTATTCTGCTCTTCAAAACTTCATACCCAACTTAGTGATCTTTTCACCGTTGCTCCTAACAATTTTTTTATATTATTTTTTTTTCTTTTTTTTTTCTTAAACAAATAATTTATTTGTCATTTACAAATATTTTGGGTTTATTTTTATTTTTTCTATATACAGTGAAAAAAATGAATAAATAAAAATAAAAATATACAAATAGAATACACAGACACACGCAACAAAAAAATATTAAAAGTGGTTTAAATAAATATTTCAAAAAACAAAAAAAAACAACAACAAAAAGCTTTTTTTAAGTTGTTTTTATTTTGTTAATAATTCGGAAAAAAATCACAGTACACACACACATCGTACCACTTAGTAAATTCCTACATTCGCACATACTCGTTCCTTTAGCAAAAGAAAGAGATATACATAGGTATACGGTGGTAAAAAAACAACAAAATTGAATGGTTGGTTAAACAGATGATAAGTGGGTAGGGAAGTGAGCCAAAAGATTGAAATAAACAAAATCAAAACCAAATAAACAAATAAGAGCCCAAAAACAACTTGTTTTGATTTCCTTATCCTCCCAAACCCAACAAAAAAAAAGGATCATATTTTTTTTGCTCTTGTTGTTTTTTCTGGTTAAGGAAAATAGAAATATTTTCTCTTCCCTTTATTTTTCAATTTTTAATTCAAAAATTTGACTGTCGTAATAACAATCAAAATTTTTGTAAGAAGACGAGATCAAAATCAAAAACGAAAAAATAGCAATACAAGAGTTAAAGCATGAAAATTGTAAATTTAATAATGGTATTTTTAGAATTTTGAAATTAAAATAACAAACAATTAACAGGAAGCACAAGATGCTTTCAACAGAAGCGAAAAAAAGTTCGGTACGCGGGTATGGTACAATTCTTATAATTTAGGTTAACTTTTTTGTCTGAAGATTGGACAGATTAAATAAAGAGAAAAAATTATTGATGTTATCAAAATAAAACAGAGAAAAGTGAAAGACTTTTTGACAATAACAGCATTTTTTACATCTTAAGATTCTTTTGTCCCCGGGGAAGAAATTATTTTTTGTTTTGATAATTTTAAAAAAGGCATTAGAAGGTAATTAAAAACAATAAATTTCACCGTGTCAAGCCTGTGTAACTCGTACGAATTAATGTTTTCAATTGCTGTATGTTTATTCAAAATTTCATTAGTTTGTGTAATATGTGACCAAATAACTTTTGATATTGTATGACAGCTACCATAAGGGACCAAGAAATTCTCTTCATTTAAAGAACAAATTATATCATGTAGAGCATGAGATGAGTGTAGATGTTTGTGTTATTTAAATAAATTAAAAATTTTTAGTTAAATTAAAATTTATCTTAAAAAAATGTACGATTTTTATCCACCATTTTTAAAACGAACTTCAGATTCCACAAAACAATATTATAAGAGTAACTCATAAAACGAACGAAAATAAATTCGACATGAGATGAAAACGACGTTTTCAATAATAAGGGCTAAAACTCCTTCACCCCTTTTGTTTAGTTTGTTTAAAATTTTAATTCAATTGGGTGAAAATTAGAACGCTTTAAAACAACAGTCAAAACTGTTCCAAAAAAATATTTAAATATGAAATTGGGTCATAATTGGATGGGGGTAAAATTAAGAAATTAAAAAAATTCATCTTTCACAAACTCAAAAACATGCAAAATTTTAGTGTTAACATGCAATGTAATTTATCAGTTTCGAAGAACAGAAATCAAAAATGTTTGTATACCTATGTGATTTTTTGATTTATTTCACAGGTAAATTCATTTGTATGAGGGTTCTTTTGTGAATTTTGTCTGTTTAAAAAATTTATTTATTTTATTAAAACTTTTCATGTTTTCCGAAAGAAACGAAAAACTAAATTTCGGTTTTTCATAAATTCTTTCATAATTTCAATTTGTTGTTTTCATTTTCCTTTTCATTTTTGTTTGGAAGGAATTCCCAATTGAATTTTATAATACCAACCAATATTCTTTTATACTGCTATACAAAAATATTATTTTATTTTTTGTTGAAAATTTACACTGAACAAAATGTTCTAAGAAGGACTATGGACACGTTCCCATTTTGTTTTTATTTATTTTTCATTTAAAATCATAAATAAATCAAAAGTTTTAATTTTCTTTTTATTTTTTGGAAAAATAAAAAACTCCGAAATTTTATACTATTGGGATCTATTAGAGATTTTTATAACAAATATGAGAAAATTATAAATATTTTATTTTTTGCTCTTATTTGACTTAAGTACAAAAACTAAAGTTATAACGTTCAAAAATGGTAAACTCCAAAGGTTTCTTTTGTATTTGTTTGATTTATACGATGATCACATCGGATTGTAGGCAAAATATTATAATATAGGTCACTGTTATAGTTGGATTTTTTGAGGCCCTGTTCTTCATTTCATGAAATTTTTTCAATTAAATTAGTCCTATGTTTAACTGATAAAAACATCTGTTTTCTGGAATATTATAAGAAAATTAAAACAGGTGCCGGCTCAGTGGTAACGTGAGGATACCACCCACAAAAAACCATTTTCCAATTAAAATTTACAGATCCTTTAACATATAACCAAATATTTAAAATTGTTTAAATTCGAAATTATGCTCGGAAATAGTTAATGAGAAAGTTCATGCCGAAACTATTGAATGCCTCCCACTGAAATTTAAACGAAATATTTCAGGAACTTTATCCCGCTTATAAAAATTACAATATTTTTATACATGAAAAAGTAGTCTCTTTTTCTTCTCGTCTCTAGTGAAGAGTAAAATAATTAAGATATTGAATGAAATTTAACATTTTAGTACGCTAAATTTGAATATTCGCACACGGTATGGTAAACAGGGCGTAGCATATCTAGAAATATTTATTTAGAATAAGGATAATTTTAAAATTAATTAAACAACTATCACATGATTATGAAATATTGTAACTCAAATCCAATATAAGGTTAATAGAATTTACATGTTAAGCAAAAAAAAACAATTTTCTCTTTAAGTTTTCTTTGAAATTATGTTAACCCGAACGTCTGCCTAAAACTTTTTACTAAAACGGCTTCAACATAACAAAAATTTGCAATTCCAAATATATTATTAGAAAAAACTATAATAAATTATAATTTCAATAATTGAAAGAACCCCTAGCTTAACTCATGGTTTTAATTATAGAATTTATTATAATAGTAATTACAAGCAAACTGTGCGTCCCGTGCTTCAGACACAAACCTTTTACATTATTCTTTCATAATTGAATTGAATTTAAATGGAGGTTATGGCTAATTTCCATTCTAATGTTATAATTCATTATTCAATAGTGTGCATAATTTTATAATGGTTAGAAATTTCTTTTGATTTGCCTAAAAATTGATTTGATTGGCCCCTATATTTTTTTTGTAATTAATATTCAATTAAAATATTATTATTGTACAGACATTTTCAAAATTGAAATTAATTTGATAATGATTTTCAAATATTAAAATACTTTTGTATGTGAATAGAAGTAAGTGCTTAAAAAGTTAGCCTAAATATATGCAATAAATTATTAATCTGTCTAAAATAATTTTAATTGCTTATTACTTCAAATAAATGTGAAATACTAAATACATTATATATAATAGAAAATTGTTAACTTGCATAGAATTTTCAAAAATTTTTTGATTTTATATAAAATATTAATAATGATAGCAAGAGAAATAAATTATATTATATTAAACATTTTAATAATAAATTATAAATACATTCAATCAACTCATATTTAATTTAAAATATTTTCATATAGCTTGCTAGGATATTTTGTTCAATGATGTAGAAAAATTGATAGAGCATATAGAAAATATTCATTTTAAACATAAAATAATATTACATTAGGTATATGTGATTGTCTATAATATAGTAAAGGCAATATTTTTGCATAATAATTAAAATCATAAACATTATATAATTATGTAATCATTATGATGTAAATATCTATAGTATGTATGTGTGTATATAGGGAATTGAAAATAAATGAGGATAATTATAGCTTTAATATAGCAATAAAGAAAAAAAATTCAATTATTATCGTAATATTCTTGTATGTACAGCAGTGTTATTGTATAACAAAGTGTTACATTAACGCTATTTTCTTTGGTTTTAAACATGGGAATAATCAAATATTATAATACGAGTATGTATGCCCACATTGTATATTTTATGTTATGTATTGTGTATATTTTATGTGTGCAATACCATGTGTATATGAGTTGTGATATTTTTCATTATAATTTTTGAATGTTATTTTATTAACAAGAAAAATTAATTATTTTGCTATTCCATATATAATTCAATTATAATATTTTATAATTTCTTTGCTATTTATACATACGTACGTGTACATCATTCATTATAAGGGTAATAATTAAAAATTTTTGAATGTACTTGTACTATGTAGATTTTATTTTGAAATGTTTTATTAACATTTTGTGGAAATATCAAATTATAAAATATATTTTATATATTTTATATGTACATGAATTTTGTTCAAAAAATATTTTTATTTGCTTTAATCAAATAATTTCTATATAAATAGAATTAGTTAACTACCTAAGTATACTCAGTGCCCTTCCTTAATATTATAAATTTATTAAATTGTTAAATAATATTTTTTTGTTCCTACTTCTCTTCCTCTTCAGGGAGCGACCACAGGGCTTCAAAAAAATTCTCCATCTATTTAGCACCAATCTTTTAATATTTGTCCAAGTTTTTCCAGCTAGTTTTTTGGTGAGTGTTCGCCTCCCTATTAGTTGTGGTCTTCCTACATCCATTTTTTTTCCCTGTGGGTTTCACTCCATCGACTCTGCGCCTATTGTAATCGGCGCCCTTTGGAGTGTATGTCCAATTCATTTCCATTTTCTTCTTTTAATAGTAGACTTAACTGGTTCTTGACTCGTAGTCTCCCGCGCTTGTTATTCAATTGGGCCAGTGTAATATTGCAGATAAATCGCAGGCTGTGATTTTTCGCATGAAGAACGTTTCACTCCCATATAGCAACACCGACTTGACGCAACTATTTCATATTCTCAATTTTGTTGAGTTTTTTTTATAAACTACTTTCATAGATCATTCTGAAAAATTTTTCCATTTGAAAATCAAAAACTGGTAATAATAATCGAGGTACATTATGTATAGTTATAAATTTTAATTTCTTATCTCAAATATATTAAATAATAATAATTATTTTATAATAGAATGATTCTCGATAATAAAGGATTTTATGCAATTAACTATATACAAAATTTTATAAAGAATTATTTATTACTAAAATTTATGAGTATATTATTACTTCGACAATTAATCGATCTAATTTATAATTTAGTAGAGAACGTGTATATGTCACTTGTAAATATCGACTCATTATATGTATACTATATAATTTTATTTATGTACATACATATTAAATTAGAAAAACATAATAATTAACATTATTATTGTTTATTTTATAATAAATAACTTTAAAATTTTGAAAATTTGCAATGTTAACAAAAAAATTTTGGTGTTTGTTTTTTATTTTCTTAATAATTTAACTAAAGTACTCACTATTATCATTTACATAGTTATACATACAATGTTTCTAATATGTAAATAATTTATAAACCCAACCAACTATTTTTGAAATTGCGTTTACATGCATATAATAATGTTGTGTATACTTGAAGGGCTCATATAAATTTTACGTAATATATATTTTACATTAAAAATGCTGTCTTTGGAGTTGTTATAGGAAAGTTTGGAAAGTACTGGCATATTAGAGTTTCTACAAAGATAGTTATCATCATTTCGACGGCATGGACGCGGTTAAGACAATAGTCGACATTATGCTAAACAGCACACAACATTATGTAAACGACGATGACGAGAGCGTTCTCATTTTTAAATGAGTTGTGTAGACAACATAGGGTCTTCGCCCGATAGGGAGGTAGTCAGGTTTAAAAATCTCCTTTTGAAGGGTACAGACATCTTGTCATCTACTACTCCTTTATGTTTTGAAGTGAATATCATTTGATAGAGTTGCGTAACGTTCTTCACAAAAGTATCCGTCTCACGTTTCTGTTCGCCCCAACATGTGTGAATACTAAGATCAGTGCCACGTACTGTTCACCACCGTGTGCGAATACTAAGATCAGTGCCACGCCCTGTTGTTACCAAGATTCTGGAGCGTCATATAACACTCAAATTCTGGGATACACAATCTTTGAGAAATTTAAACGATTATCTCAATTTTAGTGGAAAAGAGAGTTTTAGTGGAGAAAGATTTATTTAAACGCACGGTCCATTTCATACTTTGCTCGATTGTTTGCAACCATCTCCTTTTTTATGTGTGATATTCAAATTTTCTTCATTTTAACATTGAAAAATGTAACTGTGCTACACTATTTCTGTTTATTGAATGAAACAGCTCCAAATTACATTAAAATAAAATGGATGATGGTAAATTTTAAATATTAAAATTACATACTGACATCAAAAACAAAATTGTTACTTTATACAATTTAGTTGTAATTTTTGTTTTTTTTTTTCGTATCTATATTTGTTTTTTTTTTTGAGAATTTTTCATTATTATATTATTATTCTTACAATGTATTTGAATGTATGCAAATGAATTTTTTGTAAATATTATTTGATTATATTTAATGTATAAATATTATGTAAAAAAAAAATGAAAATTTTATGTGAAAATTACATGCGCATATAAATATTTATTTTTGGATTGAAATTTTAGTATTTAAATAAATAAAAGAATTTATTTACACGCTAGATCGAGAGAGAACGAGAACGGGAGAAAAAAAGGAAAACTGTGCTATTTTTTGTTTTCGTTCTTTGTGTACAGTTAAATGTTATACACGAATAATGTAAAAAAAAAAAACATATTGGTATTTTTATTTATTTGTGAATTTAATTAGAATTTTATAAAATTTTATTGCTATTTATTTTTAACTTTTTTAATAATAAAATTCTTCGTATTATTTTTTAACATTCTATTGTTAATTTGTATAAAAATCAAAAAAATATAAATTTAAAAATAAAATGAATTTAATTATAAAAATGCCATTTTGAATTTTAACGGGAATACCATAAAGGTTTCAAAGTTTATTTTGATAAAAAGGGTTTATGAATTTTTTTTTTTTGTATGGTACAAGAAACAGGTTAACCGCATTCAAATTGTAAGAAATTATGGTTTTTTAACTTTTCGAGTTTTTGAAACATTTACTAACTTATTGAATTACAACCTTAAATGAGTAGGAATGAGTAGGAATGCTTAGTTAATATGAGGTACAATACAGCAGTCTACAAAAAATCTTGTTATTCTAGGGTCATTAAGTTATTATAAACAGTTCAACTCTTAAAATCATAAAATTTGGACAATTTTTATAATATTTTAAGGTAAAATGTGTGAATAAAAATCTTCAGTATTAATGGCGTATACTAGTGTATATTAACATATCGCAATTGTTTATTAACCTGAAGAAGATTTCAGTACAACTGATTTATTAACAATTTATTATTCTCCTAAAATGGATTATATAATAACTTTCAGATAAATTGCGGTTTTATTGTAACAATAATTTCAAGAATAATGTAATGTCTAATCCTTTTACATTTTCTGTTTTTGATAGTGGACTCTACTGGTTCCTGACTCGTAATTTCCCATAGTTCTGTACTTGTTGTTCATCTGGGTTGGTATATATTTTGCAATTAACTCACAGACACTTATTTAGCAATGTTTGCAATTTCTCAATGTTGCTTTTTTCGTACGAGACAAGTTTCACTCCCATATACTCGAATTTGTTGATCTAGAAAAGTGTGTTGATTTCCTCTCCAGAGTCATCCAAATGCCAATCTCACCATTTTGATTCTATTCTTGATATCTTCATCAGTACCACGCCTTTGAATGTGTGATTTTAAAAATATATACACTGAAATACTAGCTTGTATTACTATACTATAATTATTTTGTAACCTCAACAATATTTTCAGCAGAACAATTGATTTATTGAGACTTATAAATTGTGGCAATAATTTCAAGAACCGTGTAATATTGTGTGAAATATTTAGAGTAATCACATCAACAAATATGGATTAAAAAGCTTGTTTGAAGAGAATCGTTATAATAACAACATCTTGCCAATAAATTATTTGTTTCCTTATATACTGAGTGTAAATTTACAATATTATTCTAATTATTTAAGAAGTAATAATTTTCTTATAATTCCCAATATTGTCAAAAATATAATTAAAAATTTCAAATTTATTAAATAATATTTATTAGATGGCATCAATATTCAAATATCAAATTTCATTAAGAAGAACGAAATTGAATGTTATAAAAAAAAACGAAAAAATTGTGTGGAAAATGTAGATTTTTTTTTAATTAAAAAGCACTACAAACCCTAAGAGCACTAATCATTAAGAATGGGTTTCTAATCTTTATTTTTATTTTCTTTTTTAATTAAATACCTACTATTAATAAGAAAATTTCAAATTTCAAATATTTTGAATTTTTAATAAAAAAAAAAAAAGTAAAACAAAAAATCTTGTCTACCATCATGTTTCACTTTTTTTTTTATTCCTTAAATAATTTTCATAAATTTAGAAATATCGAAACAAAAAATTAAGAATAATTAAAAAAGAACAGAAGAAACAAAAGAAAAAATTTTCTTTTCGTCCTTTTGATATAATTAATACTTACCCAAACAACACACGCCTAACCTAGTTGGTTCTAAACCATTGTTTCATCAAAAAGAATATTATCCGTACTCACCCACGACTAAAAAAGTTTTAAAAGTAGCTATAAGATCTAAAGAAGAAAATAAAAGAAAATGAAAAATTTTTTTTTTTGAGAAAAAGGGAAAAAGAAATTAAATGAAAAAATTTATCAACTTTTTTTTTTTTGTTTAGAAATTTGATATAAAATTTACCATTCCCAATTATTCTCTCTTCTCTCTAAAAATTCTCAAATTTTATTATCTTTTTTAAATGATTCATCGATTGTCATAGCAAAAATGTAAAATTAACAAAAAAGAGAGAGAAAAAAAATTAGATAAGAAAAAAAGGGAAATTTTTTTTTTTAATTTTTTTTTTTGTTTTTAAGATTTTCTTGATTGAAAATAACCGTCATTTAATTAAAAAATCAAAGAAAAATTCTTCGAGTTCTCTACGCACATAATGAGAGTTACTGTATACTACATATTACCTAGCTACAATATACAGTCATCTTCAAATTTCAAAATGTTAAAAATCACTTACAAAATAATAAAATAGACTTATATAATATTGAACATAAAAATATTGTCTAACAGTCAAATAATGTAAACATTGTTACATGGGAAATATAAAAGAGAAATTTTTTCGTAAAAATTTACTTTTAGGAAATTTTCTCTGTTAGTTCTACTAATTCTAGTAAATTCTACTAATTTAGTTTACAATAAGTAAATAATATAATCGGATTTATTCTTAGATTCGATCATTTTAATAGCTACGAAATATTATTCTGTAAATCTGAGAACAAAATTTCTAATTCTTTCTTTCTCTTCTAACACAAGTAAGAGATTTTATATTTTTAATATTTTTATCAATAACCATAATTATTATTGCAAATGAAAGAATAAGTATTTCATGAAATTAACAAGTTCCACTCGGTCAAAATTTAATAAAGCGAAACGGGACCGAAAATATAATTTTTAAAAGTAGCGAAGACTATAAGTGCCTCTCACCAATTTATAAGTTTTGAGAATTTTCGAATATCAATTCTCTCAATAAATTATTATTATTATCTCAATAAAATTTTATTTGAAGGGAGTCTATAATTATTATTGCTGTTACAACGGAGATAATTTGCAGAAATAAATTTTCTTGGAATTCTTTATCTTGTGACGGGTAACAATGAAATGTCCTTATTCCAAAATATTTATTTTCTAAAATAACTTTTCCATTTTTTTTTTAAACGATTAATTCTCTAATATTATTATTTTTATTACTTTTTAATTAAAAAGCAATCAAAATAAAAATGGAAAACAATAAAAAGAATTCGCAAAAAAAAAAAAAATTCTAAAAATATTTCTGTCACAAATATAAAATGTGTTTTTAATTAAATTTAATAAACGTCAAATAATATGTATACATGACTATGTATGTACATATATATATATAAATACATCTATATAGGTAATATTTGAAAAAAAAAGATTAAGGAAACAAATAAAAACATTTCCCGTCGATCTGAACCAACTGAGTTATACCCTGCATTAAATACAAATTTAGAATTAGCTTCTATAGTTGTAGGGCAGTTATTCGAACCTGTTCATGAATACGTCTAAACTAGAATTGGGCAAATGACAGCCAAGTTTCAAGAATCTAAAATTATTATTTTTCCGAACATTTCAAATTAGCTATCAGAGTTTTATGGTATCGGAGTTGTATGGTAGTACAGTCATTTCATCAAAATTTTTGGAATGTATGTGTAAATATTTAGATAAAACTCTTTGAATTGGCAATCACCCCAATCCGTAGGTTGAATTGCTCCAATTTCAATAGTGTCAGTTGTTGGCAGAAAAAAACATTTTGTGAAAGTTTGGTGGTACTTGCTTTATTAATTTTTGAGTTATTGTGTCGGAAGGACGGATGGGCGGACGGACGAACATTTATAAATCAACGCAGATTTATACACTAAACAAAAATGTTATATAACAGCCGAGAAAGAATGTTATGTTGTACTCTGTACAAAAGTTATTATACCCTTCCCGACGGTGGAGGGTATAAAAATGGAAAAATGAAATTTACTTTCAAGTGTAGAATGGTACCTCCTCTCTTTTACTACTAATAAACGTAATAAGGATGCAAAAATAATAATTATATAGTGCGGTGACGGTTTAAAGATAAGGAATATAAAATTAGTAATCACACATTTTTAAAAGGAAAAGAAAAATTTTATATTATTATTCACAGAAAAAAATTTTATTCCAACCCCCGTCGCTCCGTTGCTTTTCTAGTTAAATTTTAATTTCATTTTATTTTCATCATTTTTGTTTTCATTAAGCACATGAATGTTTCTAAATTTTTAGGAAATAAGAAGAGGAAGAGGGAAATGAGAATGTAAAGCAAAAAAACAATAAGACCAAAAAGTTGTAATCCTAAATAATTTTTCAATTATCCTTTCTAATTTTCTTTTTTTTATAATTTTTTTGTGGTTTTTTCGTTTTTCTTGAAAAGACAACTAATTTTTTCCATTTATTACGCAAGTATCAATGCCTCCATTTTGTGGTAATTCGAATTCTACTTTAAATTTTTTTTTTGTTTTTTGTCATTGTTTTCATTTGATTGCGTATTAGATAAATTTTGATTTCTACAAAAACTTATAAATGAATTAATGAAAAAATGTAAAGCGTACGGGAATGTACTAACTGTCTACGTCGCAGGAATAGTAAGGAACTAGATGTATCAAGTCAAAGAATATACTAATGCGGAGATAAATTCAAAAGACCCAATATGGAAGGAAATGCTATAGTAAGCTTTCACATTTTGAAAAAGCTATTAAAAAAAACATGTATACCCAATCACTGAGCCCTCCTCAAAATATTAAATGTTTTTTACCCGTAAACAGAACATAAAATGAGTGATCATTTAGTCAAAGAGTAAAAATAGTTCATTTTCAACAAATATAATATTATACAAATTCTATAATCTCCAATTAATACTCAATATTGTAGATATTAACAGTCAAATTACTTATTCTGAGTAGAACAAAAATATAGAAATTTATAAAATTTGACTTCTACACACAACCAAAAATTATACAAGATAAAAAATTTATTTCAATAGCGCTGTTACCATGGCTATGATAGGATTAAAAGTTGAAAATTTTTGAATGAAATTTTACAAATTTTATAGAGAAAATTTAATTATGAATTTTCATTTTGCTTTTGTATAAAAGTTTATGTGTGTATGGGATTTTTATTTAAACTTGAAAATAAAAAAAATTAATAAACAAAAAGTTATTTTCAAAGCAGTCAATTTTCATAACTCGTTAGACAAAACTATAAAATGATTCAGACATTTTTGTAATTTCTAACATATAAACTGAAGTTATTCTTCATTCTCGGAGTTAAAAAATTTTCAGTTTTGACACCTAATTTCTCAGAAAATTCGCAACTCAATTGTGACTCAATGACTTACCATCATAAGCGGAGTCGTATTAGAAGACATTTTGCTTTATTGTAGTTAATTTTTAACTGTTAATGCTTAAAGATTAAGGAATAAAATAAATATTTTTATGACTTTTTTTTAAATTTTTTCTCAATAAATTAACTTGATCTTCCTAAAATTCACTAACGCTTAAATAATAATATGAAAATCCCTTTTAAACCCTACTTCCGAATTTTAAGAGTAGACAACAAATTCAGTCAGTTAGTTTCTTAGAAAAATTTAAAATCGCTCTCTAGTTCAGTTTCTGAGCCTTGACAAAAAATTTTCGACACGTCTCATAAAAAGTAGTTCATTTGCGCTTCCCTCCCTATTAAGAATTGCGTTTCCACCGAAAAATTCGGCATTCAAAATTTAGCGCTATCCTTTCTTATTGTGTGGAATGCGGTGACGGTAAAAATCAAGTTCTTGCTTTGTATGCAATTTTATGCGTATTAATTTTTGTAATAAATTTTTAAATAAATATTTGTTCTAAATTAATTACAAAATAATTGGCTTATTATTTTAACATTCGGAAAATGGTGTAAATTTGGTAAAGGATTCTTAGTGAAGAAAAATTAAGCAATAAAAATACTGAATAAAAATTTCAATATTTTTAAAACTATATTAGAGATTCTTTTTTCAATTACGAATAATTTTCAATTTAAAGAATATTATTTAAATTAAAGAATGAAAATTTTCACTACACACATTTGTAAAATTCACAAATTACGTATATAAACAAAATAAAACTTATAGCAAACTTTTCAAATTCATTATTCTTATTCAATGAAAAAATACAAAATGCAGCATCCTTTTGGAACGAAGCAGTCACGTTTATAATATAAAAAATATTGTATGCATATACACACATATTATGTATAAAATATGAATTGAAATTATGCAGCCAAAATCATTTTACGTGAATAGAGAATTGATATGCATACATGCATGATTTTGCATATTTCAAGGATGAAATAGATACAAAAATATTATTATTTTCTGTTTATTTTTTCGGATGCAGTTTTCGAACACTATGTTCTTTTTATCCCTCACGATTTTATAAGAAAATTAAATGAATTTTATTGAAAATTAATATGAAGTTTTTTTTTATGTACAGTTACACTAGTTATAAATTGTAATAATTATTTATTTTTGGGGATTCGATTTGGCTATACAGGTTAAGCATTTTTGAATTAAAACTTAAATTTTTTAAATAATTTTAAAAAATTCAGTAAACATTAAAATCAATGATTATTTCGAATATTAGGGGGACACAATATTTTGTGGAAATTTTCTTAAGCATTCTTAGAAATCAATAATATTTGTGACGTTTTATGTAACTACTTAATTTAAGAATATGGCAGATTCCAATTATGTGAAACTTGTTATGTGAATTTATTCACTCTTTTTCTACATACTGTTTAGGTCGATTGTAATTTTAATGGCATTAAATGCGTTTTGTGCCGTACAATATAGAGAAAAATGAGAAACCGGAATAAATTAGACTGCCATACAGCTGATGTAAAACGGAAATTTGTACGTCGGGGTACAAAGTGAGTACCCTAGAAATAGTAATAAGAAATACTAGACGTAAATGAGTACTTGTAATAAGAAACTTTTAAGAACTTGAATTTTACGAATTTAAATCCCATAATCTTTTTTTATTAAATATTTAAACAAACCGTATTACACTATTTTCTGAAAATTTTTATTTTTTGAAAATTTTTTTTTAATATTTTAACCATAAAGCATTCTGTTTTTGCTTTTAATTTATTTCACTTCAAATTTCATGTACAAAACTTTAAATTGAAATTTTGTTTTTGAATCCTTGTTCATTTTTTGTTCAAAGAAACAAAAATTTGAATACTGAGAACATGACCCCACTAGATTGCGTTGTATTTTTCCTATATATAATATGTATATTGCCTTACATGTAAAATACCCAAGTACATGAAATAATTCTAATAGATTGCATTATGAAGTATATGTATGTATGAGATTATTTACCCAAAAATCTATTTCATATTATGGCATCAATAATACAATACGAAAAATTTTTTGATGGACAATAGGCTATTGTTTAACAAGATTTCATTTTTGTAGGGCACATAGTTACAATTAATTAAACATTATACATTATTGCGTATATACACATGTATTATATATGTGTAATTGTATAATATGAAAAAATGAAATTTACATTAAAACAAACCATGTTTGAAACATCACTATTGAATTGAAGAGTTTTAGAATGAAATGAGAGGAAAGAAAATACAGCACTTGAACTCAGTGATATGAAACAAGTTTTGAGAAATTTTGTATACTACAAGATAATGATTTCCAAAAAAAAATTTCTAATCCGACAATGGTACATGATGGTATCTATGAAAGGCATTTATAATATAATAATATATGTAGGTATATGAAGGCGAAAATAAAATTCAAAATTAAATTACATTTTTATCCGTTCCATGTAATAGAAAATGTCAGAAATTTTTTTTTATTCATGTTGTATTCCTGTAACAAATCAGTGGCTTCAAGCACAAACGACTTAAGTCTGTTTTAGTGATTTCGAGATAAATGCATTTTAAACTTTAAATTAAATTTTGAAAAAAGTTGTGAAGTTTTTTGAACCAATTTTTTTTTTTATTGAAAGATAATTAAAAAAGGAAGCGATTAACTCACAAACTGAAGTAAAACAACTAATAGTATTCTCATAATTATGAAAAAAGTGAGATAGGCGGTTATACAAAATTTATAAAAAGCAATTTGCAAAGCATAACTCGACTTAGGCGATTTGTGAAAAATTACTTTTGTATTTTCGTCAAACTTAAGTCGACTTAAGCTGTTGTTGCAAAACTGAAGATATGGTTTTAGGTGACTTAAGTTATACTAAAAAGGGAAGAAATATATATATTATTTTAACATTATTTGATTTTTCACTTTTTTTTCAAATCATTGTCATAAAAAACATAAATTGAGGTAAAAAATGAATAAACTTCAAGTAAAAATTATTTCTAAAAGTTTAAAAATATTTTTTTCATTAAATTTAAGAAAGGTGACAGTATCTTTTATTCTCTCTCGGATTCTCCAGCTAAATATGGATGAGTATCTGCTAAATCTCCAGTCTTAATCTTTTTGTAAAATTTGTGAACCAAGTACTCTAAGTTTTTCTTTTTTTGGACTAATTTTCTCTTCTTCTTCAATTCGAAGTATATCTTGAAAATCTAACTAATTAACACCTCGTCTTAAAATATAAAAAATCTTTGTATAAACTGTTCTTGTAAAATATTTTTGGAAGTCAATTTTTTGAAATCTGTGGTGCGACTCTTTCCACTTAAGAGAATTTCAAAAGGTAATTCAATTACAAAAAGGCTTCATTGTGCAACGGATCTGACAAAGTTGTTACATTATTGTAAAAAAATACACATAAGGTAATCTCTAAAATGAGTTTATGAGTTTTGTGTTTGTTATTTTATTTATGCACTATGGTCCATATGACCTTCTTACTTGTTCATAATGATACTAAATGCGAATTAATTAAAATTTTTAAATCGAAAGCAAACTGAAATCGAGTGTGAGTCATTACAACTACTGTAATGAAAAGTCAAATTTGATAGTGAACTCGAACTCGTATAGAAAATAATAATTCGATACTTGTGATAATTAAATCTTGGAGACGTATTATTAATTACATATAGAGAATGGTTTGTGAGTCAGTTTTTCTCTAAGTTCTGCCGTAAAAAGTATATAGATCTCCGTAAAAAGTTGTGGCAAAGTAAATTGGTTCGGAATTTGCTCTCCTATCATAGAGTATATAAGTATTTGATTATCAAATAAACAAAGAATATTGTAAGTTTGCTCGACATTTTTATTTTAGCTGTCAGCATTTACTTTTCAATTAAGACTCCATACAAATTGACCACGAGTCAGTTTCGAGCGTTCATGTACTTGAGTGCATTCAGGAAGCCCGGTCGCGAAAGATGAAGCGAATTTTTCTAATCGTTCGGCAAATTGTAAATGGATTTTTCTTAAAAGAATAAAAGTAGAAAGCCTTTCATATTTTTTTATCTCTACAGATATGTTCATATGGCCAATAGGACCCGAAAACTTGCTTTTGAATGTTGTCAATTTTAAAATCAGGATCGTTAATACAGTCACCACGACCAAAGTCAATTGCGGTTTTCAAAACTGTATTAACTTCGGTTTTCAAAGTAAGATCTGTTGTGTAAATACTTGTTTATTTACTATAGGACCAGTTTCGCTAATTTCTATGCTTTAAAACACTTTGAATCCGTTATGTTAGTTTCAAATATATTGCAATACCTATAACATCCGCCACATCATCTCAGCTCTCCTAGCAAGTTCCAAATTTTTTAATGTACATTCATTAAGCGTGAATAAAGTTTATATTGGATAATTTTTGCATTATTTAACAATTTCCAACATCAGCACATTTAAAAACAATAATAAATAACTGTCTTTGTAAAAAATACTTCCTTCGAAATAACAAAAATATCATAAATATTTGAAAATCGAAGAAATTTTATCTCACGGAAATGAGTAATAAAAAGTATGACAAAATATTGTTATTCCCAGATGTACCAATTTTATTTATTGAAAACTCTTGCAAATTATAATAGTTTGAATATCCTAACAAAATGTGTTTTACTAGTGTATAATAAAAGTGTTGTTTTGTAATACAATAATTAAAATAAAAACTCTTGTTAAACACAAAAATTTGATCTTCCTAATAACATGTGTTTTACAAGGGCGTAATAAGACAACACTTTGTTTAATAATACAATTATGTTAGACCACAAAGGCAAAACAATCTACCATCAGGTAGCTAGCCACGTGTCATTTTAACATGGGAACTCCGTCAATTGAAAAAAACATTTGTCGCAGGTAAATCACGAAATGACCTACAAGATTATTATTGTTAAATAAAAAAATTCAAATCTTAAACATGGGATATTTGGGTAATTAGAGCATTAATAATGCAGGTAACTTCTGCAGATGTTTTATATTTTGTGTTAAAAAATACAACAATTTTACGTGTCGCTGAATGTAAATCATGAATATAAAGTACCTACACTATATATCACATAAAATAATATGTTAAGCGTTATAAAATACTTTTTATTATAAAAAACTAAAAAATATTCTATACTGATCATGTATGATTTCGAACACTAAACGCTTAATTTTGGTTTATTGTTGTTATTTGCACGCGTTATAAAAACCTAACTCAACATAAGAAGCCTTTTGGAATATAATTGTATTTGCAACAATCGCCTAACTCGAGATGAGTTTAAAAAACCACCAATTATTATTTTACACAAATCGCTTATGTCGAGTTAGTATTTAAAAAAAATCAAAATTAATTTTGCAACAAAAGCCTAACTCGAGATAAGCGGTTGTAAAAATTCATACAAATAAAAAAAAATGTCACTTATTTTGATTTGCAACAATAGCCTATCTCGAAATAAGTGGTTTGTCAAAAACATAAAAAAGATGTTTTCTGCTCCTAACTCGAAATAGGCGGTTAGTGCAAGTGCACATAGCTACCATTTCGAGTTAGGTCATGTGTGAATTCGACAATAACTCCGGCTACAACAGTCGTAGAACCACCAAATTTTGTGAGCATATGAAACTCAAAGCGGAGAATTCGCTGGTAAACATATCTCATTTTTGTCTTAACTCGAGTTAGGCGGTTTGTGTTTGAGGCCACTGAAATAATCATTGTTCATTTTGTCCTTTACATGTTTTGTATGATACTAGTTGTAAAATACATAATGATTTATAATGTAAGGGTTAAAATATTACCTAAGGGTACATATTGGTGTGTTTTCAATAAAATAAATTATTAATATGCGTGGCAGTGTAATAAAATTTAGGTACTTGACGTATAAGTTCGGTTGAATGTTGTTTTAATTCTGAACTTGTCTGTATTAATAAAATTTTAAGATTTAATTAAAAAGAAATTAATAAAATGTTCGTAAATCTAGATAGTACTCTCTAGGCTATGCAATCACTTTCGCAGTTATTTAAAAATTTGAATAGGGAATACAAAACTATACCTAGCTTTTATAACTATTGAACACTATTATTGCCAATTCAATTTCTGTAAAATCCAGTATAGTACAGGTGTTCACGCATTTATTTCTAGGGGTAATCTTTGACAATATCTTCATTCAATAGAGATTCAACTTTGTACAAGCCAATAGAGCAGCTCATTTCTCATTCATTTTAAGACTCTTTCAAATAATTAAGTTTTCAACACTAATTTCGATTTTCCGAAAATGCGGTCTTCGGCAAGAAAACGACTAAACTCGATGAAGTGTACAAATACATTTTGATTTAAAATATTGCGATATTTTACTACAATCTATATAAACGATACCTTAAGACTTTAATTTACATTAATTCCCAATTATTTCTAACAATATAACAGTACCATTTTCGAAGTAAAATGAAATTTTCCTTCTAATTTTCAATTTTAGCTTGTAATTTTTTTCGTTTTTCTTTAATTTTCTCATCATTTCAGCCTTAAAGATGCCAAGGATAACTGCTTATTATACCTAATACATACACACACGTCTTCTATCTATTTCATAATCAATTTTTTTTCTAATATTTTATACACTCATGTATGCCAGTTTTTCTTTTCATTTTTCTCTTTTTTTTTTGCTACATGCATAATATCCCTTGTTTCCTTTTTGTCATAAATTTCGATTTGCATCTATCTCATATTCTTTTTTTTTACATTAGATTATAGTTCACTCATTTGTTCATTTATCATTGGACCTTTTTAGACCTATTCATAGGAAATTTTGTAATACATACACCTAAACTTGGATATCACAACAGAATGCAAATATACTACAAATTATAATGGAACATACAGCCATACCATTATGTACACAGTATAAATTTAAATTCATCTTCTTGACTGAGAGTGAAGAATGGGCTAAAAAGCCCAAACAAAAAAAAATTAAAAAAAAGGGATATTCAGATGAGATGTAAAATACAAACGTGTTTATTTGCAGTCTTTCTTCCTGCAACTATATGTCTATGATACCCAAATCAACAACTTGTAATGGAAAGATGAATGTTTCAACTACAGAGAAAAAAAAAATTAAAGGAAAATAGGAAAAAAAACTGAAAAACGAACTGAAAGCGAGTGTTTTTAAGTGTAAAATAATTTTTTTTTTTTTTGCTTAATCGAAAAACTGTCCGTACTTTTTTGTACAATTCGAGTGCACAATTGTACTTACCCACCAACAACAACAGCAACAAAAAAATCACAAAATAAACAAAACAGAATTGAAAATTGAAAAAAAAAAAAAAATAAGGATTTTTTTTTTGTTTTCTTTTTTTTTTTTTTGAAAATTTAATAGGCACGAATCGAAAACGTGGAGGAAATGAAATGCAAAGGTTTACTACTTTTTCATTTTGTATTCTCATTTTCGTGTCCAATGGTTCGCTTTTTTAATTTGATTTTTTTTTATTTTTGTATCTGTGAATGGGAAAAAAAGGGATTTTTTTTTTTTTTTGTTGATTAATGTAAGCGGAAAATGCATTTTTTTTTCTACCCTTATAGTTGTTTTTTTTTTCTGTTATTTTCTATTATTTTAATACATTTTTTATCCATACAAAAAAAAATCTGTTTCATTGTTCATCAAAGGATATAATGGTAGAGGAGTCATCCCTCGCACAATATTGCTCGTAATATTCCAAAAAAAAAAAAAAAATGTAGAAAGAAATTCAAAATCACGATGAAAATATCACGAATTGATCGTAAACAGAAAAAAAAATAATTTTTTTTTTCTGCTATTTTGTAATTCTTTCTTACAATTTGGTGCTTTTTAGCTGAAAATGGTATTCTAACGAAAAACGTTTTTTGAATATTATTTTTTCTTATATTGTATAAAATTCAATCCTTTATTTTTATAGATGATGATACTCTGATGGTCATTACTGATTGTTGCGATATTCTCTTTTTATAGATGAAATGATGGGAAATTGCCTATTTTCTATGAAAAAACAAAAGTAAAAGATGTCATGAAAATTTTGTTTTGAATAATGGGTAATAAAGTTCTATTATTTAGGAAATTTCATCATGAATCCCGGGTCATGTCAAAAAAATATTGTAATTATTCTTGGATTTCATATCAATTGCAAGTACCTATCATCTGTAGGTAATATCTTTGATATTGTAGAGAAAAATTCACATAACGAATCACAAACGATAAAAATGTGACACTGATTGCCTATTTAAGAACAAAATTTGCTGGAAAATCTTCGATAGGAGTAAATGCTGGAAAATCTTCGATAGGAGGCTGGATAGTAAAAGAATATCATAAAAATAAAAAAATTATTTTAATAATCTTGACAAGAAATTTTCAAACAAAACATGAGGCATAAACTTAATTTTTCGGTTATGGAAATATTTTGAAAGAGAGTGCAGGCAACACACTATAAATAAGTTTTAATTTTTTCTACAATTATTATTCAGCCCTATAATGAATTCCACGCCTAAAATCTTGTGAATCCTGTGAACACAAATTCTTTTCGTAGAAATTATGAAACAGTAATGACAGCACAATTTTTCGGAATGACAAAATCAATATTTTTTAAAATATCCTTTGGAAGAAAACTTTTGAACTTTCTTTAGTTTTTGAATAATTTTTGAAAAGTAGAAAAAACATTTTTTTTTTTTTGCAAATAAAAATTCGATTCTCTTCATGGTAGCTGCATAATTAGTGGAAGAAGAAAATAGAGATTTTTTAAGTTCGGAGAAATTCTCTTTAAATTTCTTTTTTTACGAACGTAATTTATAATTAATTTATAATAACGAATATTCGGGGTAGAATTTCAGTAATTCGGAATTGACAATATGATAATCGTAGTTTTCCGAATTTCAGGCGTACGAATGAAATTCAGGATAGAGCTGATTACGTTTCATTTCATTATTGATTTGAACATGAAAAAAGGTGATTCTCAGACCCTCAGTGATATTTGCGAAAATGAAAGGAAACAAAAACTAACTCAACTGGTCTATGGTTGATCCCGATCAAATGTGTTTTACTCTATTACTAATTACCTCTAACTGAACTCGAACTATAGTGACGTACAGCTTTCTAGGCGGAGAATTTACCATCTGATCTACAGAGGTATGAAAAAATAACCGGAAAGTTGTTCTTTTACTCAGCTCAAATTTACTGTAGGTTGAATACTTTATTAAAAATAATCCAAATTTGGATGTTATCCTTTTTGAATATTATTCAAAAAAAAAAATCCAAATTTTTCAATTTCAATTCGATTCAATTATATAATTTTGATCTGAAACTAGTTTTTAATTCCATTCACATCAAAATTTTAAAAGAAAAAAAAAAAGATTAATCACAAATAACAACATTCTTTCATATCAAAAAATTTCCGAAGCATGACACAGTAAAATTTTCCATTATTACCTAAAAAAAAATGAATAAAAATAAGAAGGTATTGAATTTAAATTGGTTTCTTTTAAGGTTGGTATGATGGGACGGTGTAGAAGAAGGCAAATGTTTGTTGGCTTTTTTTCTCGATTTATTTTTATAATTATTTCTCTATTATGGATATTTTAATTGAACCCCCACCTCGTCCGCCCCCATCATAACACAATATAACGAAACTGATTGTCGTTAAATTTGACCCGTACACGTTCAGTTCACATACGCAAAATTTTTTTTAATATTTCGATATTTAAATCTCGTTAGTATCCTATTTTTTTTTTTGTACCTAGCATATCCTCTCCAGTTTTTTTCGTAGAGATCTCAATTTCATTTTGTTTTTACGTTCTATATTTTATTTTAGGGTATCTGTGCTTCAATATCATAATATAGCAAGAGATTTTGTAGACCCCTGCTAACAAAATATTCTTTTGGTTTTTGTTTTTCTTTTGTTTTTTGTGCAAAATGCAAAAATTGACATACATTTTGTATTTCTATCAAAGCCGACATTTTCATTTCATTCTCAATGACACTATGCTATGGCTATGATGACATGAAGAGTAATTCACCATAATTTTTTTTTTCTATTTTTTTTTTTATTTTTAATTTTGTTTTAATTTTCTTTTTTTTTTAATTTTTTTCCAATTCACATGAAAATGATGAGCGTTTTTTTTTCCTTGTTTTCTGTTGATATGACCAGATCATGGACATTTTTTGTTTTTTTTTTTTTTGGAGAAAATTTCATTTATGACAACCCCACAACCCTCAGTGTATTATGGTAGAATAAAACAAATGCAGCAGCATTAAAATGAACACAGAAATGAACAGAGAAAAATCATGTTTCAATATTTTTAAAAATTATCAAAAAAAAAACAAATTTGTTTTTACCCTTCTATTTTTACTTAAAAAACAAATCGAGAACCGTGGGTACCTACAAAAGAAAAGGAAAAATTCTCTCAACTTTTGGTTAATTTAAAAAATACAAAACAAAAAAATAAACAGTTTCTATATTATGGTGTGTATATTGTGTATATAAAAGATTCTCTCCCGCAAATCATTCTTGCAAAAACAAAGCAAACGAGCCGATAACAAGAAATAAGAATATCATTAAAAAAATTCTGACCGAAAACAACATTTTCGGCAAAGAAACAAAAATAAAAGAATTTTACAAAAAAAAAAAACAGAAAGCTTTGCAATACAACACAAAACAAACAAAGTGAACAAAATTAAAATATTTCCTGAAAATGTCCTTGAGCGGATATTCGGAGTTCAAAACAAAAAAAATGTGTTTATTTAAAATTAAAAGTAAAGGAAAAGAAAGCAATAAGAAGGAAAAGACTAAAGAGAAATTCTCTTTTTTTTTTAAAAAAAAAATGAGATTTTAAATTTTCATTTTAATGCAGCCAACTGCACAGAGAGTATAGGAACAGAGAAGATGTGATAATGTATAGAGATGAATTTTTTACGGTCATCAGTTTTGATTAAATTCCGGAAATTACTTGGATACCCTATATTATTTTATGATATGATGGAATTTTAAATTGAAAAAGATTTTGTTTGGTATAGACAAGATTTACAGCCAAAGGTGTGTTCTAATAAATATATTTGGTTTTCTTATCGTTAAATTCTATTCTTGCATTACGATATTACGTTAATATATACGTATATTTTTAAAGTACAAAAATAATTTTAACTATTTTAATACTATAGAATGTAAGGGTATATTACATTCTAGACTACTATGTTAATATCGTGGGAGTACGTATTTTTGTAGCATATTTTGGTAGCAACCAGCGCTGCTCATCACAGGTCTAGAGCGCAAACCTATTTGATGTTGTGACTGTCAAACCTGATTTAATGTGGCGACAATTTTTAAGTTTTACAGCAATAAAATGGAGGGAATGTAAACCTATATGATCTTTTACTATGTTTTTGGTATTAAAGGACTCATATAGTATTCACCCAAGTAACACCATTCATCAACGTTATATATAAATTTTTTTCATATTGAGTATAAGTTAGCAATTTGCCCTACTATCGCAATCTCTAAATTTCATGTAGATTTTTATTGTAATTTGTGGCGATAATATTTTATATAGAAGAAATTTTCAATATTTAGAGCAATAAATGAACTCAAAATAGTGACTCCATAATATTATTATAAATACATTAATTTTTATAACCCAAAATTTTTATCTGAATTTAATTTTCTGGAAAATTATTTAATAAAAGTATTATAATATAAATTAGAGAAGGAAAAATTTTTTTAGGAGAGATTGCAATGGTATTGAAAATATTTTTTTTTTTTTAATACTTTTATTATTCAAAAACTATGGCAGGCAGCCATGAGCCATGAAAATACCAAAATAAGGAGCATAAAAAAATAATGATTTTTTTTTTTAGTTTTGGCAACTAAACGCACATTTACTGTTTTAGTATTTTTTTTTGTTTTCGTATTTTGTGCCAACATTTTTATACCGATTTAGTTAGTTGCTGGTTTTCTTTTTTCTAACATAACTAATATATAAATTTGTTATGTTATATCAAGCGTTAATAAAGGATTTCAGATCAAATTTCAATTCGTCCATATAGACATGAATTTTTTTTTACATTTTTTGGATATGGTACAATACAAATATCCGCCAACAATAATCATACTATCATAGAGAAAATTAAACGACCCCCCCTCCCCCCGCACCACAATAACACTATAAAATGGTTTTATAGTAAAAGTTCTCTAAAAATCAAACAATTAAAGAAAAATGTTAAAAAATATTTAAAAAAAAAAACAGTTAGATAAAAATGCATGCAGACATTTATTATAACGTTTTTGGATAAACTATGTAGAATCAATACCCTTCTCTCTCGAGTAGAATTAATTTTCCGCTTGTTAAACACTAAAAATTTCTAATAATTTTTTTTTTATTTTTATTTTATTATTTTTTATTGTTTTCAATTATTATGAATGTGTTTTCGTCCTCCCATATTTTTTTGGCAAAATTCCAATTAAAAAAATATTATCTATAACTACTTAAGGGTAGGTATACATATAGATATTATATAGAAGAGGTAGATACTATCTACTAACAATTTAACTATTCTTAAAAGCGTTTTAAAGAGCGCATATTATTCAATTTGACTTTAATAGAGTATACTAGCATTATTGAGAAACTAAACTTTTAGTTTTAAAATTTTAATAGTACAATGTTCAAGCAGATCCTGTTGCTTTAATAGGTAGTTTTATTTTATTTGTTTTTTCCTTAAGAAATTTCTAATTACACTATTTTAATATTAGAATGGTCACGTCTTCTCTTTCATTAGTTGAGTCTCATATTATTACCAGATATACGGTGTATCTCCTCATTTTTACCTCAATTTAGTGTTGCAAGGTATATTATGTGTTGCAAGAATAAGTATAATATAACGGATAAAACTATAATATATGTTAATAAATTTTTACTGTTTATTATTGGAAATTCAAATAGATGACCATTTATTAATTTTTCGTTTTAGTGAGCAATATCTCGAATTTATTGGACTAACAATATCATAATAATAATTGTTATCGTACATTCTTTAACTCTCCTGACTCATTTCATTTGATTGTATGACAATCTCACACTCCCTTGTAATAAATTTCGAAAAGAGGGGTCGAGGAGCCGTAAGTTTAAATGAAAATTTGTATAGTTGAATTGAATCACTAAATGATATAGTGATAATATTATCGTAAAAAATTCGATATTATTATTGTGAACACAAACCAATTCATACAAATCATTTGAGTCTATAATAAAATTTCAGGCGTTTTGAGTCTATAATAAAATCACGACATTTATTTACGAAAATTATTCAATCGTTCTTGGTAAAATTTCTACCAGCTAAGAAGTCTTGTATTTGACAACACTGAATTAAAAATATTTTGTTAAACAGAAAATCTCGTCTATTATAGTATTTTCATTATAGTAAAATATCCTACGGAATACCTATATATATAAATAACGGAATACCTGTGTGGAATATTTATCACAAAAATAAATTAGATTAAAAACGAATAATTCGTCCTTATAAATATTGTACCTGAGATAATTTAAAAAATAAAAACAAATATAATTGGTTTTTTGTCTAAAAATCATAAACAATAGCTACATTCAAAAAAATAAGAAGAAAAAAATTAAAAAAAAAAAAATTTCTAACAAAAAAAATGTCACTAACAACATTTTTTGAAACTTGATACAAAACTTTAAGGATATTCGAAGCAATACTATTTTGTATCAACAAAAAAAAAAAATTTTTGTTCAAAAAAATTTTAATAACTAGTAGATATAGAAAAAGAAATTTTTTCAATTTAAAATTGCCCTATAGTCATACGAAGAGCTATTACATTCCATTCCATCCAGCCCCACTCCCCCATCCTTCTTCGGACAGGCGAAATAAAAAGTACTAAATTCTTAATAGAGAGAAAAACATAAAAATAATAGAGAGAAAAAAAATAAGAAAATTCAGAGAGAAAAAAAATTTTTTCACTTTTTAAAAAATTTTTAATTTGAAAAAAATCATAAAAGTTTTTGACACTTTTCATAAGAAATTTTCAATTTTCTTTTCTTCTCATTTTTTTCTTCTCTTCTGTTCTCAAATATCAATTGATTTGGAAATTCGAATATATTGAAAATATTTTCATAAAAGTATCAAAGTTAATCTTCTTTCTATGGTTTCTGATATTCCTGTTTTCCGTATAATATAAAACAAAAAAAAAAAAAAAAGAAAACAGAAATAAGAAAGCCCAACAAGTGGATTCTGACTAAGGGCACATGCCTATATATTTTTTGAATATTTGAAATTTATTTGACACATTATTTAGGTATTAATAATTTGAATAAATTTTTTTGGTTTTTTTCAATTTCAACAAAGTTGGTTTGGTGGATTGGTAAATTATGAGAAAATATTTTTTTTTTCATATTTTAAATTGAAAATATTTTTATTTTTTAAATTGTTTCTAAAGGCTCATTTGATTTGATTGTATTCTTGATACCTTGATTGCAAATATAATGGAGGGTGTGTTCAGAAAAACAATCAAATTTTTTTTTTTTGTTTAAAAAATATTGAAAAAGTTTTTTGTTATGTTTAAAAATTTTGTGTAAACTCAGATTGAAATTAATTTTTAATGTTAAAATTTAGTAAGAGACGTAAATGCGTGCTAGCAAAATTATGTCTTTATAATTTTATTAATTTTACTTTAGGCAGGTATAAAAATATAACGGTTTTTCATAAAACTAAATCTCATTCTTTAAAGCAAGCTTCCAGTGCTAAAATGCTAACATAAATTTTCTGTTAAGTTGTTTAATGTTGGAAAAAAAAAACACGCTCGTTCGACTTCTGTTCTCTCAATATTTTATGGGTACAAATTTTTTACCCATATTGTGAGAGTAATACTCGTAATAAATTTTCGGGAATTTTCCTAAAAGTAGATGGAAATTGCGAGAATAACAATAAATTTTCGAAAATATTCCTAGAACAATAATATAAAAAAACTTCTAAATTCAGGATAATTAATTCCAGAATTTATTTGAAAAAAAAAAAAAAAAATTATGAGTCTCTTACAAATAAAGGCAGTAGGAGTAAGCCTATAAGAGACGATGTATTATTATCTAGCCCGCATGTGTGTCACTTCTAATTCACATTTTCGAGATGCTAGTTAAATCTTTGCTCCCATAAAATTTTATGTTATATCAAATTGTCAATCAAACTAATATCGTTAAATTGTGAATCATTTATATAGTTGACTATTGTAACTTGCATGCCACAATGAGCATTTCGATTATATGAAAATCACAATCAGAACAATACCGGAATGACGTAGTTGACCTGTTAAAATGAGGGGGAGAAAAATTTTTTAAAAGTAAAGAATTTCAAGAATTTTGTTCTTTTATTGTTTGTAACAAAGACAAAAAACAAAAAATGTTTTCAAACAAATTTTTTTTTTTTTAATTTTCGATTTTTTTTTTAAATTTGTTTATTCTTTTTTGTTTTTTTGTTTTTTTTTGTTACACAGTTATGATGTGTTATTTGTTTTCGAACAAGAAAACTTTTTGAATTCAAAGTGTTTTAAAAACGATTTTACTTTGCCTGTTACATTTTTTTCCCTCAATTTGCAAAAAAAAAAAAAAAACTGAGGAAAAATGAATAAAAAAATTTTGTAAAAGAAAATCAAATAAAAATTTCATCAGAAAGTTTTTAGTTTGTGTTCAGAAAAAATTTGCAAAGAAGAACAAAAAAGCCGAAATTCAAGAAAAGCCTAAAACAAAATGAAAAAATAAAATTGGCCTTATTGAAATTTCGAAACACATGTTAAAAAAATCAAAAGTTTTTCGAAATATTTTTATTGGTCTTGTAATTTAAACAATTTACAAAAATGTCTTAAAAAATGAATAACCGTAAAATATATATGCAATTTTTAGATGATAATTTAGGAAAACATTGGGGTTTATTGTGGCAAACCAAGTGGAATAAAAGAATATAAATTGAAATTTTATATTGTGGACAAAAACCAACATATTCCAGAGGTTTGTGTCCACAGTTTATTGGTATATTTATGGATATGTATGAATGGAGCTTGTTTGGTAAAGGATTTTTAAGTAACTATCTCGATTTAGCATAGGTCATTGACTCAAATGGAACTAATTGATTTTATATTGTAAAATAAATTTTGAATTAACCCTGATTTCAAACTACTTTTTGTACATTGTATTGAATAACAATTTACATAATTTTAAATCTTTGCTATTAATAAAATACAAAATATTACTTATAATATAATTAATATGATTAATACTTGTAGGACTTACCCTTTCATTAATTTTCCAATTGTTTGATAAACAGCTTCTGAACATAAGTAATTTATAAAGAATATTACCAAATTTTACCAAAACTGCAAAATGCAAATTTCATTTTTTGCTAAAACAGCTGCCACATATATCACATATTCCATTAGAAATGTACACTTAAACATCGTAGGCACAATTATTCTCTATAGCCATTTTGAACGAACTGATACAATTTTTGTTAAATTTTAATTAAACTCCAGAGGGAGAGAGAGAGAGATAAAATATCCAAATAATTGAAATTAACTACCCAAACAAGTAGAACATTTTATAAGTACCAAAATTTTATTAAATAAAATAAATTTATTTAAGTGAGTTATTATATTGTGCTAAATGTGTGTATGTATGTGTATGCTCTCTAAACTTTTCTCGTTTAACAATGTGTTTGTTTAACTGTCAAAAGTTTGTTTAACAAAAATGGTTAAAAATTTCAAAATTTTCTTTAACTTTTTTTTTTATTATTATTAAAAGAATGTCACAATATGGTCGAATATTTTTTTGGTCATTCTAAAACTCATGGTGAAAATTCACCACAAATCTACATAATATACAGTACAACAAAAATATATAACAAAATGTATAACAAAATACTTTAATTTTAAAATTTTATAAACTGAAAATATTATAAGGAATACAATAGACTCTCGTATATTTTTGTTCTATTTAACGTAGTCAGAGGTTAGACCAAGAGTATGCGGTCAAAATAAAATATACGACAATTTCTTTAATTTATATGGAAACTTTTTTTATTATATTTAAAAAATATTTTTGGTTTGAAAAAAAATTTCAATTTAAATTCGTGTTCAAAATATAAAAATTTGTTAATTTTCAAAGGTTTTCATTTAAATTTATTTTTTTTAAATTTTAAATGACATTATAAAATAATTTGAGATATTTGTAGGTTTGTAGATGTGTGTACCATTGAAATTGAAAAAATTTATCAGGGTAATTTGGATTTTTGCCATGATATAGTAAATTTAGTATAGTAAACTTAAGTATAAGATAATGAAATTTTTAAATTTTGAGTTAATTTTAGGCTTGGAAAGGTACGAGCCTTTTCTTTTCTGTAGGGATGTACTTACGGGAAACCCTGATTTTTACGGATTTTTAGGCATTCTGGGATATGAAAATGGGCTGCCTGAATCTTTTTCTTGGGCAAAAGAAGTTTGTACTTTTGCGGAGTACATTTTCTCGGCCAGTTAATATTCGCAGTAAAACCTTATCGCAAAGAAAGTGAGACAAAGTGAGACAAATCTCCTACATAAAATTATTCCAATACAACAGCAACGAACACCACCTGAACATCCAATGTTACTGCCATTTTCGAAGTTTTGTTGTACCAGACAGTATTGTTTCTCTTTTATAATGACTTTCTTCGGAGTTTGCGATTAAAGAACTATTAAAAATTCGGATTATAAAAATAGTAATAAAATTGTGTAGCACTTAACTTTTCTCGCCCCCATATTTTATTTTCCAGTTTTGTAAATCGTTAAATTTTAACATTTTTTTTAGGTTTAAAAAAAATTCCCAGTATGTGTTGCTTTCCTACTTTTTGTTTTTTTTTGTACAAAATCTGAAATTAGTAATCGGTTAAAAAAATTTCAAATATTTTTTTTTTCCAAGATTTTTTTTTATCGTTCTTTAATTGTTTTTTTTTTGTTCTGTTATAAAAACAAATGTTTTTTAAACGTCATTTTTGGTTTATCTATAAGCGAACATCTACCTATACTCATAGTTTATTCATTTGTTAAAAATTTTTTTATAAAAGTTTTTGTGTTTTTTGTGGCTCTCTACAAGAGTAACACCAACGATAACTGCATAACGAATTACAGAAAAAAAAAAATCAACTATGCATAAAAAAAATTTTATCTGTATGTAAAATAGAATTTTTTTTTTGTTTGTTAAATTGCAATCAAAGTTTTTTTTTTTAAAGTTTTTACGAAAGGAAATTTCAAAATATTTGAAAAAGGATGTTAAGCATTAAAACTAACATTAAAGTAACCTAGTAATCTTTGGATTAATAATTTTTTTAGTTATTATTTTTAATCACTGTACTGTAATGATTGTCCTCAACTCACTTTATACACAGAAAGTGAGATTTTAAACAAAGTATCATGGTGATAAATTTTGAATAATAATGAGTGAGACAAAGTGAAAGCATGACGTGATAAAACCCAGTGATTTTGAATTTATCGAAAATTGAAGTTCAATATTGAAAATTTCAATATTAATATTTTGCCCTAGCTCAATTATGATCTTAAGTAAGAGCATTCAAGCAAATATTAAATAAAAATTAAGATTCATATGGGATTTGTAACAATATATTGACGTGAACCTGTTCGGAAACTCAAAAATGAATTATCAGGAATTTAGGCTACTCATGTCAAATTTAAATAAGACTTAAATCTCGATTTTCAATAGAAATTTCGAAAAATAGATGGTAATTAAGCATGATGTGAACAGAGTTCAGTTTTAAAAGTAATTTTGATATTTTTAAAATGGCACTGTTCCAGTGTTAAACAAGCATTCAAACTTTGACTGTTCCTGTTCACACCCCGTTTCCAACAAGTTCAAAGAGATTGGTAGTGGAAGAATTTAAAGAAAAAGAATTTGAAATGTAGTGTACATGCCACTGATTTGACCTGAACGGGTTGGGCAAGAATTCCATTCCACTGTACCAGTTTAGAAATTTACTATTGAATTTTTTTCGAACCCGACCACAAACTATTTATTTATTTACCTCGTTAGGTAGGTACAAGACGAAACAATGTATTTTTTTTTTTTGGGAAGTGCAAAACGCCTTCGCCACTTTGTATCCAAACCATAATTATGCTGTTATTAATACATAAAATTATATACGTATAAATGTGCGTATGTATGCACATATACAAAATGTTTTCATTATTTTTGTTGCAGTAATTTTAAATGTGATGATCACAGCATTTTGTTGATGAATATTTAAAAAAATAATGCAAAAAAAAAACATTTTATTTTCCTCCATATCACATGTAACTTTTAGGTTCACATAAAAAAAAAAAAACAAATTGTCAATGCCAAAAATTTCACTATAAAAAATACAACACTTGTCACTCTTTTGTAAAACACGTTTGTTTTTATTTTATTGTTTGTTCATCGAAATGAATATTGTTGCATAATAGTGACATGACATTAAAATATTTGCAACAGAAAAAAAAAAAATCGTAAATTTATATAAAATAACAGGCATTGCATAATTAACATTTTTCAAATTTAAAACAGAAATTCTTTTCATAATTTTTGGTTGTATGAAAAGTTGAACACGAGGTCCTTTTCACTTTTTCATTATTATTTTATTTAAGCAATAATCTAAATAGCAATCTGTATGAATATTTTTATTATTGTGAATATTTAAAGGTAGAAATTTTGTGTAATAGTAAAAAAATTTGAATATTATTATTACACTATAAATAGAAAAAATCAAAATAAATTTAAGAGAATATCAAAAATATTCTGTGGTGACTAGGCAGTCTCAATTAATTTTAAAGATTTACAGTCATACAATGTGAAAAAAATTCACAGATTCTAATTAAAATCGAATTTGTATTTATTTGGTTAAATATTTTAAATAATCTTGGTCTTGAATGTTATGGTTGTCAGGAATTATGGTGCGGTTTACTTGGAAGTATAATTCACTCAAAACTGTTTGAAAAGTGTTTTTTTTTTTTCTATTTGGATTATCCGAACTTTTTAATTATCCTAATCTAGAATTGATTCAGTTAGTTTGATTATAGAGATTTATAAATTGAGAATTAATAATATTATTATAAAATCTTGACTTTGTTCAAAATTAAATTTTGACTTAGGTAGTTCCTTCTTATAGTCACCTGAGATGCACTTATTATATTTTCATGATTACATTTTTGTGATGCAAACTCTAATTTAATTTTTATACTGCTAATAAACTAGGTCAGTGCGCAATTTTTTTATTAAATTATCTCGACTAAGATAAAATTGAATGATTGGTAATCAATAGTTTCATACATACATATATATTTTATTTTAATAATTATTATTATTAGGATATCGATAATTATGCATTAACAATAATTACATTTGTTCAAAAAAAAATATTAATAATAAATTAAATTTTATGAAAAATTTAAAAATTTTATGAATATTTTAAAAATTTTTAAATTGATTTTGTATTAAAATTAAATTTTATAAGAAAATTTGAAAACCCACAATAAATGTTTACAACAACTGAGGCAAACGAATGTTTCTTACCGGGCTCAATGAATATGCTGTAAAAACTAAAATATGACTGCGCGCTCATCATAATTATACAAAAATTTTGAACAACTTACAACTTATGACCGATTTCACAAGGAATCCTTTATTGTAAATTAATCTAACGGCTGTTTGTTAGATTGTTTTTTAAGAAGTTATTAAAAAAAAAAGACTCTATTGCAAATATTTTATAAAATTTTTGAAATACACCTTATTGCTCCAATTTGGAATTAATAATGACTACAAACACGAATTTGTACGTTTCTTACTGATCCATTTTCTTCAAAATGTCTTACCAGCCGGTTTATTGTTGCTGCAGTGGGCAGATTCCGCATATTGATATATGGCCGATATGCTCGCCGAGTTAAAGTAACTGACCTGTGATTTTGATAGTAAAATTCTATGATTTTTGTTCGCTGCTGAGTTGTGTACTGCTCCATTATAAATTTGCAAAGCCTTGTTTACAAGATTTTGAAATAAAAAAAAAAAAATTAATAAATAAAAAAGTTATCAAGAATTCAAAACATATCGTTCTTTTTACGCCACCCTGTATTAATTTTATTATTGATGAAAACTTCACTTGCATAAGTTACTTACATATGAATGCAATATTAGCATTTTTTTTAATTATGATGCGATTAGAATTAGTTTCTTACTTAACGGTAAAAAAATGAATTCATAACCAACTGGAAATCGTGAAGACAACATCACCATTATAAAGGAGGGGCTATTGAACGTAAAATTAAAATAAAGTGTAAAATTCTAATAGCGGCTATTTCGAATCCAAGAACAGTACATTGGTTTACAATTTGAGACGGGTGTTGTTATTCACCATTCCAAGCTGACCTTATGTAATACAACAAAATGTTTGGTGTACCACAATAATAATTAATTGCTTTCTGCATACTGACCTCAATTACACTATAAAAAATCAAATTTTATAATGGTTACTTTACCAATTATTATCTACTTTTATCATAACCAATTTAAATTTTACAAAAATGCTTGTTTTTTTCATTTTCTTGTATAAATTCAAAATATTTACAAATATTTATTTTTATTAGTTTATTTACCATTACTAATCATTTAATTTTATGTATTGTTCGTTTCACTTTTAGAAAACAAACAAATTCTAATACAAAATTTAGAATTTATTTTGAAAAAAAAAACAGCAAAAATCTAAAGAAACAAAAAATCCTTAATAAAAGATCCTTTCGTAAATATTTACATAAGTATATACAAACTAATCAACTTAATAAACTAATTTTCTAAAAAAAAAAAAAATCTAAATATACAAAGTTATTTTGAAAATGAAACAACGTTCTTGTTGTTGCTGTTATTGTAGAAAGCAAGTTATTATGGAAATCACGGAAAAACAACATTTTCTGTATCGGAAAAACAAAATGAGACAAACACTTAGAATGAAAGAAGAAAATCATAAAAAAGGAAAAATAAAATTCTTATTACTATTTTCCATTTTTCAAAAAAAAAAAAAAAAGAACACAACAATTTGCAAATATTCAAAGGAAATAAACAAATTAACCTCAAATTTTGACCTTGCCTGCACTTGTTTTTCTAAGGTATCATAATATCCTTTTACTTTCTTTTTTCTTTATTTTCACTTATTTATGAATAACGTACCTATTTACCATGTTTGTATGTATACATATATATGAAAGAAAAAAAAAATATTAAAGAAAATAGTTTACACATCCTTTTCCTTTTATTTTTTATTCCTTATTTTTTTCTCTCTGTGTTTTTTATGTTTTATTCATATAATTTCTTATATTTCACCTGCACGGTTCTCTATATCTCTAATACTGTTCCCCTTACTATTGAAAATTTACTTATTCAACATTTTTTGTGATGTAGCTATATAGATATTTTACTGTTATTGTCTGTATATGTGTGCAATTGCTTCTCTCAAATAATTTTCTTATACTCTTTCAATAACATAGTTAGGTTTACCTATTCGTACCACACTTTCATAAATATGAGGTTCGAAAAACAAACAGAACATAGAATGAGTAAAAATTTGGAATGGAAAGAAAAAAACAGAGATAAAATAGAGAAAAAAAATTAGAATAAAGAAAAACTAAGAGTATAGCTAGCAGTAGTAGTTAGTAATAATTTTTGAGGAAAAAAAAAAATTAAAATAGAGAGAAAATTAAAACAGGGCTGGTTTTATTTGGTAATTTTAAGTTGAAAACAGAACAAGAGCGATTATCTGCGGCAAAATATCAGAATTCATATAGAATACAAATATTACAGGCTCAAAATCAAACGAAATTACAGCCGTGAGTTTCATTGCCGGTGCTGTAGTAAGCTAAATTCCTATTTTAACGCTGTCGATTTCATTTTTTGACATTATTCGTTTTCAAATGTTTGTGACATTATATCGATTTTTCTGTTCCACTCTTGTGGAACAGAACTGGGTTAACAACGGAAATCGTCCGCCGTTGCCGCTTCCCGCTTTGATTCCGTTTTCAACTTAAGACAAAAGGAATTGCTTGAATAATTAGTAACAGAAACTGCGGATTTTCGAAATTTTTTCAAAGTTGCTGAAGAATTTCTAAAAACATAAAAAAAAAAAATTGTTTTTTCAGCTGCTTTTATTTCGTAATCAAAGGAACTCTGTCATATTTACTTGCATAGTCTATAATTGGAATTTTTTTTTTTGAATTGTACGATTATTTCCAATAGTAAGAGATGTGAAGGAGAACTCTTCGAGCTTTCTCCTTGATGAATATTTAAAGCCTCGATCAATAGCAAAATAAAGATTCAGTGTAGTCAGAGACGGAGATACTGATAACTGAGCCTTAGAGACTGCCAAAAATTCAATGTACCAGGCATTGTTCCCTTAATTCATCAATTTAATTTTAAATTTTTCCAACTATATTACGAGTATTAGTTTATCTGGCGAAATTAGCTCGACTGTGTTAAGGAAACAAATTTACCAGGGAATGAAACCTTTGTGTATTTATGTACTTCTTTTGACTGAAACCGGATCTGCCTTTCAAAAAAAAAAAATTTTCATGTACATTCGTAGAAGAGAAAAATGTTGAAAAGAAAATATCATTTTAAATGTAATCAACAAAAATTTTAGTTTACCTGTTTCGGTTTTTCCTTATTCTTTTCTCTTATTTTTTATTTATTTTTTGTTTTCTCCTAAGTTATCATTTTAACACACAAGGTTTTGCAAAAAAAAAACAAAAAAAAATTATCTTGTATAATAAACGATTTTCATGAAATAAAATTACAATCTCATTCACTATAAAATTTGTAAACAACAACAATAATGACAACAAGGTACACAAAATGATAAAATCCAAAAAAAAAAACAAATATCGTAAGAAACGATAGTTGAAGGAAGAAGTAAAAAAAAAAAAAATAAACAAATAATAAACAAGTGAACTTAAAACTGTTCTTATCCTTATAGCTCCTTGTTTGTTTATTGTTTGTTACCGAAAAAAAAGGATATAAGCAAAATATACACAAGAGGCATAAAAAAAAAATCTTTAGATTTTCCAATTTTTTTTTTATTATTTTGTTGTTACACCAGAAACGAAAACAAAAACTATTTCCTCTTGGATTTTAACTCGTTTTTTTCTTCTTCTTCTCTTTTATAAGAGTAATGGAAAGATTTAAGAAAAACACAACAACAACCACATTCATAATAAAAATCGGAACAACAACAACATGAAAATCGAATAATTTTCCAAGAAAAACAAATTTCAAATAAATAACTAGGTAAACTGTATATGGTAAAAGTAAAAGTTGTTCCAACTAGAAAAAAAAAATAAAAACAAAAGGATATTTGAAGAAAATGAGCGTCAAGAAGAAATATGGGAAAAATTATTCTTTAAATTTTTTTCATGTTTTTCTTGCCGAGAAAGCAAATTTCTTCGGAAGACTAAAATACCTCTCTAAATTTCCTTTTAAACTTAGGAGAAATTTACTAACAATACAAAATTAGAAGTTAATGGGGGTAGAAACTAGTTAATAAGTAAGTTAATAGAAGTGTGCTCATTATTGAAAGTTGAAGGGTTGAAAATCAGCGTAAACAGAGAAAAAAAATAGTCTTACTTTGAGATGCCACATAAACTTAAAAACAACAAAGCCGAACAGAGACGTGGAAAAAACATCATGTTTTCTGGCAATAAGAATCAGGAATCTTAGCATTGTTGTTGAAATTTTGTGCTAAACAGAGCAAGAACCTAAGATTTGCTTGCAATAAACAGGAGGAATTTTAGTATTGCGGTTGGGATTTATTATCATTTCACTTTTTATTGGGTACAATTTCCAAATGTGATATTTTCAATTTTTGAAAATAATATTTTTTATCTAGCAAACAGCAACAGTTTTGAAGCAGACTATATTCGATACCTCATTTTCTGTAATATACTCACATATTCACCTATACAACATTAAAAATTTATTTTAAAAAATATGCTATTGATTGAAAATTAAGGGAAGTTAAACATGCAAACATCGTAATATTAACAATATTTTTATTTAAGTAATAAAATTTTATAGCATGTTCTCATAGTGTAAGAACATTATTGCCTCATAAATGTAGTTTTCGCTTTCACTTATTAGGTTTCTTACAATATTAACATGATGGCAAAGTAATAAAATTAACAAAATTTGTTTTTATTTATCTTATATAGGAACACAGTTAAAGAAACCTAAAAATAATTCGCATAATAAATTTTATAACATGAAAATAGGAAAAATTAATGATTTTACTGATATAACGAACATCTCTTTTATTAATAATATAATATAATCAGAATATTGTGGTGATTTCTAGGACATACAAAAATACATAAATCATTTTTTCATTAATTTATAATATGTCTTAAGAGTTCAGAGAGAACTTAAAGGAAATATTCCAAATGAAAAATATTCTTGGTCTACAATGAATTGATTTATTAATGTTTTATAGTTCAGAAAACAGCATTTCTCGAATTTTATTAAATTAATTTAATGAAATTATAATCAAACTTAAAAATTTTGTATGACTCAACATGAAAAACAAATTCACTTGGAGTTTGGTTTGATAACAGATACGTCTTTATAGGGCTCAGGCAGACATACAACTTTTTAATTTTACAATAATTCCAATTCAAATCGATTGCGTTTACTAAAAATTGCAAACAGTTTGTAAAAAAATATAAAATGTTTGATTGCTTAATTACATGCAATCATACAGGTTGCATGTGTGCGCGCTTAAATATACAATTATAAGGAATCAAACAGTTGTAAAATTAAAAATTGAATAATTGATTATTTCAATATTTTTTGTATTTAATAAGGTTTGAAATTAAAATATTAAAATTTGGTCCCGGTTACACTTTAATTATTGTAACCCATAAAGCCATACATCTCTTGAAATGAATTTGCTTTTCTATGAGAATTTTTTTTCAATTATGTTGGTACAAAAATCATGTTGCTTTCATACAGTATTAGCGAAAGTTCGATTTTAATCATACAAAAAATTGTATTATATAAAACGCCGTCCAAAATTAGATCCCCACACTTGATACTGAAAATTTTATTATTGGAAAAAGTTTCTATATATAGTAGCAGAAAAAAAATTTTGGCCGCTTTAAATATTCCTCATTCAAGTTTAACTATATACTCAACACCAAGCAGGAAGTTTACTTTAAATGGAATTACATAAGAAAACCTTGAATAGAGTCTATAAAAGATGTCTTATTTAAAAGAGAATCGAATTACTTAGGACTAAAAGTAAAATTATTTTTAAAAAACACAATAAAAGTCGGTAATTGTGGTTCTATTCCAAAATTTTTACATCAGAGAAAGTACTTGAATTTTGTTTTTCTTTTCATTATTATATGCTTTTCTTCATATCATACAATTGGGACAAGAGAATAAATCATGTTAACGCATTTTCTATTTAGATTACCATATTTTATATCATCCTTGTACTATATTTTTCCAATAATTTTCCATATTTTTTTTTTATTTGCTCTGTTCTGTTTGGTGTTTTTGGCCAGGAAAGCAGTTCTATACTTTTGGTTTTATATGGTGTGAATGATTGTATGTTCCACACTATGCGATATTTATTTTTTATTTTGTACGTTACTCGAATTAAAATCCTTTACAGTTATTGCAATAAATATTCTCTCTATTTACAAAAAATTTCTTTTTTTATTATTATTTTTTTTTTAGACTTAAATTTTGTGTACGATTAAATAGAACATGCAATGCAAAAAGAAAAAAGCAAACAAACAAAATTCGTATGCTTGTATGTGCTAGAATATTGGAAAGGATTGCCTAAAAAATTGTTTGGCACAGAACTTAGAACTCTCTAGAAAAAAACGAAATCGAAAACGAATCCATTTTTTTTTTTCATAAAAAAAGTAGGATATTTTTATGGTTATAAGATAAATGGAAAGATAGGATTTTCATTATGTTGTCTATATAAAACTTGTAGAATGTTTGTATCTGGTTCTATCTTTGTATGAAGTAGATTATTGTTAGTAAATGTATATATTATATTAATATGAAAATTCGATATAAAATGTGTAGTCAATGGCTTGCTAAATATTCTAGGATTTTGTAAATTCTATAATATGATTTAAAAAAGAATGATATACTAAATTAGGGAAGGACTCCAGTTGCCATTTTATTATTTTATTCAGTTGAAATTAAATTTAAAAAAAAAAGAAATAAGTTGTAGTAGAGAATAGAACAGTTTGATTTTCTAACATAAGAGTGTAATGTTGCAATTTTTAAAAATTGTGGTGATACAAATTCGTTCCACATAGCATTTTTTCGTTGTTTTACGAAAAATCAATATTCAATATAAACTACATATCAGCCATATTTTGTTCGGCCTCATATAAAAATTGAATCTAATTTAAAATTGAACTAGATCTGATTTGAATTGAATAGATGCTATTAAAATTTAATCTGGAAATTTTCTACAGTTTTAAAAAAATGAGTCAGTTTTAAGCGAATTTCAATGAAATTATTAGAAAAAATTTAATGAAAAATTTTAGTGTTTTCCCTGCTGGTGATTGGTAGCTTATGAACAATCAATTTCCCTGTTATGTAATTATAACAAGACTTCTACAATCATTAGGAATGGAAATTTTTTTAGTATATTAGATGATACAACTATCAAAACCATATGATCTTTTATGATCCAGATCCAATACAAATCGTAATTCTGTTACCTTTACGTTATTACGTCGTATTCGTTTGCAGTTTTGTAGAAGAAGAATCAATAATTTGTAGATTGTAGATAGCAGAATGGGGCGATAATATACAACGACTAAAAAAAGATCTGCTGTACCCCCTCGAGACTCCAACTTCTAGTGAATTTGCGTAGCTTTTCCGGGATATTCTACAACGGCATACTGACCAGCCGGGACCCGGCCAAGCTTTCCCTTTTCTTATCGATCAACGCTTTCTACTCATTGAGGAGATGAATCGGAGCCTCCTCCCCCTACTTACAGTAGCGGCAAGCAAAAGCAATAATATTATCAAAGTTGTTATTAAAATTGAAAAGGAATCTTGGGAAATTTAAATATATCTATAAGATATAGGGTACTTGTTATGTGTTTTCTTCTTCCAGAAAACATTATTTGAGTAAGTTAATTAACTGGTTCTAACTAATTCTTATACAACTGCCAAAATATACTATTTTTCATGATAGAAAACAAACCTCTACTTTTGCACAAAAATCATGACGAATAATAGTATTTTTCAAATAAAATTTATAGGATTGCTTAATCCTAACGGTTTCACAAACTTGACCAACATTTTCCTATTTATTGCCTGTTTAGCATGAGCGCTTAAAATTTTTCCAAACTATGCAATATTAATTGTGGACAACCACAAAATATTCTACTTTATTGGTGCACATTTATCAACCCTTAAAGACAAGAAAACAAACACATTCAAACTATAGTAAATCATAATGCAATCCAAAAAAAAAACCCAGAATAAAACATTAAAAAATCTGAAAATAAGTGAAAAAGAAAAAAAAATTCACAATAAATTTGAAATATGGAATAAATATTAGGAGCATAAAATAATATTTTTCAAATAAAGTGGGTATACACAGGATGAAAAATATTTTCTAAGGAAAATTTTATTTGATTTTTTCTTGTTTCACTTAACTTATGAGTGAATATAATTTTTACATAGATTACAAACATAATCAGAGTATGTAGGTACAGATAATAAATTAAAAGAAAAAAAAAATCGAATTGTAACAAATTTTTTTTTTATATCACATAAATCAGAAATTATTTAGTGTGAAACAAAAATTGTGTAGTTAAGCATAAAACGCCATAAATATTTTAAGAAACTAGGTTAAAAATTTATAAGAATATTGAATTTAAATTTTTAATGATTGATTTTATGAGGAGATCATTTTATAAAATGGTGTTAAGATGTAAATTTTTCTAATAATTGATTTTTTATTGAGTTAGTATGCCGAAAAATCGTTTAAAAAGAAGTTTCGTATAAAAATAATTGCAAAATATTACGGCGAAGTTAATACGAACTTAGAAGACGGACGGTATACTTATTTCGTACAGCCAAAATACCTATATAAAATAAATAAAATGATAAATTTTTTCATAAACTTATTAAAATTTATTTGTTCAGTATAACAGTTGCAATACGGAATTTTAACTGAATGCTGATTACAAATAGGCTTCTGACATTTTCTGCAGGTTTTGAAATATCAATCACCTTTGTATGAAATCCTACTAGATCTGCTCCTATCTGGCGCAATGAGTTTATTTGATAATATACCTATTTGTGATTTAGGTAAATTGTACACCTCAGCATACTCTCTATTTCACTTCTAAGGTTAAAATTTTTAATTATTTCACTATAGGTACTACGTTTGATTATCTTGATATCGACTATTCTGTAAGGCTTTGAAGAAATTTATTGCGGCTATTTCTTTCCCTTATTTATAATATATAATGATTTGATTCTGAATTAACTACATATCTAACCAAGGCTGCAACGAAAAGGAACGCCAACGACCATAAATTTATCAACTTTTTACACTTATAATCAATAAAAATTTTTTCCAACTTATCGACGCCGCCTTTTTTGTGGTTGTAGTCCAAAATCATGCCCGGTTTTTTATGCATCAGAAAGATTTCTGAACAGTAGATTATAAAATTACATTTTTATTTATTTTTAGAATATTTGAGCAAATTGCAACATTTTTACTAAAAGCAAATATTATAGACTTCACGAATTTTAAGAATGTTTTATAAATCCACCTGCCATAATTATATTCCCTTTTATATCAAAAATAACCCACTTAGAATAATGATTTCCATCGGAGGTAGGACGAGAAGCTACCTGCAATTTATATTCACAAATATCATTTAGATATTCTATATAAAGAATAACTAAATTTAGGGTATCAGCTTAAATAACAGTAATTTTTTTCAATTTGAAGTCGGTTATTGGCACACATGTACCCGTTTTTTGTATAGAAGAATCAATTTTGACGAGATGGCGTCAGTCAGCAGATTTAGTATACACTATGGGAGAAAACTATTTTTCAATCTCTCATTAGAAATGGAATTTTTTGACACCTTGCTTGATAAAGTTGCAAGTTCCAGAAACTGTCAGAATATTCTTACCCTAGAGAATTTCACAGAACCTGAAAAGCCAAGCCAAATTTTAACTATAACACTTTTACATTAAATTCACAGAAACCAATATTTAATAACTATTATTTTTTTTTTCAAGATTCCTTTAAAAAATTTTCCACAAAAAAAAAGTATACTTGACTTTATTTTTTGTTTTTTTTTTTTTTTTTTCATTATAAATTTTCTCTTTTGAAATTTATTTATGATCATCGATTATTTTTTCTTTTCTTTTTGTATTTTCATTGAAACACTTTTAACTCAATAACATAAAATATGATAAAAACTGATTTTATTATTAAGGATATGGATATATATAATATTACTGTGTATATAGGTATGTGTGTAAAAAGGACATGTGAAATTTTTTATGTTTTTTAATATATGACTTTATTATGGTTTTACTTTTCATTATTATATGAATATCCTTTATTTTTTTTTATTCATTCGTTTTTTCTATTTTTTAATGTATGTACCTATAACCTATATATTGTTGTATCTGTAATAAAATATTTTTGTACAGGTTGTCCATATTGAAAGTAAGCCTTTAGTGTATAAATTAGGTATAGTTGAAAAAATTATTCTGTTTTTAAGTAAAAATTTTATTTCTCAATCGGGAGAACATAAATTTCCAGTAATTGTACTGAAAAATTTAGATTTTATTTAAGAAAATAATGCTATAAATTTTTATACTTTTATTTATAACTCCGAAACGAATTGAATTTAAGAAATAAAATTTTGTCAAATCATAGATTAAACAATGAAGAATTAGAATTTTTAATAACCTGAAAAATTCTCAAATTTGACTTAGTCGATTTTCACTCGTAATTATCAAATTGAACTCATTCTGTGACATTTCACTAAGATTTCGTGTTTTATATTTTTACAGCTGAAATAACTTTTTACTAAGACTATAAAACAGCCCGAATGATGATTCTATAACAGGAGGTGATACCTACTGTTTTAGAATCATAATAATAATATAAGAATAATAGGATATTCTCATAAACTATAGGAAAAAAACAAGAAACAAAAATAATACTAAAATACCATTTATTTAACATTTTTTTCCTATTTTTATTTTTTATTTTTCTTTTTTAATTTATTTTTGTTATTTTTTGTTTTTATACTTTTTGTTTGGTGACTTCATTTTAAAAACAAGGAAACAAATAATAAATATGATCGTTTTTTGTCCTTTTGACTCCCTCATTTCTGAAAGCTTTATTGTCTTCTCCCTTCCCTCTCTTTTTCTTACTCTTTTTCTCTCATTCTTTTTCCTTCTACTTTACATTCTTTTAATATTTTAATATTTTCGTATCTACATAGGCACTTTATATCTACATAAGATATGTTCGCAATATTTTCAAAGTTTTTTTATGTAAAAAAAATAATAACAATAAAGCTGGAAAAGAAAAATAATAAGAAAAACAAAATGAGAGGGAAAAATTAAATCGGAAGGAAGGAAAAAACAATTTTTATGGGACAATATTTGCAAATAAATCCTTCCTAATCGATATATTGTCCTTTAGGTTATGGTCGCTATGTAATAGTCAATACACGTATATTATGTAAGTACATGTATAAAGAATTGAAAGAATGAGGTCGGGTGATGAATACACAGAGAGAGAGATAGAGAGAGAGAGAAAAAAACAAAAATTATAAATGTATATTTATTTTTTTGGGTGTTTATAAAGTAAACTTTTGTTTCCTTATCATTTTCGTCCTTTTTCCACATATTTTTATTTATTTTTTTTTCTGTTTTTCTTCGTTTATTGCTTTTTGAAGCAAAGTTTTGGTTATTTAGGCATTCTTACAATAAAAGTAAAATCTCAAATAAGAAAAATATTTTTCGAATATGAAAAAAAAAAAAAATATTATGAAAATTTTAGTTTTTTTTTTTCATGTTGTTGCTGTTGTCTCTGCTGTCGCAACTTAGTTTTTTGAAAATTTTCATTTCATTTTATTTTCATTCCAACTTAAATTTTTTTTTTTGCTTGTGTAAATGGTTATAGAGAATTGGCTAAATTATATTTATGTGAGAAAATTTATGTGAATAAATTGTTTTTTTCTGAAAATTGTGCCAAAAAATAATCATAATATACACGTAAAATATAGGGGGCACATATAAATGTATGTTGTATAATATTATAAGCATATTTTATTTTTTTTTCTTTGTTTTCTTGAATTTTGATTTTAGTTACATGGCTTTTCTGTAATAATAACAGAATATATTTAAATGTATTCCGAAAATCAAATACATTTTTAATATAAAAAATTTTGCATAATTTTAGGGGTTGTGTAGGAGTTTTTCTATACAAACAATATTAGTTATTACATAAACACATTTGAAAAACAAAATATAATAAAAAATGTACAAGTGATGAAATCGAATTCTTTAAGTTTGAATTCAAAAGTTTATCGAATGCTTAAAGTTTGAATTCATTAATTAATTTCGAATTCAGGGAATGAAATTTTTATGTATCACATGTGTAGTATTATTATAATAATAAATTATTTTGTAATTGCAGTTTAACTTCGTTTTCAGGTACGAATGAAAGATGGTTAGTTTCTGATTGATGCTGCTCTGAAAAGTGAAAAATTGACAATAAAATTTTTTAATAACTGAGGTTAAACTCAATAATAATAGAAGTTTTACATAATTTTGGTAGAATTGCTATTTCTTACTTGTACAATCTCATATTTCATTAAGATTTCATTACAATTGAAACAAAATTTATGAACAGTATACTGAGTTCTCTCGGAATTATTCATAGCGATTTACGTAGTCGTATTCGTAGTCGTATAAAGGATTCGAAACCACTTTCTAATATTGAATATAGTCATACATATTGACTCCAAATTTTTATATATGTATCCTACAAAACAAGGAGAACAATGTCATTTCATTAAAAAAAATTAACTTTTTTTTTCGATTCTTTTTTGTATTCAATTGACGATATTTACAATTGTGAAAATAAACTTTCGCTATTGTTGTTCAACAAAAAAAGAAAAAAAATTTACGATAATTTTAGCTACATATTAACTTTATTTATTTGTATATTTTGTACACGCACATACATATATACTTAATATTTTTATATCACTACATAAATATAATATGAAAAAAAAAATAACAATATTAATATTGAGAGCAACAGAACGGAAATAAATAAAATAATAACAAAAAACAAAATTGAAAAAAAAAAAAAATGAAAGAGAAAAAAATAATTTCTTACATCGAATTTTTATTTATGCAAACAGAGCTATTCATGGAATTTAAAGAGGGAACAGAAATAAAAAAACAATAACAAGGAAAACAAATAAAAAAGAAGACGAAAAACGAAAAAATAAATTTACTGATTGGTTCAGAAGGATAATCGTTTATATGGTGTGCTACTCTGTTAAATTTTTTGCTTTTCTAGTGTTGTTCTCTCTTGGCCCAAAACAACAGAATTCTTAATTTTAGGGTATAGTAAAAAGCAATTACGTTTATTCGGGTAAATTGTTTTGATTGTGTTTCTGATTCGTGTTAATTATGACCTTCGAAAAAAAACGGAACAACAAAAATTACACAAACGAAAAAAAAAAAGAAAAACTTTTAATTAGAAATTTGGTCGAAAAATAGAACAAAAATAGAACAGTAAAAAAAAAATAAAAAAAAAAAACAAAAGGTATACGGGTATGAGGGTCAAATAATAGAAAGGACATTTATAAATAATTTGATTTTCGTTTTTTGGACTTTGGAATAAATTTTGATTATTTATTTATGTATTTATTTTGGTGTTGAATTTTTTGTTTTCGTTTCTCTTCTTAATTTTCATAAATATTTACAATAAATTTTTTGATTTCTTAATTTTCATAATTTCAGTTAAATAAAAGTTTTCTGATTGTTAACAAAATTATATTTTTATTTTAATATTTTTTTGTTTCTTCGTCGTCAAAGAAATATGAAAGTTTTTGATTCTAAATTCAAATATTATTGAAAAATTTTCAAAAAGAATATTTTTAATTTTCCGAAATTTGATTAATATTATAGTTTGATTCGATTTAAGAATTGAAGTTATAATTAAGTTAATAATTGATTTTTTTCCTAAAATGTAAGTAAATTATCGTAACGGATTAGAAAATTTCGAGCTTGATCGTGTATCTATCGCTCTTTTACCCGTCAAATGAGCAGATAGTGAGTGACCATCATTTATATTATCCGTCAAGTGAACAGAAAGTGAGTTACTATCATTTTGATTTGCATATAACGAAATTTTTGAGTGAGAGAATTTTTACCTATTGTGTATCTCATCTCTTCAAGAATTTATACAAAATTTAATTATTATAGATTCATTTTGTTTTCTGAAGGTTATAGGTTTAGTCGACAATATGAGAAAAAATGCAAAAATTCAATTGAAAGTATGGGCAATATTTTTGGAAAAATGAAATATGTCAAGAATAAAAAAAAGGAAGAAATCTGGTTTAAATAATGAAATAAAAATCGAGATACCAAATAATTAAGTTGTTCAAATTATTTTTCAATTGTTAGGCTAAATTTATACTATTTGGTAAATTTAAAATTTCAATCCGATTATTAATAATTAAGAAATTGTAAACTTCATGAAATTGTTTAAATGTTTTTTGTAAACATTCAAAAATTTAGTGATTAAAATTAAAAAATTTTTGACCAAATTATTTTATAATTTAAATGAAATTTTAGCAATTAATTTAAGATATGAAATTTTCCTAGACAGAATTTATGAGAAATATAGATAATTATGATATTGTCTCTAAAATTCTAGTATATGTCGCGAATCTTGCTTTGTGCAAATTACTTTTAATTGCAATATTAAGGGAATTATGCTTTTATTTTCATTATAATTAAATTGAAAATTCACTAACTTTGTTCTAGTGCAATTCAATATAATTTTGGACATCATTTTCATCATCACGTTCTCATTGAAGGCAGATATTTATTGTAACCAATTTGGTTATTCATCCGAAATTTTAATTTCAAAATTTGGATAATTTTTATTTTATTTTATAGAACAGCAAATTGAATTTATTTTGTATTGCTATTGGAAAATTTCCTTTCTCACAGGATTTTGTTACTATTTTATTAAAATTAAATTGAAATTTTTTTATTAAAATTTTATTAATATTGTTAAAAAAATTTATACCCATATGTACTATACCCATTGTGTATATATATAATTTATTTTTCATTATTGTTTTCTTTTCTTTTTCAGAACATGCACACAATATTATAAGAAAGGATCATCATAAGGAAGTTTGAGGATTTCTGTATTCATTTTTTTTCTATTGTTGTTCAATTTTTTTTTTTTTTTTGGAGAAGAATTTTCAAAATAAACACTCAAAATCTAATAATATTTTGTTATTATCATCGTATGTTTGTTCATCAAGAGAATATAAAAAAATATTAATTGTGACTTAAGCAAAAAAAAAAAAAAAAACAAAAATCTTTTTATCCAATAAAATTACAATATTTTTATTTTAAATTTTTTCCTTTTTATGTTTTTAGAACAGAAAAAATAAGAATAAGAAAAAAAAAATATTATACGCATTATACAACGACAAAAGCAATCCTCTAATAGCATTCTCTTCATACAAATAAATCGTATAAAAAAAAAAAAAATAAGAGAAAAATGGAAAATGTAATGTAAAAGAAGAGCAAAAGCGTGTTAAGGGATTAAAATCTAAAAAGCTTAAAATATATTTTATAACGAAACATTTTTAAAATATCAAAAAAAAAAAAACAACTAAACAAGAAAAAAAAAGGAAAATTTTTTTCTGTTCCTCCTTGAAGCTGAAAAAAATTTAAAAAAATGTTAAGATTAACTTTCTAGTGAAAAAAATATAATAAAATGAACATAAGAAAACAAACTAGTGCTTTAGGGTAAGAAGTGTTACAAGTAAGTGATTCAAATTTTTTTTTTTTGAAAATTTTTCTAATAAAAATAAAGTTTGTGTATAGGTAGGTAAATTAAGAAAATTTATAAATGGAAAATTTTTAAATATCGCTAGAATTTGCCTATAGAAAAGAAGATAAGAAGGAAAGTTTTTGTAATTTTTAGTAACTATTTAAAAAATGTTAAATATTTCTAGTTAAAAAAAAAGCCAGAATTTATTCAGACCTTCTGGTAAAAAATTAGAAATTAAAACAATTAGGAAATTATGATTACAAAGAAATATTTGTGTAATATTGATTACAATAATTTTATCTTAAAAATACTATTAGATAACCCCCTGCTACATTACTAGAATAATAAGTAGGTTATAGACCTTATAATTCAACTCAATTTTATTTCTTCCCTACTTAATAGTAATCACAATTAAAATTTTTATCCGAAAAATTAAAATATCCTGAAGAGTTTTTAATAAACTTTAATTTTTTGTTTTTTTAAGGAATAAAATTTAAGTTAAAAATTATTTCATTTTTAAGAAAATTATCTAATGTAATTTATTAAAAGTAGCAATTTTTTTACTTCATATAACTAGGTAATTATTTTTTGGAATTTATTTTAGGAATATGAAAACGTTGAATTGTATAATAATTTTAATATTAATATTAAATTTTTTTTGTGAACGTTATTTTATTCATTTATAGCAAAGTATATATAATTCAGAATATTTAAGAATATTTTTATAAAAAAGTTTAAAAATTTATTAAATTATAAAACAGAATTGAGTTTAAATTGCGAAGAATAAAAAATATTGTAATAATTACAATAAGATAGAGTAAAAGTGTAAAGAGAGCAGAGTAAAAGTAAAGGAATCAATGAAAATTTTAAATGTAATAGCAACAATAATGAGTAATAAATTGTTTACATTACGACAGTAATTATTAAAAATTGAGCTAAGCCTCATCACTGTAATGCAATATAATACAATAAAATAAAAATACTCGAATTTCTATAACTCTGTTAAATTATAATATTAATTTCGCTCTCTCTCTCTCTGTGCATTGTTGTAAGTGTGATAACACTAATTAAAGTATTTTTTTTACACATTACAGTGGGAGAGTACTTTTACTATTAAAAGAGAAATTAAACAATGGAAATTACAAAATAAAATAAGAGTAATCAATAATACAACAATTGATGCTAATTAATAATAAATCATAGTAAGACAATGAATTTTTGATGTTAGTGTTGTGATAACAATAATTTGTACAAATAAGTGTCTCGAACAAAATTCGCACATTAATCTATAGGTTTATACATATTTCAAAAAATAATGTATTTGTATGATAGGCAGCTAAAATATTAACAATTCGAAAGAGGTATAAAATTGGTAGATTGAATAAATACGTTTATATAGCATCATAATTTTGAATCTAAAATTTTTATTAAGTGTACCGATCACTGGGTAATTTACCCTAATAATAAATTAATTTATGTAAATTTTCCTGAATTAAATGAATTCAGAGAATGAATAATCGTTTGCTATGATTATGTAAAGCAAGATTATCATAATATATTAGGTAAAAAAACAAAGTAATTCAAAACTTATTAAACAAAGTGATTGAAAAATTCATTTTATCGTTATTACTTTGTTGTTGTTTTCTTTTTCCCATAAAAAATACACGTAAAAATTCAATAGTTTAAGAAAAACAAAAAAATTTTCAATTAATTTTTATGTTCATGTTTTTCCAATATTTTCATTACGTCTCTTTTTATTCTTAATATTTACTCTTAAAGGTTAAAAATAACATTAATTTTTTGATATAACGGTAAAAGGTATATAACACAATTTTAAAGGTTATAAAAACAATCAATGTATGAGTAGATTTTTTTTTGTTATTATTAAATTCACTGTCGCCATACTCAATATTGTTATTTTTTACTTTTCTTTTTCTATAATATATTTTATGATATTTACCTTTATTATTCCTATTACCCACATCCCGCTTCTGTTACTCACTTACATTACAATTACCCGCTGTATATGTAAAATTGAAACAAATGTATAGGTAGTTTCTCTTGCTCTCAAATTTTTAGATAGAAAGTTTATCTCTTTCTTTTTTATTGAGATAGAATATTGTTGTTGTTTTTCTCAAATAGTATCTACTAAAATACAAAATTTATTATTATTGTTTCTAATTCTTCTTTTTTTTTATGTAAAATAGATAAACATTGTGTGTACTTTTAAAAATAAGCAAATTATATTTGAAAATATTGAAAAATAAGACCATTACAAACATGAAAATTTTGAAAATAGTATATTTTCAAAAATATCACAATAATATTTGAAAAATATTAATGAAAACTACAAAATTGAAAATATAAAGAAATAAAAACAAGTGAATTAATAAATGAACAAAGAAGTTGCAAAGAATTTCAGTGTTTCAATAATAATTGTGTGTCAAACAAAGAAACATAAAAAATATGGTTTAATACAAATATTAAAAGAAATAAATTAAAAATAAAATTAAGTACAGTACATATAAAAAAAATATAATCAACAAATTAAATATTCAAGGATTATAAATAAAAATGTATAGAAAAATGTTTAGGATTTATCTAAGGATAGCTTTGCCTGTAATACTGGCAGTATTTATAATACCAGGTAAGTTTTTTTTGTAATAATTTTAATGTATAACAATATTAGATATAAATTATATTATTTTTATTGAAAATAGTATCTTAATAAAAACTTTTATATTATCTTAAATAACATAATATACAGAGATTTTAATTTCAACAAGTAATTTTGAAAGAGATATGTGAATATTTTCTTTGAACTGAGAATATATTAAAATTTTAATATTGAATATTGATGTTGTTTATCTCTATTCTTTGTCCTTTATTTACATGAATTAATAATTTTTAATAGCAGACGGTACTATAAATGTCTACAGAAATTCTTACAGTTCTAAACAAATGTAAATTATGTAAACAAATACTTGATAATCATGCAGTTCACTTGTAAAGCACTGTGAAGAACAATTTTCCGATAATTTCTTCATACGTTCGTCTAGAAAATCGTATACATTACTGGTTTAAGTCCATTTCAAACATATTGGTAAATTCAAGTTGGTCATGCATGCTAGTCAAACATGTTGGTCATGCATGTTGGTCAAACATATTCGTCATCCGTATTAGTCAAACATGTTGGTCAAACATGTTGGTCATACATGTTTGTCATGCATGTTAGTCAAACACGTTGGACTCGTTCCTTTGATTACCTTACCTACCTGTTATTTATAGTTGTATGAAGGAATTCGTATTGGTTGTAAAGCACTTCTGAATACTTTCATGGCTAATGCATTAGGTATCCAATTTAATGTAGAAATTGCAAGTATAATCGTTTTTTAAAAAGCTTCTACACCTACAGAAATTTATACAGATAAAATATTCAATTTAATTAAAATAGAAATGAAATTTTCAGTATTTCGGGATAACAAAAACTTTAATTAAATATTTCATTTTTTTTTTGTTCATTATAAATTTGTTTGTCTCCAATTTGTATCAAAAATATAGGCACCATATAAATTTAAATCACTCTTTGGTATAAACTACAATCAAATTAAATTATATGTACATTAATTTCATATAATACATGTATGATAGAAATTGGAAAATTGAAAATGGTAGAAATTGAAAAAAAACAAAAAAAAATATTAATTACTGTGCTAAATGACTTTCATTTGCCCCAATTTATTTAACATTATTTTTTTTTTCTCTGTTAAATAAAAATGTGCAATAACAAAATTAAATAAAAAAAAATTTTTTTGACAATTTCGTGCATAAAAAATAATTAAAGTGAAAAATATATAAAAAAAAAAATTTGTTGTCAAACAAAAAAATCATATGAATTTTTTTTCGTTGGTTTTATCAAAAAAAAAAAAAAAACAACGTCCTATACCTGTTATATTGTGCATAATTACACCTTTATAACTGTTATTTTATTAAAAAAAGGCCAAATGATGGAATTTTAATTAAAATTCTTTTTAAAAATTCTTTTTTATTATTTTGTTTAATAAAATGATTGATTTTTAATTATTCGGAAAAATGTGACACAGAATATTGTTTATTGCACCTGGTTTAAAAATATTTATCAGCATTCAGGTTGTTTGGCAGTTTTGTTTTTGTTAATATTACCTTTTTATAATATAAAATATAACAATATAACATTATGACAGTGTTACCAACATATATGCTAATATGAATAAAGAATTAGCAGATAATTATTAACAATATTAACTAATTAAAAATTTAAAAATTCAAAGAAGTCCGATAAATTTTCACTCGCTCCCCTCCGCAACGCTTTTAATTTGATTCAAAATCAAAATTACTGTAATTAAACATTAAATTCATTTTCTTTTATTATTTGTGAAAAAATTTCTAAATTAAGTATTTATAACTTGAGCCCGAACTTGTGTTTTAAGTTCTTTTATGTCATTTCATCCTCATAGTTTTGCAATTCTCTACTTTGCAATTCTCGAATTCATCCAAATTTAGTTAAAAAAAATTAATTACTGTAGTTACAACTATTTAGTCTAATTTTATATATCTATAAAAATCTCTCTTAAAATTTTTCTAGATGCAGCTATACTCAATTATTTGTTTTATTTTTAAGAAAACATTTTAAAAAAGCATTTTTTTATAAATTTAATCATTGCAGAAATTTCAAAATTTAAATTCTAAATTCATGTTAGAATATGTTTCGTAAAATTACTAAAAACAATTTAAAATAAATGAAATCTTCAAGTTCTAGCCTAAACCAGAGCATTTTTTTTTTTGAAAAATTTTCTTTTTCGATTGTTTTCTGTTCTACTTTAAATTAAATAAGTTTTTAAACATACTTACTCAATTTGGCATTAAATGATTTTAAATAAATTATCTTAAAAGTGTTGCTCAATTACTGCCATTTACGGATCATTTAAATTAGAATCACACATTATACGTACATTTTCATAATAGAAGCTCTAATTCAACATTGCCTTCAACTATTTTCTCTTTAATGAAATTATTATCATCATCTAATGATTTCTACTTCTCCAAATTTTCCAAAAAAAATTAATTTATTGCCATTTCTACTTTAAACTAAATTTAATGCTTGTAAAGTTAAAAATTTTCTGAAAAATCCTTTTTGTTTTCTCTTTTTGCAATTTTGCTAATTAGAAAATTTTAATTCTTAGAAAGATTCTTCTGTTAAAAACAATTAGGTATCTGATTACTTAAAAAAAAATAAGAACTTTACTTTTCATGAAATTTAAACAAGAAAATAATAAAGCAAAATTAATTAAAAGAGTAGGAAAAATATTATGATAAAAAATCCTTTTTCAAAAATATTTTAAGACTTCTTGAAAACAAAATTTAATTCTGCAAAATTTTGTTTTTTTTTTTTGAAATGACAAAGTCTTGTAAAGTAGAAAATCTTGTGTTGACACCTCTTTGAAAAAATATTTTTTTTTTGGTAAAAAAAGGAATATGTATATACGTATATAATGTAGGTACCTATAAGTAGAATTCCGTTCCAAAATGCTTTTTGTTAAGACTTTTTTAATCCTTTTTTGACTTTATTGTTTGCTGTACAAAAATAAGAACTCGTCACAGGGAAAAAATCTCGAGAACTTAAACACCTACATTAATTCTTAATATTTACAATGAGGAAAATTTTTGTTTCAAAATTTAAAAGGTATAAAAAGTTATAGATGCTTTAAATAATATAGAAAAATAAAATAAAAGAAGTTTTAAAAAAAATTTCGGTTTAATGCCCACAGTAATTCTGGACATATAGAAAACAACCTTGAATATAAATTACGTAAATTTTTGGTTAATTTTACCATTTGTTTCGTTTGTTTATAATTTTACGGTGAGTAGTTCCATAATATTATAATATAGGTTTTAATAGAGCCCCGCAATTTAAAATTAAATTAAAATCTAAAAACCTCAAAATCTTAAAGATATTAAACATTCATATTTAAATTACAATTAAGCATGACAATTTGTAATTAAAAAATCTCAGCTTGTGACTTCTTGATCCAATCAACCTGTTAATTGTTTGGATAAACCATAATGCAACCCTTTAATTTTTAAAAATATAATTTTAAGGATTATTTAATGTTATGGTAATTTTTGATCAATTTTGAAAAATTTAATTTTCTTAATTGTTACTTTGTGTAGAACTGTTTTCGAAATTTAATTTCAAAATCAGTTTCTTTGAATCCAAAAATTATTGTTACAGCTATTCTGAGAAATACAATATGCAATTAGATAATTGTGTAACGATAGTGCTTGTATTTTCTGATTTAAAACTATTGAAACTAGATACTTATTGAGTTACTCTCCTAATAGCTCAAAAAAAGCCTATCCAAATATCAGTAGATGCAGAGTCCTCAATCTTTAGTGATTGTTGATTTTTCGATCATTAAAAATTATAAAGCATAAAGTATAATCTTGGTACAAACGTTCAGAATCATTAAAATAAACAGAAGCAGATTTTTCATATAAGATTTTCCAGTTTTCCATAATATCATATATAGATTTCTGTTTTTTTACCAAAAATAAATCCTTTTTTTTTATTTTTATTTTTTTTCAAGAACAGAATTCATTTTTCATTTGTTGAAGGTTGAAACACACAAAAAAAAAACCTCAAACACAAACATTTTAGTTAAAATATATTGAATGTGGTGAAAAAAAATATCGTGCTCAAAAGCTTTAACACAAATAAAGTTGGGTCAAACCAATGGTTTGTATTGTAGCACTTTTCCCTTCAACAAGTGAAAATTCTGCTTTTAAATACAGTCTATGTATACCTATCACACTATAAAAATTATTTTCATTCATATACAAAACTATTACTAGGATTGCATATATTTAGGATGACGCATATATGCAGTCTTTGAAATAAAGCAAAAATTAACATAAAAAGGGGTTAACATAATGCTCGATTTTAAGGGTTAATTGTGTGAGTTAAGAAAAATAATTATATTTTTTAGTGTCACGAAATTTACCGTTAGCTTTTTGCGTTTATAAAAATTTGGAAAAGCTTGCGGTTTCGGAAATATAGGGTGTCAAAAATTCAAATTTTACGATTTTCAAGAGGTGATAACTTGAGAGGGGGTGGAGATGGAAAAAAAATTTCTTCTAACGAAATGAACTATTTGTTAATGTCTAAAAGCCCCTAAAATTTCAAAGTTCTAGAATATAGGATCTAGAAGAAAAACGACATCAAAAATTTGGAAAAAAAGGACTTTAGATAACGGTAAATTTCAACGGCCATTTTGTTTTTCTAAAGTTTAACTATAGTATACCGCGCTAGGGGAAGCAAGCCGCTGCCTTTCTGCGTTTGCAAAATTTCAAAAATACTTATGGTTTCATTGCAACAAATATTTAGAAAAGGCCATTTTTAGGGTTTTGGGGGGGTATAACTTCTAGAGGGGGGGAGATAGGTAAAAATTTTGTTCTACGAAAATAAGTTTCTAGTAAAGATCTATGTATATATAAAATTTCAGCTTTCTATCTTCAAGGGTGTAGAAGTTTTGTAAACAGACACACGGACAGACGGACGGACGGACGGACGGACGGACGGACGGACGGACGGACGGACGGACGGACGGAGTGAAACTAATAAGCACTTTTTTCAAAAAATTTTTTGGAAAAGTGCTAAAAAGAGAAATAGTGTTTTTTTTTAATATACAACAATTTTTTGTTAAAATAACAGAAATAAATGAAGGTCTAAAGAAACTGATATTTCAAATTTACAGAAATAATGTGAAAAAAAAAATAGAAAATTTTTATGGAGGGGAAAAAACTTGTCTAGTCATTAAAAAAGTTTAACGACCGATAGACTTTTTAATGAGCTAAACAAGAAAAGAATGACGATCTTTTATTCTCGATTTTTATAATTTGTTTCATTTTTTTTAAATTTTTCTTTTGTGTTTTTATGTTTTTGTTTAAATAAACTTCCTTTGACTACTATATTTTTTTGAGTAACATAAATTCACTGTACAGAGTCCTGAAAAATAATTCATAAATAAGATTTTTTCGAGTAAATTGTGGTAAAATTTTATTGATCTTAAGAATAGTCTGCGTAAAACGATTTTTCATTAATGGTGGTCGTAGATGTTATCAATAATTGTAGAATCATAAATGAATTTTATTAGAGAACTCAATAGACGGATCTTACTAGTAGGTATTTTTGTTATTGACGTACGATATTATGTTCAGGTTAAATTGTTCGAATAAATTTTTATTGAAGTATGTGTAGCTATTTAGTTAGTTTGTGAGGAGAGGTGGGACTCTAAATGCTGCCACACACAACTAGGCCAGTAGAAAGCCCATTGGCATACATCCACAGCACGCGAATCTCTCCGCTAAATTAATCGAAAAAATTTAGCAAATCACTCAAGCGGCGCCTCTGAGAGCTACTCCAATCCACCAAATCGATATCTTCCCAATAATCCTCTTCTGTTGCGCAGAGAGGAGTACTTGCCCCTTTTCTCAATGCCAGCTGCTCTCTTGTTCTTGCACCGTTTCTCTTCCGGCGCAGGGCCATTGTTGTTTCATAAATCGGTCCGCCATATGAAAGTAAGCTCTTTAAAAACCTTTATCTCCACTGCTATTTTTCGAAATCACCCTGTAGGCTACATAATTCTAGTTCTTTTGATACTTCATTTTTTAAGCTCACTTTTTATATTTCAATAACTCGAACTCTAAATATAAGTTTGTATATATTATTAAGTTTTATTGAAAAAAAAAAATTTCTCTTAATGGATTTTTAGCATTTCAGTAATAATCTTTCAGAAAGAAATTAATGAAAAAAAGAAAACGACGAACAAAAAGGAAAAAAAAATTCATAGCACTATGGAATGTAAAAGAAAATCACACTATTAAGAATAGCATAATCCGAAAAGAAAACACAAAAAAGCAAAAAAGAAATTAAATTAAAAAAATAATTTGAAATTTTGTTGGTCATGATTCATGATTCTTAATTTTAACATTGTCCGAATGAAGAAGATTATTACGAATGAAAATGATAATTCATTTTCATCAAGGACAAAATTAAACAACTAGGTAAATAATTTCAAAACTATGCCAACAAAATTTAAATTGGAATTTTGTTTTTATAAAAAAAATAAATTAATGTAGGCTTAAATCAATAGGAAATCCAAAATTTCACTTCTTCATTGCACGTTCTTGGTTTTCTCAAATTCTATTTCTAAGATATTACAAAATCTTTTCTTAAACCTTTGAATAAGTGTTTTTGGAAATAACAGAGACACAATGTTATTAATAAGTAAATAAATTCGAATATAAAATATGGAACCAGACGAAAATTCTAATAGGAAATGTCATCAGTTAAAAGCAAACTCTGTCTTATTAATTACAATTTTGAAAATTTTGGTGAAAATCTTAAATATATTGTGAAAATAGCAGCTGCACCATTAATTTATTTCACCAAGTTTGTAGTTTATATAAAACTTGAGAATAAAAGCCATTTATTAGCAATTATTCGATTAAAATTTTTAGTACAGCTCTTGGCTCTACAATTTCGATTAAAAGCTAAAGTAATTAATTTTAAGGTTACAAGTTTTTAATTCGTCCCCTTATTGCTAAATAAACAAAAATGTTGCTCATAACAAGATCTCTATAAAATACGAAAAATTTTCTTTTTTTATTATTTTTCACAATTTTACGGATGAAAAAGTAATGGCATTCATTCTTAAAAAGTTTTATGTTGCAAAATTAATTTCAATTACTTAAAACTATAATCAACCCAATTTTTATGAATTTTCCTCTTTTTTTTTTTTTTTTTTTTTGTTTTTTTGAATAATTTACAAAGTAATAATAAACTTTCACCGCTTTTGTATTATTTTCCATTACGCTTAATGAAAATTATACACAAAATAAATACCCTAGCTAGAGCTACTATTCTTTATTTTTCATTGATGAGAATTTTTTTCGCGGAAAATGAAATTTAAGGCAAAATAAAAGAAAAATACGATTTTCTTTTTCCATCTTGCAAGAATTTTTCTCAAAAAATTTTCATTTGAGTGAAAATGATGGAAGAAAAACTTTAAACAAGGAAAAAAAAAAATGAAACTTCATTAAAACGCAACAAAAGAAGGAAGATAATGTTCGTGGTCAAAAAAAAAAAAATTTTTTTTTTTGTTGAACGCTTCTTTATTTTCTTATTATTATTTTTTTTTCGTAAGTTTATTAAAAAGTAGCAAAACCTGCAGAAATTTTGCATAAAATTGAACAGTTATTAAAAGTAAAAAATAAAGAAAAAAAAAAAGGAAGAGGAAAATGTTTGAAAGAAAATGTTTAAGATTGCAAAAATAACATTAAAGTTTTTATGCTCTCATATTCTTCAAAATGAGAGTATACAAACTTTTCTGAAAAGAAGAATTTTTTATAATTTATTCATGGGACCAAAACAGTAAGTAGATAGTAAAAAATTTGCTATGATTATACTTACGCGATTATTATAGAAAATAATTAGGTGAAAAATTTACTCATCTTGAAAATGAACTTCAATTCAGATGGAATTATCACAAAAATCTGAAATTTAGTAAATTATCACAAGAATCTGATGTGAATTCAAGAAATTTGTGGCCTTTCTAAAGAATTACACACGACTTTCTATCATTTTTAATAAAGATCTCTGAAGTCTCATAAATTTTTCTTGTAATTAAGAAATAAAAATTTTTTTTTTTCATATTTTCACTCGTGAAATTTTTGCAAACATTTCAGCACTCACTTATTCTAAAAATATTGTCGAATTACAGACAACAATGTCGAAAGAAAAAATTCATATTTTATTGTTCTTTTGTTTTCATTCTTTATTCAAAAGTTATTGATTCCATCCCGTACATATACATATGAATTAAGCTGAAAGAAAAATTGCAAAAAAATACAAAGTCATTATAAGGATAATGCATCCTTAATCATGAAAAAAATTTCTTAATTTTCTTTCGTTATTCTTCTTTTTTTTTGTTTGGAAGCATTTTTTTTTATTACGATGACTTTCTATGAACTTTTGTTTCCTTTGCATAATTTATACTCAATTGAAAATTGACTGCACATAACATAAAATGGTTAATTCATCAAGAAAATAAGTGTTTTTCACCTTATAGGTGATTTTTAAATGTTACATTTTTCTGCAAGGTTTCAATATTTTTCCGATTCGAATAATTCGTTTATTTTTTTTTTTAAATTATTTTCTTTTTCTTTAAGTAATATTATGAAAATTATGCTTAATCATGAAAATGATTTTTTTGTTTAATAAAGGATTTTTTTAAAAAAAAGGAGAATAAAGTGTTGCAATAAAGGATTCAAATAATAATGTATAAAGTTTGATTTTAATAGAAGACACTTTGGAATAATGCAAAAATTTATAGTTGGATATTGACTGTGAGTACTAAAGTATAGGAAGTGTTTATTACGTTCTTTGTATTTTAGTATCTGTTTTAATAATAATAGAAGCGTTAAAAGCATTTACTATTAAAGATATTGAAATGAACATTTAAATGGTTCATTTCAACTGCATTGTATAAAAAAATTTAAAATATTATTTTGTTCAAATAATTTTGAATAACAATAACACATAGCTAAAATATTCAATCTTCTTAATTAATACTTTTAGGCAGGATACAATAATTCAGTAAATAATAATTATTATAATATTCATTTAAGTACCTATATGTTCACATGCTAGTAGGTTAACTAAGAATACTAAAAATGTTTATGACGACTAAGTAAAACAATAAATTAAAAATGGGATTCGAAGTTAAACAAACCAATTTCGTTTTTAAAAATCTTCTATATGAACAGGAAATTTGAAAGCATCTATATTGAAATCGATTTTTAAATAATATGAATTCGTTTAAAACTAGTTACTTATTACCTAGTAATGTACACATAGGCTCGGTTCTGACTTCTTCGCAAACCATTAGACCATTAGATATTTATTATATATGTCTATAGTAATTATACTTTTGAGAAATAAAGTTGAATACAAAAAAAAAACTTAATGGATATTTTGAAAATGTTATTGCTTTACTCAAGCCAGATTCTGACTTGTTTGGCACCCTACGCGTTTTCAAAAAAGTACACTACCCGCCCTCGTAGTAACTTTATCATTCTGAATATAACATTAGTCAAAGAATTAAAGTGTGGAGTTAAACTTTCAGATTTTTGTTTTTGCGATGTTTGTATAATAGGTACATGTTATCGAAATTAATTGCACTGTAAAAAGAGAATGTTTATCGAAAATACTTAATTGAAAAAATTGAAAAAATTTTTAATTTTTTTAAAATATAATTATTTTTGTAAATTTTCAATATTGTGCCGCTATTTTCAGGCGCATATGGCAAAAAGATTACTTTGCATATATGGTAGATCCGGCGCTGTGTACGCATTATTGATTTTCATAATTTTTAGAATAATTTCCATCTTGAAATGATCAAATTAAATAAACACTTATAGCTTATAGGTACCTTATTGATTTTTTGATTATTACTAAATCTCAAAGCAATACTATTGGTATTATTTAATTCATTGGGTCCGACGAGCTGGTTTATTTATTAATAATATACTGTTAAAAATATTCTTTTAAGATTTTATTAAAATTATTCAAGGATATTATGATTAAAACTCGATAATTCAATACTTTCAAAGTACATTTCTCAGGTAATTATTCATTTTGTCTCTAGAACAATAGAAACTCATATAATGTCGCCATAATAAATCACAATTTTTTTTCTCAATTTCATACTAAATTTCACTAAAATAATTGAATTTATATTTTATTAATGTTATTTTTTCTTTTTGAATTAGTTTAAAACTAATTATAAGTTGATGATATTAATTTCAGAAAAAAAAAATATCAGTGACAATTGCATTTTCTTTATAAAAAATCTGAAAATAAAAATCTGCATGACACAAAAACAAAATTTTTTTTTTTTGTTCTAAAAATAACTAATATTAAAAAAAAAAAACGCCTGTAACCATGCAATTTTAATTCACAATAAAACTATTGTAGCGAATTTAACCATTGACCAAGAAAACAAAAACAACAAAAAAATTTAATGATATTTTCTTGGAAGAAGTTTTCAAATCAAAAAATAAAATAAACTTTTCATCTGAAAAAAAAAAATTAGATAAGTGCGAGAAGGAGATGACAATAGAAATTTCAATTGACCCAGTTTCCATTTGAAATCTCTCTTTCTTTATAAACTAGTGATAGAAAATTGTGTGGAAATCGCTAAAATATTTTTCTATTTTTCTTCTATCTTTATTTCAGCTCTATCTACCAACTTGAATAGTTTGTTGAGTAATAGACAAAGAATAAAAAAAAAATTGTATATAGAGAAATACAATTACATTTGTGTAGAAAAAAAAAATTTTTTTCTGAAAGAAAGAAAATGTTCAAATGGAAACTGTAAGTTTTTTTTGGTTTTTATTTCTTTTTCCAATTTAAATTATGTGCCCGAATTCCAAGCACGTATATAGAGCTTTTTTCTCAATTTCTACTAGGAGAAGTTCAAAATTTTTAAAATTAAATTTAAAAAAAAGTATAACTATTTAGGGGTATTATCAAGTACTATGTCCGTAGGATATTAGAGTACTATTGAATTGTATAATGTCTCTAATTGATCAGTTACAATGCTCTTGATGAAGAATATTTCTGTGAAATTTGAAAAAAAATACCTAATTATCTAAAAATTTTGTGATTTAGAATGAATATTTCCTGCTTACTCAATAATTCTGATCCAAATTGAGTACTATATGACTATTAGTTTACGAAAATTCTGGACTCTGAATGAAAATTACCAGTAACAGGGCAAGGATTTCAAAATATTCAACATCAGAATTTATAATAATGCAAAGTATACTTTATTACACTGAGAAAAAATAATTAGTATCACAAACGAAAAAATAATTACAAAATAATTTTGGAAAATTATTTTCAGTAAAAATTAATGTTGTTCTACTGAATAAAAAAAAAATTCCCAAAGATTCGCTGATTTGTATATTATTTAATGAACCGTCCAATTCTTAAAAATATTTCTTGATTTTCCATCCGTTTATTAGTTAATTTGTATGATTTTTGTATGGAAAAATTTTTCAAGTTTAAAAAAATTCCAAGTTTTCTTTGTTTATATTTTTTATTTATTCAATTACATAAGTTTTAATTAAAGAAAGAAAATCTGTTGTAGACAAACTCAACTCAACAATTTCTTATAAGTTTATTTAAGAATTCAAGGGATTTAAAAAAATAAAATAAAAACAAAATAGTTACAATTTAATTTTAATTTTGTTGAAAAAGGATTCTTAATTATTTAGACATTGAATTACATTGATGTTATTGATTCTAGTAATTTGAGGTTTAGTAAAAGTTTACATTACTTACATAGATTTTAACATGAACTTCTAATAGTTTTTGTAATATAGTGTTAATAATAGCAAAAATATTAAAAGTTTCTCGCACCAGTTAGTGTACCAGTTATGTACGATTTGTAATTGAAATGAAAAACTTGTATTCAAAATGAATTACGGTATAAAATATGAAAAAAAAATTTATTTGAATGAATGTCTCATAGAAATTAAGAAATAGAACTTCAAAGGCAAACTTACTGAATGGAATGCAACTAGACATTTACTGACCAAAAAACTTCTCACATACCCTGTTCCAAACAATTTTACTGTCATTTTATAGTTGTAATACAGTGAAAGTATTTTCAAAAATGCCAGAGAATTTTAAAATTTTTTTGACTGTTGATAATGTTGTTAAATTATATTGATAACTAAATGAAAATTGTTAAATTTTCATGAGGAATTTAACACAATGTTAAAAGCCAAATGAATATGAATTGAAATATAATTATATTAGTTAACATACAAATCGTTGCAATATTTAGCTACTAGCTTTTGAAATTGAAAATGATCGAAAAGGAAAAATATGTACACAATAGCTTGCAAAAAAACTTTCATTTTAGTACGATTCTGATGAGCTATAGCTGGAAAAGAGCAATGCGGAAATATTTCTAAATAGAAAAAATTTCTTCTCTAAAAACTGTTATTATGTCTATGAAACTTTGTGATTTTATTTTTGAACAGTATGTTTTGTAAGCTATAATATACAGATGAGCCAATTGAGCGAATTGAGCCAGTGAAATTATAATGTGAGCTCATTTTAAAAATTTATTTGAAATATACCAAAAAAGCATAATATTATAAAAGCTGGCTATAAAACACATTTGTTGGAATAATAAAATTCCTTGTCACTAATCTATACAAAAATTCTAAGAATGTCATAAAACTGGAAGTGAACACCTACGCATATCTCATTAAAATATCTTAAATGCAATAATAAGCATTAACAATTTAAAATATTGCAATTTATTTAAAAAGTTTAAATTTAACGTTCCAGTTAACATTCATTTATTAGTACGTTCTCTTTCTTTCAGTCTTCTACTCATAGCAATAGCAGCGAACAATGGTCGCAAAATAATTAACATTTTATATATCAGAAATTTTTATGATAATTGCATATTTTTACACTTTCTTAAACAAGAGATGGTACAAGAACACATCAATTAAAATATTTTTTATTATCTTACATTAATTTGCTTGTAATATTGTCCATTGTATTCTTGCTGTGGTCCAGTGGGTTCAGTTATAAGTGGGTAGCTATTCGCAATATCATCTGGTAATAATTTTTACAAATTAAACGTTTTGTAACACTAACCACTGTACAAATAAAATTATTATTATAAAATATAATGAAAATTTTTATAAAAACTAAATAAAATTTACAATAATTATTTTTATATCTTTCAATTAAAATAAAAATAGAAAAATGAATTGTTTTTTAATTTAATTTTTAATTGAAAGATAAAAATTTTTACATTATTTAATTTTCTTTTGGCATTCTTCTCAAAATAATATGATTACAACGCATTGCAGCAGTGTACACTACTCACTATACTTTTCAAGAAAATTTATTTTGAAAGGAGACCAATAATACAATTTCATAAAAATATAATAAAAATGTGAGATGAAATCGAAAATTTTTTCAATATTCTTCATCTAACAACGTCTCTTTATATTATTTTCATTAATTTGTTATAAGTGTACAAGGAATTTTAATTTTATAATTGAAATTGTTGAAGAGAATAGCGTTGAACGATAACAAAAATATTTATGACAATGATATTTTACAATTTTTTATACAGTACAATAAATTCTAAATTTACTATTTTAAGCTTGATTGAAGAGACAATCGCTTTTATGTTTCAATGAACTTGAATTGCATTTCAATTATTTTAATAATAGTTAAACGCTTATATAAAAATACTTTAATGGAAATGAAACATTGCGGGTACTTAATTTTAATTTATTAATTATAATTTAATGAAATATTATTTTTAATAAGTTGAACACATGCAATTTATGTAATATAAGAGAAGAGATTCATAGTAAATCTACTATCTCATATAAATATTTTCTTATGCGCGGAGTGAATCAAATTTTATTACAGGAATATTAATATTATCCTTTAAGATCCCTAATAGATTGGATACCATATTTTAAGTTGGTTCTATGTTCATATATTTATATAATAGTAGTCAAAATGTAAAGAACAAGTAATAATTTCAATAATTTGGTGTTCAAAAACAAAAACTGCCCAAGTAAATTTTTTTAGTTTTTGAGTTTATCATAAATTCAAGTTCTTAATTGTGTAGTCTACATTCTGTGAAAATTTGTTTAATGTATTTCAATTATTTTCTAAGTTATACAGAAAAATGTAATTTCAGTTACTATCTTTAAAGTAGTAATGACAAGTATTATTAAGAAAATTTAATTTATTTTCAAAAAATAAAATATGAGTTTATAAAAGAGTTTAGCATGACTCAAAAACGATTTTATAGCTATTTATGAAATTATTTCGAAATTGCGTACTACCACAGAATTTAGAATCTATTAGCGTTATGGTAGTATATTACTGTATATGAATACTGGCGACTGTCTTTGTATATTTTTGCATACATATGCGAAAACCTGAAATTTTATTAAGTAATTTATCGATATTTTTAGGTATACGTACTAATACACGGTCATAAATTTAAATAAATTTTTAGCTTTTATTTTAGATTTACAATGAAATTACTAAATATACAATCTTGTTAATTTATATTAACTTTTCCGTACCATTTTTAATTAATAATATTGTTTCTAGAAACTATTAATATAATTTCAATTTAAATTTTATTTAAATTTTCCAGAAATAAAGAATATCATTCATTAAATTTTTTATGTTTAGAAAATATGCATTGTAAATTATTATAATGTAATACAGCGATATTGAACAGGATAACGCGATTTAAAATGGATTAATTTGCTATTGAACAATTTGCAAATGTGTAAAAATACCGATTCTGTTATTGTTAAAATGAAAATTTATTTATTTTATCTCATGTTATACTACTAGTATGAAAAGAATTTATTTAGTTCCTTTTGTGGTATAAAATATACTTGTGGTGGAAAATATATGTTATATGGACCTATATAAAAAAGTTAAAAAAAAAAATTATAAAATTTAGAGTATTTTAGCTGACATTATAGCTACCACATTATTATTTTTAATCATACAAGAATGTTTAATAGGTATTAAATTTGTAGTACTATTAGCTAGTATAAAGCACAAAGAATATGGTGAATTAATATACACAACATACTTATTTTATTGCTGTTATATAATATGTAAATACAAATATTATTTTGTATTGACTGATAAAATTTTGTTAAATTGAAAAATTTTCATTAGTTTTACACAATACAGGTAATTTATTTGGTTGTAAATCTAAAGGTTGTTCTTTCAGTTGAATTTTTATTAATATTTTCTATTCCAAAATGAATTTGAAATTTGTACTTGAAATAATTATTTAAAAATTTAATTATTACTTGAATTTACTTTTAAAGCATAACTTTTCTTGTTGATAAGTTATGTACCTTACAAAAATTTTTCAACACTATAATTGCTGCAAAATCCAATAGAAATTTTTGAATGCCGTATATTATTTTAATCTCTCTACGCTATTGTTCTTTTCCTGCTTCCTAGAATATTTATGGCACCAGTCCTTTAACCGAAGGGTCTTGGGTTCAAACCCCGGTCAGGTCACTATAAAAAATATATTCAATATTATAATTATAAAATTTAATATACAATACTAATAAATATTATGCAAATAATTTTCAAATATTCATGCGCTTAATGCTCGATAATAAAAACTAACAAAAATAAACAGTAATTATTAATAAGCTCAAATATTTAATATAAATAAAACTGCGGCAGGAAAGTCACCTACTTAGTTACCTCTACGATGCTATGAAACAAGGACATAATATTATGCACTAGCCCTATGCTCCTCCTAGGAGTGACGGAGGAAAAAAAAAAAATTATTTTATCCAGATTTATAAAAAAAAAAATTAATTACATAACACCAGTAACAATATTTAAAATGAATATTGCAAATACTACAACCATAAAAAAAAATTTTTACCCTAAAAATATGCAATCCAGTCAAAATTTATTTAAATAATCTAAATATTAAACTGCATTACAAATTCTATTATAATTATTTTCTTTTTAAAACAAAAACTGCATTAAACTTATTTTATACTACGAAATAAATTAAAATTTTATTAAAGATAAAAAAAAATTTAAATTATTTCCTCACAAACTTTAATATTAAATTTAAGAAAACTGTACATTAAACAAAAACAACAACAGGAGCAAAAAAAAAAAAAACAGAACACAACAAAATTCACTTATTTTTTCCTACCTTACATTTTCACCTCATTAAACAACAATGTCAGCATAAAGTTTTATAATTTTAATTATCCGAAATAAGATCAAAAATAAGTAAAACAAGCACAATATAAAAATAAGTGAAAAAAAAATTATAATAAAAATGTATAAAGGATATTTGTTTTTGTCCTTAATGAAATAAATATAATTTTCATAAATTTTATTTAAAACTTTCTTTTTTTCTTTCATTTTCAAATTCAAATTCAAAAAAGACTATCTAAACTATACAAGGCTAGGTACCTATGGCTTTTTTTTGAAGAAGAAGAAGAAGTTTTCTTTATTTTACTACCGGGAGGTTAAATAGACGTCTTCTTGTATTTTAAGTATACAAAAATAAATTTCAAATTAAAAAAAAAAAAGTTTTTCATTTTTTATTTTATTCTTTTTCTTATTTTGAATTCAAGAACCTTAACAAGACCTGAAAAACACTCTTAGTCTTAAATTCACAATTTAATTTCTTATTAAATGTACTTTATTATCCTTATAAATTAATTTTTAGTATCCTTTTTCTTCTTCTGTTTTCGTTTTTTTTTTTGTTTTAACTATTAAAATTTTATGTCCTACTTAACTATATTATATACGTGTACTTGTATTATTAATAGTATACAGTAGATATATAGGATGTTTCCGAGACCGAGGGGATAGAATGACTTCAGACAAACAAAAAACACCTTGTGACATTTTGCTCTTTGGACCCTCCTTCTCCAGTTATGAGTTAATTTTTACGTTTTTATTGATAACTCGAGACTAAAATGACAAGTGAAGCAAACTTTGCATTCTTATTTTTGAAGTACTTTTTAGAAAGTAGAATTAGTAAGTATTATAATATTTTTAATAAAAAAAGAACATTAAAATACAAAACAAATTCAATATTTATTTTGCACTTTAATATCTCCGAAAATGTACAAGAACTTCAGAACACTGTTAGAAGAGGAACTTCATTAGGTTTAAAATGAGTATACAAGGTTTGCTTTATTTATCATAATTCCTGAGTTATCAATAAAAATGTAAAAATTACCAGTTTTTTCCAGATATTTCAATTTTGAGACCTCAAAAACTCGGGAAAAAAGAACCAAAATGGAAAATTAAGGTGTTTTTTGTTCATCTGAAGTTATTCTATTACCTTACTTCGGGAGTTCTATAGAGTCTCGGACACCCTGTACTTACAATAATATTATATTCTGAACTATATTATGTGCAAATCAGGGGCGATATGACTGTTGTAGTTTTTTTTGTATTTTATTATAAACGTACATACTGCATTATAATTTACTTGTTTTGTTGTATATAAATATTATGAATGAACAACCTTAAAACATGGTTCTAGTTGGGAATTATAATATAGTATATTTACGGTTAGAATTATTTTATAGTAATGAAATTTATATGTATGCATGTATGTATGTACGTTGTTCTCTTGTATATGAATAATTTCAGCATAGAAAAGTTTTAAGAAAATTTTATATATATTTTTTTTTGTGTTTTAGTGAAAATGAGAGAAAAAACATGCATTTAACTTTTACTTTAACTTTTTATTTTTTTTATTTTTTACCTAATTAATTTCGTAGTTAGTATTTGAAAAAAAAAGCACAAGTTTCGCATAACTGCATGTGAATATTAGAATGCTTCTGTGTTAGGTATACTAATAATTTTTCTCTGTGTTTAAGGAAATCCAATGAATTTATTTTTTATATTAATGTTAAAACCTTTTTTATTCTTCATAAATTTTAAAACTCTCTCTTTTTTTTTTATAATAACCTCGAATATAATTTTATTTATCTATGTAGTTGTAAGGAATAATATAAATTTTTGTTTTACAGAAAAATTACTATGGTTTGTTTTCCATAAAATTTATAATAAAAATAATATTTTCAATTTTAAATTATCAAATAAATTTTTAATTATTTCCATTTGATGAAAATAAATTGAATGGAAATTTCTTCATACCAACTGCAGAATGAGTCAAGACAGAGAAATGTGGAGAACAAATTTCCAGTAATTTTTTCATACCTCTGTAGCTGAGTTGGTAGAATGTCAGCCTAGAAAGCTGTACATCACTGGTTCAATTCTAGTTCGAAGAGAAAATTTGGTTACATCATTCATCTGTTCTGCAATTTTATAAAGAAATTTATATTATTTATTCTAATGAGAAATTAATAATTAAGATAAGTTGCTCATTTGTAATAACGGAATTTAATTTTTTTCCTCGAATAATAAGGAAGCAAATTAAGATCACGCAGTTATAATCTCAAGCTATATGATTAAGTAATTTATGTGGTGGCAATTATTTCAGGATCTTATGGTTTTGTGTACTTTCTGACCATGTTTCATTATTAAAGCAGTTTTTATATCGAATTGCCTAATAATCTATAAAATTGTAAATAATTTCTAATATCGTAAGAATATGGTAAACTTTTAAACCTACATAAAATATAGAACAATTTATTCGTTCGTAAGATTTTTATTTGTGGATATATGTTAGATGCCTAATGCAAGTGAATTAAAACTACAATACCGAAGACATATTGTTTAAAAATCAAAGTAGCTAGGAATAGTAAATTTTTTTTTTTATTAAATATCGACATGTTAATAAAATGCAAATCGATTAGAATTTTACAAATTTGAGATTTTAATCAATTTTCGAATTGATATTCAAAATAAATTTTACTTTATTTATGTCGTTTATTTAAAAATTATAAAAATCAATATTTTGCTCAATATGAAAAATTTCTATATCAAAATTCTACCCTCATATGTACCTCTCTTTTAAGGATTCTGATAAATTATGCAACATTTCAATTATTTCTCATATTATTTCAATTAAAATCAAATAATCCTGAAGCAAATTATACTCAAATTTATTATTGCTAAATCTATTTCCAGATATAATATTTAAAATAATAATTTTATTACATAACTCTTAAAGTAAATCAGAATATCATTCGCAGCACCTACGCTATATTTCCATAAATTTAATTTATTAATAATTATTCTTTTTTATTTATAGTTTCTCCTTTGAGTACTTTGTATACAACTTTGTTGATATTTTCATTATTATACATAAGAATCTTCATAATTTGAATACTTTTTATATTAATAATTAAATTATTAATGCCATTGAACTTATAAAATTTTTAATAAAAAAAAAATGCAAATGAACTTTGAAATAATAGAACTTTCACATTAAAAATTAATAATATGAAAAATTATTTATAATTAATAAATTAATTAATTTTGTGTTTTGTTTTTTGTTTTTCTGACTGTTTGTATATAGAATAGGGAAATCTCATGGGTTTCATAATTAAAACGCATATATCATTGCACCGTATTATTTATAACCTACGCGTATAACAGTTTACTATAGTATATAAATTATTGTGAGTTATGATATTACAAAAGCATCACTGATAACCTTTAATAACCTTTAGGGTGGAAAAAGGATATTAAATTAAAAATAACTGCGAATATAGTAAAGAAAATATAAGTTTTCTTTAAAAGAAATAAAAAATAATAATAATTTGTTCTTCTTTCATTAAGTTCATTAAAAATTTCATTGAAGAAAAATGAATGCATTTTACGTAATTTTAATAAAAAGAACTAAAATTAACTTATTATAGATTGTTGTTAATGAAATTTTAAATATAAAAAGTGGAAAATTCCAAGTTATTTTAATAAGGTATTGTTAGTAGTATTATGAAACAAGGTCTGTTTGAAAAATGTGAACAAGAATTTTCAAAAATTTCAGAATCTAAGTGAAAGAAACCTACCGCGTATCATAATAACTACAGTGATTAAATATTATACTCGTACGCACAAATATTTATCAAAAAATAGAACGCTCTATAATTGAATGATGAACGATATTAGTGGGTATTAAGTAATTGGAAGACGATCTGGAGATTAAATCAATTTTAGGAATGATTTTACTATATTAGCGGGCGTTAAGCAAATAATTGGTATATATTTACTTTAAATTAATTGCGTTCTGTAATGAATTTTTAAACTGAATTTTTAAACTCTGACTGTGAACTTGTTTCAACTAAAAATTTTGTGCTATAGTTTGAAAACATTGGAATTTATACTATAATAAATCTCACCTTGAGAATAATATCTCAAATCTCAAAATTTATTTCAACACCTCAAAATTTATATAGTTTCGATTAAATTGAGTTCAAAGTTACACTATTTTCATATGGGAAATTAAAAAAACCAAAAGATTTTGATTTGGAGCGAAATATAGAGAAATTTTTCCCGCTTTCAACAAAGTATACGCCTATAGGTAAAAAATTAACAAATTTTGAGTTGTTGTGATATTATTATTAAGGTGCGAAGTGTCTATACTTGGAATAAAATGACTAGCATAAAGTTTTTTTGACGATTCCACAACATGTGATAATATAAAAACTCCGGAGACATTTTTTTCAACTTCTTAGCTCACCTTATCAAAATCTTCGAAAATCCATGAAATCTTTAAGAGAAGCAGAGTATACAAAGTATCTTTTCGTGCATATTTCATTCGTTTAGTGTAAGTTGGCAGTAATTAAGGAAATTACAATATTTTGTAAACTAAAACAAAAAAATAAATTATAAAAGAAAAAATCAAATAAACAAAACTATTATTAAAGTGACGCGAATTATGACGATTAAATGACGAGACAAGAAGAAAAAATGAAATTTAATTTCAAATAAAGCACGAGAAAAAACAAATATAAAAGCAAAATTTTATTTTTTCAAAAAAAAAGGATATATGAAAAGGAAGGAAACTTCTAAAGGAACTGACGTTGTTCTTTTATTTTTTGTTTTTTTCTTGTTTTTCTCTTGTTTTAATTCTTGTTAGTTACGTAAAGAATTTTTATTAATCTCATTTTTTTTTTATTTTCTATGTTTTTTGCCTTTTCCTTTGTACTTCTGTTTAATTTCATTTTCCGGACTTTTTTTTTATTAAAACAGAGAATTTTTTTTTACAATTCCTTTCTTCTTTCTCTCTAAAAATGGAGAAAAATTTTCTACTCCCGTTAAGTCACTACCATTTTATATAGTGAAATCTCTTTTATATTCTATGTAAAGCGACATTTTTAATTAGACGGTGGTGAATTAATTAAGGTAAAGGAAATTTATTATAAAAAATAGTTTTCAGCAACAGTTTTTTTAAGGTACATAAATTAGTTGTTAAATAAGAGACGAAAAATTTTGCGTAAATTTTTAATGTGTACACTGTTCTTATGTACGAACTTACATAAGAACTTACGTTTTATGTAATGTTATTCAATAATATTTTCTAAAAATTGGGTCGTTTTCATCTGTTAAAGTATGACAAAATAGTTTTCTTTTCAAATTATAAATGAAGTAAAAGTAAGCTGTGCCCCAACTCTCAGACACCTTTATTTATGTACTTGTTTTTTTTTTGTACAAAGGAAAATAAAAATACTGTCAAAATAGTTAATTTAGTAAAGTTTAGTAAGAATTTTTTAATTAACTGATTTTTTTTCTCTGGGGGGTAGTAGTTTTTGGGTAAATTTATTTTGGGATTAAAGTGGTTTTCAAAAAAAAGAAAAAATAATAGAAAAAACCACCGGCAAAATGCAAAATAAAAGACAGTGATTATTGACTTTTTTTTACTAAATTAAATGGGGAATCGTAAACATATTTTAATGACAAAGTAGGAAAGTGGGTATTTTTCTGGATATCTATTTGGATTTTGGGATATTTAGGTAATGGCTGTGTGTGTATATCGTGCTCTCTAATAATTTTAAAAAAATATTCCATTTCCCAAAAATTTCATATTTTCTTTACTTGTTTGTCATAATAATTGCAAGGCGTATAAAACCTTTATTTTCAGACTTTTATATTAAGTTCCTCAATTATTTAAATGAGGTTATTTATACAAGCAGCCACGGATATCCGGTATATTAACATAAAAACAGGGGCATTTATTGTATATTGTACATTACTTTGAAAGCGGGAAGGCACACACTTTTGATATGACCTAGGGCGCTGGACAAGTCAGAACCGTGCCTGCATATAAATGTAAATAATTAAAAAAATTATTTTAATTTCTTATTAAAATTACAAAATACAAAATTATTTGAATTCTATTTGAATTTTATGATATTTGAATGATATATTAAAAAACAAAAATGAATAATTCTATATTATTGAGCAAAAGGTGCTCAAAAATCAGTGCAATCAGTGCATCAATGTACAAAATTCCGGATATGTGAGGAAATTTATAAAATATTAGTGCTCTGTTTTATTGTCTTCTTAAATTCTTCATCAGTTTTCAGTGCCTATAATCAAAGAAAATCAGATAATTTAGTTGGAGTTTCACTAGATCTGAGAGTGAAGTTGATAAAATTAGTATACGAAGCAGTTGTAAATTTATGGTATCCTTCCTTTGAAAATTTTCTCGTTTCTCGAACGCATATAAAAAAGTTTTAAATTTTCTATGAACACTTTGCAATCGTTAATAATAAACTATTAATTTCTAACCTCATGTTAATTCTTAACTAAAGTGTAGGTTTTTTTTGGAAAATTTTTAGAAGTGAGTGCTAATAATGACAATATTCATTCTTATTATTTTAGTAACGACTGTAGCTTTTGATAACAAATTTCATAAATCATACGACTTCTTTTAATGGCATTCAAAGAAAAAACTCATAACTATTATTTACACTTAATCAACATGAATTAAACCTTTTTATCTTTTGCTGTATAGAAATTTCTATTCACTAATTTTAATCACAATTTCTAACAAGAAGTATTTATTTTTTTTATAGTTACTAATTTAGTTTTATACAGCACCATATTGTATATTAATAATATTTTTTATTATATAGAGTATAATGAATACACAATCAAGTGAATACTAGCTGTAAAATATTGTAAATGAAGTAGAATGCGGTAAAATTAATAATACGTAATTATTTTATATACAATAATAAAAAAAAGTAGATGTTGCATACAAAAGGACACGTTCATCTACTTCAAATTTTCAGAGTATTCTTAAAATATTTTAATTAATTTAATGAATACTCAAAAGATGAATTAAAAGAACACTCTATATTATTATACAATATTTGTTTGGCATTCAAGTAAAGAATTAATTTTAAAATATGATAAAATTTTTTCTCTTATTTTTCATCCTTTGGGGTATACGCGAATATGTGTAGTTTATACAAAACTATACATACTCTATTACGCGTTTAATGTTCTGCGATCCCATTCACAAAATTTTGTTTTTTGGTTGTGTTTTTTTTTTATATAGTTCTAAACATTATTGTATAAAATAATAAGGTTACTTATATAATTAACAAGATTATTATTTTTATTTTCTTCAAGGATATGTCAATGCACTTGTGCTTTTTATATTTTTATCCTTACAAATTTTTTATTACATACACCTACACTATAATATAAGCAAGTATTCTTTAAGTATTTTTTTTCTTTTGCTCTTTTATATCTTCTCATAATACAAAATAGTTTTGATCTTTTGTATCATTTATTACTAGATTTGCCATAAAGTAATTATTTTAATTAAAAAAAAAAAAAAAATTAAATAGAATAAGAAATTTCTATTGTTTGTGTACACAATAACAAAATTATACTCTTTGATTCAAGTTCTGAATTATACTTTTAGAATATATAAGATTTAATTCTTAAAAAAATGGTGAAAATAATTTTATATGTTATTGTTTTATTTTACAAAAGGGTATATAAATATAATATAGTAGTGTATTTGAAATTCTAGTGGGTTTTTCTAACAAATTGCATTATGTATAAGAAATTAAAGAGAGGTATTGTGTTCGTTACCATTTATTTTGCAATATAATAGATTTTGTTAGGGTTAAAGTAGGATAAGGAGTGCACATTTCAGGATATTTTTAGATTATTTCGTCTGTTTTTGGTATTTGTTTGCGGTTGTTTAGTTCTATAATAATTCAAATTTTTGGATCTCATTACATCCCATTTGATATATTATGAGAAAATTATTAATTAATCCATATAAGAATCTGGTTTAGAATATAGTTCAAAAATACATTAATAATTGTAGAAAAATTAATAAGAAGCAGCCGCAATTAATGAAAAAATTAATACTATTTTTATTACTTGATTATGGCAAATTTATTGTAAATTTAGGAAATTTACGGAAAACTTCTGATTTTACTTAAAAACCAAGGCAAATATAAGTGTACTCAGAATAAAATTACTCGAAACTATAGTAAATTTTCGGTTTGCGAATAGATTTTAAGTAATTTATCGAGTAATATTGTGATTTAATTAAATATTTTTTTGTTTACGAAATAATATTAATAGCATTTCTAAAATATTTCTAAGTATTCTAAACACTTCTAATATTGTTTACATCAAAATATTAAAGATAATTAGTAAAAAATTTAATTTATTAATTTACTAGAACTTGGAAATTTTTTACTCTTACCGGTTTTTTTTACTCTTATTGGTTATTTACTTTCATAAAGTGATTAGTTGATTATTGTTTATGCGACATCTTTTCATAGTAGGCACTTTTCGACATACTGGACTTATATTCAGTTCAATATTCATTTAATTTGCAAAAAAAAAACATAATCACTTGATTCATACGATAATATGCTGATCACATCAATTTACTATTTTAAGATTTAAATACATAAGATATTCTTAATCGCGTACACAAACATCTATTCTGAATACCTTTTGTGTTTTACCATACTCACACACACAATAACAATAAACAAGAAATAAAGTAATAAACAAGAATAAAATTAAAAAATATAGCAAAAAATACAAAAATCTTTTTTTTTTCTCTCTCAAAACCATTGTCATTTTAATGAATAAAATGAGTTTTCTTCAATGATTTTATTGTCTTTTAGATTTTCAAAAAAAAGGATATTCCAATTTTATGGTTGAATAAATAATTTTCCTTGAAAACATACTTATATAGTTATTTTAAATTTTTTTCTTCCATGCTTTACTTTCATTCTTACTTTGGTCCTTTTGTTTAGTTAATAACTCTATTGAGTATTATAGAATTAATTTTATTCGAGAATTAAATAAATTATATTTTTATTTGTATAAAAAAAAGGATATTATAGTGCTAGAATAGAATAGGTGTGAGAATGAAAAAAACAAATTTAGTGAGAGAATAAAAATTTAGAAAATTTTTTTTGCTATTATTTTGAATATAAAATAATTAAAAATTTAATTGATTTTCAATTTATTTTTCAATTTAAGAAATTTTGGTAAAAAATAATCAACAAAATATTTCAGATTTTCATAATTCATAGAAATTTGAGACAATAAGAAAAAAAAAACTAAAATTTTCAGATAATTTTCAAAAGTAAGTATAGGTAATGTGGGAAACTCGAGTGGTCCATACTCATACTTGCATAGTAAAGTAAAAAACTTTGTCGACAGTTGCTATAGAACATTCTACAATTAACACATGGTGAAATTTTGAATTAATTTCTCATTTTTCACAAATTTTCTCTAAAATCAAAATTTAATAACTTTGAACTTAATTTTTTTTAACGCAATTAGCTGAAACTACTTCATCTAATTGACTTAGAATATTTAAAATAAAAATCTTAAATAAATTTTCTAATTTATATTTTGATCCTCAACTTATTCACAAATTGATTACATTAAAACTTTTCCTATTTTTATTTGAAAAAAAAATATCAAAATATCATACTTTCAGTTACTTGTATAACAACAATTTTTATTGTTATAAAATTTTAAATTTTATTTATTTCTAAAATTTTCACAAGTACCTATGGTACACATACTAAAACAATCATTCTAAAAAGTCTACTGATATACCTACAAAATAAATTAATGACATTAAAATTGAAAAAAACAAGCATTAATTTTTGCACTTGAACGCAAAATTTTTATTTTATATCCCGAATATAGCTAGGAAAAACAAAAAAAAAAAATTGGGCGTATTAATTTGAATTTAAAGGATAATAAAATATTTAAATTTTTCTTTTTTTCGTAATTTATTACAAAATTTTCTTTTATTATTAAATTATATAACTTTTAAATAAAATTTCATTTATAATGTTATACCAGCAACTCCTTCAAAATTTTGTTTTAAAACAAGAATAAATTTTATTACTATTAAGAATTTGCAATTTAAACAATTTGACACACACACACAATATAATAATATTGTTTGCACTCCCAGAACCCCTTTCAAATTCGAAATGAAAAATTTTAAATCAAAAAGAAAAAAATAAAAGGATATTTTAAGGATATGAGGAAAGGAGTTATAAACACCATAATAATAAATTAAATTTTTTTTTTTTGTTACTACTTTGTTTTTCTTTTTACTTTGTTTTTTATAATAGCTTAATAGAAAATCCTTTCAAAAATTATCTTATATATTTGTTACACAATACATACATTCATGATATACATGAAAAATTCATCAAATAGAGTAGGCTATTTAAAATACAAAAAAAAAAAAAAATACACTGTTTCAAAAAAAAAAAATTACAATATTCAATTACCCATTCTATTTACTAACTTGTTCAAATTTTATTGCTGCTGCAAATACAGAGATAATATATGAAAGGTTCTTTAAGCCCCCCCTTATGTGTACATAAAATACAATTTACATTGTATATACCGTTCGCATTCTGAAAAAAAAAATTCTATTTAAGTTCCTAAACTTGTTTTTAACATTCCAAAAATAATTTTAGTTCTATTTTTTTTCTACTTTTACTATGTATATTTTTTTTTAATATATGCAGCTTTCTTTTCAATTTAGAAAAAGTAATGGTAACAAAAAAAATTTAAAATTGGAAAGAAAGTAAAATAAAAAATAATTTTCTATTTCACTCCAATATGGTATCAATGTAGTGTATGTGATATAACAGTTACCCAACATTTTGTTAATACCCATAGACTATAAATGGAATTTAAAGGATGATCTCTTAATTTCCAATTGAATAAATTTTTTTTTTCTGTGTTTTTTTTTCTTGTTTTTTCATTACTAACATTATCATGATTTTTATTTTTACTTTCAACTGTTTTGCTATTCTATTTCTATATTAATAACAGTAAAATATTGTGATATTAAAGCAGTTGTTTTGTACAACTTGCGAGTATATTTATAATAATTGCAATGTTATAAAGAAGGGAGTAGTAATAGATTAGGGTAGTTCTGTGAATATGAAAAAAAACTGCCTAACTCGAGATAAGTCAATAAAGTATATACCACAGAATGGCTGACTTCACCATAGTACGTTCTGTATTCTTACAAAAATTTTGTTATTCGATGAATATTGTAAAAATAAGGCCAAATTCACACGTCGACTAAGGCGAAATAATATTATGTAATTATTAGGATATTTAGGAGTATTAGATTAGAATGCGAAAATATTTTGATAACATTTTTGGGTTTCTTAAATATTTCATTAAGAAGAAGTGAACATATGTGGTTATATAAAAACTATAGTTGAATGCCTGGTTTAGGAAGGATTAATTTTGATATTATTCAAATTACTTATTTTTTAAAAAATTCCTTTTTAAAATCATACAAAATTAATGGGACTAAAATGTCACTGTAACAAGTAGCCATTTACTTAATTTTATGAGCTCATTTTTGTACCCATGTTCGTTTATTCCCGAAATTCTAAAATTTTTTAATAATAATTTTCAACACATTTTCAAAATTTCCGGAAAATTTAAACTAAATGGCAAATTTATAATACCAATCTTATAATATACTCTTGGTATAGAAAAAAAATATAAAATAAAAATATAACATAACATTATTGCATATAAACAGTATAAATCTTCCGAAAACAAACGAAAAAAAAAACAAGAAAAACAATGAAATAGGGATTATTTTGGTGTAAATGTTGTATGAACACTATAAACATACGTGTGTAAATATTACCTGTATTATAATATCTATATACACATTTATATTACATAAATATTTACTAATAATAATATGAAACTCCCCCTAGTGAACCCTATATTATAAATACTTTTCAATGTGTCAATAAATACCCACCTTAATCGTTTTCAAAAGCACTTTATATCGTCATTATGTACTTAGATACTTACAACACTCTTAAAAATAACGATAATAAAAATTGAACAAAAAAAAAATGTAAAGTAAAGAAATGAGAACGTGTATATATTTTTATATTATATGCAGTGCCGGATCTACCATATAAAACAAAGTAATCAGTAATAAAAAGCAACGGAAAACAGAAACGCAACCGAACACATAAATTATATTTATAAATAAAAATTATTCCAGTACTTGTTGTTCAAACATTTTTCACATTTTGGGAAGAAAGTAGGGCGCCGAACTAGTGAAAACCGGGCCTGATTATACGAACATACATAGTTATCTACATAATATCGCAAATAAATGCACACACTTGGAAAAGAATGCGAAAATTGTTTATTGTCATTGAAATCCGGTTTTTCAATAAAATATATTACTCTCTGTATATAACACATTTGTTTAGAATGCAGTCCGGATAATTTCTCTCTTTTCCGGGCATTTCTTTGAGCATGATTTTTAATTTTGAAAGATTCAGTGTGTCTCTTCGATATTTCCCTTATTTGGTCTCTTTCTTACACTAAAATAATTTTCGAATTCAAAATAGGAGGTAAGTTTTCTTAGACTGAATTTTATTCGACATTATTCGAATATTGTCACATAAGTTGATGATCAAAATTGAGTACATAAAAAATATTTTTGGTATTGAGTTTTATTTTACATAATTGTAGTCAGTAACACGTTAATGTTTCAATCTAACATTGAATTAACAAAAAACTCGACGCTCTATTACGTCAACCATTTTTACTTTTGTTTTTACTTATTAGTCTTTAAAAGAGTACGGTTTTTGTTAGTATAAAGTTCATATATGTATTTTAGTTCTTGGTACATCAGGATTGTTTTAAGTAATTGATTAAGAAGTGAAAAATATTTGGTGCAATAGGGCTCAGGTACAATAATGCCTTCATTTTAAATCAATATACCTAACATATGTATTCTAAATCTATTTCAATCTATTCCTTGTAGATTATTTATTTTATTATATAGAACTACTTAATCCATATAGTCCATTCAAATTTGTTTTCTTAATCAAAGAAATCAATTTTCTTAAAATTTAGTACACGCAGGCCGTAAATTCATACAGAGAAGTTAAGTATATACCAATAATCTAAAGACTATGTTAAACTAAGTACCATCATACATTCTGTGTATACTGAATTGCAAACTGTATAACAGTATTATTTAGATATTGAACTTAAGCATAGAACCCCTACAGCGTTTCTTTACAATATACACACATATACTCACATATATTTTAAAATTATATTATGTAAGATTTAACATACCTAATAGAATTTGATTACTCTATAATCGTTTCTTTCTTTATTATGCATATTGCATATAGGCAAAATTGGGGAAAAAATGTTATATATTTTTTATAATATTATACAATATCTATATCGTAAAATATATGCAATCATATTATACGCATATTACTGAAGTATGTACTTGTATATCTAAATACAAAATCATGTTGGATTTAGCGGGTGTGGGGGGTTGGGGAAAAAAATCTTAATACTAAACCAGGAAACCAATAAATCTTACTCTACTGTCTTCATCTTAAATATATACTATTAAATAATTTTTCTTTTCATGTTTTTATTATTCTTAAAGAGTATATCTGAGTATATTTAGCTATTTTATTTAACTAAATAATGTTAAAAATGTTGGTAGTCCTATAGACATAATCATGTTATAATATATTGTTATTATGTATATTTTAAGATTTATTACAATTAAAATAAAATTCTATATACGAGTATATAAAGATTCCTTTTTATATTAGTTATATACGAGTTCAATTACTTAAATTATTTTTCTATTTATGTATATATAACAACAATTATTGTAGCTATACTCCTGTGTATACGTTGGAATATACAAAGAAACTCTCTAATAATAATAAAATCAATATTACCTTGGAGTTACCTTGCAAACTAGATCCTTAATATTATTATTCTCATATATTATTTGATTAATAAACTTATTTGAATAATATGGTTAAGAAAATTTTTAATCTAATTTAAAATTTTCATAATATAGGGGTAAAATCATATTTTATGTATAAATAAAATCAAAATTATGGGGACAAAAATTATTGAGAGAAAAGAAAGGAGTTCAGTATTCAGAATACTGGAATATACTACTGGAATTTCCTAATTTTTATGATTCTGAATATAACACTTAGAAGGGAATTTCTAATTTTTATTGATTGCACTGCATACAACCTAACCTCCCTTAGGTGATGACACCAAATTTCGGGTTCTCGGTTAGAACGGCCTTCTTCACAGTAGGGAAATGTAAATAAACAATTTTTGGGGAGATGTCGGTCTGATTCTCTTCCAGTCTGTCAGTCTATAGACCTGTGTGTGCATGCATGTATCTCAAGTTCAATTGAATTGATTTTGATGAAATTTTATGTGTGAGCTTATCTTGGGTATGTTACGATGTTTTAGATATCCTTGAGATTTCTCAAGAATATTAAAATCATTGGTACTAACTTGAACTTGTATACCAACATTTGCATGAAAATTTAAATTTGCTAAGCAACCAAATAAAAATAATTATATTATAAAATTAAATTTTGTTGCTATTTTAAAAACTTTTCAAAAAATTTCTTAAAATTATTTGAGTTCGAAATTTAAAATTATAATATTATTTTTCAACAATTTCAAAAAAACCACACTGGTATTTATGCATCTACATAATTTGTACATATATTATATACAATCTTTATATGAACATTCATTTATGTGGATGCATGTGTAAAAACCTATAAAAAATGTATAAATAATGGTACTCAATATAGAAGCACAACAGAAATCCTTTTAAGTGCAAAACAAATTCATCAAAATTAAATTCTTTTAAATGAACTTCAAATGGAAAAAGTTATTATTTTTAATATTATTTTAGTTTTTTTTGGAACTAATTTTATAAATCTTTCAAGTGACATCCTTAATAAACCTTTTATGAATAATATTTCTAAAATATCTCTAATAATTTGTGATGCAAGTATATTGTGTTAAAAATCAGATTTAATTATAAAAATTTCTTGAAAATTTTAGTATATGTTCTGCCGAAGCAAGAACTTAAAATTTCTTGAAAGATTATTGAATTAAAATTCTGGTATTTGGTCCAAAAAATTGTAATTTATTTTGGGAAAATGTCAAAGATGTTTTGATGATATAGAATGACTTCAAATAAAATTTCAGAATTCTAAACTTGAACGAAGCCAAATTAAAATTGTCTCTGGTAATTTTACTTCAAAATATCGTCAACTTTTTGAAATAATTTTGAATAAATCGTCTAATATTTAAATATAAATATTTCGTAAGAAAACATCAGATTATTAACTAAAAACTATTCTAGTATAAATTCATATTATACACGATTGTACTAGCTTACTATTCGGATTTGTAAATCTTGTTGTGTTGAGTTAAATTTTCTAATTCATGTAACCAGTTTTGACAATTAAATAAAAGCTATAAAACTATTTTAAATTTACTATTAATAAAGCTGAAATTTTTCTATAATAACTTCCTCCAAATTAAAATTTGCTCTAATTATGCTATTAAGAAAAATTTTAATTGTTATTCGTATTAAAACATATCATTGGCAGAGATTAAAAGCAGCTCATTATTTTCATTATTAACAGTCCATTATACCTATAAATCAATTTCCTATATTGGACTCTAGCATATACCTACATGATTCACCTACATGTTAGTGTATTCTATGTCTTATGTACAATTTAAAGCAAATAAATTCTGTTAAGTGTAGGAATATTTTTAGGTATAAATAAATCCAAATGTGTACATGATTTTCCATTCAAAATAAATCTCTTTAAAACAAGAAAAACTAAATTTATCTTGTATTTTATAATTTGTACTCTAAGTCAACTTATGATCATTTAATAAAAATCCTTATAGAGAACATGAAAAAATATTAAAACTATAATGACAATTTCTTTTTGAAAAAGAAACAAATCATGAAAAAATAGAATTAATAATAAAAAAAAACAGTGAGTAGAAAACAAAAGTTAAGAAGAGAATTAAAAAACTGAAAACATAATTAGTAAAGTACAGAAATGTGTCAGAAAAAGATAATTGGATTATCCAAATCATGCACTTGCATTATATTTTTGCATCATTTTTTAATTTTCATAAAATCTTCTTTCTCTCTCAAAACAAAACCAAATAAAGTTGGGATCAAACCAATGGTTTGTAAAGTAGTACTTTTCCCTTAAACAAGTGAAAATAATGCTTTTAATAGCACTCTACTACATTATCATATTACTTTCATTCTTATACGAAAATATATGAAAAATTGCATATATTTGAGATGAGGCAAAAAAAAAAAAAAATTGAAAGAAGCGCTTTCTTCATTTACAGAAATTTGGAAAAGCTTGCAGTTTCTGAAATATGAGATACCAAATATTTAAATTTTACAAATTTCGAGAGGCGATAACTTCAGCGGGGATTGAGATAGGAAAAATTTTACGTAAAATACAAAACTATTTACTTATACCTTAAAGCTGCCAAAATTTCAGACTCATATTACTTACTTGATTGTCTAAAAGAAAAACGATATCAAAAATTTGATAAAAAGAAACAGATTTTAGATGACTGGTAATTGTAGCCGCCATTTTGTTTTTTTAAATATTATTTTAATTATGCTGTACTGTGGTAGAAGAAACCTGCTATCACATTTCAGCGTCTGTAATATTTGAAAAAATGTAGGTCATTTTAAGATTTTTGAGGGGGTATAAGTTTTAGAGTAATAGATAAAAATTTTGTTCTACGTGAAATAAGTTTCTAGTAAATATCTAGCTACATAATATGAAATTTCAGGTTTCTATCTTGCAGGGTTTAGAAATTTTGTTAACGGGTACGCAGACGCAGATGCTCAGAAGGATGAACGGGTAGAGTCAAATTAATAAGCACTTTTTTTCAAAATATTTGTGCTAAAAAAACAGAATAGCTGTATAATAAAATTGCCATCTTTCTTAAATGAATACAAAAATGGTAATTCTTCTTTATTTTTTCCGATTTAATGTCCAATTCTGTTCCTACATTCATTCCAAATACAACCTTAAATATACATATAGGAAGTAGAAATTATATGAACCATTATTGAAGTTCAGAGTGGTCTTCATTCTCAATTTTATTTTTTAACACTTTTCCTATTCTTCAATTTTCTATAAAAATAAAAAAAAAAAAAAAAACATACATAGGTGTATAATATAGAAATGATTACGTTAATGTACATTAATGTTGAAAATTGTTATACTCAGATAAGACATATGAACAAAATTTATAATGTTATCCTTAACACATATCAATATACGTATATGTAGAGCATAAATCAGTCTATAGTACAAATAAAGTACCCATACATGATTTATGTGAATTTTCTTCTGAAATTCCTTTTTTTTGGATAGCATAGAATTCTTTTTCGAGTTTCGACCTCATTATTTCTAATAGAATATAATTCTCATTTAAACGGTATAAAGAGAGTATATCGAAAGGAGAAGAAAAAAAATAAAATTATAAAAATATAGCAAAAGGAAATATCCTTCAAATTTAATTCCTATATATTTCCGAAGTTTTATTATCCTTTATTCAATCTATGGTTTCTTTTTCAATTTTTTCTATTGGATCTTTCTACATAATGTATTTTTCTTCTAATAATTTTTTACACCTTTAGTACAACCCTCATCATTTTCTCGGCTGCTGAAGAAGAAAGAAGTTATAATGATTGTTCGATTTACTCCTACAATTTCAATTTACTTTTTCAACAATACGCGAGATTTTCGACATGGTTCTTTAATAGAAAATGGGATGGCATAAAGTTTTGGCAATGTCTGAGACACAACTACTGTAGTCCAGTTTTCTGTAACAATATCTCTGTTATGAGGTCAGAATTATAAGTTTTTATTTTTAGGTCTTAAAATTTATTTGATTTCTCTTGAATAATTACGATAATTTTGTTAATTGCATAACATTCTAAAGCAGAATGAGCAAACAATTTGATTTTATATTGAGGTTCCAAGAATTTAATTTCGGAATTATATGTGTTCCGAGCTCCGGTACTTCCAAGATTCAATTTAAATTAATTAATATTGCTGATTTGAATATTAAGAATGAAATTTTTGGAGTAGTACTCATGGATTATAGTACTCTTGCATGGAATTGTAACAATAGGCCCCTGTCCAATTCTGCTCAAATCGATTTCTATAATAACGTCCGAGAAGAATAAATTTTGTATATTCAGAATTTTTTCTGTTTTTTTTTTTATTTACGGTAATTTTATATTATGCTTCCTTTTCCAAATGATCAGGTGTTACAAATTTTCCTTTTTATTTTCGTTCTTTTATTTCCTTTTGTCTATTAAAATGGATTTTCTGGTACGATTTAATAAGTTATGTAAGGAATTTAACCCGTATCACAATTTTGTTTTTTTTTTTTTTCTTTTCCCCTTTCATAATATTATTTTTTGTTCAATCTGGAATTTATGTACCTACATGGTAAAAATTTACGCTGGTTTACTTCTAACATTATAAGTATTATTATACATTTAGTATATATGCAAATATAAAAATTCGATATAAATATGCTCATCCGGTCATACGATCAACCCATTCTCTATAATTGTGGGTATGTATAGAAAATATAATTTGCTTGTATGAACATTTGGTGTAATGCAATTGAGAATATACGCGAAGAACTATAATATAACAAAATTATACTATAATGTTATACTTGAAGTTGAGTATAGTTTGGTGGGATAACGTATAATAAATGTGATATGTGGACAGGTACAATAAGTTATATATACGATGATATTACTTACACACATAAGTTAAAAGAAAATAAAATATAGAATGAAAGGAAAATACCTTTTTCCATCGGAAAATTTATTGCTTTATTTCTACGTATTTCCATATATGTAAAAATTTTATATGGTACAATATACACACTCCGTCAGAAATAAATATTTTTACTTTACATACTGAATTTTCCTTTAATATTATTCATACACAACATTCGAACATATTAAGTATCATATGTGTATAATTTTAACAAAAGGAATATAAGTACCTATGCTTAAAAAGGAATATGAGAAAATTGAAGTTGCAAAGGGAAAAAATGAATAACAGAAAAAATTGTATAACCTTATTGAACAATGTGTATATTAAGTTCAGATTATAATTTAAAAAATGGCAATGAAATTGATAGGTGTATCCTAGCCTGATTAACTTTTTAAAAGGAAAAATAGTATCTACCTATAATAATTTATTTTCGTTTATTTATTACTGTATAAAGCTTTTTAATGCGTTATACATATGTAACAGAAATTAAGGATATATAACAATATTTTTACATTAATATAGTGATCCCATATGATATATAAAAAAAAAACTGTTTTGTATTTATAACAATAATGCATTTCCCACGGAGATTTTAATTGTAATGTGATTAAAATTTTCCAGGAAAATTTCCATTTTTATATTGAAAATGAAAATTTGCAATTAAATTTGAAATATATAAGGAGATCGTGTTGGTTTTCAAAAAAAAAAAAAAATTGCATAAATTTAGGTTCTTACGTAGCCTTAGAAATAATAATATTGGTGTGGTTAAGAATACTATGAAATCGCAAATGGTATAATTCATCCTATAGTTATGCAATATCAGGTATATAATATTATAAAATGAATAGCTTTCCTCAATAGTTTTACCTATTTCAAGTCCACTACATTTTTTATAACAAAAATTTTTAAATTTTCTTATATACTTAAAAGTTTCAATCTAAAGAAATTCTCTTTTAAAGGAAATATTAAATATCTAGGTAGTTATTTCTTAAGACATTATACTGTTATAGGTAATAAAATGATTTATTTTAAAATTTATAATAAATTTTGAACAAGCTACTTAAAAATTATCCAAATAAAATCTATCATTCAAATTTTATTTTTTCTTTAACTTATTTTAATAGTATTGCTAATTGAGTCCTTGAAACTAAAAGATTTTTTTTTATTTCAATGAAAATTTCACTGTATTTGTGTTATGTAGCTATAGCTATTCAAATAATAATAGATTATTATGTATATACATGGTGTCGCATAAGATGGAAAATAATTTCTGGAATTATCATTTGACCAATTTCAAGTTAAAAATTGTACGAATTACGAGTAGGAGGGCTGCAGTTGTAATTTTTTTCGAGCTACAGCATGTTGAAAAAGAAAAAATATCAAAATTTAAATGCTTATAACTTCAGAAGCATGCGACACAGGGTAACCATCTGTGGCCTGTTTTACAGAAAAATTATTGATTTTTATTCTCGGTCTTACAATCAATTTGATTTGATACTTTTCGAGATAAAGCTCGTCAAATAAAAAAATTTTTTTTTTTAATTTTTATTGTAGATATATCCGTTTTTAAAATCGGCCTCCTTCTATTCACCCCTCCCCCCCGCCCCTTCCGGCAATGCAAGCAAATTTTTGCTGCAAATTGTTCAAAGAATCATCTCTAAAATTCTTTGCCACATTACGGAAAACACCCTATATTAGTTTTAATATCCTTCAAAAATTAGATAAAATTTTTCAATAATATCAATAGATTTTTTATAATATAAAAATTTTCCAATTTAAATACATATTTCAAGTGTGTAAAAATGAGAAAGAAAAATTTAAATTGACTAGGGTAATTCGCTATTATAAATTTTTTTTTTGTTTTGTTTTTACGTATTTTATAATAAATAATATTGAAATCAACCTTGATTTTATAAAAAATAAATATACACACCTAGTTACATAATACCTATAAAATGTTCATACATTACCTACTAATCTTAAATTCAAAATTCCCCACGGTTACCTAGCTATTTTAAAGAAAAAAAAAATTTTTACAATATTTCCCTATAAGTATGCAAATTTATTGAAATTGGAAAATACATATATATTTTCATGTTGAAAAAAAAAAATGTCCTTCGTTTAAATAAAATGATTACGTAACGAAAATATTTTTTTTTCCCGTTTCTTTTTGTAATTGTCAGATTAAATTGGAAATAGCTACTTTAGATTTATTTTGAAAACTATTTTTATTAATAAAGTAAAATCACTATAGAGCCAGCTATTATGCAAGCGATTCTATACAAAATAATAATAATCATTATCCTATACAGGATATTCAAATATTTTATGTAATAATAAATATTTTACATTTTTCACAATAAAAATAGAAAAAAACAACCTTGATTTAAATTCAAAATAATTTAAAAAAAATATAGTGGGAGTAGAAGTGGAAGGACAACACTAACAATATACAAAATAATTGAACAAAATTGCAAAAAAATTTTTGTTCAAAGAAACAAATAAAAAAAAAATATACAATAAATAGTGTAGCTATTTAAGGATAATAAAATTTCCATGAATCCCAATTTGACATCGAAAATTAATTTATTTTTTCCGCCTAAAAATATTCTACAAAATAAAGAAAAAATTCGATTTACATTTGCGTTAAGTAATTTTTTTTTTAATAGCTATTCTCCTTTCTTTTAGTTTTTGGAATTTTTAAATGTGATGAAAGAATGTGGGATGAAAAAGCATCGGAATTAACAAAAAAATCAATTATTGGAAAAAAAAAACATTAGAGATTTTTTAATTCAGCCCGGATTTCTTTATAATTTTGTTCTATTTAAAATATTCTATTTATTTGAAAATAAATTTTGAAAATAGAGAAACTTTTTTGTTTTAAGTGAAAAATTCAATTTGAGTTATAGTCGCCTAAGAAAGGAAATAAAAAATAATAAAGATGATTGGATGTCATTTGTTTTGTGTAGCAACAAAATTTGTAAAAAAATTGCACAAAACTTATTAAGAAAATTCTATATAAGCCGTGAAAAATCTCTTTTTTACTCCTGTTTTACTCCCATTAGGAGCATGGGACTTCAACAAAACATTTCCAACGAAGTCCGTTACCAGCGATTCGTTTTACTTCTGCACATGTTATGTTCCATTCAAATACCTGTTTTGCAATTGTTTCAGGCGGTCGTCGTAATGTGTGGCCTATTCAATCCCCCTTTTTTTTCTTATTACTTCTGCAATAAGTGTGTTAATACCAAGAACCTTGTGTTAATTATTCGATTGAGCCAGATTTTTAGGCAGATGATTTTTAAGCTAATATTTATTAACACCTGTATTTTTTTTGTATTTTCACTTTTTGCTAGGCATGTTTCAGAACCATACAATAGGACTGATTTGACATATATGTTGAAAATTCTTAATTTTGTATTTCTAGATAAATGTGAAAATTTCCAGATGACCAGAATCTGTCGTAAAAAATATTAGTCTAACACATTCCTTATTAAAAATTATACTTGATTTCATTTTTTGTATAAAAATTAGATCATTTTCAAAAGAAAAATTAAATCTTAAGCATAAATTTGATTAATCCCTCAGTCTTGGAAAATTAAAAAAAAAAAATGGGTGTATTTAAGTTGGGTAATTTTTTTTATAAGCTATTGTCTTGCCATACTTTAATAATTGTGGGAGTAAGTACCTATACATTAAGTTTTTTAAATAGTATTTTTGAAAACATTGTAAATTCTTTCCTTCTAAAATCTTGTATATTTCGAATTGTTAACGATTTTTATAAATTCAATATCAATTTCAATATTAAAATTTTCTTAAAATAGCTTTTATATACTATTATATAATATGTAAATGCTGTTATATACGTACACCGATATTGAAAAATTTACATCGTCCTTTATCTATTATAATAAAAAATACGAAAAAACAATTTTCAATCTCTTTTTTCTCATTTTTATCTCAACATCTTAATAGCACAATCCATAATACACAAAAAATTACATTTTAATTCTTAACATCCGGTTTTATCTATTTTATATACATAATAATTTTATTTCACACACACAAACAACCAACCGAAAATTTACATAACAAAAGTATAATATTTACTCTCTCAGTTTGTTGTTCTCTTTTATTTTCAATGGAATTTAAATTTTATTTTTAAATTTTTTTTTTTTTATCAAAAAAAAAATAAAATAAATTTTCAATTTAGGGAGGTTTTGTTTTTTTTCACATTTTCTCTTTCTCTTTCTCTCTCTCTCTCTCTCGCTCGTATTTTTCTTTCGTTATCTCATATTATTTCATTATACAATAGGTTTAAATTGTTTGATTTTGCTTTTAATTTTTCTCTTATTTACCTATACCATCTATATTTCCTATTTGATATTATCACATCAGATCACATTGGAGCATATATATAGTAAAATCACTAATTTTGTATAACAATATTAACAATATTCATGCTGTATTGCTGTAACTCATATAGTATGTATGTGTATGTATATGATAGTTATCGTATTTATACAGAAAAATTTTCTAATCAATTGAAATCAATTTTCTATTTCAACAAATACTAAATAAATCCACTTTAATACTTTTCGTCCCCGCCCCCCTCCCCCCCGACGCCTCCTGCTTTTCTAATTCTCTTCTCTTTAAATATAAAAAATGTTTAGAATAATTTATTAAGTGTGATTAAAGTAATGCGGTCGTACAATAAACACACAAAAAGAAAAAAAAAAAAGAGAAAAACGAAATCATTTCAATTTTTTAAACACTCTAATATTCTCCTCTCTATACGGATACACGCTGAGACTTAGTAATTTATTTATTGATTAAGTATTATAGATAAAATTGAAAAAAAAAAACAGATAGGAAAATACATAGAGGCGACGATCCAAAGAAAAATGTTTTACTAAACGTGTGTATATGTAAAGGATATAGAGGTATAGAGGTACATGTGGTGATACTTAACGCAATATTCGTATTTGTACAAGTATATTATATGGTATTATATGAATTTACAGAACTAGCAATGTTTTGTATAACACTAAGCTTATATTAAGAATGGAAAAATTTAAAACAAAATTATTTGTACTCACTATACAGTGTGATTATCAGTGGGATATTTTTGTAACAAGGAAAATTTTATTTGAATTAAAAATAAAATTATACTTGCAACTTCTACATACTTACTATATGCATAATATTATGTATATGTATACGTAATTATGTAAATGGTAGATTGTGAATATAATAAAGAGCGTGTTAAGCTTTAAATAATTATGTGAAAGATTTTATAAACTACATAAGAATTTATTTTTTTCTTTTTTTTTGAATTAATCAATTTAAAACCTAATATGGTCACATTGTGTGTCAAATTTGGATTATACGGCTGAATATTTTTCTCTGTATATTATTTTGCATTTCTATTCTAGGATTTGTAAAATAAAGAGAAACAATAACAACACTACTTTTACTATATTTTAATTTTCTGTAATGTGAAAATAAATGTGAAAATAATTGTGAAAATTTATAAAGTATGTAAGAGACTTGTATGTAATTTAAATGAGTTTATTTATTTTAACTTGATTAAATTTTTTGAATATTTTTTAAAAACCAATAAAATTCGATTCTTATAATGAAAAATTTAAATTAATTATGAAGTACAGTTGCAGTTGGTTGTTATATAAAATTTGTAATTATTTTATTTCTGGATACTTTAATAAATTTTCTAAATATTTGAATATAATTAATTTTTAAGTATTTATTTTAAAATTTTAAATGATATAAAAGTACTTAAAGAAATTAATCGAATATAACAAATATTTTTTTCTTAATTTAATTAAATTAAACTGTAATTATGTTTTTTAACTGTTAAATAAAATAAAATTGAGAAAAAATAACGGTTAAATACAGTACAGTAACAATACCAAGGACGTGTGTCGAAAATAATTTTTACTATTCAAATCCACTTGATTTTCAAACCCCTTTTCCTGTATATCACTTTCAGAAGAAGAATATAGAGATAGAGACAGAGGTAGAGAGATAAGTTTAAAAAACAGGGAAGTGGATGACATACGTATAGTTTTTCATTTTCCAGGAACAAAATTAAAATTATTTTATTAGGAAAAATTATTCTTTTAATGAAGTAAACGTCAAAAACCTCACAAAATTATGGAAAATTTGAAGGATTCCAAGCAGAATCCAATTTGTAGAATTTTTTTTTTTACTAACATTTTTGAAATCCAACCAGATTTTCGATATTACTTATTATTTTTCCCGAAATATACCAATGCCCTTAACATAAAAACACAAAATACCAATTTTCTTATGGAAGGTATTTATTTCCTGTACGGAAGGATCAAATTATCGCAGAGGTAATAGTTGGTCTGTAGGACCATAGTTTAGGTGATCTTTTAGGGTAGGAATCACGCCCCTGCATTGTCGTAGGAAACAGGAGGATAGCGCCGTCCTTCTTCGTCTTTTCGGGATTTTTACACCTAGTAGAAAAAAAAATTTTTTTTTTCCAAAATTTAATTTTCAATCAGAAATTGCCCGGATTCGTTTTAGTTTTGCGTTAAATCAATTTCGGAAAATTTTCTTTATCGCCAGAAACTCGTAATAATTATTTACACTATCACTATTTTTCACCTGTAATTTTGTAATATGGTGAACAAATATTGGATGAATTGTGCAAATGTTTTCTATGCATTCAAATGTGTTGTGCGAAACATTCATAATATTTCATATAACTCGAAAACTTTAAGCATTTCTTATAAAAACAGAAATTTATTCCGGGTTATTACCCTCTAAACAAAACTAAATATACACATAAAATTAAAAATTATTTTAAAATTTCAATTTAATAGTAATATAAACAGAATATTACCATAATTAATAAATAATTGGAAAATGTTTTAAATTTTATAAAATCTCCCCATTTCTATTAATTATTAATATATAGATAAAAAATTTTGATCGCTTATAACTTTTTTTCTCTATTTAAATAATCCCAGTTTAAAAAGTATTTAGGAAAAATTAAAAAAAAAAAATAAATATTATAAATTGAGTTCACTTCGGTTTTTCAATTATTTTAATTTGCGGATGAATTTCCAATACCTAAATAAATAAATAATAAAATAGTAGAAATTTTAAATTCAATAATAGATTAAACAAAAAACAATTTTTATTTTTATTTTATAATATTTTAATTTCAGTAATTAGTAAATAAAATAATTAAATTAAAATTTTTTTTTATCAATTAAAACTATTAAAATTAATTAAAAAAAAGAAAATTACGATAACAAAAAATTTTTCATGTGAAAATTTTTGGTTAGGACAAGGATAATAATTTAGAATATGTGAATTTTAATTAAGATTTTTATAAAATTATGTTATAAAAGTGGGTGAGAAATCTAAATCAGGGACCGGAAAACTGTGACCTGGTTAACGATCAAGATATTTTTAGAAAAAATCAGTAAACAACGTGAGAATGAAGAAATGTAAGGTGGACGGCAAAAATGCTCTTCAACAGAAGCATAGTGAGAAATCTATTTTACTATGCGATAGCTTGATCCCAACTTTCCACTAGAAAGCGCAGCATTATTCTATTTCGTTATTTTGCTTTTGTATATTTATTTGAGCATTTTATGCATTAAACACATTGAAATTTAGAACCGTATGGGGTTTCACTACAATAGGTAAGTAGAAGTAAATCTTATTTTTAATTCATTAGTAAAATAGTTCATATTGCAGGAAAATACCAAAGAAAAGAAAAATTAATGACAAAAACCAAAAATTTAGTAAAAAGTGGATTTTACATTTATTTCTTTATTAATAATTGCACAAACGTACAATTTTTTCACATATGTTAATCTAAGAATTTATCAGTGTATTCAAAGAATTTAGTTTGGGTCGCTACAAAATAACTAAAAATGTGTATGATAAATATATGAATCTCAATTCAGTTCCAACTTCATTCGAATATACAGCCCAAATTAAATAAAAAAAAGTAATTTTGCAAAATATTTTCCACTGATCTAGAGAATTGTTTAGATTTCGAAAAATTCTATTCTCAATTTTAGTAGTCATTAAACGTGGAATAATTTAAACGAATTTTCCTGTGTGTAAGTGACGTCCAAGTTACAGAGTATACTGCATAAATAAGGAAAAATCTAAAATGCATCCTTTATACATTCTAACTGCTATAGATGTGAAGTATATAGGCGAAATACTAAAACATTCTTAATAATATTTTCATCAAAAACAAATTCTCAAGCTCATTATCATTAGTTCTCATCATTTATATTTTAGTATATAACAATTTTTAATCAACAATAAAAATTTATTTCAATTTTAATTTAATAAAATTTGAATTATTTTAAATGTCTTTTGAATGGGTTTGATCTGTTTTAAATTATATTGAGGACAAAATTTAGTCGAATTTTTTTTAGTAAGACGGTATATACCACACCAATTTTGAATCATATTTTTATTCATATGAACCGTAACTACATAATATTATATAATAAGAACTCTTTGTACTTATAAATACAATAAATTGGAACAAGTCATCTTACCCATTTTACATGTAATAGCTGCGACATTTTAATTATTGTTTTCTACTAAAAATAACTACAAATCTCAATTTCATATTTATGAGTACCTAGTACCTACATATTAATTAAAATTACATTGTATAATTATTAGCTATACTCATTTATTATTAAAAATAGCTTATAATATGAGGAGAAGTAGCTGGTGAAGGAACTGGAATATAAAACACTTGCGTGGAAAAAAAAAAAATTATTTTTATCCCTGAAACAAAACGCAAAATTTTTTTTAATTAAATTTCCACATGATATGCTATTAAAATTATTATAAAAAGTACTTTTTGTTTTTCCTCCTTTTCATAAATAAAGTTGTGGATATTTTTATAAAAATTAAATTAAAAAACTTTCTTATTATTATTTAACAAAAAAACAAAAAAAAAAAAAAGAAAATATTAAATTAATAAAATTAAAAGAAACAAGAACAACATCCTTTAAAATTAAATCATTAAAGTAAATATACACTCTTTTTGTTATACACTCTTCCTTTGATCCTTTCACTTATTTTGATACATATAAGTATAGCGGTATTACGTCTTTTGGTTCATGTGAAACTAAAAAAAAAAAAAAATATAAGAAAATAAAATTAAAAAGGACGACCAAGAACAACCCATTTTATTCTTAGAAATTCAAAATTTTTTCTTTTCTTTTGAAAAAAAAAAAATATTTTTAATATATTGGTAAAGTAAAGAGTAGAACTTATGTGTACCTAATACTGTATTTAGCTAGGTACTTATATTTTTAAAGTATATGTTAAAAATTAAAGAAAAATACCACATAATATTAATAAGAATACGTTCCTTTTTTATTATAATAAATATGCAATCATATAATATTATTGTATTAATTCAATATACAGGGTGAACCTGTAACGTACCTCCAATGTGATTTAATCTTTGTGAGGCAGATAGATATAGGACAAATTTTGAGAAAAATAATTCTGGTTGTCGGTGGAGGCCACAAATAAAAATATTCAACTCCAAAAATTTCTGTTGAAATTTTTGGTTCAATTGATTTTGCTGGAAACTGTTAATTTTATAACTGAATTAACTCGAAAACGGGGTATCGCAAGGGGCAAAATTATATTGAGAAGTAATTTGAAAATCAATTTCAAATCTTTAAAATTTTGAAAAAAAAATTAATTGAATAGGTTAATTTTTTTTTGTAGTTGGCCAATTTATGAAAAACTTCACATTTTTTTTTTCCTTTTTTTTTTTTCTGACTTGATTCCTCAATAAACCTTCTTAGTAATGCCTCAAGTAACACACTATTTTTTTACAAGAATAAATCAGTTTTCTATTGAATTGCATATTAATTGTTTTTTTTAAATCGGTTAGTAATTATGGATGTTATAATCGCTACACATTTTTGTCGATTTTTGTCGAAACTAAAATGTATTTTCAACAGTGATTTTGAGGTTTAAATATTCATTTGTGACCCCGTTACAGGTATGATTTTTTTCATAAAATTCTTCCGAATTTCTGCCCCCCCCCCCCTAGAGTAATTATACTATATTACATATCCACCCTGTATACACAGCTACATGATTATATACATACATATACATCTTGTATATTCAGAAACAACTCATGTATACTTTATAAGGTTTTATGTTAAAAAAAAAATAAAAATATATTCCTGTTTTAAAAATACACACCTTAAAAGAATATTATATTATTTTATACATATATATGAACATAATATTATGCAAGAATTATTATGAATAACAAGAGTACATAATAATAACAACATTACATATACATAAATTTACATACATGTTAAGGGAAAACACATATTATTATTTTTAATACTTAAAATACATTATAATATGGTGGTTATAGTGTATATGTATGTAGGTATACTTACCATTATAATACCAAAACGATAATGTTTATTCTTTAGTCACGCTTAATAAAATCTTTTCACGTGCCAAAAAACATTTTGAAATGAAATGTAAAAAAAAAAATAAGAAAAACCTCTACTCTTACATATAGGTGAAACGAAAATAAAAAAAAAAAATAACAACTAATTTTTAAATATCTGACTGCCTTTAAAATCAGTGTACCATAAATGAATAAATACCCAAGCCTATAATGTATTCATAATAACAACCTGATGTAGCAGTAGACTTTGCATTTCTATGTGCCGAAAAAAAACCTTTATACAAGTAGATGTTATGCTTGTATTATGAATGTTGTTTTAATACAAAAATTTTCTTTCTATAAGTTGAAGCCGTGTTACTAAAAGAAAACCGATTCTTTTTCATTATTTTCCTACAAATTTTAATAATAATATTATTTAAGAATATTATAAACAATACAAGAGTGTGTATATATAGAATGTAGGTATTGTTTATAAATAAAATTTTCTTCATATATTTTAAAATAAATATTTTTATTTATTCCAGCCCACGCTTACTTACACTTACTCTTTAAATGTAAATAAGCATATTATTATTGTATATAAATAAATTATCACTGTTTTCGGATTATGATTCGGTAAGAGTATTATACTCTTGCCAAATTAACCATTTCCAAATAAAAACAACGTTTATTTCTTATATTTTAAAGTTTATTCTGTTTTAAAAACCACATTGTATTTAATTTTTGCTTTAAAAATTGTAAATTTTAGCAATATATTTTTAAATGCCATGTTACAAAATTAAAGTTGATAAAAATTTTTTTTAAAAAAATTTTTAACAATTTCTTAAAAAATAAAATAATTCTGTTTATATTCAAGACAGATTCTCAATTTAATTTAATTTGAATACTTTAATTATAATCAAAAGTAAATGATATTGTAATCACCGCATTTAAGTAAGATTATTATTGCTTCGAAGGACATTTGTAACTAAAAATAATACAGGCAGCTACTGGCACATCTTCAGACATAAATTGTGAAAATTTAATTGCTTTTGTAAAACTATTTTTAGAATATTATCTTTATCTACTAGTAAGCTATAGAGATAAAGACTGCATATTTACTCGTTGTCCAGGGCTGCGACAAGCCAAGGAGTTCCTGGGAGATTATGACCAGAAGCGATTTAAGAAAATCACAGAAATCATGGGCAAGAACCAGGTGAGAGTCCTCATCGGCATTTTGACGGGTCACTGCAGGTTAGGGGACACCTCAGTCGCCTGGGCCTAGAAAATGAGGATACTTGCAGATTCTGTGTAGAGTATGGAGAGATCTCGGTGTACCTCCTGGGGGAGTGTGATGTCCTTGCTCGTAGGAGGGGGGGAGGTCCTTGGAGGCTTTACTCTAACGGTTGCGGAGTTACGGTCTTCTGGTCCTCACAAGTTGCTTGAGTTCATCAGGAGGGTGGGTATCGAGCCTGTGTCGTAGGGCATGCCCCGCACTCGAATGGGATTGCACAATAGATCCTTATATCAATTTAAATTATTAACAATATTTCCCTCGTTGACTTTAACTTACTGATACTGATACATAGTATATTGCTCTGATGTAGGCACTGTACAATTATATTACAAAATCTTATTCCTTGTACTGATTCCCAGTTCAAATATTTTAACACTTCATTCAAAAAGTATAATTTTATTACTTAATAATCATATTTATGTATTATACATATTATTTCATTAAACTCAATTTTAAATACTTCTGTCCAATGTTTAAGCACAAAACTCTTACATTTTTCTTCAAATTTTATATAGCGTGCATAAATTGTAAGTCTCCAAGTTTATACGAGTATACATCATGCAAAACATGAAATTTTAATTTTTACACAGTATTTATGAACATAGAATGAAAGGCCGTATAATACGAGTAATTTATTACACATGATTTTCAAAATTATGCAATTTCTATATTATAAGATCTAAGATTTTTATACGTTTGAAATAACATTCAAGTTTTTCTGCTCTCCTTGCACGTATCACATTGTATTTTTATCCAACTGTTAACAATTAAAATTTTGTAAATATTTTATGTTAAAAAAGTAAGGGAAAATTAAATTAACATTGTTAAGTGTTAATTTTTGTTATTTCTTTCATTAATATTGGAAAAATTTTGCAACTTTTCTAATTATTAAATCCGAGGTCTTCATTATTTTGAGAAAATCTTCGAGATTGAAGCAAAGTGTTATCCAGACAAAATGTTATTGTTGCAATACATTTTGAATTGAAAAAACAAATCCATTTGACCGAGAATCAATGGATGGAAAAACATTCATGAATGAAGAATTTGAAATGGTACAGCTGAAATGATAAAATTAAGAATTAATTCATGATAGTGAACTTCTTAACATTCAAATTCTTTAACAGTTTCTTAGTAAAAAAATACGTCCAATTTTAGATTTCAAATAAGTCCGTTCATATCTATTCAAATTCAGTACTCGAAGGTTAACTTTAGTTTTTGTCGGAAACTACAATGACTGTGTATAATTTGTAACCCCTTCTTAAATCTTTATTCAAATGGTAGCAACTTTTTAAAATATTTTTGAATAAATCTACGAATTTCATTATTTTAAAATAAAATCACTTTCTTTTGTAAATATAGAGTATGACGACCCTATAACTAAATGTTTATTCAGCAATTTTTTACATTCACATTCACATTAAAAGGTCTAATCATATTCTCAACAATAGATTGCCTACCAAAATTTTACATAAAATTTTTCCTGCAAAACATTTATATACCCCCATTTAATATATTAATGTTCCTTAACTTACATACAACTACATACTAATATTTAAATTTTTATTTCGATATTCTTTACTTAAAAGTCGCATTGTTATTACTATGTCTGTTATTAAAAATATTCCAACAAAATGTTTTAATTAAATTTTTACAGACGCATTATTATTGAACTCATTTCGTTGTATGGTATAAATGAATAATAACACGCAAAAGGCATATAACAAATTTCTGAAAAATATTTTAGAACAAAAAAAAAATCACATTTTTAGACATTGTTTTTTTGTTGCTTATCTAATTAATATAAAAAATCAGAGCGTACAGCAATAATTAACATTCTGTTCAAATATTTAAATCAGCATATAGCTAGCTACCTATAACAAAGATAAAATGTTAAAATTTCAAAAATAAAAGGAACAAAATTTCAAAATTTAACAAATAACCCTAAAAAATTATGTTATTTGTAAGCATAAAATTATAATTAGCATACCGTTAATAGTGCAATTAACATTTTGTTACGAACAAAAACAATAGAACACAAAACAAAATTTTGCGAGTGGAAAAAGTTTTAAAGCAATATCAAAAGAGAAAATGTTACTTCAGAGAAGAGTAGGTACATTAAAAGTATGAAAAAAAGTTAAATAGGTAGCTGGGATGTAAAAATTTTTTACGTAATCAAAATTATTATACATAAAAGAATTTTTCATTCAATCTATAAATTTAATATACGTACATGGAATATTTATTTTTAATTAAATTTTTTTTTTAAATTTTAAATTTGCAATTTAAAGAGACTTTCAATCAACTTGTAAAAATAAAATAGAAAAAAATTGCATACCTCTAGGGACTGATATATTTTTTATAGCAATAATATGATATTAATATTAATATTATTTCAAAAAATAATATGATAAGGTCTGATAATGTAGTTAATCTTAGGGCTCAGGCAGACACGCAATTTTTAGCTTTACAATTGTTTGATTACAATTGTATTCTGTAGGTTTATATTTAAGAAGCGCGCACATATGCAATATTGTATGATCGCATGTAATTAAGCAATCGATAAATTTGTAATATTTTATACGCAGGACAAGTTACAGAATTCCACTGTTGAATTTAATTAAATTCATATTTATAGAATTTTAAAGATTTTTTAAATATTTCCGAAATATTTTTTTACAAATCATAAGCACTTATACGAGTAACATTGATTGAAATACATAAAGAATGTACATTACTTTATATTAAAAATTGTGATTAGTAATAAAAAAAAAACAATTAGAATATTGTATGTATGTAGTTCAATTCTCTAAACAATTTAATATTTTCAAATTTATAATAAATAATTGTTATTTAAGCTCAAAAAACCTTTGGATTACAATAATATTATTGTTATTTAAAATTTGATATTTGATTGCATTTTTCTTTTTTCTTTTTTTGTGTTTTGTTATTACAATTTTAAATATTTAATTTAATTGGTATTTAGTAATAAATCCCAATGAAAAAAATTGTTATTTAAAAAACAAGAAAATCTCTAAATAATGGTTAAAAAAATCAAAGCCGCATAATCGGAATTCTATGATTTTTAATCTATAAAATCGAAATAAAAAAAAAATGAGATAAAAAACTACGAAAAATTGAAATATTTTTCCCGGCAGGTAGCATTTAATTTTATAATGTAATATAATTTTTTTTCTTATTTTGATTTACGATCCTAATTTTTAACTACTAACAGCAATTTCAAGCATTGACTAGCAATAATAACAATTTGCAAAACAATAATCTCTTAAATAGTGAAAAATTAGAGAGAGAGAGGCAAGAGAAATTTCTAAGTTTTAGACTTTTAATTTTATTTCTCTCATACGCTCTGAATATAATCCAAAATAATATTATATTTTCTGACTTCGAAATGATTTTAATACGAAATTTAAGAAAAATCTAAATTATATTGTAAGAGAAATTAATGAAGAGCCTAATTTTTTTGGTAGACCAGAGCTCCTTTTTTTACATCGAAAAATTTCACGAAAATTCATATTTTATATACAATAGTTTCAATATGGAAAATTGAGTAAAATGTCAACTCTCTCTTTCAAGTAAACCGTACACTCACATTACTTTTTAATTTTCTTTCAAATATATTAGAAAATCCATTATCACCACAGTTTCAATAATCTTATAGTAACAATTACATTAAGTATAACTGGATGTTAATTGTTGTACATAAATATAAAATTTTGAGAGTATTTTCATAATTCACCAATACTTTCGACGTCTGAAGTTTTATAATTTAAATATTAATAACAAATTATTAAAAATTTTATTTTGGTTTACTAAATTTATTTTTAATTTTAAGCATATCGGGATATTGGGATTCGATAATGACTTTATGGGGCTACAAACAGAGTAAATATCTATGTCAAATATTCACATTTATACGAATTCATGTAACATATCATAAATTGTATATCTATAAATAAATTCCACACCTATATACAAGGTTGCAATGCATTGTTACATAAAAATCTGAATGAACATTGGCAAAAAATTTTCGATATTGTAAAAATTAAAATTTTTTAAATATTTTCTAATTTCAAAAAAAAAAAATCCAATTAAATTAACTTTGTTTTAATAGAAAAACAGGAAAAAGCAGAAAATTTAAATTCCATGAATATTTCCGATTGGAAATTTGATGTTTTTGCTTTTTGTTTGTAAATAAATATGCTTTTCATTATACACACATACATACATAAGGGAATTAATAGTTATTTTTTATTCTTTAATTTATTTATTTTTGTTTTTATAAATATTTTTTTAAATGATACAAGAAATTTGATTTTGTACATTCAGGAAATTAAATTTTAAAAATTGTTGCACTCTTGTAAAAAAAAAATTTTATTTTGTAAAACATATTTTTTGTTTTTATTATATTAAATTCACTTTTAATTAAATATATAGAATTTATTCAAATATTTTTAATTTTATTTTAGAATACAAAATTTAATTTAAATAAATAATTATTTGAAAATTTAATTATTGGAAAACAAGATAACAAGAATTAATAATATTTAGAATCAAAGATTTAGAATAAATCAAAGATTTTATTTTGGGATATTTTTATTTTATTTTTTTTAAATTTATTGTAAAGTAATTATAATTAATAATAATTAGAATCTTCTCTATTACATTCGATTTACACTACTTTTAAATTGAAGAAATTAAAAACTTATTAAGACAATATTTCGAAATTGTTTTAATATTGTTGAAAATTCGTATATAATTACAATGTAATACTGTTGAATTAAAAATTATTTTTGTTGTATGAAATAAAATTTTGAATCAGAAGATGGATTTAAGGTCAGCGGGAATAAAATTAATGCTTCCCTGCTCTTTACTCAGAAACTACCAATTAACATTTTAATAAAGTTAATGAATTATTTTACATGAATTGAAAATATTATTTACATGAAAATTATTTGCCAATAAATTTTAGAAATTGTAAAATCGCTGTTAAAGTGTGAAAATAATAAAAATTATAAAAGTTATTTTATAACACTTATTTCATCACTAACATGCCTCTTATTTTTTAATAAAATTTTGTATTTAAAATTTTATTTTATTAAATAAGAAATTATTAAATTTTATTTTAAGAAATTCTCTATATTTTCATTTAATTGTAAAATTTTCACTATAATTTTAAAAACTTTACTTCCTATCTTCGAAAATTAATAAAATTCTATTCAATCAATCCTATATTTTCACATAATTATTTCTCTACACTGTCATAATAATGTTTTAAAACTAAAATATATTATTCTCAATTTGATGAGAATAAATTATAGCATATAATTTTATACTGTACATTCATCGAACCAAAAATTCATTAGCATAACATTAAATATGTTAATGATAAATTCTAAAATCAATATGAGAGTTGATTATACAGGCCATATTAGCAAAATGAGAGAATAATATTAATATGAGAATAATATTACCGAAATAAATGATTATTGTCATCAGCTATGGTGAATTTTATTATTTTTGTGCTTAACAGCAATTTAAATAAAATAATACAAAATTAATAAGTAAAATTTAATCATTAATAAAATTAAATTTCTAATAATTCTAAGAATTGAATTTTTACAAAAAAAAAAATAGATTATTGTAAGTTTTATAATATTATTTTTAATAATGTTATAAATTCCAGCGAAATTTTCTTTATTATTAATACTAGTACTATAGATATTCTTGAGTAATTTAAAGAATTTGCAATTGTTGTCCTGACTTGTTTTTATTTTATTATTTATTCGCTATATAGAAATTTATTAGCCAATCTTCATCAAACAATTGAGAAATTTTATGCTCTTAACGATTTCTAGAATTGCGTACAATGGAATTAACTTTCAAAATTTGAGCTTATATTAAGGAACCTAGAAAAATACTGATGAATTTTCGAAACAACTTTAATGAGCAGAATATTACACAAAACTCCTACATTGGTAAAACTGAACGTTATTGTATTAAAAACTTGGACATTATAATTTCTAAATAATTGGCCAAAATAATTTCTAAATGTATTTTACAAAAGAAATTTAAAAGTATTTTCCGGAATAAAAAAAAAAACGAAATAATAATTGAATTTCTGTCCCTATACTCTTATTTTCAATATTTTAATTCAAAACTGAGTACTTAATAAAACACCAAAATAACTCCTGTTAAAATATTCATTTTTAAATTATATACACTTTGTTATAAATTAAATTTAATTGCTAATAAAGTATCTGTTATTTTTAGAAAATTTATTTTCACATACTTTTAAAATTACCTTTAAAAAACCGCACATTCCCATTATACCTTCATATATTTCGTATTTTTATCCTCTAAAAATTCCAGTATAAAATATTCTAAATTGTGTATGAGTTTATAAGGATATTCTTGTATGTGGTTTCAAATTTATTTTATTGTCACCTATTGGGACTCATACTAAAAATTAACTAATTTAATAAAATTCGCATTGCGATCTTTATATAATAATATTTTATTTAGAGGACAAATTAAATTAAAAGTTTTTGACTAAAAATTCCTCTTAATTATTAGTGAAATAAATATTTTTTTAAAAAATTTTTCTCTCATAACAAAAATTGAAAAAGTAAATGATAAAATATCGGAGAACTTTTCGCAAAAATTATGTTGAAATAAAAATTAAATTGTATTTAAGTATAATGTAAAAATTTAATGTAGAGTAATTTTGCTCTTAATTATGATTGTACTCTTTATAATTATGATTGTTCTCTTAAATTTTGTTTAGATTTAATTTCGTGATAGTTATTTAAGATAATGAATGAATTTTGAAAAATTTGCAATTAATGTTTTTTTTGCAATTTAATAAAAATATATTGGCTATATTGGGGTATACTAGCAAGGACAGAGAAATACATTTTCAGAATTTTGAATAGAGTTGGGTGACCTTCAGGGCCAAAAAAATTTCTAATTCTATCTTTGCTTTGTCGTTCTTCATTTTTCAATTTGACAACTTTATATGTGTTTTAGAAAGAGACAAAAACCCTCTAGAGCCCACAACATCTGATTAGAGCACACATCAACCGTCAGAATATCAACTGTTCAAACTGATTCGCACAGATATCAACTGTAGTACAAATTTCTGCGAATCAGAACACATTACACAAAATTTTCCAATATTCTTATTTATACGATTGCTCTAAATGAGAGAATTTTTTTTTTCTTTTCAATCCATAGAATTCAATATCTCTTTCAATATATTTTCTTTCTTTTTTTTTTTTTTGAAAATTTTCTCAACAATAATGCCATTTTCTAACAATAACTTTTCATTTAACAATATACGTATATAATAGCTGGCTCTTAGATTTCTACATCTGTAAATAGCTACAGCTATTAGATAAAGTATTTGATGATTTATCTAAAGTACAAAATCTGTAGTAGAAAAAAAAAATAAAGGATTTTCTTAAATGTTTTCAGAAAATTCACTGATGCATTTTAATGTTTCTTTCATTGATAACAATAAATTTTTTTATATATATGTATAATTTTAAAAGTATATGGGTACGTTTTTTTGTATAGTTCTCTCTTATGTCATTGAATTAAAAATTACTTTTCATTTTATATCACAAAATTGAATAATATTGAGAGTATATGTGTATAAGAACTTAATTCAATCATAAAATTAATTTCAGTGCAATATAAATCTGGTAATATAAGAATTGCCATCCCAAAACTACTTTCTTGTTATTTAAGAATTTTGTTATTTTCATTCATGACCTTAATACAAAATTTAATAGGTAAAAATTTTTAGATATTCCTGGTTTAATTAAGGTTATTTTAAATCAAAGAAAATCTTATATTTAATAATTTACTATTCAACTATACTTCAAAATTTTAAAAGATCTTGAAAGATTTGATTATAATAATGTTGCATATAATTGCTATTGAACTTGATTTCAATATCAAATTTCGCCTATTCAAAATTTCCTTTTATCGTGTATGAGATTTCCTAAAAAGAAATTATTTTTTATGCTCCCATTACTTTAAATTATACAAAGAAAAATTCCTTGATATAAATTACTTAACGGTTCAGTTACTTTCTATGTTATACTACATATACAAATATAGTTACTTATTTACCTTCTATTCAATTAAAAGAAAATCCTGAATCAAAGAATTATTTATATAGTTAATTATTTTCTTATTTTAAAATAATTTATACAAAAATAATATAATTTCTTATTCAATATTTTTAAAGAACTTATGATGTTTTAAAAATATTCTTTAATTTTCCTTCATTTGAAGTACCTACATATTATAAGCCATTTTGAAAAAGGAATAATATTAAGAATGGTAGCTTACTTATAATTTTATATAATAAGGAAATTTTCTCTTTCTTTGAAAAAAATTTCAAGTGGAATTATCTGTCATATTCGTATATTTACTTTATAATTTTAATTTACGTATGTATATATTTAAAAAAAAATTTCTTATTACCAGCAAAGGGTATATCTTATTATTGTTATCAATGTGAAAGAAAGATAAAATAATCTTTAGAAAATTTTTGTAAATGTAATAATTATAAGAGAATTTTTGGTTAGTGCTGCCTTTACTCGACAATAACATAACTTCAACCTTCAATTAGCTTTTTTGGATAATTATTTTGTTAGAGTAAGAGAATTGAGAATAATAATAAAATTTATGAGAAAATTATTATTTTTATTTCTCAATGAGTAGATACTTCTTTGCGAACTGTTGAGCTATTTTCTTCAAATATCGTGATGGTAAATTTTTAAGAACAGAAAAATGAGAAATTTTTTTATCATATTAATGTTTAAATACAATTTCTTATTAATTTTACAATGAGGAATACAATTATTATTATAAACAACAATAATAATATAAGTATGCAATCGAATTTGATTATAAAAAAATTTCATATTCATAATTCAGCAAAAATAATATCCCCTTTTGCAATTAGGACAGTAATTGCGAACAACGTGAATTGAACGTGTTCTATATTAATATTATATACTATAAGAAAATTTTTAATATTTGCCTACACTAACACACTAATTACATATTTGGAAAAAATGATCTTTGTGCCACAAAATGTTAAAAACTTCTATTTTAGATAAATTGTCTGAAACATTTTATTTAATATACAAGTACTTCCACATTATGCATACATTCATGCAAGCATTTTATTGTTCATTATCTACACACCCCTATTATTTGTGTACGTATGTATAGATAATGAAGAATAAATTTGTGCATATGTAGAAAAATATTACAATATAATGTATTTACATTTCAATATACTAAAATACTATTATATAAGTAAGTATAACAAATCTAATATAGCTACATAATATGTAGATTTTCGTTTGAAGATATTTTGAAGATTTTAAAATTTTATATTACGATTTTTAATTTATATTTTATAACATTGTTGCACATTTTTTTATATTTGTGTATGTAGAATACTAATATTTGTGCATGTGTGTGTTTGTGCAAGAATAAATATTGCATTTGAAAATAAACTTTTATAATTCTTGAAAAGTTGCAAATAAGCTTGTGTATTTGCAGTTTAATTTTCCTAAATTTTTATTTTATTTTTTCTTTTTTTTTTTGCTTTTGTCAAAATGTTGTCTTTGATGAAAATAAATTCTTCATGTTATTTCCTTTCTTTATACTATTAATTTTATGAGTATTTCATGATAATAGAAATGACATTATTTTAAAGAAAAAATTTTGTATAATAAAATTTTTAGGGTGTTTTCCATGAATATTTGCATTATGAAGTGGAACAAATTTTTTTCTAATGCATTTAGTAAAACCAACAATTACTAAATTTTGTGGTAATACTAAAATAAGTAAAATTTCCAAAAATAAATTTGTTGGGTTCGATAATTGACTACATTAATTATTAACACTAACGCATTTTCTCTTACAGATATTTGAGCCTAAACTGAATTTAACAATATTATAAAGCTTTATACCATAAATTTCTTAATTGTTCATTCTACCTATACCTACTTAATTTCACGAGATATTTATATAATACGGGCCATTATATTGAAGTTTAGTAATACAAAATAAATAATTCGATAATATTGCAGATATAAATTTATAAAATTAAATTTTTAAAGCTGTCAATGGCGTATTACATTCAAGAATTTATAATATTCTGTGACTCGTTTCTAAAATTAATTTCGAAACAATCAATGGTAGATTACAGTCAAAACCTTATAATATTCTGTAACAACACAAAATAACAAATTTTCAAAGCTACTAGCGTCAGTAAACAGTCAATACTTTTTAATATTCTGTGATCCCTTTCTAAAATGAATTTTTAAATAGTCAAATAGTGGATTGCCGTCAATACCAAATTATGAAACAGTCAATGGCGAATTACATTCAAGATCAATATTCTGTGTCTCAAATCTAAAATGAATACACTGAAACACCCCTGTTCATACAATATTATTATGTGTACATTTTAATGGTTTTCTATATTTTTCTTCTATATAAATCTACGTAATATTATACAAAATAAAAATCTTTATATAATATCGAAATTTAAATAACATTGCATACATACTTTTATTGTTATACAAAAAAAAAATATAATATTTTTCTTTTTTAAGTTGTTAAATTCAGTATTTATGACAGAGTAGTATAATTATACACACATATAATAATATTAATTCAAATACACAAACTCATATATATAGGTACATATATAAATTCATTAAAAAATAAAGTGTAAATAAAAGTTTTAATTAAATTTAAAGATTATTTCAATGAATAAATATAAGGTTAACCTTTTTTTTTTCATTATAATATTATTGTATTTGCTATAATATTATACTATAGGATAAATAACATTATTATCTATGCAAATAAGTATATACCCCCATACATGTATAATTATAATAATAAGAGTTATACATAAACAATGTTTGTATGTACATAATAAATTTACAATTAATTAATTTAAAATTTAAAAATATTTCGAGTGTTTTAATTTGATTTTTTTTCTTTTCGAAAAAATCTGCGAAAAAATTCTCTCATGTCATACAAATTTTTTCTTTTTTTTGTGGTAAAATATTTATTTTAGATTATACAAGTATAATAAAAGTTTTAAAAATTTTAAAAATATTTTAAAGTGGTTGATTGAGCCACGAAATATGGCTTAAATTCAATAGTGTTATACATAAAATACCGGGTATACTCATACATATTATAAAATAAATTCAATAACATTATAATTATCATGAATTTTATTGAAATAATGTAAAAATTTTATAAACTATTATAATTCATCAATATATTGAATTATATTTATGTATAAATAATGTGAGCATATTTTAAAATGTAATTGAAAAATTGGGTCAATTATATTAATAATTTTCAAAATAAATTCATAAATTTAATGTTTAATGTACTAAAATTTTTAAATTGTAAAAGAAAATTCAATTTTCGAAATCAATAAATTTTTTAGTGGTTAATAATGACAAATAAAAATATTTTTGTAAGCCACGAATAAGTGGGAATTGATTAAGTGTTAAGGTGATCCAATTGCACTTAAAAATAACGTGATCCATTTGAAATTTTATTAAGAAAATTCATTTAAGGGTTACATGAACCACAAATAATATGAGTATGACTAAAACCTCAACATGACATTCAAATATGAATAAAAACCAAAATCAAAATTTATATTTTTTTTTAATGAATATTGTTCTTTTTATCTTGAATTGATCTATTATTCTGGTTAATAATTTTCTTTGCTTAAATATTTCGCTATTTGTAAAATATTTAATTTTCAATAATAATGAATTAAAAAAAAATATAATTAATTAATTAGAAAAAATCAATTATATTAAACAGGACATTTCATTTTCGACTAGCTTTAAACGCGCAAATATTTTATTGAAGAAATTTCATTGAATTAATATTTACGCATAATCGATTTTTATTGCATAATTTTAGGGCAAATAATAGTAATGAAGAGGAATTATTAATAATTATTGTAATGACTGTACTAGCACTACCATTATAATGAATTGTTTGTTGAAAAATTATATTAAATAAAGTTTCCATTAGGTTTAGAATTTTAAAGAAATCACTATTTGACATAGGCATTGACGCAAAAACTCTACTATATGGTCAAGTTTATCGATGTTGCTCAGTCTTATATGATAATAGTATTTAACAGTTTTAAGAATTTGACTTTATAACATTTTAACTTTAAATTTAATGTTACAGATGCAAATAGTTATTTTTGATCATTAAAATTTCTAAAATTTATATAAAAATCATGTAATTTTTGAAATTCAATATAAAATCCAAATTTAATGTAAATCAATATTTTTAAACTAATTAGATTTTTCATTTTTTCTCCAATTTTAATTAAATGATGGAAAAATGAAACTTAATTACGAAAAAATTTAGATATTTATTTCATTTATAAATAATATTGAGAAAAAAAAATTTAAATGAAAATTTAGAATATAGCGAGGATAAATCAAGGTCTCAGGAATCAACGTAATGCTATCAAAATTGTTGTAATGATTCATTTTCATTCATTATTATTGTTTTTTCTTTTATTTTGTGGTTTATAAATTAAATGATTTTCATTAGGAATTTCAATCTACTCTCTGTAATTAGTTTTAAAATTAACAGCGATTATATCATCAATGCTTAATTTCAGATGGCGTCGAGGATTTTATTTTAAAAATTTATGTTTGAAATAGTGATTATAATCCATTTTTATCTTCACTCATGCTCTAGCTTATTACTAAATAATCGTCTCGTTATTATTCACAATCTGCATTTCGAAACAATAAAAAATATATTTGCTTAAAAATTTTAGTTGTAGGTAATTAATTTTGAAAAATTTCGCATAATTAAAATTGATTATCTGAGTAACTTTAGTTGCTAATGTTGTACTTGGAAAAAATTTTCCGAAAATTTGTCAGGGAAGGCGATGAATAAATTAAATAAAGCTTTATTTTATATAACTACAAAAAGTAAAATAATTTCTCATTAATTATTGCTCTTCTAAAATCATTTCTTAAATAATAAACTTTAATAAACTATCGTAGAACATATTATGAACCGTGTTATATCATCTGGTCACGCATATTTTGCCACTTTAGCAAACCACGATCATGCCATCAAATTTATTATTGAAAATTTTGAAAAATTAATTAGTTTTTAATTTATAAGAAATTTTAGTTAAATTAATAATTTTTCATTATATAAATTTTTTTATTTTTTTTTTTTTTTGCAGATTTAATTCTCGGACTTAGAGATGTATCTGTAACAGTACCAACAGCAGTTAAACGTGGTGATGATGCACATCTTATATGTAATTATGATATGGAAAATGATACATTATATTCTGTTAAATGGTATAAAGGACGACGAGAATTTTATCGTTATACACCAAAAGAGAATCCAGCTATGAAAATATTTCCAACAACTGGTGTTAATGTAAAAGTAAATATTAATTTATTATAACTATTCTTTTAAATTTATTAATTAAATATAGAAAATAAATAAAGTATTATGATCATTTTGCAATTTTACTAAAAGTAAAGCCTTTTGTTTATTAATTAAGCAAGAGAAAAATTTTGCAAAAATTTTTGTTATTTACAGCTTAGTTAATTAATTATTGTTGAAATTTCACTGCAATATCAAAATCAAATATTATTTTGACAACTGATTTATCTCCAATTTCTATCTTATATTTTATTATTATAAAATTTTGAACAATTTCAATACTACTCAATGTCATATTATAGTTTAAAATGATTTTTATCGTCCAGGATATTATTTTTCACTTATCATTATAAATAAATTGGAAATTATACTTAAAATAACGCGTTCAAATGCAATTTCTATAATATTGAATTATCAGTAAAAAACTGTTAAACTTCGAAAAATGAGAATTCAACTCTAAAGCTCATTCCATATCAATTATTACCTTTATATTATATACAATATGAAAAAATCTAGATGACATTATCAATATTATTATCTGCGAATCTAATAAAAAAAAAAAAATTAAGTTAAAATTTAAAATCCAATTTTTAACGACCGAATTGCATGCTATAAAGCAGGTTATATGATGGCACCAAAGGAAGCATATAGGGAAGCGTAAATAAACTATTTTCATAGAGATGTCGCCCTATCTGCCTATCAATTTGTCGGTCTGTCGATTGGCTATATCTCTACCTGTCGATCTGTCTGCTTCTCTATGTGACTTCATTTTTGATATGTCGCAGATTGATAATTTTTTAGGATATATCATGCGTCGAGAACTGAACATTTTTGCACGTATAAAAAGAAATAGTCAATCGATTTCCTTGAAATATAATATTTAATTTTGGGATCTTAAACCAATAAACCTATAATTTTTTTTTGCCCCTGATTCAGAAATCGATTTTCTATTTTTCACGATATCTATAAGGGATTTAATTGATGAAATTTTTAGAAATTTCTTGAATGTAAAAGTCGAAGATTTTGAGAGCATTTGAATAGCGCAAAGCGAAATTCTAGTAAGATCCAAATTTACGTTAAACAAGGTATATCAACAAAAAGCTTACCATCGACCTTAAAATTGAGAAGAAGTGTTCAAATGGCATTTTCATAGCCATATGCAACACTTTCGCTTAACTAGACAAGCCACATGGCAGTCGATTATGTGCTGACCACCTTAGAATTTTGTTTTTTAATATTGTATTTTATTTTATTATAAAATAAAAAACCTTATTGACAGCTCATAAACACTTGATTATTTACGCTTAATAACAATATGCATTCAATATAATATTTTGTTAAAATTTTTAATTAAATTCAAAAATTATATTTATTTTTCTGTTTTGCAATTTCAATTACTTTGAGTATAGATATGCCTACATTGAAATCTTTATGATTCTGAATAAATAAAAATAATAATGATAATAATGATATAAGTGGAAATAATTTTCACCTGCATAATTTTTAATGAAAAAAAAACACACACACATTTTATAGGATAAATAAAATATTATTTTTATGAAATTGAGTACCAAACATTTTAATTTAATTATTTTATTATATTTTTATATTATTATTTTTATTATTCTAAATAGCGCTATTCAATGAATAAAAAAATCATTAATAATTACAACTCAATCATTATTCAAATTAAATTTTTTCATTAATTAAATTGATGTTGAATTTGTTTTCTTTTTAGCACTTTTCCAAAAAATTTTTGAAAAAAAGTCCTTATTAGTTTCACTCTGTCCTTCCGTCCCTGTGTCTGTTTATGAAATTTCTGCACCCTTGAATATAGAAAGCTGAAATTTAATATGTACATAGATCTTTACAAGAAACTTATTTCTGTAGAAGAAAATTTTTACGTATCTCCCCCCCTCTAAAAGTTATACCCCCCCAAAACCCTAAAAATGCCATTTTTTAACTGTTTAGTGCAGTGAAACCATAAGCATTTTTCAAATTTTGCAAACGTAGAAAGGCAGTGGCTTCTTTCCCCTAGCGCGGTATACTATAGCTAAACTTCAGAAAAACAAAATGGCCGTTCAAATTTACCGTTATATAAAGTCCGTTTTTTCCAAATTTTTGATGTCATTTTTCTTCAAGACACCAGCCTGTAGAAGCTTAAATGATTTATTTAGTTAGAAGAAAATTTTTTTCCATCTCCACCCCCTCTCAAATTATCGAATCTTGAAATTTGTAAAATTTGAATATTTGACGCCTTATATTTCCGAAACCGCAAGTTTTTTCAAATTTCTATACACGCAAAAAGCTAACGGTAAATTCCATAACATCACTGGATAAATCGTTCATCCTAAATATATGTTATCCTAGAAATAGTTTCGTTTGTGAATGAAAATAATTTTAATAGTGTGGTAGGTATACATAGACTGTATTTAAAAGCATAATTTTCACTTGTTTAAGGGAAAAGTGCTACAATACAAACCATTGGTTTGACCCAAATTTATTTTTTTATTAAATATGAAAAATATTTCACATGATAATGTTACGACTTTTAATTTCAATATTCAATAAATTAAAAAGGTGAGGGAAAATTCTGATTAAATATAATCAGGGTAATGATTTTAATTGTATTTAATAATGTAATAAAATAATAAATTTAAATCAATAATCTATATAGACCTTATTAATTACATATGTAGTGAATTCGAACCTTAATTATAAAGGATATTAAAAAAAAAACAAAACTTGTCAAAAAAAAATTTTTTTAATAGAATTTGGTTTTTTTTAATTCAGATGCTTATTTGACAGAAAAGTAAGGGAAAGAAAATTAATGGGATGAATATAGCCAACTATATTGTAAGAATTCTATTCCACTTAACTTAGCGAAATAGCTATTTGCATAAAATATATTTTATAGAATGCATAGTAGACCTGAGCATTCCATTCGATTTTCAAAAATATTTTTATCTGAAACCGCCCTCGCTTATAATAACAGAAAATAAAAGATTTTGCTAAAAACAGTTGATTTGAACTGTTACATATAGAGATAATTTGCGAGGCAGATCATTATCCTGGCATACTTATCAATCAAAAAATGTCCTCTATATGATCTAAATCAAGTTTTGTTCAAAAGTTTTTTTGTCGCTTTACCTGTTTTTGCACTTATTTGTTTGTTATTGGCTAACTCTATTTGTGCTTTGTATTAACTTAAACTTTAAAAGTATGCGCAGATTTATCGTTTTAAAGGGAATCACGGAGGCTCTCCTACAAGCTCAACCGTCTTACAAATTCTTTGATCCTTATATTGTAGCCAGATACCCATATACAACTCATTTTCAATTGATTTTCCATATTGTTAAAAAATAGCTCACACGCAATTTAATTTGTTCTGGATTTGAAGCCTGCTTGTTTATACTTTAATGTTTAATAAAATGACATTCCGTATGACTTGCACCGCTAAATATGTTGAATAAATCAATAATGTAGGTACTTAGAATTTTAGAAAATATTTTAATATTTCTGTGCATATTTTAATACTCTGTACATAAATTAGCCGCGTAATTCTAATTTTTGAATTATAACAATTAAAATCAAAATATTTTTCTTTGTACTATGCATAATAATATCATCGTATAACATTTTAATTTGTATTATACAATAATTAATTTAAATTAATTTTATTTAATTAAATTTTGTTTAATTATACTTATTTTTTTCTCATTTAATAAATTAAATGTGCGTTAATAGAGTGTGTTCAATCAATTGTATTAATTAATATAATAAAATAATTGATATTATTTATTAATTTTTTTTTTAAGAATCAATGTCATATTTGCTATTTAAATTTTTTATAAATATTATTCAATTTAATAGAATTGAAGCGCTAAAACAAACTCCAGAAACAACTCTTAATTTTTAAATTAAAATTAAATTTCTGTAAAATTAAATTTTCCTTATAACATATTAGTTTCCAATTTATCAAACTTGTGTAGTATACTTTAAAGAATTTTAATTAAAAATATGGCTTATTGAAGTAAAAGTTTCCGTATAACTATTTGCAGCAAATGTCATCAAATCAAAGTCATGTAACATTAACAAATGTTCAATTAAATTTATCTGGAAAATTTAGTTGTGAAGTATCAGCAGATGCACCATCATTTCATACAACAATAGTTTCTGGAAATATGGAAGTTGTTGGTATGTTAACCACCTCATTTACATATTTCAATTTTCATAATAAAATTATAGTCTTAGTAACATCTTCCACCGCGTAAATTCATATAGCTGCAAAAAAAATAATTGAAAAATTTGGTTTTTATTTTTTTTTTCAGAACTTCCTGAACAACGTCCGATTATAACGGGAATTCATTCACGTTATCGAATGGGTGATTTAATAAATGGAAATTGTTCATCAGAATTTTCTAAACCGGCAGCAAATTTAACATGGACAATAAATGGAATACAGGTATATTTTAATATTTTAATTTAATAATATTATTCTTTTATAATATATATGATTTTTGGGGATTATAGGTGATGCCAAATCAAGTTAAACATTTTGAAGTTCAAAAGAATCCAGTTGATAATTTAGAAGCATCAGTTGCTGAAGTCAGTTTTATTGTAAATCATTTACAATTTATACATGGTCGTCTTAAGGTAATCTTATTGCAATATTCTGATTAGATTTTAAATTTTAACAAATAAATTTCGAATTTATATTGTAATTTTCAGTTAAAATGTTCAGCCAGAATACATAATATTTATCAACAGGAATCAGAAAAAATTATTGAAGAAGATCGCCCAAGAATTTTAGCATCTGGAAGATCACCCGAATTAAATAATTTATATCCATTTGATCAACAATCTGACGGTGAGTTTCCAGATCCAAACGAATATTATTATAAAGGTAAGATATCTTGTTAGGTTGGACCACCAGAACATCTTTATACACTATTGTTATTCTAATAAAGTGTATAATAATTTTCAATGAAATTTTTTTTTCGGTTTCCCTTGGTTTCGTTCGGGATGTTATAAAAAATTTTAATATTTTATCTGATATTAACATGTTGTCTTCCAATTATTAACTTAAAGAGCTGTAATTCGACAGTTTGATATTATTTCTGCTGGTCTCATTGAAATTTACCCATATTAGTTTGTAATATCTAATAATTTAACGTTATTATGCGAACTCTTAATAGTGTTAAATAATTTTCCATCTTTGTTATTGAAAATTCACCACTCACTAATTCCACAATAATTACAATGTAGTTTCAGCAATATTATAATTAAATATTATTTTAAATCAAATTATTTATTATTAACTAATTTATTACTTAATACTTTTTCTTTTCTTTTTTCCTAATTTTTCCATACATAGAGACAAATTCAGCTAATTCATTACTTAAATGTAAAAATAGTTATACATTTTCATCAATATTTTCTACATCAAAAATTACTATGATGGGAAAATTTATTTTAATTATAAATGTAATATTAAAAAATTTTGGAATATTATTAATTTCAACATTAATTTCAATTATATTTTTAATAAATAATTATAATTTAAATAATTTTTTAACAATAAATTTGTTGAACAATAATTTTAAATATAATAATAATAATAATATTAAGAGAAGTCTAAATGTAAAATTAAATAATGTTAGTTATAATAATAATAATAATAATTTATTAAAATTAAATGAAATAAATGCTCACTCTAGTTCGTCAAAACAATATAATCAATTTAATAATCGTAATCAACAACCAGAACAACAAAAACAACAAAGGCCACAACAATTCCAAATTGAATCACAAGTGAACCAAAGTTTACTTAATTCATGTCAAATCTCTTCTTGATAAACAAATTCATTAATATTATTAATTAATAATATTTCTTTATAATTATAAATTATTATAATATTGTATAAAATATTAATTATTTATAAAACAGAATCATATAAAAAAAAAATATAATGCCAAGTAGTATGCAAAAAATATAAAATAAAAAATTGAACGACTGAAAATATCTTATAATAATAATTATTATAATATAGAGCAGATGATAGGAATAAATAATATTTAAAATAAAATAAAAAAAAAATTAAATAATAATTAATATATTTAATCAATTAATTTACAAAATTAATTTTCAAATTATTTAAAAAAATAAAACAAAATTGTTTAAAAAACAATTTTCAATATAAAACAAAGGCAAAGCAAATTTGTGTATAAAAAAAGAAAATTTATTTTAAATAGTGTTTTTTATTGTAATTATAATTAACTTCAATCAAAAGAATAATAATGATAATAACAATAATAACAATAATATTTCTATAATAATGATAATTAAAATATTATCCATAACAATAATAATTGATTATTACGCTAATAATAAAATTATATTAATAATGACAATAGAAATTAAATAATAACAAAATGATATTAATTATTATATTAGCAAATTATGTAATAATATTATAGTAATAATGATAGCTCACATTAATGAGTTTATTTTAATACATTATTACTGTATAACTAATAATAATAATAAAAATAATGAATTAAAATAATATTATTAAATAGCCTAAAATAATTATTACACGTTTAATTACGTATAAAATATTAAATTAAATGTTTTATTTAAAGAAATGTAAATATATTTTATTTTCGAGTGATCCAAAACTTATATGATAATTTAAATAAATAATACAGACTGCATTAAAAATAGTTTATGGCATTAAACAGTACAAGTCAAACGCAAATCAATAATAATAAATTAAAGGCAGTAAAAAATTTTATGGCTCCATAAAAAAAAATTACACTATAAACACGAATTTGTATGCAAAATTTTGAAATTTTGATAAAATTTTCTCCATAATCTATAATATTTACATATTACGTTAATCGCAAATTAGTATAAAAATTAATAGCATTGAATTTATTCAAAATTCATAAAGTTTTAAAAAAATTTTTCGAAATACACAAGAAAATATTTCATCATACTATGGACTCGTCTTTTAAAGTAAATATTGTACGGAGTCATGTTATATAGTATAACTATATAAATAAAAATCGAACTATGAATTTTAAGTTAAAAAAAAAATGATTGTTGTGCGATCTTCTGAGACTTTATTAGAACACATTCATTTGATTATTGGAATAAAAATTCATGATTAATGAATAATACTATACTTTAATAGTTCTCATTAGAAAAATAATTTTTTTTAATATAATGAAAGTAATTTTGTACAAGATTGCGATATACGCAATTTCTTTCAAGTTAAAATCAATATTTTGAAAAATTCTAATTAAAAAAACATTATTTCAACCTGCAAATGCTCAAATTCATTGGGAATTCGTATTATGCATAGTTCATTTGGTCAAATTTCTCAATAATAATAACAATATAACATTGCCCTCAAGGCGATTCCTAAAATAATAGGAAAAATAATAATACTGCTCACAATATTTTTGCAATAAATTAACTAGCTCTGTTGTAATAAAATGATTTTATCAATTATAATAATAATATGCATTTATTAAATTAATGGCCTAATTTTTAACAAAAAAATGGATCACTTTTTCAGTACTTAATTAAAAAAAAATTGTAAATTAATAACCATAAAAATATATGTGTATATTTATTAAAATTATTAACAAAAAAATTGAAATAAATAAAATAATAATTAAAATTTCAATTTAAATAATATAAAAACAAAAACAAATAATTAAATATTAAAAAATATTAATTATTTTGTTATTAAAAAAAAATAATAAAAAAATAATAATATTATGTTGTTAATAATTGTTTAATATAAACATTAATAAAAAATTTTATAATAAAAAGCAAAACAATATTAGGAGGAAAAAATAAATAAAAAGAAAGAAAATATTAAAAAAACTTCAAAAGAATTCGCAAAATATATTAAAAAAATTAAAAGTATAGCAAAAAAAATTGATAACATTAAAAGTGAAAATTAATTAAAACATAACATTAAAATTAAAAAAAAAGAAATATGAAAAATCAAAGCAAAAAAGAAAAATGCAAAAGCTAGAATTTAAAATAAAAAAAGAGCCGTAAATAAAATTTATAAAAAATAATATTAAAAAAAATTTTTGTAAATAATTCATTGTAAATAAACACAATATAAATTGTAATTTATAATAATTATAAAATAAGTATAAATATAAGAAATAAATTATAAATACCTTATGTAAGATTATGTAATGCAAAAAAGCAAATTATTAATTATGAAAAAATAAAACAAAAAAAATAAATGGTAAATATCAATAAAATAAATAAAAATGAAAATGGAAGAAAATCAGGTTTAAAAAAATAGTTTTTGAAAAAAAAAACTGAATAAAAAATTAATAGTAAAAAATATTAGAGGGTAAAATTAATATTAATTGTAACTCATATTTTCTCTCTCTAATTAATTAAATTATGAAACCAATTTCATTTTTTTTCTTTTTTTAATATTCTCGCTCTACACACCAGTTTTTATTCTAAACATAACAATTGAAGAAAGATAAAGTTCAATTGATTGTAATACAATTCAAGTAATATTACTTTAAAATAGAATTAACAAGGATAGAGATAAAACAAAGAGACAAGAGAAAAGAGATAAGACATGAGAGAGAATTTCTACTTTTAAAGGTAGCTTACCAAGATTGTTCTTAAATCTTAATAAAATCTTCTCTCTCTCTCTCTCTCTCCCTCCCTCCCTGATACTTTAAAATTTTATCAATATTTTCTAATGCTGTGGAAAAAAGCTTTTCAAGTTGTAGGACTCACAAAATTATATTCCCGTATGTTACATAATATACCCGGTAGTGTTGCCATTTTGATTGAGAACTCCAAATGGAATTTTCCAACCAATTTTACTTAAAATTTTTTTTTTTGTATACCCTCAAAATTTTATATACAACAGAACAACAACGCAACCTAATGTGAAATTTGTAATAAAATGTTTAAAGTTTTTAGTTAAATTTTGCCCCATTAATTTCTTCATGATACTCAATTATTTTATTACACTAGACTCAATTTAATACTTTACTCCATTTTTATTATTATAAAGACTATCTCACCTTTATTATTATTACATTTTATGTTGTTCATTTAATTTTATTCTTTTTTTAATATTATACCTTGAGTAGTTTTATGAGCAACTAATTGCAAATTGAATATTTTGATTATGCCTACGTTTTTTTTTTTTTTTACAAATATTTTTTGTTTAACCTCTAATATTAGACAATTTATTATTAAAATATTTTACGAGTATTTATAAAATGTTAAAATAAAAAACAATTGTAATATACACACATACATACAACATACATTCATAATATAAATAACAAATAAAAAAAAATTAAAATTTAAAAATGCAAAGTATAAGATAATTACAAAAAAGAACAAATTATTAAAATTATCATAATGACAATGTATATATATAAAAATAATAAAAATACAAAAAAAAAAGAGAAATAATATATTAATGAATTTATAAAAAAAAATAAAAAAAAAAAAATTAAGAGCAAAAAAATATTAAATGTTTTATTGTATAGAAATCTTGCAACGCTATATTAGAAAAAAAAAAAACTAAATAGTTTACATAAATTTATGTATAATTATTAATTATTATAAATAATATTTAAAAGTAATATTTATATTTTATTAATATATTTAATTAATTATGTAATATATTTATATATAATAATAATTGTATAATTATAATTATTTTAAATTATTTATATTATTATACGGTATAACAATAATAGTTATAATTAAAAAAATAACGTATTTATGTAAAATATATATTTATATTCCATATATAATTTTATTTACATATAAAAATATAATTAAGAAAAGAGAAAATTTTAGGAATTATAAAAGCAAATGAAAAATAATTAATAATAATTAAAATTATAATAATTATTAAGTTATTAAAATTATATAAAAAAGGAAAAGAAAAGAAAAATAAATAAAGCGATTAAACGGGAATAAAAAATTATTAATATATGAGAAAATCGAAAATAATAAAATTATAATAAAAATGAAATTAAAAAATTAAAAAAAAAAAAATAATTTAAAAAATAGTAATAAAAAAAAAACAGAAATATTCAAATCCATAGATTATTATTGTGTCATTATAAAATAATATAAAAGAAAATTCAAAAAATTAAACAAGATAGTAAAAATACAAAATAAAGCAAAAAAAAAAAAAAATTAACAAAAAAAACAAAAAAGTAATTTATTTTACATTTTCGAATGAATTGCTGTGAGTAATAAAAAAAAAATAAATACCATGGAATATTGCTAAAAAAAAAAAGTATAAAAAAAAATATTGAAGAAAAGATGAAAAAAAAAAGACAAAAAATAAATTAAAAATAAATAAAAATAATTTTTGTTGTTATGTTTTTATGTTAAATGAATAAAACAAGGAAAAAAAAAACTGAATAAAAAAATTTATACATAAAAAAAAATTTTACTTTTTTTTTTTTTTCTCTCAAAAGTTTAGGTTCCATTCAGCAAGAGTCTGAAAAGCGTTCACAACTAACCCAAATAATAGCGATAATAATAGTATGATATTAAAATGTTGAAAACAATGTTTTTCACCATATGGTGAAAAAAAAAATTGTTCTTCACCATATGGTGAAAAATTGATTATTCACCATGTCAAGAAAAGCGTTTGCATTATACGGTGAGAAATTGGCTTTTCACTATAATTTTTTTCTGCTCCTCTCATCATGGGACAATCGCATGGTATCATAAGAGTCACTGAGTTTTACTAGGCATTGACCATATAATTATTATTCTATATTTGTTGCTTCAATATCGTCGATTATTATGGATAAAATAATGATATAATATAAAATATTTATAATATAAATATTACATTTTATATAGTATTGTATAATTATTGTAATAATTTTTATAGCAATCTGCCCAGAGTTTCAGACCCTTCAGTTAAAGGATAGGTGACGTCATAATCCCAGTACAATTGGTCAGAATGATCATTCATTCTACGAAAGAAATATAATAATTCAAGTATATGTATACAATTCCATAAAACAATACTTACATTTTCTTAACCCAGTCTCGTTCATTGTCTGGCTTTAATTCTAATATTATTTTCTGACCACAGAAACTCTCAAAAAAGGCTATTACCTTCAAATAAGATTTCCTTCATAGTTAAAACACTACTTTAAATTCGATACCAAGGATAACAGCTGATGTAAAAGTAAAATCAAAATCACTCTATTTTCAATATAAAATCTATTACCTAATCTAAATAAAATTAATTATAATTTATTTGGCGGACTTCGAATTTTTAGTATTATAATTTCAGACAAATGCTATTTATAAGAAATTAATCGTTATCAGTTGAATTAAGAATCTCTAGTAGACACAAGTAAATTTCCCTTTATAAACCTTTACATTCTCTTAATGAGCAAAGTATGTGATAGGAAAAGATGAGTACAAATGGTATAGAATTGCTTGAGTTATTCAAGTTTTTATACAAGGCTTCTACCAAAATATTACCTAAAAGAAATAAATGTAAAATAATAAAAGTAAACTAAATTTTAAATTGAATTTTTTTTTTTTAAATTGCAATTCATGAAGATTCAATTGAATTATTTGTGTTATACAAGGATATTTCAATCGTTCAAAAAATTCAGTTTAATTTTCAATTTTTCGATAAAAAATTTAAAATGTCTAGACACAAAATATAATAAATTACACTTTTCACTTTCACTTTAATTTTTGCGTTCATTTTTACAGAAATTTTTAAGCAGAGCATTGCAGGGGAATTTAATTTTAAATACTTCCGAATTAAGTTCTATTTCTAACTTAAATTTAATTAATATTTGGTGCACGTCACACTGAGCCTTCAAATTTCATATTAAATTTAAAAACTTAAATTTTTCCACAATAAATGTATACAGAGTGTTGTGCATTTAAAATTATATTAAACAGGGACCTTTTTACGCCTAACTTTTATTAAATTATTTAATTATAATAAAGAAATTACTTTCATAATATATAATATAATAATATTATTATTTCGTTCCACGTTTATTGTCATTCACCTTTAACTTGCTATTATCACTGTTATATTACACAGTTACACACATTTTATATGCATACGTATACACTAAAACGTAATGATAATAAAGTAACCTTTGTAATATAAATTTTTGGAGAACGGTTTTGGTTATTCTACTGAAAATGCCTAAAAACCCTATTTCTTTTTTGCATACATACAAAAATTTCCATTACAAAAAGGAAGGCATTAAAAAAGAAAACCAAAAAAAAAAAAACTCTTAATGTTACTTATCTTTTGTACCGTGAATCCTCGTAAGAATCATTAAAAATTATTATCCAAAAATTTTATGTCACTTGAATTTTACCAACACAAAAAATACCTACAGGTTTACCTATGCCATCAAAAAAAAGGACACGTTTATTTTTTTTTTTGTCATATTTAATAGAAATTAATAATGAAGGTTATCTTTGATTACATATTTGTTATATGTGTTAATGTTTGTGTGGGGGCTATACTTAAATACATTAGTACATTATAGTGTGTAGGAACATTTGTATGTGTTAAGTTTTAATATAGTATATAAAAAGCTGAATCCACAAAAAGTGTTGTCTGTTTTTTATTCTATTTACATTTTCTTTCATTGCCAGAAAACTTGTATATTTTTTTTTTCTGTTTGGTTGATGTTGGGCCACTTTATCTTAAAATCAATTACAAGAAATAGGTACGTGTTAATATTGTATAAATATTTTATTCATTGCTGTTATTATCCTATCTTAAATCGGTAAGTATCGGTAACACGTATACTTATAGTATTTTTAATGGTATCTATAAATGTATAAAAAATTTGTTATTCAATTTGTGAGTATTTTGTGATTCAGGAATTTAGAATAGTGCTTATATAAATGTAGGATCTGATTGATCTGGAATTTTTGAAAAATCGGATGTTACAGTGATGTTGAATACAAAAATGATGAATAATTGTTACAAATTATTTTTGGGCGAACAACAAAATTAATTTAACTATGTATATTGCTCTATTTCTTTGAATATACTTAAATTTTTTGATATTGACCTTAACATTCGAATGTATTTTATTCCAATAAGCACCTTTGCTCTATTTCCTAGCTTCATATATGCCATACTTTGTATTTTCCTTATATTTATTACATCTCTGTACTTATCCATATAGTAAATTGAATTACCTATATTCTCTATAACTTCTATAAATTCTATTAAAATAAAGATATCCGACATATTAATTACTTTAACTTAAAATTTGCTACTATAAATTTTGTGAATAATCTTTATCTTTCCTATTTAATAAAAATCTTTATAAATATTATCCTTCTCTTTATAATATGTCTTTTATAATTTAATATTCAATTTTGCTTTAGGTGTGACACTAAAATAAACGTGTACCATAACAAAAGTTACTTTTTTGATAAGGATGTTATAATAAGGCTTTTAACAGTTTCATACAAAAAAAAATTGTTGTATAGCTAGTTTATATAAAGTAGCAGAATAAAGTATTTTATTTTGAAGGTACAACAAGAATAACATTATTAGTTCTAATACCATTATGCCAATTATAATGTACGTGCAAATAAGCCTTGTTATGGATTTTATCTCTTTTTACTGTTCTTGTTTATAGTAAATGGGAAAGAAGTCGATTTAAGACGATGTGTATAGTGAAAGTAAAAGAGAGAGTATGGAAAAAATGAATGTGGTTTTTATATTGAAAATTAGACTCTCTTGAATATAAATGAACTTTAATGTATTGTGAATAACAAAAAAAATTCAAGAGAAAATTACTAAGTATTTTTGATTGAATATTGAAAAATGAGAGAAAAAATGAGAGATGGAAAGACAGAATGAAATGGTTTATATGCAGAATGCTCTTTTTGAGTGAAAGTTTTACTGTTAAAACAGAACTAAAGTGGTGAACGGCAACGATGAATGATTTTCGTTTTTAAACCTTAACAAGAGCGGAACGTCAAAATCAACTGTACAGTATTTTGCATGTAATATCACACAACCTATATGGAAAAAGATGATGTCAAAAGAAACGCCAGCGGTAAGATTGGAATTTAGACTATTAATTCACTGCTGCTAATATCATTGCATTTTGCCGCAGAAAATCGTTCTTGGTCTGTTTTCAATTTTACTAAGGTAACAATATTTTTGATAATATAACTGAAACAAATGAATAATTTTAAATTATTTTCTGTTCTATACGATGTGCAAAAAAAATTTTCCGATACAGATGTATCAGATATATGTCAAGGATGTCATTAGATTTAAAATTATTATAATTGTATCAAAAATGTTCCGATTGTTGCGATTTACAGTAAAATTTCTAGTTAAAATTTATAGCGTATATAATATAGTTCTTCATATGAGCGTAGAGCGTTCATAAATCCATGGTGAGCAGCAAAATTTCCAAAAATAAATAATTGTCCTTTTACTATCAGCAATGTATTGTTGTAAATTTAATTCAAAACAGATTTAGCATTACAAAAAATTAATCTGTAATATAACGCATTAATCTGTAATATGTCCTGCGTTCCTTAAATAAAACTGAAATTTTGATATAAAAGAGTACGAGTTTAAAACAAAAATATTAATCATAATATAGAGAATTTGCTTTTGTATAAGGTGAACCTTGTTAAGGTAACCAATAATATTTTTAACATTAAATTCTATGTGGTTTTATGATACCATCAAATTTTTTTTTTCTTTTTTAACTGATCAAATATTTTCTTATGCGAATTCACACATGTAAAAATTTCATACTTTTATTGATTATCTTTTTTTTCCTCTTCGAAAGAAAAACCGAGAAAAAAGTCCATGTTTTTCGAATGGTTTACCCTCAATATACATGTACCTTAGCAGCACTCACTGTTTGTAAATATTTGCTTATTTTATACATACATAAGTAATATAAACGGGTAAAAAGCAAATATTTTTTTAGTGAAAAAAGGAGTGAATTGAATTTTTTTTCCATTTTCATTCTAAATTTTTTTGATTCAAGTTAATTTTTCTATATACCTAGCTACTTATTTGATTTTTAAATTGTGGCACGTTTCTGTAATTTTCAAAATAAATTTAACCGCAATAATGTATAAATTATTTTTTAATAACATTGCTATATTTTAATATTATAACGGTGTAAAATGAAGGTATAAATTTTTGAAAAAGTGAAAAAAATAAATTTTCGCTTTTTTATGAACTAAACTATTGATGATTTTGGTGGCTTGATATAAAATTAAAGTTTAAAAATGGTGTGGTGAAGATGAGAACTACAAGTATAGTAAAAGGATTGAAATTTTTTTAGAAAACTTTAAAATTGAGGGACGCACAACTCTTGAAAAGAGAATTTGAAATTTAAACTAAATTATAATCGGATAACGACTAATATCGAATCGAATAACGAGGAAAACGCTAAATAGGGTGAATACCCCATAATATAGGCATTATTTCGTGCAAGGATTTCTGTATTAATTGTTATATTAAAAAAAATTTGGTTTATATTATTTTCGAAATTCTGTGAGCAGTGCGTGCGTCTTCATATTATTATATTTTTTTATAATTTCAAAAAATAAATGAAACCCTTTGAGCACTTAATCGTCTACATTCATGCATATTGTCGTGAAAAGATTTACTCACACTGTGATCAAGCTAATGGTCGAGAAGCACAATTTTCACGCAAGAAAGAGGTTTCCTTATAGTCTTTCCTGAGGTTTCTTTTATCTACTTTGCAAAAATTGGGGCTTGGATGATCCAAACACAACGTTATCCAATTACAAAATTTCTTTTATTAAAATTTTTATATTTTTGAAAGCAAGTTGTACGCATACAACTATAGGATTTCTTTGGGAAACTATTCGAATACTGGTGCAGAAAAATTTTTTTATCTTTCTTTAAAAGTTTCTAATAAAAGAAAAAAAAATTAAAATGCAAATTTCTTACACTTTGGGGTTTCTGAGACCCCGAAACGATTTTAACAATATTTTTCGTGTAGTTTCGCGAAAAAATACTTACCAATCAACATTTTATCATAAATAGAATAATAAAAAAAAATTTACACATTCTTTCACTTAATGTTAACACTCAATTTGAAAGAGAAATTAAAAATTTCCATTCAACTCGTTTAGGTTTAACAGAATCAAGTGTGAGTATCCCGGGTTAATATAAATGCCTGCTTCTATGATCTCACTAAAATCTTCTTTTCATTACCATTTAAAAAACCTACGTTGGATTAATTTACAAAACCTATTAGAATTCAACTCGGTAATTAATTCACTGACCACTGACGTGAATAGAATCAATCATTTGTCTTAATTTTTTTAAATAATGAAAACAAAACCCGAAAATCGCATACGTCAAAAATATTTTAAGTCACAATATATTTTATTCGGGCAGTCATCCATATTGTCATAACAAAACACAAGAATATAACGCTATAACCATAGGTATTTACTGTATAATATAATTATAACAGTAACAGGATTTACTTATTGCAGTTAGCATAAATTTTCAATATATTTTTTTATAAAACTGCTTTATGTATAAGTGACTGATAATAAAGTGAAATTCTTATGGGATTTTGAACAACAAAATACAGACATACATCATTACTTTGTCTATTATAAAAATTCTATTTTATATAATAAGGATGCAGGAATATATTTTTAAATATAAATACAAAATCGTACTTAGCTATGCATTAAAAATATTGTCTACATTTTTATGAAAAAAAAAGGAAAAAATATCAGGTGTACCCGTATAAACATCATCACATTATATAAACCGCTTATAAGAAAAAAAAATTTTTTATTTTTTGCCGAGGAAAATTTAAATGCGGAGCATATTGTGAAATTTTCACTTTGAGGTTTATTATACAAATAGCTATCTACTTTATTTGTTGATATTTTTTTTTTTTTTTTTGAAAAACGCTTGTTTTCAACACTCAACAGGAGGCGATGTTATGTTTTTTATTTTTTCCAATAATAACACGCTGTTTTTTTTTTTGGTTTTTGCCTTGGTATTTTCCACTGTTGGTTTTTCTTTTCCCATGTATCTCTCTAATATCACAAACGCATAATATAACATTGCTTCCTCTTACATACCTTTATATTCAGCAGTATATTCTCTTATATTATAAGGATTCCAATGTATTGCCACTTTTTTTTTTGTGTTATTCTAGTTTTTTTTTCTAATATTTTTGTGATACTACGAACACAACATCCGATTATTTTTTTTTCCTCTTCGAATTTATATGCTTTTGCTTTTCTTTCATTCATCTCGTTCATATTTCTAGGATATCTGCTAGAGCTAGATGATAATGTTGCAAAAGGGTAAAAAGGATAAAAGAATTTAAACTTTGTTTTTTTTTTAGAAAAAGTTGCTGCTGGTAAGTTTGTGTTATGATTATGAATTTCAATAAAAAAAAAATTATTCAGAGAGTATTGGGTTTTTTTTTTTCAAAAATACAAGAGCAAACTAATTGCAAGTATGTAGCAATTTTATTAGAAAGCTTATGATATTATGTGTTTAGTATGAAAATAATGGATATTGTAAAGGAATTTTATTTAAATGATCCACAACCATTTAATATGTATTCTTCATAAGGATAATATAGTTTGTTAAAATTTTATATAAAATTGTTAATGCGTTTTAAGTTCCGAATTTATGAATTCCAAATGAAAATCGAAACATCACCAAAATATCATAATGCGGCAAGTTTAAATAATATTGCTAGCTCATATAGGCTATTAACTGTAGTTCTATTTTGACAAAAATATTATTATTTTTCGTATATAAAATTAGAATATTGTTATTCCAATTTATTTTTGAGCTCTTTGAGTATATTATATTCGCCGATTTGTGTATGAAGGTAAGTCTAAAACCTTAGTAATATTATAAGATGATTTTATAAAGCTGAGGTGTACAAAAGAAATTAATTCCATGTTCTATAAAATATTTTTATGAGCATTACTAAATTTTTAAAAAAATTTTGATTTTATGGCAATTTATTTGTGAATAATATGATACATAAATTTTGTTAATTGACTAAATGTAATTAAGTCGATATCGAATATGATTGATTCTGCCAATTAATCGATTGTTATATTGGTATTTAAGCTCAATATTTTAAAGCACTATCACTTAAAGTAAACCAAAAATTAAGAGAGAATAAAATTTAAATAAAAAATTTTCAGCTTTCGATTATTTTGCCACCTATACCTTAAATAAATTCATATTTTCTAAATTTTAACAAAATAACGAAAAAAAAAAACCACAGCGAAAATTTCCATTTTCCACAGGTAAATAAAAGTGGAAAAAGAATAATCATAATTTTCATCAGTAGATAGCTACACCTACAATTTATCTATATACCAACATACCTAGTATTATTATTATTATCAGAATCATCATTAGCATATTATTATCATCATATCATCATTATCAATAACATATATAGTAGGTAATAATAATAGTAGTCATGATAATAATGAGAAAAAGAGTACCGGAAATGTATGGGAAAAGATTTTTCCTATTATATGAAATAAACTCACATATAGTACACAATAATGGCATAATTATAATATACATACGCACATAATATTAGAATATTTATATAATAACAATTGTAATATTATATATATATATATATATATTATATTTCATTATGTATAGGTGTTCTCTTTTCAAAAATAAGTTAAAATATAAGATACGAAAAAAAATTTGAATTACAAAAATCACAACTCCCGATTTCGCACTTCAAAAGTAAAATAATATAATACGGAAGAAAATACGATATAAGCATAATATGTATGTATTTGTGTATATGCTTAGTATACCTATACAAATTTACTTAAGAAGTTGTATACTCTTATAGAAAATATTGGTGATGACGACTTTTATACGCTCATTTAATATTTTGCTCTACCTATACAAGTTGTATTCCTTATTTATTTGTAATTGTGGTACTTATCTCGTGTTATAAGTTGTGTAAATATTAGTGTTTTGAAGAATGACTCTTGATTTCTGAATTCATAATACTTGTTGTTAAAAATTTACAGCTAGTTTTGTTCGAATTTTCACTGTTATATGTAAAATTTTGAACCAAATTTGAAGTGAAATTGGAAGATGTCTGTTTAGCGAGCTTTGAGTAAATATAATCTTATAATGTTAAGAGTATAATAGTTTGTGGAACATAAATTTTTCTGATTTTAGTTGCTGATAATTTTATGTTTCAATAATATTAATAGTATACTACATAGTAGATTAAAAGATCATCAAAAACTATTCCCATTAATTTCAGTTTAAGACTGAATCTGCTTATAAATATTGGAAAACACATTCATTGTTACTTCGTTAAAGCTTTAAGTAAAAATAATATAATATTTGAGAGCAGCATGAACATATTAATATCCTTGATTTGAATATAATATTGACAATCAAAAAAATTTCGCTTCAAAATAAAGCTATTTGAATTTGCTTGTATAACATTACCCTTCGAGTGTAATAACAACATACTATAGGTACATGTGTGAATTTATAAAAATATTAAGAAAAATTTTTAATGTTTCTGTTATACATACAAGGGCTGTCCCAGAATTAAGTAGCCTAACCAAGAAAACACAAAAATTTTGACAAAATTTATTTTTATTTCTCAATGTAGTCCCCTTTTAGGTCGATACATTTTTGCCAGCGGTGTTGAATTGCTTCGATACCATTTTTATAGTAAGAACTGGGAAACTCTGCAAAATATAGCCATCAACGCCAGATTCTACCTCGTATTATTATGTATAACAATAATTTTTTTTAGAACCATGAAAAAATATGATGATTTCTTTATTATGTAAAAATTTTCGCGACAAAATGTTAATTTTATTATGCAAATTATTTTTGTTATATAATATAACATTGTTATACATATTATATAACAGTTTATATTTATATTTGTATAATAATAATATTATCATAATAAAGAAATGAAAGTAAAATGAAAAAATTATAATTTTCTTTCTATTTTTTTTTACTTTATAACATAGATACATTTAAATATTTACATTAACATAATATTATGTATAAGTTTACATACATACTGTTATACAGTTTCATATAAATTTTTTAGAATAATGGTAGTTATTATTATACTTTTTCAAAAATTTCATCACCTTATGTTCACCTATTTGCATATATTTAGGATGAATAATTATAATAATTCACGCAAACAAAAATTTAATTTAATATTGAGAATAACTTAAAACGAAGAAAAAGTAAGAGAAATTATGATAAAAATCTGTAAAAGTTAAAGATCTTGTAATTATTATTAAATTATTTGATATTTAATATATTGGAAATTAATAGTAGTCATACGTCTAGCAATAATATTGTAAGAAATATTTTTTGAAGGAAATTTTTTTTTCATAATATGGTATTGCCCAGTTCTATTATAATATTGTTTGATTGGTTGGAAAATGAGTTTGGGTTTGAAAATTTCAAAAATTTTTATTCGAAAACACATTAATATTAAAGACTATACGACAGTATTCTAAATTAAATGTTTCATAAAGTTTATTTAAAGAAATCTGGTATAGGTTCTAATTATTTGATTTACAGAAGCAAAAATGTATTGGTTAGCCATAGCATTATACAATTGGATAATCATGGAATATAGGTACTTGTTCTACTCATTAAACATTTTCCTTATAATAATCCTAAATTATTACATTTAAGGTCTGCTCTCCACATTTACTAATATTACTGTGAAATACCAAATTCCTTAAGAATAATAATAATTATTTCTATTACTTTTGATTTATACATGAAAATAATCTTATGGTGGGATGCACTAAGATGTTAACCTATGTAATTATAACTACACTTGTGTGTATAAATAAAATATTAAGTTTATTATTTTATTAATTTTATAATCCTTTAATCTTTTAACTTTTAATGTTAGAAATTAATTTTGATTTTTTAGTAAAATTTTCTAATTAAATTGCTTTACATTGTACAATATGGTAAAAGAAGATGAAAAACCAAAATTTATTTATCACCATTAACTTATACCAAATCTTATACAACATTATTTTATATTTGAAATGATAAATTAATTGAATTTATTTTAAAATATTCTAATTTAAATATTTTCAATTTGCTTACATTTTATTTTGTATAAGTGATAATAAATATTCTTTCACATTTAATTTATGGTTGAAAATTGGAATTGTTTTTCTTATTTCTCAAATTTTATATTTTAAATATTGTAAATAATAATAGTGTGATTAACTTGTCATATAATTTACACCATAAAAGAAAAAAACCAACAAAACAAAAATTTTTTTACTTTCCTTAATTTATTTCGAATTTCGAATCCAATAGTGTATTTTGTATTTTAAAGTGCTATGATGTTTGTATTTGCTTCATCATATCAATTATCAATACAGGGAGTTGAAGTAAGGAAAAAATTGTTAAAATTTTAAGAATTTTAAAAATTATAATAGAAAATTTGTAAATTTGAATATTTTTTATAACAAAAAATTCTGTACTCTAAGTCGGGACTCTTTCTGTTGAAGACCATATGATCAGGTATTAAGAGTTTTCTCTGCTTCTTTGCGAACCTGATTTTTTCGCTGTAAGAGCCTTTTCATCGAACTTTGTGCTTACTCCATTCCTAGCAAGAAAATCTACTTCCTTGTTGTCGAATATATTCCTAGATACTCCCAGATCACATGTAATTATTCCTAAGTCAACTTTGATTCTATTTGGTAAGATTTAAGAGATTTGATTGCTGTCTGACTATTAAGTTCGAATATGCGATAGTCTTGCTGTCATATGTCCTGCAAATAGTCTCCTGTATGCACAGATATATATGTAAATCTATACATAAAAATCAATCGGGAAAGCACATAAACGCCTTGATATAATTTATAAAAGAACGTCTGATTCTGTGAATTGCGGCCACTCTAACCCATCTTTAGTATTGAATTCGTTCATATAGTTGAAACTCTGTCGGCTTTGGCTTTGTAAGAAAAAGCTTTTTCAATCTGATTTTCTTTAACACTACAAAATTATCCGTAGTAGTTCAAGTCCCCATTATGTTAACAATTTTTCAAGTTCTATGTTAACAATTTTTCTGCTATTTAAAAGGAATCATTACCATGAAAACTTTAACACCGATTCCTGATCTCCCTGTATTAGTGTGTTATTATAAAGCATATAATAGGTATCTATAAATACAAAATAATGTAAATGTCATTATGTTTGTATTATGTTCGTATGTGTCTACTCGTATACATAAAATAATATTACAGCTTATGTAAATATATGAAAATTTTTTTAAGTAAATTCTTTAGAAAGTAATCTTTAATTAGAGAATTTCAATACATACAATCACTTTAACATAACAGAATGTTGGTAGCTATATAAATACATATAAAGTATACAATAAATAAGTAATTATGTATATATAATTATGTAAGTAAAATATTGTTATATTATTATAATATTTTATATTTTATAATAACGTATGTAATGCAAATATTTGATTAAATTTTATCCTTTTTAGAAAATTTCAAATGTTTGGCATTTAATGAATATTTGTTTAATTTTATGTAAAATATAATATTTATATTTATTATATATATGTACATATTATACATATTTCAATATTTTAATACTTTATGTGTACAAGAATTTTTCTATTTATTTAAAAAGTATGTATACAGCTAATTAAGAGAAATATTTAATAAATGCGCAAAGTGACATCTTTTTATTTTAATATAAAATTATTTATCAAATTCTTTGTGTATGAATAATATTATACTTATTACATAAAAACTTTTCAATTACATACATACATATATGAAAATATGTTAATATTAAATAATTATATGAAAATATAAGAATATAAACAGGAAACTCAAAACTAGATGAACGAATGGGAAAAACAATTTCAAGTCGCAACAAAGTAGCCTAGTCATTGGCTACGCAGAGTGTTTTCACCAGTAAGATACGCTGTCTGGAAATATTCGAAACTGTGTGACATGAACACAATTAATTTACAATATTCATAATAAAACCATACTAGAATAAATCAAGATGAAATGGTCAAGGGTTTCTTGATATAGTATTGGGGAGTCAAAGAAATCCAAATGGACTTGAAGAAAGGAAGTGATAATGGGTCTTAGAACACAATTTTAGTGATTGTGGTGAATCTATTTCTAAAACAAGATTTGATTAAGGTTAATACGCGGCAGTAGATATTCTGTTGTGGTACAGCTGCTTCGAAAAGCAGCTCTAATTTATAAAGTAATATACATACGTTCTCTGTTTACTGCGTTCATATTTAAGCATTGTCTTATGGAATGGGACCAAATAAAACAAAGTTAAAAAATCTTTAATCAACAAAGATAAATTTTTGTTGTTAATGCAATTTAATATCCAAATATCATTAATAATTTTAATGGCTTATTTGTGATTCATATAAGAGTGTCAAGGTGTTGGAGAATCTACTGTTAAAATAAAATTATAATTGTGTAAATCATACTAATTTTTTTAAAATAGTGTAGGCGTTCGTTTAATTAGATTTAATATAATATTAATACTGAAATTTTATCCTTGGAATTCTCATAATAATATTTATTTTTCTACATATATATATACCCTTGTTATACTTTCATCTATATCTAAAATAGAATATTTTAGTACGCTTTTAATTAGGATTTAATAACAAAAAATAAACATTTGTGATTTATAGTAATTATAGTCTAATAATGATATTGTAACATTTTTATTAAAATTATATACGTATATATAAAATAGCTATTATAAAAGAATGAGACAAATAATGTTATATTTGATGGGGTCAATTTGTATAACAAATCAGTGGCCTCAAACACAAACCGCCTAACTCGAGTTAAGACAAAAATGAGATATGTTTACCAGCGAATTCTCCGTTTTGAGTTTCATATGCTCACAAAATTTGGTGGTTCTACGACTGTTGTAGCCGGAGTTATTTTCGAATTCACACATGACCTAACTCGAAATGGTAACTAAGTGCACTTGCACTAATCGCCTAAATCGAGTTAAGAGCAGAAAACATCTTTTTTATGTTTTTGACAAACCACTTATTTCGAGATAGGCTATTGTTGCAAATCAAAATTAGTGACATTTTTTTTTATTTGTATGAATTTTTACAACCGCTTATCTCGAGTTAGGCTTTTGTTGCAAAATTAATTTTGATTTTTTTTAAATACTAACTCGACATAAGCGATTTGTGTAAAATAAAAATTGGTAGTTTTTTAAACTCATCTCGAGTTAGGCGATTATTGCAAATACAATTATATTCCAAAAGGCTTCTTATGTTGAGTTAGGTTTTTATAACGCGTGCAAATAAGAACAATAAACCAAAATTAAGCGTTTAGTGTTCGAAATAATACATAATGAGTATAGAATATTTTTTAGTTTTTTATAATAAAAAATATTTTATAACGCTTAACATATTATTTTATGTGATATATAGTGTAGGTACTTTATGTCAATGGTTTAAAACTTGTTCACTATAGTTAAAATTAAATCTTACATTCAGCGACAAGTAAGATAGTTGTAATTTTTAACCCAAAATATAAAACATCTGCACAAGTTACATGCATCTTGTAGGTCAATTTGTAGTTTACCTACAAATAATCTTGTAGGTCATTTCGTGATTTACCTGCGACAAATGTTTTTTTCAATTGACGGAGTTCCCATGTTAAAATGACACGTGGCTAGCTACCTGATGGTAGATTGTTTTGCCTTTGTGGTCTAATTGTATTATTAAACAAAGTGTTGTTTTATTATGCCCTTGTAAAACAAATGTTATTAGGAAGAACAAATTTTTGTGTTTGACAAGAGTTTTTATTTTAATTATTGTATTACAAAGCAATACTTTTATTATACACTAGTAAAACACATTTTGTTAGGAAATTCAAATTATTATAATTTGCAAGGGTTTTCAATAAATAAAACTGGTACATCTGGGAATAACAATATTTTGTTATACTTTTTATTACTCATTTCCGTGAGATTAAATTTCTTCGATTTTCAAATACTTATGATATTTGTGTTATTTCGAAGAAAGTATTTTTTACAAAGACAGTTATTTATTATTGTTTTTAAATGTGCTGATTTTGGAAATTGTTAAATAATGCAAAAATTATCCAATATAAATTTTATTCACGCTCAATAAATGTACGTTAAAAATTTTGGAACTTGCTAGGAGAGCTGAGATGATTGTGGCGGATGTTAGAGGTATTGCAATATATTTGAAACTAACATAACGGATTCAAAGTGTTTTAAAGCATAGAAATTAGCGAAACTGGTCTTATAGTAAATAAACAAGTATTTACACAACAGATCTTACTTTGAAAACTGAAGTTAATACAGTTTTGAAAACCGCAATTGACTTTGGTCGTGGTGACTGTATTAATGATCCTGATTTTAAAATTAACAACATTCAAAAGCAAGTTTTTGAGTCCTATTGGGCATGTGAAAATATCTGTAGAGATAAAAAAATATGAAAGACTTTCTACTTTTATTCTTTTAAGAAAAAACAATTTGCCGAACGGTTAGAAAAATTCGCTTAATCTTTCGCGACCGGGCTTCCTGAATGCACTCAAGTACATGAACGCTCGAAACTGACTCGGGGTCAATTTGTATGGAGTCTTAATTTAAAAGTAAATGCTGACAGCTAAAATAAAAATGTCGAGCAAACTTACAATATTCTTTGTTTATTTGATAATCAAATACTTATGTACTCTATGATAGGAGAGAAAATTCCGAACCAATTTACTTTGCCACAACTTTTTACGGCAGAACTTAGAGAAAAACTGACGAACAAACCATTCTCTATATGTAATTAATAATACGTCTCCAAGATTTAATTGTCACAAGTATCGAATTATTATTTTCTATACGAGTTCGAGTTCACTATCAAATTTGACTTTTCATTACAGTAGTTGTAATGACTCACACTCGATTTCAGTTTGCTTTCGATTTAAAAATTTTAATTAATTCGCATTTAGTATCATTATGAACAAGTAAGAAAGTCATATGGACTATAGTACATAAATAACAAACACAAAACTCATAAACTCATTTTAGATATTACTTTATGTGTTGATTTTTACAATATGTAACAACTTTGTCAGATCCGTTGCACAATGAAGCCTTTTTGTAATTGAATTACCTTTTGAAATTCTCTTAAGTGGAAAGAGTCGCACCACAGATTTCAAAAAATTGACTTCCAAAAATATTTTACAAGAACAATTTATACAAAGATTTAAAGAAGACAAAGAAAACTTAGAGTACTTGATGCAATTTATTGATCCTTTGGTTCACAAATTTTACAAAAAGATTAAGACTGGAGATTTAGCAGATACTCATCCATATTTAGTTGGAGAATCCGAGAGAGAATAAAAGATACTGTCACCTTTCTTAAATTTAATGAAAAAATTATTTTTAAATTTTTAGAAATAATTTTTACTTGAAGTTTATTCATTTTTTACCTCAATTTATGTTTTTAATGACAATGATTTGAAAAAAGAGTGAAAAATCAAATAACGTAAAAATAATATATATATTTCTTCCCTTTTTAGTATAACTTAAGTCACCTAAAACCATATCTTCAGTTTTGCAACAACAGCTTAAGTCGACTTAAGTTTGACGAAAATACAAAAGTAATTTTTCACAAATCGCCTAAGTCGAGTTATGCTTTGCAAAATGCTTTTTATAAATTTTGTATAACCGCCTATCTCACTTTTTTCATAATTATGAGAATACTATTAGTTGTTTTACTTCAGATTATGAGTTAATCGCTTCCTTTTTTAATTATCTTTCAATCAAAAAAAAAATTGGTTCAAAAAACTTCATAACTTTTTTCAAAATTAAATTTAAAGTTTAAAATGCATTTATCTCGAAATCACTAAAACAGACTTAAGTCGTTTGTGCTTGAAGCCACTGAAATGTGTACATACATTTTATGAATAAATAATATAATTTTAATTAGTAACTATTATATTGTATACTCAATAGGTATTTGAAGATGAAAATATTCTTTATAATAAATTTTATTCGGAAAATATTTGCGGTCTTCTGTTAGTTTGCTTTAATTGACAAAACTTTTAATCCCTCTCATAATTTTTCTGTGTTTAATCTGTTTTACAATTTTATTCCTACATGAATATGATTGGATTAACAATTTATAATAATGATATAATTAAGATAATATTTACAAAGAATATTGTAGCAAACCTAGTGAGGCTAAATTTTGACGATTGTACTTCTAGTTAAAGTTAATGGTGTTAATAATAATTGATACCTGATTTTTTGTCGTGCCTAAGAATTTATTCAATGAAATTTATTTCGGAATAGTGGAATAGCGGAAAAATTAGTACATATTTTGAAAGATAATCCTCGAAAACTTAATCAAGTTTTCTAGTTTCGCAAAAATAATGAAAGTGGGACATGGATCAAAATTGCACTCAGGCCAATGATGTACTAATGAGAAGTAATTAAAATTTATAATAAAAGTTTTTTTCCCTACTTCACAACCTTTGAGAACATAGGGTTTCCACAAACCTTCTACATCGAACTCTTTACGGTGTGACCAGTCGCTATTCGAGGCACGGTTTCAGTTTCTTGAATCATTTTTTGTATTTAGGTAGATGACTAGTCTACTGCAGCTATTCAAACGATAGTCACACTTTTCTCCTGCCATCTATAATCTTTGTGGCGAAATATATCATGAGTAGTTTTGTGAGCTGCCATTATATTGAAAATCATGACAAGTAATTAAATCTCACGATGATTATTAAATGTCAGTTTAACGGCTTTCATTCTGTCATATGATTATTGCATTTTTTTTATTTTTAATATTAGATATTAATTTTATAATTTATTGGTTATACTTGTATGACCTGCCCATGGTTTGAACCCGGGACCCTTTGGCTAGAAGGCCGACACCTTGAACCACGGCTTGATCGAACAGATTAAAAGAAAGATACTGATATCTCAGAATTATCTATGAAATATTAAAATTTATTTTCAAAAATTTTTATGTTATTTAATGATGTTTTAAAGATTTTAATTTAAGTAATATTATTGTGTAGCTTATAGGGCTAATTTAAACGCTACATGTAAATAACTTTGTATGCACATTAATGAAGAATATTTTGAAAATGAAATTTTTAAATAATTTTTTTTTCGAAATCTTTTCATAATAATATTAATATTATTAACAACTTTTGCACTTTTGTTAAAAATTAAATAAAAAATATTGCCCCCTGATTTATGCAAAATTTTATATTTTACATACAACTGTTTTTAAGCCTTCAACACCATTATTGGAGGCAAGAGAAAAAATATTTATTTCAAAATTTTCATATTTAATTTTAAAGAAGATTATTGCGAACAGTTCATCGCTTTCAGAGTTTTTCATATCTACTGAAAATAACATGTAAGGAAGCGAAAAATCGACTTTACTGCTTTAGAATTTTCATATTTTTTTATTAAAAGCATAATAGACAAAAACATACAACCAAAACTATGATAAAATTATTTTTATTTAATTAATTTCCTTTAAATAAAAAAAATTCTTATTTTTTAAAATGCATAAATAAACCCATTGAATTTTTTTTCATTTATAATTTTCCGGTAACAAGAATTTTATTAAGAAAAAAGAAAATTTTAGATAACATAAAACACAATTCACACTTCAACCCTTCTGTTTTATTTTCTTCTCAGCTCATTTTACTCTAAAGTTTTGTTTTTGGTTTTTGGGTAATAATAAATTTTATTTAAATTCATTTTTGTTTTTATAACAGCAGGGTTGAAAAAACAATGATGTACAAAAAAAAAATTCAATTTTTTTTTTTATATTTTGAGATCATTTTAATAAAGTTATAATAATATTATTACATTGAAAAAGGAAGGACATAAAATGAAAATGTATGAAAAACAGTGAACAAGAGAGTAAGAGCAAAAAAAAACAAAGACATATTCTGCACTCTAATCTCCTCCTATTCTATGTTCCCTACAGGCTACAATTTTTCAATTTAATTTCATTTAAAGGAATTGTCTTTTTTTTCTCTTTATTTTATGTTTTTCTCATATCCTTGTTATTTTTTTCTTCTTTTTTGTTTTGTACATTCCTTTCGACCTTAAATTTATCGTTAAAATATTTTAAACAATATTTTAGCTTTAGGAAAATTTATCCAAAAATATGTTTTTGTTTTTTTTATGATTGAAAAATATGAAAAAGTTTTTGAAATATTCTTTATGCTTTATTTTTTGTCTAAACTAGTATATGAGATTATATTTACGGATTTTGCAATATGTTTTAAACATTTTCAAGATCAAATCAAAATTTGACAGAAATTTGAGTACAGACTTTTTCTTTTATACTCTGAAAATTTGTAGTTTAACATAATTTTTAACAGTTAAGCCTGATTCTGTCAAAAAAAAAAACGGATAATATTACATGAAGTTAAAATATCACTTGATACCCAGTGTTCGTGTCACTTTTTTTGGAGATTTGAATTTAAAATATTAATTAATTGGTGAGGCTTATAAACCTAGATTAGGTCGGAACTTAATAGATCGAAACCGTCTCATAAAGGCTTCATGAATGAATAATATAGCTTTATCATCGACATATTATATACACTGGTAAAACTCTCATAAAATTTAAGAACGAAATTAGCAAAAAATTAAGCAATTTTTTAGGACTGATTTGTAGGTTTGATATTATAGCCGAGTTTAATTTTAATATGTTTTGATTTGGAATCAATTTTGATTGTCCTAGTTTAACTAGTTAGCAAATTTCAGTGATAGGTCACAATAATTTCAATTCAACTTAATATATTCCGTATAGATATATTGAACTTCATTAATGAATCATAAAATTTTCTGGATTTTTTTATAAGAGTACTTTGGCATAAGTGATTATTTATTACTTCAGAGGGTGGTCAAAATTAGCCTTTAAATTATTAAAAGCTGACCTTAAAATTATTAATTGTTATACTAATAATATTATGTAGAACAAAATCACATTGCACTTTTATAATATTGCTAAACGTAAAATACAAGATGTAACGTAGAGAAAAAATATTCTAATTCTATTTCATATTACCTTTTTAACTATACTACCATTTATTATGAAAAAAGAAATTAAGCGATTATTTTAATATTAAAAATGTTGATTTTTCTTTTTGTGTTTTCAAATTTGAAACCATAAATTTTTATTTTTTCTATGATTCCAATTCTAATTTTATGAATTTTTATAGAGACTCTTAATAATCCTGTTTGTTTTTCTTTTTTTTACATTCCTTTTACATATAAATTTTTTTTTTATTTTATTGCTGGGGTGAATTCATATAGATATAGAACATTCTCACCCCGTGTATAATTCACATCAAAAGTCACACTCAACCTCAACTAATGTAAAATTCTAGAAAAACAATAAAGAATCAAATGAGAGTTAGACTGCGCGAAATGTTTGTAAATGATTTTGACAGCAGTGAGGAATAAAGAGAGAGAGAGAGAGAGAGAGACAGGGAGGGAGAAAATTAAAGTCAAGAGTGGGCAAAATATGAATATTTTTTTTTTATTCTTTTTCTTTTCTGTTTTCATTTTATTATTATTTCATTCGTTCTCTATATTACCCTCTTACTCTATTATTATTGTTATTGTTATTTTTCGCCATCATAGAGAGAGAAAGAGAGCGTTACTTTCATTTTTATGTTTATTTCTTTTCCCTTTTTTGTTCAACTTTTGCAATTTTTTTATTATTTCAATAAAAAAATCTAATTTCCGGTAAAAAAAATGAAAATGAAAAAGAAAACCGAAAAATACGGCGATTTTATGGATTTTATTTTTCTTTTTATTTACTTTTTTTTTTGTCAACATTTTACTGTTACAGAAGGATTCAATTCGTAAATATTTTTAGTAGCATTTCACGAATTCTCATTCTTTCTTTTTCGTTTTTTTTTCGCTTTTATTAAAACATTTGTTAGGCTAATAAATTTTTACATTTTATTTCACTTTTTTTCTATTTTTTTTTTATACCATTCTTCTTGCCCCCATTCAATATTATTGTATTTTGGTGACTTTTTGTCCTTTAAGGATATTAATAAATGTTTTTAAATGAATGCAAAAGAATTTTCGATTTTTATCACAATATATTTTATAGAGTCAGAGTTTTGTTTTTGTTTTTTAGTGTACAGAGTATTGTAACCTAGCTAAAGATATATGACTGACATACATTCATATTAAACTATCTGAAACGTAGTCACTTTAATATTATTAGTAAAATAATTGTGGAAAATGAAGAAAGGTAATGGGGAGCAATAATAGTGTGTGTGGTGTTCGGAGCACTAAAGAAGTTTTGCAGGGTTTCGACAGACTAAGAAGTTTCTGGAAGTTTACGACCAGAGACGGGTCAGGAAGACCATAGTTTCGGGACAGGAGTTAGGTGAGAATGCTAACCGGTATAAAGCATTGCTGGCTTAGGGGTCACCTTAATAGGATGGATGTAGATAGTGTACATGTCTAGACGTGCACATTTTACGGGATGAATGAAGACTGCACCTTCTAGGAGATTGTGGGGTTCTTACCCACAAGAGAAAGGAAACAGGGGAACTATATCCACTCCATCTGGCGGAGTTGCGCTCTGTCGAACCTTTTAATTTACTCGAATTTTTTAGGGGGTGGGTCTTGAGGGGATATTGTTGGAGCGTGTTCCACAACTAGTGGGGGGTCGGAGGGTACAGAAGATCCTTTATGTTAGGTCGTTACTGTTACTCCACCTGCTCAATCTATACAATCTATCCAAATAAACTTGTTTTTTTAAATTTCGTGCGATTTACCCTATGATTTTCATACTTCTTTTACCACAACTGCTTACAAAACCCTGAACGATAAAATTTCGATTCAAAACGAAACTAAATATAAAATTTTATTGATTAGGATAAAAATTCTTAGGGTTTTAACTGAATAAATTCAATGTTAATAGAAAATCTGAATATTCCTATATGATAATTTCCAATAGAAAAAAAGGAAAATTATTTCAAATTAATAGGTTCACAAAATAATAATAAAATTTCGAAATTCTTTTCATAAGAATGATTTGTATAATCATTTTGTGAACAACGGGTGGTAAAAATTGGTTACCATTTTTATAAATATTTAATCTTTAATCGAAAAAAAAAAATTTATTTTTGATTTAAAGAATCGGAAATGAAAAAATTTTTTTATTGCGTGATTTTGAATGGTAACATTGTAAAGTCAATGCAATCTTAAAATTGTGAGAGTGGTGGGGGCGAAATTCCACTGCATCAATAGAAATGAAAATATATAAACAATGAAGCTGTTACGATAGTAATATTGTGACACAAATTTATTTTACTAATACAGTAATTTTGTAATTGTTTTTTTCTTAAAAATTGCTAAGTTTGAAATGACTCACTTAATTCCATGTCGAATATTCGATATAAAAACAAATAGATTTTCTTTAATTTTTTTAAAATACATGCATTCGGATTGTGATATAAAAAAAAAAAATGCTAAGTTTCTAATAACTACAAAATGTTATATCTTATAGGTCAGGTAATTACAGATGTCCGAAGTCAAGGTGGAACAGCATATTATGCCGATAATTGAATGGCTTATGGGGAGTTTAGTCGTTAATATGCGAACTCAGGATACCATTTGCCTTTCAATTTTAATTAGCCATCAATGGTATGACGGATTTCGTTCTTGAATGTAACCTGTGAAGCAATTTTTCAGAATAGTATGAGTATTACAGAAAAACATGCATTTTATCAAATTTCGACCGCAATTTTACAATATTATTATTATGTACCAGACGCTACATGAGCCTTGCTTTGATTTTGATATTGTAATCACCCCATTGGACATAAAGGCAAAAAATAATTTTCATATAATTTATTTGAGCATTGTGACCATCAACGATAACATACGTATGTGTCAATTAAAGCATAGTAATTTAAATTTTCTAACAATAATTAGGTAAAACTAGGAATTTCCAAAGAAATATTTAATTCTTTACTTTGAGAATCAAATTTTAACTACAAAATTTGCTATTCATTTCTTAGTTTTAGAATTTAATATCGCAAAAAAAAATAAAAATACCAAAAATATTATTAAAATTTATTTTGTAATATTTTAAATTCTAAGATAATTTTAACTTAAAGCAATAACAATTTTAACTTCTGACTTGATAATTTAAAATTTTAGTTAAAATAACTAGATATAGATAAAATTCTAGTAGTATATAAGCTATAAATTTCATATTATATTTTAACCTACATATTCCTGCATAACAGAACAAGTGCATTATAGCAGATATCGCATTCTATACTATATATTACACTTCCAAATATCTTTCCTATGATTACAATTATATTCTGTATATTTTCTCTCATATAGTGCACTATTCGAAATCGACAAATCTTACAATATATTCGTATAACACTAAAAACCTTTAAAATGCATTTGTACGTGCCCCCAAATGAATCCTTTAATACAAAAAAAAAAAATAATGAAAGAAAAACAACAAAAAAATAAAATATTTTATTTTTGTCGACTTTTTAGTTTAACAGTAAAAAAACAACCATTCTTATCCTTTACTAGGAAGCTACCTATGTTGTAATTGTTAGTTTTTTAAATAGAATTATGTAAATGCATTCATATTCATTTAAATGTATAATAATATTATATAAGAGTCCTGCTGTGTTATTATTATTATGTCCCACGTTAACAAAAATATAATATTATAAAATATGTATATAAAGTAATAAAATAGTTTTCATATCTTTATTATAAAAAAAAAAAATAAAGTAATAAAAATAAAGTACAAAAAATATTTTAATTTTATTTTTTGCATAAAAAATTCATAAAGGTACCAACATACAAAAAAATATTTCCATAAAATGTAATTTAAAAACAGGATTATTTTGCTTCAAAACAGGGTTATCAAATTCAAGAAAAGCCGTAGTTCAAATTAATAAATTTTTGAGAAAGTGCGCTACCTTGATACTCAATTTCTTTAGAGAATAAAATTGGTTAAGGGAAGTGATTATCAAACCATTAAAAATTTGATGTCAGAGGTGTGAAGAGTATGACTGAACTCTAATACTTATTGCAATCAACCGGAAACATGTTCATTAATACTAAGTACAAAAATGGAAACTACTCACATCAGTTTCTGTTAAAACGCAATACTGCAGTAAATTTTTTGTCTAAAATTCAGAATGAATAATTATTTTAACTCTTTAAATCCGTTTTACATAGGCATAGGCCCAAAATTAAAACAGAAAAATGGCAATCGTTGATACTTTAAGCTCTTTGATTCTTAAATCACTAAGTAATCTAAAATTTTAAAATTTCCCTAATAAATATTTTTAATGCAACTTGTATGTTTCTATAATATGCAACATATTCCATTATTATATACCTACATGCTCGTATTATTATCATTGTGAAGGTTAGTCTATACACCATGTTTACTTCATTTGATAATAATCTAAATATTTTCATTAATTTTTCATTTTTTTTTCTTTTTTAATTTTGTTGTTTTGAGACCGAATTTATAGTTAAAAAGTAAAATAAAAAAAAAAAAATATTACACTACAGGTGAGAAAATATAAATTCCTGTAAAGGGTAACAAAAAAAAATTTATATTTTATTTCAGTTTTAGATAGCGATTTCATTAGAAAAGTTTGCAATAACATTTTGCACTTTTTTTTCCTAGTTTCACTCTCATATAATATGAAAAATAAATTATTTCTCACCACAAAAAAAATGGGGAAATAAAAAATTACTGAAATATGTATCTATATACGTATAATAATGTTTTGCCAATGGGATTTCATGAATATTTACTGTTATGACAGGAAATATTATTATCTTTACTTCAATAGGCTCTCGATTTCTTTATATGCTCACAGAAATTCCATATAGTAAGAAGTTTTTTTCTATGTGATTTGAAGGAATAAATATGCAACATTTTTGAAGCAATTGAACTGCAATAGCTGATGAAAAAAAAATGCGGATTTACAGCCGGAGACAAGAAATTAATAATGTGTTCGATTGCATTTATATCAAATAGGTTCGGTTAACAGTTGAATCTGTATACTAAATATGTTATCCTATTGTCATTAAATAGAATGAAATCAAGTATAATGTGAGTACATATAAGCTTTGTGAACCATTTGAATAAAATATAAAATGTAACAGCTAGATATTGGCTATTCAAGTATTATGTACATTCTATACTGGGAATTTCAAATTAATAGAAATATTAAATATAATCTAAATCCAATTCGTAAATTATTTGAATAACCATCAAGCATGAATATTTCAAATCAATTTTCATGCTAAATTCCACACAACGCCGGATATGCCATATATGCAAAGTAATCAGTTGCAACAGGGCGCCGAAAAGTAGTAGTCCTATCGAAATCCTAGACCTTAATTCTATGATTAACCTTGCATTCAGCACCATAAAGATATATAACACGAAAATGACTTCTTGTGTGAGCAATTTATTATATTGAAGGGGATTGGGACAGACCACTTCAGAACCGGGTCTAATTTCATACATATTATATCGTTGCCACTCTCAAATGACATAACAATATTGCCCAGAACATTATCCAGTATATTCAATTATTTATCTTATCTTATATTAAATAAAGCATGAAAGTAATTCAAAATAATTATTTCAAGTATCAATTGAACTAAAAACTTCCCGCACCATGAAAATAACCATTATTACTAAACAAATATCCAATTTTTCAATTGTCTTTCTAATATTGCTGTTTCTGTCATCATACGTAATAAGTTAATAATGATTTTTAAATAAATTTTATTGTTATTGTTAAAAAAAAAAACACTCTCACCAATAATATTAACAGGTAAAATTCTAATAATATTATAACAATAAAAATTTAATTGCATAGTAAAATAATTTTCACATGATAAAATTAAAACAATGTCCTTATAACTTATTCAAAATTCTTGTTATACAATATATTAATAAAATAATAGACACACAATTTATACTACTTTTAATTCAAGGTTGAATCAAAATATGTATAATTCTTCTCTCAATCCCTCAGAAATAGAAAAATTAAACAAAAAAAAAATTCTCATGAATAGCTAGCACAATATTATTTAAAATGTACCCCTAGAAATATGCAAATTCAAATTCAAAAGAAATTTTAATTTTTTTTTAAATTATTGTTGAATTGAATAGAATTTTTTTTATTTAATTACCATTTTGTAATGTCTATATGATACAGGTAGGTACATAAGAACAATAGAATACAAAATATTATTTATTTAGTGCAATAGTAGCACAACACTTGTCATAGAATTGCAAAAAAAAAATTCCTTAATTAAAAAATATAAAAATGAGAAAAGAAATATTTTACATAATATCTAGCTAGTTATACACCTATACATATTTTATGAATTATTTAAAAAAAAAATAGCAAAAAAACAAAAAAAATTTAAATGTTTTTCAAACATTTTTACACTTTTCAAAATTCTCTAAAATTCTATGACAACCTTATTAAAATTTTTTTTTTATTTTTTGTTCTTTTATTCTTTACCATCTTTATTATTAAATAAACATATACATACATAAAGGAAAAATACAAATGTTCGGAATCTTATCCTTTTTTAATTTATTAAAATAAAAAATAAAAAACTGTTGGTGCAAAAATTCATTAAAAAAAAAAAACTATAATAAAAATAATTTTTTGTCTCTCTCTTTTTCTTCTTAAACAAAAATATAAGGAGGAAAACTTATAAAAAAAAAATCCAGAAATAAAATAAAAGAAAAATAACGCGTAAAATTCAAAGGACTTTTTTTTTTTCTTTTAAATCCTTTTTTTAAAATTAAATAAGAAAACAGGTCACCTTTTCTTTTGTCTTTAATTTTTATTATTATTATTTCTTTCGTTTCTGTTTTCTCTATTTATTTTATTAATTTAAGAGCACTAGAGTAATAGTAAGAATAATAATAAGAAAAGGACACACAAAATAAACAAAAGCTCCTGTTAATAATAAAATAAGAAGAAAAAACAAAACAGTGTAAAATATAAAAAAAAGAGTTCAGAAAATATGGTAAAAGGGCTAAACATTACAAAAAAAAAAAAAAAAATAAAATATTTTTTCCTTCTTTTTTCGTTTTTTATCCTTTTTGTCACATTTTCATATACCCAAGAGGCGAAAGAAAATTCTAACAAAAAAAAAATTCTACTTTATTTTAATTTATCCTTATTTGCCTAAAGAATTTTCTAAGCTGTTGAAAATTTTAAATGAGATTAGAAACAAAAAAAAATAATAATAATAATAAAAACAATAAAAAGAGAACAAAAAATTGAAAATTATAATAAAATTGTGTTTGTGTGTGTGTCTATTTTTTATGATTGTATATTCAAGTATAGTTGAAGCTTAAATGAAAAACATGAATGTCCTTAGGGATAATTTTTAAATAAAAAGCAAAAAATATAAAAGAAAATCTTCTGCATCACAAATATTAAAGAAAAAAAAAACAACAATAAACAATGAAAAAAAAAATTTTTCATATGTTTTGAATTGTGTGATTTTTTTTTTTTGTTCTTTTTTTGTTGTTTTTATGAGTTTTACTTGCATATCTTTTTATTTATTTATTTTTTTTTTTTTTAATTAGAATGCAGATTACAAATCTAATAATATTGTTAAGACTGCAGTTTACAAGAAAAAAACGCAAAAAAAAAATCATGAAAACTAAACAAAGAATAGTAAGGACAAAGAAAAAACCTAAAGGGCTCTAATAATAATTATTATGATTTATTTTTGTATATATTTTCCAGTACGTTTAATTTATGTTAAGGTACCTACCTCAATTAAATTTATGAAAATGTCCATTTGTAAATTTTATTATGCTTGAAACTATTATGAATATTGAAAGGACATTTTATTTTTTTTTTTCTTAAATTTTCATTGTATGCTTTTTTCTTTGTAAAATAAAATATAATATAGTGAAAAAAAATATTACTACATCTGTTGTAGTTTTAAATGCTTCTATATGGTTATAAAAACTGATAGAAATCGGGATAGTTGGAAAAAAAGTATTTTCTGCAATGTTTTAATGCATTGTATTCCATGTTTTATTGCTTTATCTTATGCTAGTAAAGGTACAAGTCGTTTTCGTTACTCTAAGCCATATATTATTGATGATGTAGCATTCAATGTAGCATAAAATTTTAATATTTTCGTAATTATTTACTTTAGTCATGAATATGTAGCTTAACTTAGGCATTTTCTTTCCAGATTTTATAAATATGTAGAAAGTTATAGCTTGAACAAATTATTAACGTATATTTTAGCTATTACAGCAATGTTTTATACAACGTAAAGAAGATCAACTAAAAATGTATAGTCCTAAAATCTAGCAACATTTTATTTATCGCAAATCAGTTATGTATACCATTACATAAGAATAATATTTACAGTTATTAAGTAACAATAATATTTACAATAATTTATTATGGTTATTAAAATATAGTTAGTATTTTTTTTGGTTACCAAAACAGTGACCAGTTTTTTTCAGTGTATGTAGAATTCTTAAAAATATTATAAATTTTTTTAAATATTTTAATTAATTGAATAAAACTGACCACAATTAGAAATAAAATATTAATGTTTTCTTATTAAATTTATAATTAATTTAATAGAAATTTAAGCGTATCTAATAAAAGAGTTTTAAGGAAAATTTTTTTGAAGGCTATTAAGAGATCTTAAAATAATTATGATTTTTTATAGGAAATAACAAGGACATATTCTAAAAAAAAAAATTAACTCTAATTACTGTTTCTATTTTTGTTAAACAAGTATTTTCTTTGTTATAATTTAACAAATTAAAAATTACATAGTAAGAATTGAATGTATTAAGCGAGTCAAGATCAAAATTACAATAATATTCTTCAACAAATTTTAATCTAAACACTCATTATTCTAAAAAGAAAAGTGCAAGACTCTAAAAATATAAGGAAATGTAAGAGCATTGTAAATTTAGAATCTAATCCAAATTTTTATTTTGTGCTTTTACTCTACTCCCGTAAGAGAGTATTTGAAGAGTAATATTTCGAATTTGAGAATATATGAGGCAAATTTTCTTGCTAACATAAATCCTAATCATATATGGGATACTTACTTATAACGATAATATTAGTAGATTAAATATATTTTACCAATATTACCAAGTAAATAATTCTAAGAATTTTAAATGTTTCCGTTATATATCTTAATCATTCTTCCGGGATTAGATTCTTTTAAATACTTTTTGAAAGAAATTTTTATTCAATAAATATTATTTATCTAACTTTGATTCTGTGATTTATTTCAAAATAATATTCAATTATAATATTTAAAGAAAAAATAGAAAAATAGCAAAAATAGAAAAAATGTCATGAAAAGTTCATAGTAAATTTTTGCGACTCTTATTCTATAGCTGGTTCAATTTTTTTTTTCTTCCAGGAATTTTGTTTTTTGTTTATAAAAAAATGTAGGTAAGAAAAGTTTTTCTTAAGAATTACAACTTTTTTTTTTTTTCGATAGCAAAGTTTTCTTTTGAATAAAAAAAAAAATAACAAAAAATTCAAAGTTCCTTAAAAAATGTAGTTTTATAAAATATTTACTACCCTGCTATTTTTGTTTGTTTTCTTAAAGTAAAGTTTTTTCTTGCAATCTTAGTTTAGTTATAAAAAAAATACTTGATGTAAATTAAAAAGTTTTTCTCACCTTTTATAAGTTTATTAAATTATTTTGTTTACGATAGGAAAGGTATACATTCCTTTTTAATAAAAAAAAAAAATTAACCCGAGATACTCACACTAGGGTCTATGAGACCACAACAGAATTGATTTGCCTTTCAAATCTAGTAGTTTCATTCGGGAGGTATAAAGTAAATAATCTTTTATCATATTACTCTACGATAAGATGCTAAACGGTGAGTGCCTTGTCACGAAAATACTCAAAAAAATAGTTTTAAAATTATTTTGGGGTTTGAGAGACCCCAGTGTGGATAATGTGTAAGAGATTTGGTTTTTAGTTTTTTCTTTTAATTGGAAGCTTTTAGGTTAGGTTAGGTTAGGTAAGGTAGTCGCGGCCCCCGAAGGGTACATATAGACCAACTACGCCCGTTGTGATACCGCCGGATCTCTCCTTTTCCACGCTTCATTTGAACCAGCACGAGCTTTTCAAAAATCAGCTCAAATTTCTGACGCTTTGGAAACTTTTAAAGAAAGATAAAAATTTTTCGTACCACAATTGCTTTTTATCCCAGAAAAGATGATAAGTAAACGTTCTTCTCGTGCAAATTGTGCTTTTCGGTCATTTGAAATTTTCACAGATCACCTAGCCATTTTCTTTCATAAATAATATTATGAATTAAGTAATGGTTTTGAAAATATAAGAAATATTAAACCCCAGTGTGAGTAGAATGTTTCACGAAAATAAGTTTACGTGTATAGATGATTAATAAAAAACAATGTTTTATTGCGCAGGAGTACTTTCGTATAAAGAGAAGAAAAAAAGTCTTAAAAAATGAAGTTCCAAAATAAATTTCAGGATCAAAACATAAATTTGTTTTTTGTCGCATAAATTTTTTCTAATAATGATGTTCACACACTTTTGGAGTTCCGTTGATCAGAATTATGGCCATATTATTCTGAAGTTTATTGAAATATCAGGAGCTTACCATTTATAAGATCTATAATTTTAATTCTAGAAACATTTAAAAGTTTTATTTAAATTTTTGCAAAATCTTCAAATGCTTAATATAACATTTATTTAATGATCTATTGGCCAACTGTATCATAATACAATAAAATCCTTAATTTTCTTTGAAAACGGATATTTCAAAAACAAGAAATACCAAAAAACAAAAACTTTTCTATTTTTCATTTTTATTTTTCTAAGAAATTATGTTTTTCATCCTGTCGTCTTTCATCGCATTTCAACAATTTCAAATTTTCAGTTCACAATTTTTTTATTTTTCCGGTATAAATCAGGATATTATTCTGGTGTTGGTGTGCAAAAATGAAAAAATAAAAAGAAAAAGTGATAATTTCATTTGACCTATTTAAAAATTTTTAATAAATTTTTTTTTTCATATTTAATGCTCTACATATTATTAGGGAAAAAGGAATTACGGAATTTTTACTTCATAATATTTTTTATTTGAAAAAAAAAAAAAAAAAGATTTTTCTTTTATTATCATTTTTCCTTAAAAAATATTTTTAATAAAAATTCTATTGAACTAATTATCTTGGTTGTTTTTTTTTTTGTAAAGAGTGAATGAACATTATTAATTTCATTTAATGTTTATGGACAAAATTTCGGCGCACAACTTTAATAATTTTTATATAGTTAAGACCGCAGTCTTGTTTGCAATAGAAATACGAAACGCAACTCTAAAATTGAATATATTTTCGAGAAATATCGTAAAAGTTTTTAAAGTATTTTAAGATTTCTCATGAGACAAATCGCAATATCATTTAAATTCTGATGAGATTTTAAGAATTCCAAAGAGAGTGATAAAATGGAAATTTATAAAAAAAAATTCAATAAATTTCCAAATAATTTGCTGTTTGATTTTCTCTCATAAACAAGATTTTTATGAATCAAAAATTTACTTTCAAAAAATATTTTCGTGTCACACTCCCGTTTATAGAATTGCCTTAGCAAACTCATTTATTACTGCCTTTTCACTGCTTTCACAACAAAATTGTGCACCATGTTTTCATGAAGAAGTATTCAGAATATTTCACTTTACAAATTCTATCTTGCAAATTCTTATCCACTCTGGTAAGTAAGCATTTGTAGTTAAAATAATAATCTTTAATTTTTGTTTTCTTGTTTACAAAATCCGACCGGAGAGTCTCCGGCGGAGACAATGTTTGTATTCCTATACCATTCAAATAGTATTAAATATTCATATTCTTATGCAAGTTCGAACAACTTAAATAAATAGTCCGTCAAATTTTTCTTCTTATTTTCCATCTTATTATTGAAATTTCAATTTAGGGAAACGGATATTTGCAATGTTCTCTCAATTTCTCTTGGGTCACAAAACAAAAATTTTTTTCAATGAAATCAAAAAATTATATAAAATGGAAAAAAATAATAATAAAAAACAACAACAAAAGAAAAATAATTACAACATTTTTTAATTTTATTATTTATCCTCAAGGATAAATAATATCCTTTTTGCTTTTTATTTTCCTTCCAGGTATTTATTTATTTAACCAAATCTCTGGTTTTCTTATATCTTGTTTTGCGTGTAATATACACAAAAACAAAAAAAAACATTTAACATGAATGCGGTTTTTATGGTAAAAATTTTTGTTTTTCCTTTTGATTTTTTGTTTTCTTCTTGTTAATATTTTTGATATTAAAATGATGTTCAAATAAAATTGTTCGACTCATAGTTATAATAACATTATTTAACCAAATTTTGAGGTTCTTTCTGAATAGTAGCTATTAGGTATATTGCTATTATTATTAAGTACTGTAGGAAAATAATTAAATATATAATATTAATTTGACTTGAGCACACCTTGCACTAAATAAATATGTCATAAAATTGAATCCTCATTGTCCATAGCTACACGATTATGCTTTCGTGTTTTATGCTCAGGGTATATATAAAATTTTTGCAAACCTGTTTCCTTCCATCTTTCCGGGAATTAATTTCTTAATAGCGATTAAAATTATGTTGGAAATTATTCTGAAATCAATTTAATTTAAAATATAATTTAGAAGACCTAATATAATATTGGTGATCTAACAAAATACATTCAAATCCCGCTAAAACAGTTTGCAATTAATAATTTTTCTATATTAAGTGCAATCTACTAAGCTTTCTTAACAAATACTATTTATTTCCACAGCTTATTTTCTGCATTAAATTCAACAATTTCCTAAAACATGCAGTATTATAAATGGCACTCAGTAATAACCAGTAATAAGATCAGATAACAACAAAGATCTCATTATCAAAATAAAAATTTTAATATTTTTTCACATAATTTATTTAAATTTAAAATTTTTCGCACATATAATTCTGTTAAATATTCTCAATTTAAACATAAAATAGATTTTATTTACTGAAAAAAAAATTTAAAGGATTAAAGTAAAGGATCCTTCATAAAAAAAAAGCAAAAAAAAATGTTATCACACATAAAACCGAATCTTATATCTACAATTTCATAATGCTGAATCCACCATTATACTTAAATATTCCTTTTTTATATTATTATGTCTGCAGTATAAAGGTGCTTACAAAAATATTATACAGGTGCGAGAGTATTAAACGGTATATATACGGAATGAAAAGTGTTTAAGCAGAGAAAAAATTAAGATATCTCATCATCATAAACATTTCTAGTATTTTCCTTTCTGATGCAATAGGATATGAAAGTGTTCTTAAGTGAATCTACATATATCTACATATATACTTTTGTACAAATACAAAAATGTTACATGTTGGATAATATTTATCTTTGTATGCCTAAAACCCGGAAAAAAAGGAGAGTAGAAATTCTAGGAAAAATAATATATTTAACCGCTAGCGTTATCTTTAAGTAAAAATTTAGATTTTTCTTTTTTTTTTTTTGGTTTTTTCTCTTGCTTTTATTTTTTTCTTTTGTTTTTGGATCATTGACACTTAAAAACACTTTTAACTTTGAAAGGGCTTACTTTATTTTTATATTATACGTACATACTTTTTGAAAATTTCCTATTTACTCAACAATTTCTACTTTAAAAGAATAGTAAGATTTTCTTTTATCTGTACGAGTATAAGAGTTTGATGGGAATTTAGAATAGTTAAAATGTAGGATAAATGTATTATAGCTATATATGATATTTTGTTATAACTAAAACTATTTGATTGCGAAGAAAATATTTTTTAAGGTAAATAATTTCAGGGTAATATACGAATTTAACTTGGACTATGGTATTATATTATTCGGGTTTGTAACAATGTACAATATTAGCAACATAAAATTATTATTATGTATAATAATTTTATGTTGGTAATATTAAAATATTAAATAATAATTAAATTTGTTTTGGCTAAATCTTACATCACTAGGTTTTTCGTTATAAAAAAAATCTATAAATTTTAGTACTAATTGGATAATGAAATCACTGAAGAGCTAAAAAGGATTAGTAAACTCCTTCATGCTCGTATTCCTCTCAAGGACTCTTTCTTCTACACTGTAGGTTTGAGAAGATGAGAATAGAAATCTCACTTTATGTCTCAGGTTTTCTGAGTGACCACAAGGTTATAAAAAATTCATGGTTGTTTCTATTGGTAAGCATAAACATAAAATATTCAATAATGTTATCGCAATGAGTATAATAATAAGAGCCATTTGCGAATTATTCAGTTCTCTATGTATGCGAAGGACAAATCGGTGTACGGAGATGGACAAAATGAAGCAACAATCCACGAGAGAAGAAAACTCTCGGGCGTTACAGTTTTTGCAGCGATGGATGTTGAATAGCTTAATCCTCGCAAGATATTAGAATTTTTCAGGGATATAAGTATTTATGGAGCACGTGCTGATAGGAGGCTTGAAACCATTAACATACTTAGTGTTTGCGATAGTGTTTTATCATCACAAATTCAAATAATAGCACAATAAGTTTAGACCTTTAGAATGACATGAATTCAAGAACGTATATATGTTGCCTAAAAAGTTAATTTCTCTATTCTATAAAAAATTTAAATCTTGAATAAGAATAACGGAAATAGAATATAAAAATTTCCTCAATTTTATTAAAATTTTTAAATTACGTCTAACATTATAATTTAGTACAAGAAAAATATAAATTTTACGTATAAAATAAATATAAAAAATATAGCTAAATAAATAAAATATGAGTAATTGAAAAACTTATCAAAATACACAAGTTTCTTATTATTACTACTCGTATTATTAAAATACTTGTACAACTTCCAGTCAGAAAATAAATTTCTTTATTTATTATTTGAACCGGGTACCTACCGCACATATTTAAGGTTGCCGTTCTATAATCAACATTGTAAGATATTATAATTGACAAAATTTATTTATAAAAATGTTGAATAAAGCTCGAAACTGTTATATAAAAACTGTTATATAAAAACTGTTATACAAAAACAATTAAAAATATAAAAGTTTGTTGAATTGATGAAAAGAAGTTTCATGCACAATAAAATTTCTTTATGCATCTTAAATACTTGAATCTCTGGTTATGTTTAGTACGAGTATTATCTCTAAAAATTTTTTAATTTTATTTAATATTAAAATTACCAGTTTTGGACTATTTCTTTTCAAATCTTACAAAATTTTAAATAGAATCAAAATAAGTTGATATTCTTAGTTACTAAAAATAAAGAAGCACATTGTCAGAAAGTTGGTAACCTCAAATTATACAACATGAGAATTCAAAGATTGAAACAGCAAAAATTTCACCAATTTTCAATAAATTTCAAAAAAAAAAGGAAACTTTTAATGTTTTAATGTTTTGTTTTTGGAATTAAAGAGCCCTCTGGTAGGTAAACAAAATTCTTGTTCCCCACGGAAATAAAAATATCCAAAAAATTTTTATATTGAAAATTTATTGAACATAGAAAAAAGAAATTCAAAAACAATAACAAAAACAAAAAATTGTTATACAACTACACCAAATATAACAACTATACACTTAGTTATTCCAGTTAAAGGAACTTTGTTAAATAAAAAAAAATATAAGGAATTCAACAAGAAATTTGTTTAATAATAGTGAAAAAATAAAATAAAAACAACAAGGAAAATATTTTTGAGTGGAATTTCAGCTTATTGTAATATTGTTACAATATTTTTACTTGTTCGCTGAATTTATAATGGTAAAATATAACTACAATAATTTTTTATAACAATTTTTTTTATTAAATCCTTTTGTTTTTTTTTATGTCTGTTATTACACTGTTTTCACAAATAGTATTTTTATAGGGTGTTTTGTATAATATTTTTGTATGAATTGATGGTTTTCTATTGAAATTATGACAGAAAATGAGTCTCTTTATGTCTCCTATTCTGCTATTAATCTGTTCTATTCGTAAATACCGAATAATACCAGAAGTATCCTCCTTTTTTTAATTACAAATAGTTATAGTTACAAATTTTATAGTTCAATCATTGTTTTAAAATGAATTAACCGTACCCCTAAAAGTATGTTAAACTTATGAAAGTGAGGCTCATTTTGTTAATAAAAGCGAGAAAGCAGCAAAAACCCGATGTAATAAATTTTATGACAATATATTATTATTTTAATAACTGTTATACTGATATAACAATTTGTATAACAGTTAAAATAATAATGCTTAATACCAATCAAACAATTCGTATAACAGTAAAATACAAACTGTTATACTACTAAAATTTTTAAAAAGAAATATAACAGTTTTAAATAAAAATCATGTAAGGGATACATCCTGTAACAAAAATAATAGTGCTTTTGTAACATTTTATATAAATTTAAAATTTTCATACAGTCTTTATAAATATAATAACGACACTATGTTTTGATTGTTATAATAAAATTTATAATTTTCTGTAGCAAAAAAAAAAATAGAAAACAGCATAAAGTCCTTGAAAATGTGTTTTTCTTTTCTATATGTGTATGTGAATTATTGGTTTTTATTTAACTTGTTCCATTTTCTTTAAATATTTTTTTTAAATCCTACATTCCATAATTTTATAACTTTTTCATTATTACAAGTTTAATAATCGAACGATTTGTGAATTCAAAAAGGCGGCGAAAATATAAAAGTTCTCTATTAATATTATAAACAAAAATATTCAAACGAATATAAATATATGAGCAATATTATTTTGCAATACACTTTTGGCCTATAGTGCATCGAAGAATTTATGTGTTACTTTTAACAATTTAAGCTTTACGAGTCGTGCAATAATCATAATAATCATAATTATTACTTTCTTAGTGAGATCATATATTTCTATTTGTATGACTTATTTACAGAACATTGCGCAAAATCTGATAGATTCCAATCTTTATAAAAAAACATTTAATGTTCAGAATTTTTATATAAAATTACAATATTTCAATGGACGTCTCCTAATATAATTATTATAATACGAAATATTATAACAATAAAATAATATAACAATAAAAAAACTGATAGAATATACGAAAGAATTTTAAAATTAAATGATTAAAAATAGAATAAAATATAATATTATATTATACAAAATAATATAGAGAAAACTATATATACTATAGTGTAAAGTAAAATGAAACGCACAATAATAATATTATACCAGTGCCGAGAGGAATAATTTAAATTACTCGAGGTTAAAAATATTATTATATTGACAAAAATTGGTCATAGATTTTTATAATTCTAATTACTTGCCTTTTTTGCTCTCTATATACCTTATATTATATTCTCTGAATTATACGCAGCCAATGTATAACTCTACACTATTACTTTACATATTTTATCATCTTACTCTACTCGATATCCATGTTATATCTATATATAACATTTAATGTTATATAATATTATAACACTCAGATATTCTGTTAAGATTCTTTTACAAAATCTTGTTATTACTTTACTCAAAAAATGTAAATTGTATGTATATAGGTACGAGTACAAAATCAGAGTAATATTAAAAGAAATATAATATTATTATAGGGAATCGAGAGAATTAAATAAAAAAAGAAGAACGTAAAATAAATAAATTTTGAGGAAAATTGAAGAAAAAATATTTTCTTTTCGGTAGAGGGCAAAATTAAGGAAAATATCAGAAGGATGTTTAGTTAAGTTGGTAAATAAGAAAGAATTTATTTTTCCTTTTTATTTCCTTGCTCTTCTCTTTTCGGTTTTTTATTTATTTATTATATTTTTTTTTGCTTTCCTGGTATATTTTTTTCCTTTTTTTTGCTAATTAATCGTATTATCATGAAAATGTAAATAGTATCGATTGCCCTTAATAATAAGAAATAATGTACATTATATTACGGTATTTAATAAGTTTAAGGTTATATACATTTTTTTTGCTTCAACCTTATTATTATTGTTTTTTGTTTTTTTCTGTGTAACTGCAGAACATTGAAAATATTCAAGCGGAAAAGGAAAAAAGAAAAGCAAATTAATTGTAGAATAAAATTCTTTAGTATAGAGAACTACTCCAGGATATTTTGCGTGTACTTTGTATATATACAAATTAAAATATGTGTAATTATAATATTATATAAGTAGATGAATATTTTATATAATAGATGATGTAAAAATATTGGTAATTTTTATTGGGTATAATAATATAACATTACAGAAGAATAAAAAAAATGTTGATTGTTAAAATTCTTGATAGTTTTTACTTGGAGCGTTTTTCTTCTATAATTAAATTATCTAAAAATAAAAAAATCACATACTAAGAGAAAAATAAGATTTTAGTGCAAAAAACAAACAAAATTTATTAATAAAGAAAAATGGAAATTAGAATAAAATTTTATATGAAATGGTATATAGGTAAATATTATTAGTGTTATAAGAAAAAGTTGTTGTCATAAAAATTTATTGAAATATTTTTTTGTAAAAATCTCAAATTAATTTTATATGAATGAAATATTTTAAAGATTTAATTAGAATTTTTGTAAGTGAGGAAATTAAAATGAAATGTTGTGTAAGTAAAAGTAAATTTTATTTAATAATTTTGAATTTCCGTAAAAAATGATCAAAATATTCTTGTAGAAAATATTTCAATTCTAGGTTCACTTTCTATTTATAGTAATAAATTTTATACTCTGGAGCTAACCTACGCTTAAGAATCTGCGTATTTCTATCATTTACAATACTTTCTATTTATTACACATAAATAATTTATAAGATCAAGGTATTTTACCATAATAATTGGTAAAACTTTGTATAGAAATCTGAATGGTGACAATATGAATTCATTATTATAAAAATTATTAATAATGACTTTAATATATTGAACTGACTATTAGTGCAGTTGTTATAGTATCGGTCCTTTAACCGATGGGTCTCGGAATCAAACTTCGGTCAGGTCACTATAGAAATATATTCAATATTGTTATAGCTTAGGTTAGGTTAGGTTAAAGCGGCCCCACGAAGGGTACAACTAGGTTGCCCAGGCCCTTTGTGGCACTGCTAGATCTCTCCTTTTCCGCCCCTCATTCGAACCAACCAGAACTTCTCCCAAGCGGCCGAATCTTGTTATACCTTAATATACGTTATAATTGCGTCATAAAGTTTTTGACTAGATATAGGCTAGTCACCAACCTAGTCAAAAACTATGTGACGCAATGAAACAAGTACAGGACTATGCTCCTCTTTGGAGTGAAGAAAGTAGAAAATAAAAAACTATAAAAAATATTTTTAATAAGTTTCTATTATACTACATTCTATAAGTTGTTTAATACGATAAGTATAACAGTTATTCAAAAATTAACGAATTTGTTATACAATTAAATTAAGAAGAAAAATATTTTTAATGTTATAATTGAAATTATTGTGAGTGATTTTTATATTATTTTTTAATTATCTGCATATATTTCATAGTTACAACTCAAAATTCATCCTTCATAAATTGACATAGAATACTACATAATTTTAAATAGAATTTATTTATATTCCACTTGTATTCACACTTTGACTTATGAATATGCGAAAATTAAATTACTCATTCATATCTTTAAAAATTTGCAATAATAATCCACCTCATTCTCATTTTTAAATTCACTCACATATTATAGTACTTTATTATTTTGATTTATAAAACAAAATAATATAACACTTACCATACTCGATTTTTTATACTCATTCCATAGACATTATTTATAATATATCCCTATCCATTATATATTATGAGCCTGTGTAAGTGAACATAATATAGAGTGATATATAATAAATAGAACATAAAATTTCAAAAATAAGTAATATTTAAACACCTTATATTAAAAAGCCAACAGCTGATGTTCATTTGTTATCACACAACTAACTATAAGAAAATTATTTAAAATTAAACACATTTTATACACAATGTTAAAGTAATATAATATAGACTGTCTCAATTCTATTATTGTAACAGGAGAAAAGAAATCTTTAATATAGCACTTTAATGTATATAACATTAATCTTAAAGGTGTTGTAATTTTTGAAATAAATATCTTAAGTTATTTACTGACATTTAGAAAACAGAAAAACAAATTCACCTTTTATTCAAAGAAAAAAAGTAAAATTAATTGCTTGTCAAATATGACAGACAGAACATGAAAATGTTGTACAGTTATGTATAAAGAGAAACGCAACAAATTACTAATTGTATATAGCTATCCTACGATAAATTTTCAAATAAAATATATGTGTGTATATTGTGTAGTTACATAGATAATTTATAATTTTTACGAAATAATATTCTTTCCCTTATATAAATGTGATAAAATCCTTGACATAATCATTGTAAAGTGTTGAGAAGTTGTTTTATAATTAAATAATTTATTATTTTTATAAGCATACATCAGGATATTTGCTATTTACGTTGCTTACACAATATTACATAGAGGGGAGTTAAATCATTCAAGAAGACAATAGTAGATATTTAGTATTTAATATTTTAAAGATGAAAAATAATTTTAGTTGAATATTATTTTGTGGATTTTGCAACATTCACATCAAAACTTTTTAATGCTATAACATATTAGAAAAATTGAGATCCTTTTAAATAGTTTCCTTTTGCAAATACAGATTTTTGTTGATACCAAACATTTTTATATTGTAGTATCTCTTTTTAATAAAATAATACAAATTTCACTTTTAATTAGACACTAAACACATTAAAGACGCGAACCATCACAATAACACAACTTTAATAAAAATTTTCACTTCCCTATCAAAGATATTGATATTGAAAATGTTTGAATGAAAATATTGACTTATCGAAATAATAAAATATTTATTTTAAAAAATTTATTCCAAAAATTTTAGTTTGATATACTAACGATTCGTAAATATTGAAAGGATATTCTGTCAAAAATTAATTTAGTAAGTCTAAAATCAATCTAAAAATTAGTGAAGTGATATAAGAATATGAAAATTAATTCTGTTCTTTATTATATTAGCTTCGTATAATATTTACGATTAATTTTCAAGATAACGCATTCTCAATTTTAATGTATAGCTCTTAGGAATTTCATTTTCTAGCACTTTAATAGTACTTTATTTTTGCATCCTGTAGTTATTCTTTATATCCGTACATATTATGTTCGAACATTAAACTAAATTTGCCTTACCATTTGTAACGCTAAGAAATAATGGTGTGAGATATAGATTGAAGAATATATCTTTAATGAGCGTCGAATTTTGAATTGATTTAAGCATATTTGTGTGTCTGTCCGTTCGTCCGTTTCAACGATATCTAAAAAGCTACTTGAGCTAAGTTAAAATTTTTACAAATGATTTATTTTAGTAAATTTTAGAATTCAGTATGATTGAGGTTCTGGTTCGGTTTGCTGCCACACAACTTGAAAATTTATTTGCCTATATTTGAAAAGCTGTTCAATCTATAGTACAAAAGTTTTGAAAAACAAATGTGGTAAAATGGTAGCTATATTTTTTTAAAAAGTTTCTGGGAGCACTTGTGACATCTCCAATACAACTCCATAGAAGCAGTTACTCCTATCAACTCCATAGAAGTATGTCAATTATCTCCGACACTAAAAATTATTAATTCGTACGGGTACCAGTTGACACGATCTACTCTAATTTTGTTATTCAATTGAAAAATATTTTGTTTTATTCTATTTCATATTATGTAATAGCGCATTTAAACAAAAGTAGAAAAAAAAAATCATTTTAAGTTTCATATTGCTTGATTCTTTTTTCATAATATTTTAAAACCACTATTGCCTTTTTAGAACAAATTATAAACATACTCTACACAATTTAAACGGTAAATGGTTTTTCTCTTCTATTTTAATTTTTCCTTTTCTTATTATTATTTTGGTTTTTCCTTTGAATCCTTTTTACTTTAATTTTTCTTTTTCTAGTATCTTTTTTTCTTTATAATGTGTGTGTATGTTTGAGTAAATTGTCGCTCAAATTTAATTTTTAAGAAATTGTTTAATGGTTCTTTTTATATCGGTGAGATTAAAAACATTTTTGCTAAAAAATAATAATATAATGGGAACTTTTTTTTTTTTTAGAGATCAAGGAAATTTTAAATTTCCACAACCGCTGTGATTAAGAAATTTTTTTTTTAAATTTTTGAAATTTTCTTTAGTTTTGATTCGTTTAATGTACCAGATAGCGTTTCCTGTATACAAACAAGAAAATTACTGTTATACATAAGGAAAAATGCCATATATGAGGAGGGTTTAATGGTATTAATGGATGTAGACATTTTGGTTATATGTGTGTGTTTGTTATAATAAATAAAGTTGGGTCAAACCAATGGTTTGTATTGTAGCACTTTTCCCTCAAGAAAGTGAAAATACTGCTAAATACACTCTATGTATACCTACCACACTAATTAATAATTTTAATAATTATTTTCATTCAAAAACGAAACTATTTCTAGGATTGTATATATTTAGGATGAACGATTTGTGCAGTCTTTGAAATAAAGCAAAAATTCATATAAAGAGGGGTTAACATAATGCTCGATTTAAAGGGTTAATTGCGTGAGTTACGAAAAATTTTGAGGGGGGGGGGGAGATAGGTAAAAATTTTGTTCTATGGAAATAAGTTTCTAGTAAAGATCTATGTACATATAAAATTTCAGCTTTCTATCTTCAAGGGCGTAGAAGTTTTGTAAACAGACACACGGACAGACGGACGGACGGACGGACGGACGGACGAACGGACGGACAGAGTGAAAGTAATGAGCACTTTTTTCAAATTTTTTTTGGAAAAGTGCTAAAAAGGATATAAAGACACTATGAATCGCTAATGTTCGTATGGTTAAAATAAGAAAATAATCAAAGTAATTTGTTTCTACAGAATTTGTATAAAGGATAAAAAAAAAATAGAAAAAAAAAATAGTATAAAGATAAAATTTCAACGATTAAATGAATAAAAATAAAATAGCGTTTTATTAGTTTTTATACAATAAACAGATGATATCCTTATGGGAAAATTCTATATTTTAATGCACACTTTAATACCAATTTAAAAAAAAATAATGTTCACAATAATAGTGTATAGTTTAGATTAGGGTGTGCCAGAGTGTGTTTTATATGATTACAAATTTTTGTTTTGGGTAAATTTTTCGGAATCAAATAAATTTCGGAATTAAATCAAAGAAAGAATTTCAATAGAAATGGAATCAAAATTTTAAGAGCGATATTATTTATTTAATATAAAATATGACTTTTTATGTGAGAGTCACTCAATATGTGAGAATCACTGCATATAGATCATTCTCATAAATAAATCATCGAGCAATCGTTAGAGTTTCTTCTAGTGATATCCGTACTAATACATACTGAGATTGTTTAAATATTAAAAATTTAAAATTAACCACAAAATTACCTTCCTTTAGTTTAGAAGTACTTACTATTATAACAATTCAGAAACAAATAAGGTGCAAGACAAATACAGAACTCAGTATAATATAGAACATTCTCATTCATTTGATCTTCAAAATAGTTAAAAAAAAACGATTCACATCCAGCTTCAGAATGATTTAAACGATATTGTTGTTATAAAGATTTATTTTGAATTTGGACAAAAATTATTTTTAAATTGGCGAAATTAAACTTGAAACTACGAGTATTTGCAACGGGCGCCGAAAAATAGGGGCTCCCAATTGAAACATAAAAAAAACACTAAATTTAAAAAAATTAAAATTTTTCCAATTTTTTCAATTACGTGTTTTCCAAAAAAATTAAAATCTTTTTAATTTGACATAGAAAGTAACTCGATAACGTCATTTATTTATATACAAACATATTATATACTTGGGAACTTAATTCCAGACTTCAATTTTATAACTAATATTACATTCAAGAAGAGGGAGGGAGAACACTTTTTGGAAATCGCGTAGAACGCTTAATAAGCTTAACATTAGAAAAGAGTTCAAATAATCACCACAAATACCCACATACTATTTGTATAAAATCACTGAATGTAATTTAAAAAAAAAATTTATTATTATTTTAACTCTTAACACCCTTGAAACGCACCGTACTCACGTATCTAATTTGAAAATTACATTAACATACCCCACATAATAGAATCTATACAAAGCTGTAGTATTTACATATTTAATTTGCTTAAAAAATTTATTAAACATTAACACTAATTATGGAACATACAAAAATAAAATGCAATGCATATACCAAACACACACACAAAATATACAGTAATGTTTTTATATTATATGTGCAGCTACTCTGTTAAATTAAAAGAAAAACTTTTAAATTGTTTAATATAATATTGACAGATTCAATAAGTCAAACTTTTCTCTGTTAACTTATCGCAAATTATCGTATATCGTATATCGTATACTATGCATTTAAAAAATTTAAAATTAATTTCAAAAGCACTAAAACTTTTCATCATTTTCCATTCCATTCCATAATATACGCTATATATAATTTCTCTCATTTTTAGAAAGTTAACTTTGTTGCCATAATAAAACAAAATAATAATGAAAATAAAGCCAAAAAAAAAAAAAATGTCGAATTATAATTTTTTAAGACTTTAAGTTAAAAAAAAATCACCCCAGGCGAGAAAACCACAAAAACCTAACCAATAATTGGAAACTAATGTTGAACGGTAAAAAAAAATAAAAAATTATGAATTAAAATTTTCTCTTATTTTGTTTTTTTTTTGGAACCATGCCACTTTAGGGTTCCTTTGTGTCGTCATTTTTTTACATTAAAAACAAAATATATGTATATATTACAGTATGTTATAGAAATATTCTGAAAAATTTTTTAATAGCTATATACCAAAATACAGAAAATTTACAGAACAGTAAAAATAACAAGAATAAATAGAAAAATCAAAAAACAAAATGCGACATAATGGCAGAAAGTTAAAAAACATGATTGGCAAATTTATTTTTGATTGCCCTACAGCCATAATATCTTTTCTCCAATAATATTTTTCTCTTTTATGATTTTTTTGTTTTTTTAGATAATTTTATTTTGTTTATAAATCGATTTTTATTGAAGTGATCGGAAAATGTTAAAGATAAAAATGTATAAAATAAAATAAAAATTCGATTCAATTCGATTAAATTGTAAAAGGACTAAAAATACTTATTATACATTTGGGATTTAATTACAGGAGGATTTTTCTCTTCTTCAAAAATAGAATATCTTGTAAAAAATTTCTTACAAGAATGAAAATTTATTAAAAATTTAAAATGATTTTTTTTTTTTTTTGAAATGAAGAAATAAATTTGAAATTGAAGAAATAGGCGCTGTGCTAATAGGTGATCGCAGTTAAAAATGTAATCATCCTGTAATGTAATTTACTTTTTCCAAAATTCAAATGTTAAAAATCATTTAAAACTTAAAACAATTCAAATTATTCTATAACCAGTCTAAACCTCTTATAGCCAGTCTAGATTATTCTGCGGTAAATCCACTCACATTAGGATTTACCGCAGAACAATTGATGGAGATTGTTCTGATTTTCTCAACGATAAAATAATTACAAGGGTTAGTCTTTTAGATTGTCAATGGTTAAGAATTCTCGATATTCATGCAGCAAGAGGGATTTGTTAATTGATTTTTCAGGATTCTACTTCGTGTTTGAAAAGTCTCTCTATCGCCATTTGACATATGAGGTTAATGATCAACGGTGTAACAGGATATGTACACGATAATTTTTTTAAAGGAATTGATTGTATAATAATTTTTTTAAAGGAATTGATAAATAAAATTATTGTAAAATTTTTCCTTCATATTCTAATCGTCCGCAAAATTTTCAAAAATGTATTGGAAACACTTTCTGTATTCAAAAACAATCGTACTGATATTCAAGAAATTAAACTTAAATTAGATTTTTAGAAAGACATCAACACGTTTTCTAAATTAAATAAATTAAGAATATAAGAAATGTAACTATGCATTTTCACATGTTTGTCAAAAATAACACAAATTTGCGGGAATTTTGGCGATTTTAAAGAGAATTTTTCTTTTTCTACTAGGTGAAAAAATCTCGAATGACGAAGAAGGACGGCTCTATTTTTTCCTCCGACAGTGGGGGAGCGTGACTCCTACCCTAAAAAATCACCTAAACTCTGAACGGATAAAACTGGTCCTACAGACCAACTATTACCTCAGCGCTAACTTGATTTTTCCGTGCAGGAATTAAATATCATCCATAAGGAAATTGGTATTTCGTGTTAAATCGAATGGTCTTGTTTGTTTAAATCTTTCTGTCATAACGCCATTGTCTAGCAGCCGAGCTGCTTTCATATTTACATGCTGTTCTAGACGAGCCCTATGCTTTGTAGCACAACTCCTAATTTCATCCACAACCAAAGGAATTCCTAAGTTCCTGTGGATATCACTGTTACGTATATACCATGGCGCATTTACAATGTCCCGTAAAACTTTATTCTGGAAGGTTTGAATTTTGTTAATGCGAGTCTTCTTGGCACAACCCCACAGTTGAATGCCATATAGCCATATTCGTTTAATGATTTGGTTATAAATTAATATCTTATTGCCAAATTAGACTTACGATCTAGGAGCCAATAATTTTCTCTATATTTATTTTCTAATTCCATGTGTTTCTTCTTTATATGCTCTTTCCACCTTAGCTTAACATCTAGAATCATTCCTACGTGAGTTATGGATCGCTACATAAAGGGAAATAGAAAAAAAATATTTTCTCTGACCAACATTATCCGAAAAACTATGGCTCGAATCCAATTAATTATTGGACCGAAAAAAAACGAGAAATTAATTATCTATAAAACAAGCTTCCGACGATTACTCTATGTCCCATGGTTTAGAAGATATAAGCATTTTATAGCAGAAGATATAAGGATATAAGGCAGAAAGTACAAAGCAGTAGCTCTTTCTATTTTAATAATAAATTTTTGCCTAAGAACAAATAATTAGATTAATAAAGGTACTTAACAAAATATAAAAAAAAAACAACAAAAACAAAAATAATTTCTTCAATTTACACATTTACAATATTCTTTCATAAAATAGTCTTATCAACCATAAAATTTTACTATGTATGTAGATACCTATACATCCTTAATAATTATTATTATTTTGCACAAATCATCATAACAACAACACCCAAATTATCAAACATATACAAACATAATTAAATAGTATGATATTGTGTCAAATCATATGTTATCCTTATAATTATATGAATGACATCCATAAAAAATATTATACCTATTCTAATAAATTAGGATATTTTATACTATATAAGATCCAATTATGACTCTTGTTTTATCCTTAAAATATAAAATTAATTCTATATAATATTTTATTTATATCTAATTATTATTATTATAATTCTACATATGTGAGTGATAATTACAATATTGTATATAATTAGTCCTAATTCTGCAATAATTAGAATAACGTGATGTTGCATCTATTTTATACTAGTAAGCAAAAAAAAATTGTATAAGTATTAGTGTGGAAACAAATAATATTAATCCTTTAATATTATAAAATGTTTATTGTAATTTCAGTATTATGATATTATTTCAAAAACAATATAATATTTTATTTAATTACCTATATTTATATTGTTATGTTGTCGTATATAGCCGCATATAAAATTTAATTATATTATACCAGTTTGAGTATTTCGTTAATTAAAATTAACAAAATTGTTTTGAATTTCAGAGGATTTTGTCATACTTTTTTAATTATTATTATAAAAAGTAATAATAATTAATATGATAATTAAAATTGGAATGATATTTTTTATTTACTTTGTATATAATATGTTTTGTTCAGTTGGATAAATAGTAATCCATAGTATAATATTGATATAATCCATAGATGCTTAGATTAAAATTAATAAGATTAATTAGATTAATTAGAATTAGAATAGAAATTAATAAGATTAATTAGAATTTAAATTTCAATTTAGAATTTAAATGTCAATCAAATATAGGCTGTTTAAGTCCCCAAGAATATCTGAATTTCAGTGTATAGTAATTACATATAGGTGAGATAAAATATAGCTCTTCTTTCAGAATTCAACATTAATACATATTTTGCAATTCCAGGAAGATTTCCCATCATAAATCTATAAAATTTTTAATTGATTTTTAAAAAATTCAAGAATTCAATTCATTTTATTATATAATTTGCAAATTTTTATTATAATTTCGACTCTCTAATTATGCACTAATCAGGTATACATTCAAAATAATCTTGTAATATTTTAAAATTGCGCTTGACAAAAAAATAAAACATTAATATCAATCAATTTATAATAATTTTCATGAAAATTCATAATTTTAATGAAAAATCTCTTTTAATAGAAAATTTAAATCAAAAAAATAATATTATATTTCTTAATTGAAAAACTATAATAAATCTAATATAAAATTTTTCTTGTTCTCTTTTCGAAATAAAATTAATAATCTTACCTAATAAAGAGTTCTAAATAAAATGTACGCCCTTGAACTGAAAATTTCATTTTATCATCAAAAAATCGTAATATTAGCGTTCAGGAATTTTTTCATTTCCATATCAATTATTTATGTATGCATATATTATGTTTGTATGCATGTAGCTTAATATTTTCGATAATATTTTTGTATGTATATTCAATAAATTTTCAATTTCTTAATTAATTCGATCTTTCGTCTTCTCTTATACATATATGTACATACCATAATTTATAAACTATAAAATTTATTTCTAGTTATTAGTAAAATTTTCATTAATTTTCTGTTTTTTTTTTTTACCTAACCTTTTCCAATGATTTCATTCTTTATTCAAGGATATTTTTGTTCAATATTTTTCAATAATAATAATTTTAGTCTTTATATATATACATATGTACATATGTATACCTATGGTAGAAATATATCAAGTATACATACATAAAAAAACCATATAACAGTTGCATCCTTTTCTCTTCAAATACTAATTTTCTTTCTATTATAATTTTCATTATTGTTTTCTTTTTTTGTTATTTTTTGTGTTCCTGTTATGTGAAAACATAAATTTTTGTTCGTATAATCAGATTCAATCAATTCCAATATTTTCTTAATTACCTTCACAATCTGAATTTCAATTTTCATTTTATAATAAAAACCAACAAAAAAAAAAAAATAAAAAACAAGAATGAAAAGAATAACGAAAAAATTTAGTTGTACCTGACAATATTTTCTTTTTATTTGCGACAATATTCGGGAGATATCAGATAGTTAAACAACAATAGAAATTTCATAAAATACTAGATAAAAATTAATAGAATTGGCTAGAACTGAATTGATCGTAATATTTTAACACAGAAAAGGACATTCTATTAATTTAGTTTATACCTCCTTAATGAACAACTAATTTAATGAAATTCCTAGAACAACAAGGGTTAAAAAATTATGCACGTAATTAAGATTTAATTTTTGGTTTTTCATATTCGAAATTTCTTAAATTCTTTACTTGTTACTAAATTTCTTCATAAAATTTTCATTTCAGGTGATATTTAGAAGATTATTGAATTGCTCGTAGCGGAAAAAAAACTTCTAATGCCGGTATATTTCACATTATTATTGAGGAATAATAAATATTTTTGCTAGAATTTGTTCAATTGTTAATAGTAAACTAATTATATGAATTGATTCCGATGATGTCGCTACAATTATCAGCGCATTTTCTAAAAAATTATCGAATTACATTCATTTCTCTCTCAAATTCTTTTGATATTTCCTGTGCCTCGTAAATCGTATTTAAAACTACATAGCCTTTCGTATTCCCGTACATTATATTCGAATTCTAATATTCATTATACTTTCCTTTAATTTACAATATTGTAGGACAATAAAAACAGTGTTATTACAGAAAATTATACATCCATTCCTTCATTATACATAGACATATTATTAAGAGTATTAATAGTAAAGTATACTCAATTGTATAATAATTTGTATATATATATACCTTTGTATTCTGATATACTAACACACATATTATTATTGTTATACATACATATGTATGACAGAAATAATTTATTATTTTTTGTAAGAGCGGTTTTTTTTTTATATTATAAGCGAAAGTTAGCAATAAAAAAATTTTATTCTTCCAATTCCTTTGTGTGCATTTGTAATTGTGAATTAGTAAAAATGAGAAAAAATTGAAAAAGAATTAAAAAAATTTAAGGATATTGGGACATAAAATGATTTATTTTTCTATTTCACATGATAAACTAAATAGAAAATTTTACTTTTTGTTTTTTTTTTTCCAATTTTCCGTCAATATTTTATTATTAGATTAGAAGTAGAATTAAGAATAAAGTAACAAGGTAATGTAATTGTATTATATAGGTATATGTGTATGCTGTTTTATATTTTGCATACCAGAGAATGTCATTAAAATTTTGTGTGAGTAGATACTTAAAATTGATTGTAGCAAATGCACATTTATCAAAAATTCATTGAAATTTTACAATATCAATTATTCAAAGTATTAGAATCTAGATAAAGAATAATCTAATATAATTCAGGTATGTAGTTTTGATCATTTCAGAGCAGTAAATCTTGAAAAAATTAGATAAATTTTCAATAGAGTATGAGATTGGGTAAGAAAATCGTGAAATCAACGGACATATACCAAATATTCAGTCTTAACCCTCTATATCGAACTAAATGATTGCTTTTAGTTAAAAACTAAGACGGTTAATTTCGAATTTTTAAAAATATTTTTATCATTAATAATGAATTTATGCAATAGGATATAACCCCATTCAAAAATTTCTCAAGCAGTTTTCAAAATTTGTGATTTTTGAAGTCGTAATATAGGGTGTCATTAAATAGTATTTTGAGAGTAATACTTCTGCTTTTCAAATAGAAGAGGAAAAAGCAGTTGCTAAATTATTGCTTAAATATTATTAATTTTAATCTTAAACCACTGGCAATTTGGTTCATCATGTTTAGAAATTTTAACGTATTTTGTAAACATTTGTATTGTCTACGATTTTTTAATATCGCTAATGCAGGGTGACCTAGGCCAGAATGATCTGGCTGATCATTCTGATGATAGAAACTGCAAAACCTTTAATCTACAAAAAAATTATTTATTAATGAATTTTTTCTCTGAAATATTTTCTGTATTTAAAAATTTTTTTATTAAATTATATTATTATTTTTATAGCAAATATTTCCTTATTTCATTACCATTTTGAAAATCCAAATGGCAAAATCATTTTCATTCTTAATAATTCATCATCTTTTCTACAATATTAAATTTATAACACATATAATGGCCTATCACATTTAAATTCAAATAGAATGCAATGCAAGATACTAACTATATGAAAATAAAATTCACTTTAATAGCATAATTTTCAAAGAATTCTTAAATTTTCATAAATAAACGAGTAGTAAGTAGAATAAAGATATCATTTCGTTATATATATATATATAAAATTAATAATGTAACCTGAGCACCTAAATTTAATCAAATATATTATGTAATAAAAAAAAAAACAAAATTCATTTCATTCTTTAACAATTTAATTTTAAACTTTATTGCATTTTTTAACATAATAAAATAATTGAGTTCAATTTATATTACCATTGCTATTATTTAAATTTTTAAAGTAATTTTTTAAGGCATATTTTGAAGGATAATGTTGAATATGAATTATTATTTTATTTTTTTTTTATTATTAGAATATATTATTAAAAAAATTTACCTATACAAATGTGTAATATTTTTATTTAAGTTAATCAATTCGCGTTGAATTGAGCGGCACATAATTTTAATAAGAAATTTTTTTCTTTTTTGCATAAATTCAGGAGGTCTATATCTACATAAACACATCGGCGGCGGTTTAGTATTATTTCTAAATAAGTGTTAAATATCAAGATTTTTAGGAAAACGAATTAAACATTTAAAATTTAAATTACTCGAAAACTGTTCTACAGATTCCAATTAAAATTACAATTCCCTATTAAACGAATACATTGTTAATTATTTATTTTTGAAAATTTTATCTCTGATTCAAATAATATTAGTCTCATAAAAGTTATGAAGGTATTTGAAAGGAAATAATTTTTTTACTATAAACCAAATCGAAAGGTTATGTTTCGCAGCCTAAAACTTATCCGATTCCATTTAGATTTACCCAACTCTTATATACACGCACTTTTCATAATTTAAAACCCAATTATGAACCGGTTGCCTCGTTTTTGCGTTTATAATAGCCTCCCAACTCCCTTTTTGGCCACCCACAATATTCTTCAGTAAAATTAATATGGGACTCCTGGAGAAAATATCATAAAGCTCTTTGCAAATTTTGTTCAGGAACATTTCTAAAAATCAATAATTCCGCAAATTTTTTCATCCTAAGAAATTTTCAAGAAAAGTCTCAAAAAAAGTAAAAGAAAAAACAATCATACAGCATATTCTTCAACACGGATTCGAGGATTCGTGAAAGATAACCCTTATAAATCTACAAACAATATTGTTTCGTACCAAATGTGAAAAAAAGGCGTTTATTAAAAATAAGCATAAAAGTGGCGATATGTGAAATGGCACAGTAAGAACAAAATGCTTCTATATTTATAAGAGAGAGAGAGAGAGAGAAAGAAAGAGAGAGAGCAAGAGGGAGATAGAAGAATAAAAATGAAGACTTGAAATTCATATATAAAAATAATAATTTTCGCTTAAATTTATTATTTCTACTTTATGAAACTGAATTACAATTTCCTCTCATTTTATTATTCAACTTCTTGGTTTCTTATTTTTTTTTCGTTGTTTTTTATGTACCACACATATTATAAAGTTTATTATCCTGAATTATTTTCTCTTTATTTTTTTTTTTTTGGTTTTTATTATTTGAGTACATTTAACGCGCGTTTATATATTTTTTTTTATTTCATTTATTCACAATTCTCATCATTATCATCACATCACAGTAAACTTAATTCAAAGATGGTTGTTTTTTTTTCTCTTTCTTCTTCTTGTTCTTGCGGAAAAAGCCGGGAAAATGAATGAATGTATGATTATTTTGAGTAGGTTTTTGTGCATGTAGATAATATATATGTGTGTGTGTGTTTTGCAAATGAAATATTTTCAGGATTCTTAAGAAAAATATTATTTATCTTTTATTTGAATGAGTGTTTTTTTTTCTTTATTCTTTTTCTTTTTTTTGTTGGTTGTGATTTTAAAGTGTGAAAATATTATTTTTTTGAGTGTATGTACATAAATTGTTATTTTTTTTGTTCTATCTTATCTTCGTATATTTAATATGAATTACACTCTGTTGAATTTAACTTTAAAGTGAGTTAGTAAAGCATGAAATTATATTATTATTATTATTATTATTATTATTTTTTTGGTATAATATGGTAGATATATTAAAAATAAAATTTCAAGATTTTTTAAATAAAAAATATATTTAAATATGGGATCATACAATTTTGTTCCTCTAAAAATAATGAAGATGAAAAATTTCCTTAAGTATATGTAGAATTTTATAAAAAAAATATAATATAACAGTTTTAATAAATTCATTTTAAATTTTAATAAAACAAACTATTTTAAATTTGAAGTATTTTAAATAAAACTGTAATATTATGGATATAAAGATAAGGAAATGAAGAATTATAATGAAATTAGAAATAACAATTTGCAAATTTTCTAAAAAGATTTTAATGAATAAATTCTAGTGAAGGAAGCTACAAACAATAAGTATGAGCTAAGTAATAAGCTAAGCATGCGCTAATAATAGCAAGTAGTAAATGAGAACATTGAATAATAATATTTGTACTAGATTCTCTACTTACTGAAATAGCAGAATTTTTAAAGATTACAGAAGTATTGGCGAAATAGGCGAATAATAACTTTAGTTAGTATTATAATTCTAATATCTTTTCTTAAATTACTAACACAGAATGCCTTAATTACTTCTAAGGCTTTCGTTTCCTATTTACCATTCTATTGTTCATTATTCTCTCATCATAAAAAAATTTTTAATATTTAATAATGTAGCCTTTTTATTCTATAAATATATTTCATGATCTTTACAACCCTTTTAGAATTTATCAGATTCAAATACAATATTGTTAATTTTCATAAGGTAAATAAAATTTCATCGAATTTACCTATCAGTTATTAAAAAATTAATTAATTAGAATTACAAAAAATGAAAAAAAAAAATTCAAATTTTACTGAAGACAATAATTTCTTTTAAAAAATTAACAATTCTGTTATGACCTATTTTATCTTCATCTTATCTGTTATGTATTTTCTTCTGATACTCAAGATATTTTTGCATTCATTAAAAATGTGATTTATAGTTTATATTTTGGCCACAATCGCAGCGTGATTGAGGAATCAAAGATGTATTAATGAGTATGATTTGTGTGTCCAATTCTTAGTCTTGCGATTATAATAGGTTTTTTCCTTCATAAATAGTTTATATTTTTTCAAGCAGCATTTTTAATAATTACCAATTCATCATCCAATAACTTTTTAATATTGTTGTTGATTAAGTGTTTGTAATCTGTATATACAAAAGTATGTGATATTATATAACAGGTCTTGGAATTGAAGTTTGCAATTGATGGTCTGATGATAATTTGGGACCGCCTGTTTTTGTCCTTGGGTTTTATAACATATGCAAGAAAAAAAAAATATTAGTGTGTTAAGTGAATTGTGCAGAATTCGTTTTTTGGTACTCGTAATCTTTATTATTTTGTTGCAAAATTTCACCTGTAAAAATAATATTTGGAAAAATGTCTTTTATAGCATTGTTTGTAGTATGATTCTGATATATTTTTGCAATACTGTTGACTATTATGATGTTTCGTTACATCTTCATTTATTTTCCAAAAAATTTCATTTTTTATTTAAAAATATTTTAATACAATAAAATTTAATATTTATTTCCCAAAAATATTTTTAATATTAATTTAAAAATACGAATGAAAATTATAGTAAAAACCCAATAAACTATTTTTATCTCATAAGACTCTTGTAGAGCTCTGTATTTAGAATTCTTAAAGAATAATATTACTCTTATAATTTCAGTCTTGTAGAACACTAAAAGACTAGTTCTGTTATGAGAGTAGCAGAATTTTTAACACTACAAGTGCTAAGTTTTTATTGTAGAAACCTTACGAGAGTTGCATAAAAACAAAAAAAATTATGAGAGTATTCGAGTGCGATATGAGAGTATTATGAGATTTTTGGTCAATTTTTTTAGGGTATTACTCGTGGAAATTGTTGCTTGGGCAGTGTTATTTTTGTTCTGCGCATAAAATATAATAATAACATGATTTTATTATGCAATATAATTTTTCATATTCATATATAAAATTCTTGATATTTTTAATGTACACAACTACTTATACAATATTTTTTAAATAATATTGTGAATTTTAATACAAAAAAATATCATTATTTAGTATTCAAAATGTTATTTTCAGTTCATTGACCTCGACAATTGAAAAAATATTATTATTATCACATTTTTTTTTTATAACTAAAACATTTCCATATACACACACATTAAATCTAAATTTATATTTTTTGTAATTTCCCGTATATAGTGAATTTTTCTTTTTTTGAATTAAATATATTTTCGAATTCTATATACTAGATCATAATATTCACGTAAAGGAAGAAAATAGAACGATGAGTTATCAAAAAATTCTAATATTTTTATTATTCTTTTTCTCTCCATTAAAAATAGTCGTATGTTATAAAAAGGATTCGATTTATTTAGTTTTTTTTTCTTTTCATCCTTTCCTTCCCATATTTCTATTAAAGCTTTGTAAAAGTTTTTTATTATTTTTTTTTATTTTTACTATTTTTGTTATTCACACAATATTTTTTTTGAATAAAACTTACATTATAACTACAATAATAACAATGTTTTTTTTTTTTTTTGATATTCGAACGAATAAATATTTTTAGATTTTACACCATACCAAATGTATACGAGTTTGGTATGGTATTTTTACCAATAATATTGTCCACATGAAAAATATTATTTAAAAGAAAACTTCATTTAAATGCAGTTAACCTTCAAAAAATGGAAAACCACTATGCATAGCGAAAGCAATATTTTAAATTCAAAAATATTATTGGAGCCACACTGACGATAAAATAAAAATATTACTTAACAGTGTTCCAGTAACTTTATAGATTATTTTTTATTAAACCGCGTAAAAATTTCAAGGTTAAACATTACGTATGTATATGTTTTGTAAAATTCAATTATCACTGTCATCGAACATTCAAAAAATAAATATTTTTGAAATTTCCTTTCTGGTTTTCAAGGATTTGATTAAAATTTGAATACGTGAAATTCATATTTTCAATAACATTTTTCAATTTTGACTATGCTTCGATTTTTGTTGAATTGTATTGAAAAATAAATTATAAAGAGTCTTAGGCTTCTATTTTAAATTTTTCTTAAATTACGAAGTATTCTAACTAGTATTTAAATTTACTCAGGAAAAAATTAGAGATTCAAAAATTATAATAAGCAATTATATAATGAGTTCGATTAAAATATAGTAAATCTTTTGCAAAATTTAATCCTCTTATAAAATATTATAATATATGAGCCTCAGGAGTCTTTAAGAAATAATAATGTTCACAAAATAATACCACAAAAAATTATATTAATTTCAGGAATTCTTGCTCTTAAATATTTCGAAACACAGCATTCTATACAAAGGGACAAATTATTCAGGAGCAGTTTCCAAAAAATTTACATTCCAATTCATAGCAAACATACAAAATGAATATTATGCTGGTCTTAATAATTATTATTTTATTTTTTAAAACAAACACAATTAATATTCTCTAATATAAATTCTGAAATTCAAAAAAAAAATTTTATATTATAAAATACAGTCTATTTTATAACAATGTCCACCACTGTATGTCAATTTTATAATACTACATATATAATTATATTAGTTAAGATATAAAAATTTATATGACAGTGAAAAGTGTCAAATATTAACATTATTAAATTTGTCCTAGTCACTAGAATTTTTTTTTCTTTTCCTTTCTAATGTTCTCGATCTTGTTTAGAACTTTTTCTTTTACTAAAACTGTCAATGAAAACTTATGAAAATTACACTAGAGAGTATCGAAATCAAATGATACAAAAGTAATATAATATTATATAATATTATGTATGTATGTATGTATATGCATAATATATTATAATGTAGTAAAATGAGTAAAAAAAAAGTTACAACTTTTGTACAGTAGATGTCATCTCATTATCATTTTAACACTTCCGTTCAAATGTTTATTCTATATATGATGGTATTCATTGTTATTAGCAATAATCTGAATATATTATTATTATGTTAGTAAAATGAGAAAGAGAAATCGAGAAAAAAAATTGAGAGGACAGGAAGAGAAAATGATGAGGTTTTCTGTTTTTGTTTTCTTTTTACTGCCCAGATGTATTTTATTTAAATATTTTATGAGAATTTTATGTCAAATTGATACTCAGATAATGAAATAAAAATAAAGTTGAAGGAAAAAAAAAATTTTTTTTCCAAAATAAATTAAAAAGTTTTCCAATAAATTCTTTAGCATTTTTTTTTTCTGGTTATATTATTTTTTGTGATATACAGGAATTTGATTTCGAAAATAATATTCTCGAATATTTTAAGATATTCAAAAAAAATTTTTAACAAAAAGAAATCGAAATCTTAGAATTATTGATTTTATAAAGTTTTAACAGAATTAGTGTCAATGCAGTGCTTGTATAGCATATGAGTTATGGTCAAATAAAATTTTCTCAAGAAATTTATATAACGAATAGGTAGTATGGCAGTTCATAGGAATATACCGGAGTAGGTAAAATTAAGTAAGACTAAAGCGGACAACTGCGGTATTGACCGAAATTTCTTTAATTATTATTATTTTAGTTTCACTCTGTTTATTGTAACTTCTATATTAACACAGTTGAAAAATTTGAGTTGAAGGAACAAATAATGTCAAATATATGACAATAAAGCTAAAACCATATACGTACATTATGTCGTAAGGTCAGCCTGGATCCGTATTGCTCGATGTTTCGAGCTGATATACATGCAAAAAATGCACCATCTATGTACTCTCAGACAGAAGACAAGCGTTTCCCGCACTTAAGATCACATCAAAGCTAGTTTTAAAATGTGTGCAAGCACTTGTGGAGCTGGCATCATTAAACAGAGTGATGCTCATTTGGGTAGACTGGCAATGTATGGCATTAGGAAGAGACTTGGTGTTTTTCGTGATGAGGAATCAAATTGCTGGTTGTGATGGATCGATACTGGGTTCACGCTACTTGCACAAACTGAGCAAATCGGACTTCCCTTTGCGTAGGGTGTGTTTAAAAAATTTGGGAAAGCATACAACAAATTCATTTTTCTATATGAAGTCAATTTTTTTGTTAACAAAATAATTGTATTAAATTATTAAGCTAATTTTTAAATCATTTTGTTGCATATATTCTATTTTTGTTCCTAGTTTCACATACAACAATTTCAATTAATTTGTATTTTCTTCCTTGTTGCTTATTTTTCAAAAGTATTTTTACCAAATTAAGATAACATATTGGCCAACTATATTTAGAAATTCTAAGAGTAAAGGAGATGAAATTTGAAGAACAAGAAATAAAACGAAATAAAAAAACTTGGAAAATTATAAAAACTTTATTTAAGATAAGTTTTAAAAAAAAGAATAAAAAAATTTCTTCCCGCATTAAAAGTTAGTATATAAAATTAAGATTTTCTCTTCAAACCATAAGTATAACCAAGAAATACTTCAGAACAAATTTTTGCACAAAAATTGTTAACAATTTTCAAAAAAATAAAGTTTTCATTTAAAATCTGAATCTATTTTCATTTAAATTTCTTCAAGCTATGAAAGAAAATTAAATTTTTCTGTCCAAATTTTTTTTAACTATAGTTTCTATTATTCAATGTTTTAGTCAGGAAGATGATCGGATAAATAAATGAAATAATTGATTTTGTTAGGCAAAAAATTCTTATATGCTATTAACGTAATGATTTCAATGTGATTTGTGAAATTTCCATACGAAAATATTAAAAATTTATAATGGAAAAATTGCATACTTTTAGGGGTATAAATTTGTAAATTTAATTAATTAAATTGCTAACCAGCTACAGCTAGCTAGTAATTTAAAAATATTTTAGAAATTTTGAAATATTTTTAGAAAAATGAAATGAGTTTAAGTTGACTTATGTCCAGACCAGAGATTTTTTACTTAAAGACCTATTGTATATATAGATAATAATTATTAATGAATATTAATTATTTTGCTTTAAAATTTAAAATCGTTAGTAGCTATTAAAGCACTAATCAGAACAGATTCATGTAACATTGCAGCCTTTTATGCAATTTAAAGCACTTTTTAAGTTAAAAAAATAAGATGAGAGAAGCAAAAATTTCATTTTCAAACTTTCCTTTAATATTTTTATTAGTCTTCTTTTCAGTTAAACAAAAATTATCAAGATAATAAGAAAAATTATACCATTTTTATAACCACATTTCCTATAAAATTTTCTAACTACAAAGTTTTCTAAATATTAAAATATTTTCTTAAAATATGCAAACATCTACTTGTATGCATTTATTATACAGTGAAAATTTGGCAAAAAAAAAAATAACTACCCATAAAATTATTTAAAAGTTAAAGATTTTCTTTTATGGTTTCTTAAAATTTACCAAACTACAAGAAACTATTATAGCCTTTTTAAATTAATTAATATTAAAAATTTCTTTTGAAAATTTTTCTTTAGTCCGTGCAAATTTTAATTAATATATGCATTATATGAAACAATGTATGAATATTGCATAAACTCGTACATCATAATATGGTGTAGCTTCTAATATAAAATATCTTTGTATACTTTAGAGTAGTAAAGTTTAATTTATAAATAAAATAACCATTGAAAATACCAGTTCAATTTTTAAAACTAATTAGGAAATTAAATTATTAATTATATTTATTCATTAGATTTTTCATGTAAATTTCGAAATAATTAAAATATTTTGTAAAGGTCAGGTTAAGTTAACGCGGCCCCCAGAGGGTACATATAGGCTACCATGCGCTCAATACCCCTTTCGTTCAGTCAAGTTTGTTTGGCGGAATCGAAGTATCCAAGTTCTTGGTAAATTAAAGCATAGAAAAAACAGGTTACATATCCACTGAGATGCGACTCCCAGTCATACTACAAATTCCGCAGCCATCTGCCGATCCAGTAGGTTTAATAGTGGCATACGGGAGAGAATCTAAAAAGCCTGAGTAGGGGTGTAGCATAGCACCGCATTGTTACACACCATTCACATTTTTTGAATTTTTTTTTATCAGTCTGAAGTTCACAGCTGTGCAGAGCGCTGGTGACCACACTAGAGCACCGTACATCAGGACCGGTCTCACCACTGCTCTGTATAGCCTTACCTCTTCCTGATGGCCTTTTAACATGAGAACAGCGCAGTAGTTGCTTCTTTATGATACATATTCAATTGTAGACCAAAAATTTTCAATAAATATTGAAAACAATGTAATTGTATAAGGATTCATAATAATTTTCATAAATACAAGTCTTTTCAAATTCATATTTCAATTCCAGGAACTTGTGCTTGTATATGCTTCCCAATTTCAGACTTTTAAACCCATCATTAATTTATTTATATAATATCATAATTATTTAGTAATATAACAATAAATTGAATTTCTTGAAATCATTCCGTACATGGAATAAATATTAAATTTTCAATTCTTAAAAATATACAGAATTAATGCAAAAATATATGGGCACTCAAAAGTATCGCCTTGATTCCTAGAATCGCCCAATAAGTATATTGTTATTTTTAATTTTTATTATACAGCCTTAATATTTTTGATTGTATCCCATAATATTATTATTTTGCCTATAAAATAATTTACTTTATCTTTTTATCATAAAATTTAATTTCTATATAATATTGACCTTCTTAATTTTAATCTTGATCATAAAAAAAAAATGATAATATAAAATAAAATTTAAAATAATGATTAATTAAAAAAAATTCCTAAAAATATGCAAAAGTATTAAAATTAAATTCGAGAATAAAAATTCCTTAACAAAAAACCAAAATTGCTAATTGATTTTAAAGTGAAAAATTAAGGCTCATACTATTAAACAGCCATTATTATTCGTTTTCGACCACAAAATTATTATGAATAAAATTTTATTATTGTTCTCTTTCAATTTAACAGATGGAGAAAAAAAAAATATATAGCTAGCTATTCACCATTGCAATATAAAAAAATAATTACTTTAACACAAAACAATAAAAATAAGAAGAAAAATAACAAAAAAAAAAAAGAAATACTGGCATTTTTTATGTTCCTGCGGATTTGTTTTCGGCTTTGGTTTCATTTCTAAAGCTTCATTTTATTGTCGTCTTAATATTATGGAAGAAAAAACCGCGTATTTAATGACTTTTGGTTGTAATTCTATATGACTTGGCTATAATATAAGTCAATGAAAAAAGAAAGAAGAAAAATGGAAAATAAAAATCATAAAGTTCCACTGTGGTTACATGTGGAATAGAAAATCATTAGAAAGTAAAAAAAAAAGGAAAAAAATCTCATATATAAAAAAAATATTTTTTATTTTCTCTTTGCTCTCCCCTTTTTTCTTTTTGTCCATAATTTAGGTTATAAACTCCGTTGCAAAAAAAAACCCACACAAGGTCATCTGTTTTGTGTATCGTATGTGCGTCTATAACAGTGCGACTATACATTATGTAATAGAGAAAATGGTGTAGAATTTAATGCTGTGTGTAAGCATTTCGTAAATTTACATTCTAACTAGTATGTATACATATGTGCAATATTACGTATGTGGATCAGCTGGATAGCTCTAAAAAAAAAAACTTATTCTTTTATGTTGTTAGGAAAATATAAAATATTTTATAGGTTCTCGTATTATCCTTTCTAGTGTTACGATGTGTGTATATAGAGTAACATTATGTTTTCTGTTTTTTATGGTTTTATTTTTCGTTTTTATTCTGCGTCCTTTATTTGTTCAACTCACAAATTAAATAAGCCGCGAATTTCATTGTTCTCTGTAACAAAATAATTAAGTGGTAAAAGAAAAAAAAAAACAAGAAGGAAAAATAAAATGGAGTAATAAAGGCTTTAGTATCAAAAAAAAAAAAACAAAAATATTATAAAATGAAAATTTATTTAAAAATTTCATGGCCTTATACGTAGGTCTTATACAGCTATACTTTATTAAAATTTTTGAAATTCAAAATTATTTAATAAGAAACAAGAAATTTATGTTACAAACACATAGATAATTGAACGGGAAAAATTTATGAAAATTTATGAAAATTTAGGAAAATTTAATAACAGAATTTAATTCATTGAATAAATTTTTTAGGAAATTTTTGAAGCATTATTGTTAAATTAATTAATAAAAAATTTCAATTAATAATTAAAAAAATATTAAAAAAATTATTAAGGGGTACGTAAAATTTCTGGTCAATTAAGACTGATATTATAAATTATGGAATTAACATAATTGTTACAAACTGCAATAAATTGTTACAAACTGCAATTCTGTAGGCCAACAATACCCACACTAGTGTTATTGTAAGAGAATTTTGTATAAGAATTTTCCATTTTCTTCCTTTAAAATCACTTGAATACAAACTTTAATTTAAAAGTTTTTGTAAAAAATCACTCAGTGTCAATTAATTAACAATAATAATTATTTAATTGAGTTTCTTGTTACATTTCTACCTTTATTATTTTATTACAGTTTTCATGTTAATTAGAATATTACCTTTTAAAATTTCTGTTAATTGTATAAATCTTACCCATAAAATAATAAATTATTTAAATAAAAATTTGTCTTTAATTTTATTATATAAAAATAAATTATTAAAATTAAATTTGTAGTTCTTATTTAAATATAGAATGTTTTTTATTAAAAATTACTTGAAAAAGGATTTGATGTGGGTATAAGAATTGATGTTTCTAATAGAATAATAAAAACCAACAACACAGCAACAACATGAAAAGGCTTTTTAATCACATTATAAAATTTACATCCAATAAATCCATAAAAAGTCATAAAATTAAAAAGAAATATGGTAGCCATTTTTTTAAATTTTATTTTAATAAAATATTTAGATAAAAGATTAGTTAAGCAATTTTTTATGAATTAATAATTTTTCCGCGTCAAATAATTTTTTTAATTTAATAAACAAATTTTATGAGGTAACCTTCTTGATATTCATAAATTATTACGTTGTTTATGTGAGTCTCTTGCATTTTGAGTCACGAATTTTCTATAAAGAGTAATATTATTTTTTAGAATAAGCTATTTGCTAAGATATTCCATATTCTTTAAATTCAAAATTTTAACAGAATAAGCTGTCTGCTGCGGTATTCTAAATTCTTTAATTTCAAAATTTTGACTTTAATTTCAGAATTTTCATAATATGCTTTTTGTGTTACTGCTTAAGTAATTTGCATTCTTGAATAATATATTATGCAAAAATAATTATTATTAATTCAGTACTTAATACCACAAGAAAAAAATTCAAACTAAAGATTTTTACAAAAATTAGAAATTTTTGATTTAATCAGATTTTCAAGAACAAATTGAGAACATATCAAAATCGAATGAAAGTAATTGCTTGCAATAATTAAAGAAAATTATGCAATTTGCTTAAAACAAGATGTGATGCTGCTCGCTTACGACTATAATACAAAATATAATATCTTTGTGAAATAACAGCTAAATAACATTTTTATATAGAAAATAATTAAAAATTTATTATAAAAAATTGCATAATTTTAGGGGTGTTAATGTGCCGCCTTTAGCTATATTTTACTAAATATATTTTATTAGATATTATTCACATATGTATATATGCACCTACACCACAGAATATGAAATTTAATTTTTTTAGATGCAATCTTATTGAAATCAGGTAATCTGTTTGATTATCAATTATATTTCTAATCACTACACTATAAATTATGTTTAATTTATGAACCAATTTAATTGTATATAATATTATATGGTATATCAGTGTATATAGTAATATTTTCTCAGAATTTTATAGAAATTCAAAATTACCAGAAAGATAGCTATTAATTCAATTTCTATATTTAGAATATATTAATTTTAAAAAATAAAATTATGAATGAATTTATATTTTCTAATGTAAACCAAAATAATCGTATAACAAATTTCCATATTATATAGAACAAAAATTTTCTTATAGGTCATTCTAATGACGCAATATTATTATCAATTCCTTTACAGATAATTTACCATTATAAATGAATTCAATAATTTAAATTATGATTTATTTTTGGATTATTATTGATCAAAGGATGAAAATAAATGTAATATAATCAACCATAATAATTATTAATAATGTTGTAATATTAATAATAATTTATTACCTTTAATATTAGTTACTAGTTAGTAGAATATTTTTACATTTTATAGGAATTTTATATTTTATAGGAATATACATTTTATATTTTATAGGAATTTTTAGAAATATACATGTAGTTTAATGAAAACTGTTATTGTCATAAACAAAATAAAGTTAAGCTATCAGAAATATTTTTGATAATAAAATTGTTACATGGGTAGCTTTTTATCTTGTAAGAAAATATTTTTGATATTATAAGAAAATAGAGAGTATAATAAATAAATAATAAATAATTTTTTTATTCTGCTTAGATTTCTGATAATTTAATAAAGAAAACAGAATTTTTTACTGGAATTTAATTTGGAATGCAATAACACAATACAAGCTCTTAATATTTTAATAATAGAGTCTGATTTTATAATTTTCAATTAAAGGCAATTCATTTTCTGAAATTATAATTTTTCAAATAAAGAAATCAAATTTATAATGCAGATCCAAGGAACATCATACAATATGTTTATGCAGAAACGTTCAACTCAGTACAAATTATCTGAATTTAAAAATTTTTTAACAAAATTATTATTATTTTAAAAAATTTTTAATATAATTATTGTATATACCTTAGCTAATTAATATTTACTCAGAATAGATAAAAGAATTTAATAATTTTTAATTAAAAATTAAAATATAATTATTATTAATAAATTATAAAATTATTTTGTCATATTTTACAAAATAAGAAAATTTTACATATTAATTTGTCTTTTATCTATATAATATTATTAAAATTAATTTGTACATACAATTGCCACACTTTATAAATTTATATAATAATTATTATTTTTAGTGTCATCAAAAGAACCATTCAAAATTAAACAAAATAATATTATTAAAATTATAGTTAGAGGGCAAAAATTATAGTTATTTTTAATTTCTATATTAATTTATTTAGATAATATTATACATACATATTATATTATGCATTAATTTATTAATTAAAAGGATTACTATAATGAAAATTATATTATTATAATAATAATATCGTGATGATGAAAATAATAATGAAAATTTTTTCATCCTTAAGGCTATAATAATAATTTTAATAATTTAAGTATAATCTCTAATATTTTATCTTCTTTACGAATTAAATATAGTTAATATATAAAACTAATTCTTCAAAATATAAGTTAAATTTTAAGACAATTATTTAATAAATTAATCTATCTATATAATTTTATGTTTTATTGCAAACATTTTTTGTTTTATGACAAAACGAATTCAGTATTTTTTAAATATTTCTTCCATATTCATATCATCTGTATTTCTGACACTGTTATTGCTTCTTCACTGCTCTTACCCGGTAACATTATCCATCAGAATTATCAAAACCACTGTTTCCGAAATTGTACGATAAGATAACGAAAATTATAAAAATTCCTCTTCGTTTTCTGTGAGTATACAATCTGTCTATACCCCCGTACTACACAACATTATTAACTATTTTTAATAAATTATTGATTTATGAATCTACTTGAGAGTGAATCTTGAATTTAGTACTTCTAAATGCTTTACTACTTTCTATATTTGAATGGCTACATTGTACACTTCCATTACTGGTGATCACTCCATCCTTTTCCTGGTGATAATTTCAATCTCATCAATTCTATCTAATCCATTATCATACGATGCACGTGTTTATTCTTAATGCATTACTCAGTTATATTTCTTATTTTTTAATAATTCCATTAAATTTAGAACTTTGTGTAGAAGAAGCAATTCTTTTCATACAATAATACTTATTAATATTATAACTCTCTCAATATTTTTCAAATTTTTAACAATAATTTTATGCATAACTATTATTGTGAAACTATTAAAATTTTAATTATCCAATGACGTTTTGAATAAATTTATAAAATTAAAATTATATTGAATCACAAAATATTGTGACTAGGTATACAACCTATATAATGAAAATAACAACCTATATAAATAATAATAATAATAATTTATTATTTAAATAAGAGTAAAATTTTAATTTTTGTGTCTACTCAAAAGTAATTACAAATTCCATAAAATTTTCATTTTCCAAAATAATTACATACTCTATACACATGTGTATAGGAAATTACTTTTCGTCCTTAAATCAATATTTACTTAATACAAAATTAAAATAATTATACAAAATATAGTTTTGATATAGTTTAGAAAATATTATTCAAATTTAGTAATTTTATAAATTAAATATTTGCAAAATATTTAATTATTTTCCCAAAATTATAATAATTGACTTCTATGAAATTAATTATACTTATTAAAAACAAAATGTAAATTCCATCAAAATTTCAACCTATCATTTGGTGTTTTTTTTTTTTTGGCGTAAAAAATTGTACTGCTAAATTATAACCTCATTTTAATTTTAATAAAACAACAAACAAAATAATTTCAATTGAATTTTGCAATTAATTTATTATTTATTTATTTTTGATTGAATTTTATTCTTTAATTTTTTAAATATATTATTATTTATTTACAATATAGCTAGTTGTTTTATTTTTTTTTTATATATTTCTGCGGTTTATTTGGTCTCTATTTAAAAAAAAAATTTTTAAATAAATTGAAAAATTAAAATTAAATTTTTTGATTTCAAAATAATCATTTTATATTAATTAGTTGTATAATGATTAATTGATCAAATATTTACTTATAACATATAGAATCCAATACACTCACAGGGGGGAATAAGCATATAATTAACAATAAATCTTACTCTAACAAACAAATAACATTTATGAATCATTCTAAAGGTCCCAAAACTAACGCTTAAGCTTCCTTGGGTTTTTGGAATAGTGAGTATTAGAAGTGGTACAATATGTTGAAATTGCTTATCACACCATACAAACAAACCAAATATATACCTACAGACTCGGCGCTCTACGCGATTTTTATAAATTGCGATCAATCTTTCCCGCTTTCAAAGCAATGACCAATTTGTAGTAAAAACTTAAAATTGTTCATTGTAAATCATTTTCTTTTAACTTTATCATACTGAATACAAGATTGTTTATTATAGATTTACATGCCTGGCACATTTTATCAAGTTAATTTCGCTGTAAATATAGAAAAAAATTTTTTTCGAAATCACGTACAGTAAAAAAATTGGAAAAAAATTAATAAAATAAAAATTGCATACTTTCCGGCGCTGCATACCTACACAAAACTAGTTTGTTTTTTTTAAATTTAGGAATTTTTTTTTTCATGTCTTCAAATCTAATAATCCGTTTTGAGTTCCTTTTATTATTAGAAAAAAAAAATTTTTTGATTGCATTTCGTAAAAATCAATTGTTACAAAATTGCAATTGGAATTGAAAATAATTTTGTTATATTGAAGTACATAATATTTGCACTATGTGTTTATTGAAAAAATTTAAGGAACGACGTTAATGGCTACCAATTATTATAACTTACACGTGAGTGTACTTACACGTATGCGTCTAAACATATAGGCACATTAAATTTAGGAATCTTTTCTAAAAATAAATGTGTGTATTTCATATGCATATTCATACATATGAAGAGACCCACATACATACATCTCAACCTACATAATATACGTTCACGTTAATGGAATTACAACATTTTTTTCAGTAAACTCTTATCTATACTAATGTAAAAAATCATGTTTTGCAATTAAATTCATATGGGTTCGTAACAAAAATTTGAATATGAAAATTTTATTGTTATTTTAACCCATACACTAAAAGCTAATGAAGTTTCAGTTTGTTAATTGTGTCACTTTAAGTAAAATAAAGTCCATTAGAGAAAGATGCTTGAAATGATGTTACAGTAATATTCATATTTTATATTTTTACTTCTAAAAGGATTTGGAGTATAATGAATTCAATAAAAAGGATAAAGGTAATGAAATTTTCATAAATTTCACCTTTTTGTAATTTTCTACATCACGTATATAGCTACACATAACTTTTTGCATCTAGCTGGAGTGTACTTTACATATTCACCAGTCTCTCGATATAACAATCGTCGAGAGCAACTGTAATCATTACTAATTTTCTAGAGTTTTAATTTTTTTATCTCATATGCATTCAAAAATGTCAGATAAAACGTATTTGTTCAATTAAAAAACTCGAATATTATTGATTGTAAAAAGTTTAATTAAAAATTTAAAAATTAAAAATTAAAATTCAACAATTTAGATTCAACAATTCAACAATTCATAATTCAAAAATTCAAATTTTATAATTTAAGATGCAAAAAAAAAGAATTAATTTAATTTCAAACTTAAATTCAAAAATATTTTTTATTTTGCTTTCATTTTGTTTTTTTTTTCTATTATTATTTAAATTTTAAATTTTTTTTTTTTTTTTCATATTCAAATTCAAGTTCAAGTTTTCGAACTAAACCAATTTTCACATTTTTCTGTTTTGATTTTAATTTTTCATATATTTCATTCAATAGTGACCAGAAAGAGAAAAATGTGAAAATTTTCCATAATTTTTTTTGCACATGAATGAATATTTTGAAAACCTCTAAATTGTACATACACACACATACAACAAATGTAGTAAAATTTAATTAAAACTTTTTTATTTTCGCCATTGTTCATATAATAAAAAATTTTATTTAGAATATTTTCATAGTAGAATATTAAGATTTTTAAATGTTAGATTGTTTATTAGAGCATTAGAGAATTTAAGTTGAGGTAAAACGTATAGCTTTATACAACCGTGTATAGGAGGATAACCATTTAAGAGTTTAAAATACAGGAACAAGTTTTCAACACATTTAGTTTACAACATAATACTTTGCCATTAATGGAATTTTGTTAAATAACTCTATAATAATAATTACAGGCGTGGTATTGTTAACTTTTTTGAATTGATCACGAATTTGTTCGAATGTGTTTATAGTAAAATTTGTTCGAATGGGTTCTGGCTCTACAGGTTTACGGTATATAATGTGTTACGGTAATGTGTTAATTTAAATTTAGGGTTAATGATGGTCGTATGACCCGGAAGTCCAGCATTCTCGCAAACGTTTCAGAAGTCTACCAGGTAATCTTCGGCAGTTTGCAATCATATTTACCGCCATTCTTTCAATATATTCCTTCCATTCTTTACATCTTTTTCTCTCCCATTTGTTAATATCTTTGATTTTGCATAATCTTCTGATCTCCTCTTTCGTTATTCAAGCATATCTTGTGAAACCAGCGATAGCTTTTAGTGTATATCTACGGCCTGCATTTTATTTTGTGTTTTTCTTCTATTTTTCTGCTCTAGTTTCTATGCCGTAGGTTAGAACTGGCCTCACACAAGCTTTGTAGATTCTCATCTTACTACCGATTCGCATAAAATTATTTTTCTGAATAATGTCTTGGAAGTATCTTGATATCAAAGCAGCTTTAGCAGACTGTATTTAACTCTTTACTCAGATCGAATAGTAGAATGATATGACCTAATATTTCCTACAAGATTTGATAAGTCAGTCACTGTTTCCAATATAAAGTATTATAACATTATCTGGTTTCCACTAGATTTAAAAAAAAAATTTTAATTTAACAATATAGCAATAATCTCCAAGAAGTTTTACTAGATTATGCCATAATTTCAAGATTAAAACACATATGCCCGCTTAAAACTTTTTATTTACTCACTCAGCATGCATAACACTATAGTAACTACACTTAATTGAAATCAAAAAATCTAGTAATTGCAATATGGCAAGTTTTAAATGAATTCACCATTAAATAAATTTCCAATACGAAAATTTAAAATATATGTGAAAATTTTATTATAAATGAAATTTTTAATAAATTATAATTTTAAATATTTTACAAAGAGTAAACTCAACTATGTACCAACTAAAAAAATTATAAAGAAAACTTTATTAACACTCCAGTAAAAATTAAAAATAAGAATTGAAAATGCTGCAAAACAATTCACAATAAATTTGCATATTTGAATAACAAATAGAATTTTCATAAAAAAAAAAAATTTTTTTTTTTTCGAAATAAAAAAAGGAGTAAATTAATTTTAATTATTTTGAATTTTTTGAACAACTTCAACTCCTTAATATTTTAATTAATGCATATATGAAATACCACAGAAACTTTAGTATAGATCTGTATTAGGTTGGAAACTTTTGATTTTATTTAGAAAATATTTAATTTTTAACAAAATAATTTGAAATAAAACCGAATTTTAAGACCATTGAAAAGTACAAATTAGATTTATTTAAAAATTTTATTTTTTCAATTGTAGAAATCTGTTTAATATTTTTAAAATTATTTATTTTAAATTTTTAGAAACAGAACAACTTGTTAATTAAAAAAATAGTAACTGGAAACCTACAAATTTTCATTGGAAATATGAGTTGTTTTAAAAGTACACGTTACTAACATTACCTGCTGTACAATGTACCCTGAATTCATATCACATATTTATACCCGTACGAACGTATGTTCGAAGGGTATACTAAATTTGCCTTACCGTTTGTAACGCTAAGAAATAACGGTGTTAGATATAGACTCAAGTGTATGTTTTTGATCAGCATCAAATTCTGAGTTGATTTAGCTTTGTCTGTCCGTCCGTCCGTCCGTCCGTCCGTCCGAACGATAACTCAAAAACTAATTGAGCTAAGTTCACCAAATTTTCACAAATGATTTATTGTAGCAAGTGCTAGAACCCTATTTAAATTGAACATGATCGGGGTACCGGTTCGGGTAGCTGCCATACAACTTCAAAATTTATTTGACTATATTTCAGAAACTATTAAAGCTATGGTATTGAAATTTCACACAAACGAATATATTAGTAGGGCCAATCTGTCTGATAAAAGTCGTTGAAATTACTTGGCTCCTTCTGGTACCTGCCATACAACTTCAAAAGCTATTTGGCTATATCTCAGAAACTATAAAAGCTGTGATATTGAGATTTCACACAAGTGAATATATTAGTAGGGCCGATGTGCTTGATAAAATTCGCTAAAATTTCTTGGCTCTTTCTGGTAGCTGCCATACAACTTCAATAGTAGTTTGGCACAACCAGTATTTTGAAAAACACAGTACTGAAATTTTGCATAAATTAATATGGTAATACGGCAACTTAAAGTCATAGTCTGCCCCATAGTTAGTTATGGCACATTAGTTATTCGCACATAGGATAACAAATTCGTACGGGTATCACAGAGTTGACAAGGTCAACTCTACTTTTTTTCTCGTTTTAATTAATTTTGCCATTTGAAAACTATATTTAAAGAACTACAGAATTTTTTATACGAAATCATTCTAAGAATAGTTGCTAAGTATTGCATTTTTCTAGCCATTAATAATGATTTCTCTCATAAAATTTATTTTGTATAAGAATCTTGTGGTAATTGCAATATTAGGACTAAGTTCATTGACTAAAACCCTTGAATATTTCAATATAAAATCTAGACTAGATAGTTTGTTCTTAAAATTTAAAGTGATTTCAACGTGCAAAATTAATTTAAGAAGAAATCATAATATAAAAAAATTGTACAAAAGGATTCTCAAATGATTATTACTCAAAATCCTTAATATTATTAACTTTTAAATATAAATTTAATTGAATTATTGAAGTATACTAGATAATATTTAAAATTTTATTTAATTCTTATAATAATTTCATATAACAATTCGTTGAATATATTTTTATTAAATATTTTTTAGCATATTATACAAAAGCAATAATAAAATATTTATCCAAAATCACTTAAGAAATAATAATTAATATAACAGTTTCAATTAATTAAATTATATTTTGTGTTGTCATAATGTCCAGAGCCAATATTAATTGCTATGATACTTGCGAATCTACGAGTATAATAATAGTTATTCTTTGTAATTAAACAATAAATAATAATTATTTTAAGTGACGAAGATAAAGCAAGAATATAATAAGACAGTCGCGATAATATTAATTTTCTACTTGGAACATGCCATTTTATTAGATGCCCTATGATTTCGAAAATTCTACTGAAATTACAGTTATTATGTGGAATTATCTCTCATCATCTTACATTATATATCATCTTAGGTTATAGTTGCAAGAAAATTGTAGTATAGTTTTCTCATAATTATAACTTTTAAATTAATTAATTAGAATCTAGTTTAGATTAATAAATTGTTGTCTACTGTAGGTTATAAATTTTGTTTAAAAATTACCCAAATTTTTCTTGAAAAAACTGGGCTTTTTCAATTCAATATTTTCTAAAATTTTTTTTAAATTGCGAGAATAATGAAAATTTAATTTTTGTATTTTTGAAAAATCTCTTAAGATTTCATTAGTTCAGCTGCTTTAAAAATTTACTTGAACTAGTTTAATATAGTATAAAAAACTCTTTAAAATTTCCAACTGTTCTAAATAATTTTCGTGTAAATAATATTATATTACACATTTTATTACACATTATACTCTTATGAATTCAGTTTTATGGATTTTTCCTCTTTTATTTTCCATTTACATATTATTATATATTTTTTTTTTGTCTTAGTTTTTGAAAATTTCCGGGTTATAAAACTTACATATTATATTATAAATACATATATATGTATACGTACAGTACACTTGTTAATTCCTTTATGAATATTATTCCCAACGGGTGTTAAAACATTATTTTCTAAGATTCATTTATTATTATCGCTGTATAATATTGCTGTTGTTAAAATGTATTACACATTATTTTAAGTACATACATATATATACATACGACAAAAGAATGAAAAATTATGATAGTTCCGATGATGACGCGAAATTTAAGTAATTTAAATTATGAGGAAATATTATTGTAAATATAATGGATAAGGTATTGGTAGATGATTATAAGAACGAACCGAATTATTATTTTTTTTCGCTCAGTATTGGTAAGAAGGAAATATCAATTAAATAACACAATTACAAAGGTAAATTAAGTATTGGTCAGAGGTATTTGAAAGTTGAGTTGCTCAAAAAATATTGTGGAGCCATTTAGATTGTAAATTTGTAAAATCCGAGTAACAGTGCACCACGACCACGGATAACGATCTATTGTGCGCAAACTCCCTCAGTATGTGGCATGCCCTACAACACAAGTTTGATACCCACCCCCCTAGTGAACTAAAACACCTTGTGATGCTCAGAAGACCACAACAACGCCGCCATGAGAGCAAAACCAATATAGTGACACATCAATAAGGTTGTGAAATAATATAAATATTAGGCTGTTTAAATAAAGTATATTGTTGAGAACAAACGCGTTCCTCAACATTGTCAAGGCAGTCTGAAATATTTATATTACCACAGCCAATATAGAATTTAAAATAATCGTAGGAAATTCTCCATTAAATACAAAAATAGAATATTCCATCTCCGAAAATATAAAATTGCGTGAGATTCAAGCAGTAAAGTTACTCGTTATTTATAAGGACAAATTTAACTAACAAAACTAACAAAATTTTTAGAATACAAAATAACATTTTCTTATATAATTTCGCCATACGTCTTTATAAACATTTTTTCAGGCCCTGACTTTAATAATATTATATTTTTGTATATTTTTATGCGATATTCAAGAAATGTAGAAATTTATGAATATTTTTAGGTATATACTTATACAAAAAGTTTTAATATAATGTAAATATGTACATGTATAGTAGCTATTATAATTTATAACTTTTATTCATATTTCAATACAAATACGCTATATAAATGTATGTATACCCATGGTATACGTTTAGTATATTGTACATAATTTCGAAGCGTTACATTACTTATTTCTTGTTGAAAAAACTTTTCTTACACCATAACAATAATAAAAGTGAGAATTATAATAATAATAAGGATGATAACTATTTAAGGATATCCCTTAATTTAAATATAGCTCTCTCTTATTCATTAGATTTCAACTTAAATATAATATTATATTTTTCTTATGTTTATTAATTCTGATGAGTTTTATTTTCTTTTTATATATCCCATAGCTACATATTATACACACATAGTGAGTGTATGAATATTATAATAATAATAATAGTAGAAGAGTATAGCAACAATATTTTGTTCTAATTTTAAATATAATAATAATAAGGAATACCGTACATAATAATTATAATAATATAGGCGTGATTTCATGAAATAAAAATACAGAGTTATCATACTATTAAAATGAAGGATAACTTTGATTTTATTGCATACATTAGTAAGCATAATGTTCCTATTCTTGAAAGCTTTTCAATGTACAGAGTATTTCATTTATAAGGATTTACCTTATTACAAATTGGGTATAATATGAAAATTAGGAAAATTTTTATTATGTAATTTTTTCGGAATATATTTTCCAACAAAACAACGCTTCATATTAATTCATAATTACAGACATAATTATGAAATCGAATTTCAAAATTATATAACTGAACATATGTATAAAATATGGAAATATTTTGGTATAAGAGTTTGTACAGATCGAAACTAACTCCATCAAATTTTACAAGTTCAGACAAATTTAAAATGCCCTTCCATGGTATTTATATGTTTTACCTTTTGTAAGAAAACATAGCTGCAATTATTCAGAAAAATTTTACGAAAATCGTAGTTGAAAATTTTTGTTAAATGGCCATAACTCCCATTCTTCTTAACCGATTTCAAAAAATTTATATACAATGTTATACAAGATGAAAAGTAGTTTTTTAAAATAGTGTGCCATTTTGGAAATTGCATTAAAAATCATTGAAGAAATAAGTCAAAAACATAAGAAAATGACAAATTTTTAATTAAATGACGAATTACTAAAAAGTTTACCCTATATTTAATATTTTTTTTGCATAATTTCAAAGATTTTGAGTTGGTCTTCAAATTACCTGTTAATAATTTTTTCTCCCCGTTACCCGGTTTCCAGATAATTCAATTGTAAACTGAAGTACGCGTATAAACAAAACCATGCTGTTTTTAATCATTTTCAAGTTGAGGGTATGTATACTCTGTAATTGATATTTTATCCAAAGTATACTGAAATTATTATATCTAAAATATTCTTCTTTGTAGTGGTTATTTTTACACATTAACACAATATATTAGTACCATTCGATACATTTACAATTACTTGTAATTTTATAGAACATAAACTATATTTGAAATAAAATTATCTTTAGTGTTATTTTATTATCGTTATATTATAAATTAATTGATTAAAATGCAATTAAAACCAAACAGTTTCATAATAATGTTAAAGTAAAGTAACAGAATTTATATATAGTAATACATACATACATGTAAATGATAATGTATAGTTATGTTACAATATTATTGGTGTTATACAAAGTAATACGAAAATTAATATTTTTTCAGATAACTATAAATGTTATAAATATTTACTGCTTCTTATTCTATTATATAGATTTCTGCTGAAATTCTATTAAATTTTATTAGTTTACATAAAAATATTTTATAAAATTATTATTAATTAATATTATAAATTTATTAATTTTATGAATATTTATTTTAATTGAACATTGTATATATTTTGAATCAGCATTCTTATAGAATCTTTCTATAAAAGTATTTTGAAACTCGTTATTGTTATAATGAAAACTTATAATAAAGAAAATAAAATTGTAAAGAAATGAAATAGTTTTAAGAATCAAATATAGAAAATAACATTAACAGTTATAGTCATTATTAATCAAAATTACAGCCATAGGTACAGAAAATAATATTACCTGAGAAACAGGAAAAAATGTGTGATGGGGTCGAATTATCAAAGATTTGTAACAAGGATTTAAATAGACTCCTCAAAAAAACCGGATTAGTTAGATAGACCACTTGTAATCGTATGCTTAATGTCAATTTAATGATCAAGTGGTAGCAAAACGACACATTTGTACTAATTGGGATGCGATGGAAGGCATGCGTGCAGCAAGCATGCATCTGCCATATCAACCAACAAACCAACCCACGGAAAAAAATTACTAAATAAAATAATTTATACTATAACTCCGTCTTTATACTTTTCCTACTCCCGTAGCTCACGTATATCACCCATATAATAACACACTATAACATTCCTGATTTTGTATCATTCTTGATTTATATTTCTGATATTGCTTTCTCATTTGGTGGCACTATGCTCTCACAATTTATGTTCCAAATCGAAATTCATGTTTGAATATTTCTTGTCTATTTCTTTATATGATTCCAGACCAAATTACTTTCGATTCTTTGATTTAACCTAAAGTTCTTTATTGCATATTGTCCTAAAGCAATATTATTGATATAAATACATTACAGTATTTGGATATTGTTGTTCATTACAAGAAATACGTTCTTAGACGTCATCTCATAAAGCAACAAGAACTAGAAAAATTCATTAAATATTATAATTTTTGATCCTTGTATTTTGTGCGGCGTCAATTTTCATTCTTGTGAAAGATTTTATTCTATTATGGCACCCAATGTACATTTTAAACCTCCCTCCTTCTCTCACTACACTCCTTTGAAAATTTGATCACCATGAATTCTAAATTCAAAATCAATTTAGGTCATCCTATTCATCCTATTGAAATTTAAAAATTTATTTTATACAAAATTATTATAAAATTGAAATAAAAATGAAATAAAAAAAAAAATTTATTTATATTCTAATAACCTTATTCACCTTTTACAAAATTTGTCAAATAAAAAATCATTCATATTGTATAAAACATTTTCCAGCGTAATTTTCAGCAATTATTAACACATTTTACATAACTGAACACGACATAAACTTTGTATCCTATGCATATATAGAAAATAAACGGAGCGAAAATATAAACCTAGAAAATTGAACGAAACCAAAAATTTATGTTCTAGCTATAGAGAACATCAATAATTTTTATATCAACAAATCAAATAATTTACATTTTATTTTATTTTTTTGTCCATTGATCACATCTAGTATGTATTCTAGATATACAAAAATCAATATCCGAAAAAATTTAACAAAAAAAAATATGTTTTTGCTCTTTTCGTTTTTAAAAATATTGGCAAACCGCCCGCATATTTTATAATACTCTCTACAATTTTTCGCTAATAATTTTTTTTTTCTCCATTAATTTTTTCTTGTAAAAATCAATGAAAATTTTTTCACACTCTTTTGTTTAATATGCAAACAAGCGAAAGTACCTCTGCGGGTCATCATCATCATCGCCATCAATTTTATATTTATTTGTAATAGTCCTGGCTCAATAAATAAAATCAGAAATGAAAATACAAACACATACAAATGTACAATTATAAATATAAAATGTAGAATAAATTGAAAAATTTGTCACATTTTTTTTGTAGAATATTTTTTTTTTGAAATTTAATTTTCATAAGTGTCCGAGTGTGCTTGTCACTGTACAAAGTTTTGATTTTAAAATGAAAAAATTGAATTTGAAAATGTAAAATTGATTTTTAATTTTGTAAAACATTATATTTAGCCGGCAATATGCGTAATTTTATAATTTTGATTTTAAATAATTCAATCTCAATTTTTAGTAAATATTATTTATACTTATAAGTATTAGATTTTATTCAATAACATTAGAGTACGGAACGTATTTTGCTAAGATTTTAATCTGAGATTTTAAGAAATGGAAAATCTGTTAATACCATCAATGTAGTTCATATTCAACAGCAATATTTTCCTCTATAGAATAGCAATTTCTGTTTAAATCTTTAAAATCAAATATTATTACGAAAATATTCTAAGCACCAAAAACTTAATAGGGATCCGAAACCCGTTTCCACGAAGCAATTACAAATTCACCTGATTTAAATTTTTTATACCATTTATGTTCCATTTTTTGGTATATATTTGGTTATAAAAAATATTTTAAAATTAGTAATGTTAATACAGTGTCCCTAAAAGTATGCAATATATACCAACTATATGGCTATTTCTAGATGAGCAATAATAATATAGTTACTGTTATTAAAGCATCGTAAAATTAAAATTTTTCTCAAATATATGAACTTGCATCACAATATTATAATCCGAATGGTACTGAAAAAATTTACAATTGTATACAAATAGGTAATATTTGTTATTATTTCAGTTAAGTGAGAGAAAATGTATTAGTTCCTTAAAAACAGTATATTATTCTCGTTGTTAAAAAACCACAAACCCTAGCAAATAACATTTATAAAAATGAATTTATTACTATTTGATGAGCGATCAAATTTACGCTTCATTAAATATTCACTTATTATACCCGGACATATAACAATTGAATAGTTTCCACAATAAATACTTATTTAATATGTTATAAAAATTTTAGAATTTCATTTGTAATAGAAGAAATTTAAGTAGATAATATCAATATTACAAAAATTAATTTTATTCAGCAGTTTATCAATAAAGAAATAGATTTTCGTTTCTCAGACCATATTGCATATGAAAATATAGATATTGTTTCTAAACCAAATTTCTCACATGGTGTTTTCAACATGAAAGCACTTTTTCTGTAGGATCAGTACTAAAAAATTAATTTATCAAAATGTTTAGTCGTTTACAGTTTTACGCACTACTGCATATCAAATTCGGCACAATAAATTTTCGTTCAAGTTTATATTTGAAGTAATTTTTGACATATTTTGCAAGAATTACGGTGTATTCGTCAAAAATCAATTCAAATATTGTAATTATGGGTATGATAACCAAGAACGTAATTTGGAAAAGGAATCAAATCAAATATTTGAAATGTTGTCCTACTCTTATTGGAATATGTCTATTATGAGCGAAATCTGTATAACTATAAGAAAATCACTATAATTATGCCGAATTACTACATTATGTAACTCAGATACATGGTATATTTTTGTCTATGTAGTTTTTCCTGAAAATTGTATTTATATTGAAAAATTTTGTGTAATCATAATGATCCAGCAACCTTGGCTCTTTTTTTAGAATCAAAATATGTAAGACAATCCCGTGTATCATTTACCGTCCTATAGTTGTTTGGAATAAATTAAAAATATTTCTTTCTTTTCATGTTTTTTTTTTAATAAATAATTGTTTTTTATTCTCTCACTCTCTCGCCGAAGTGCTATTAGCTCAATCACGGGCAATAAATTATTCTGAATATTGATGATTTTCGATCAACTATGATGCAAAAATTTTGTTGAATAGAAAATTGATTTAAAAACGTTCTGAGTATTTATTTGAATAATATGTAAGATATATATATATATTTATATATATATATATACAAATTATGTATATACATATTTTATTTTTGCTTTGAATTGGTGTTTTCTATTGTACAAAAAAATATAAAAACAAATTGAAAGTACAGATGAAATAGCGGAAATAACACTGAAAACACTATGCAATGGATAAAAAAAAAAAAACAATAAAATACATATAACAGAAAAAAAAATTTACGATATTTTAACAAAATGGAAATTGAAAATAATTCAACAAATAAACACAAGCGACTATACTTTTTAAAAATTAAAATACAAATTGCATATTTATGTGAGCTATACTGCTGCTTTTTTATTACACTTGTTTTTTTTTTAGCTATCTCTTCTATATGCAAAAGAATTTTTTTTTTTTTCTTTTTCAAATTATAGGTTAATTTATAGGAAATAGAGAAAATTGAAATAAATTAATATCACTTTTGAAATGTGAGGGTCTTTAAGTACTTTGAACTAATGAAAAAAGCAAAAATGTGAAAAACTCCACAAATAAAATATTATAGAAGAGCCTCAATTAATGTTGATTTTAATGTATGGCACACTTTACGCAATTATGTAGGTCTTGATGATTTATAATATATGTATGTTCATATAATATAGAATAGAGTTTTCTATTTGTTTCAATTATATTAAAGAACATGATAAAAAAGGATTTTAAATAAATTGCTCATATCAAAAATTAGCGAATTTATTTCAACTAGATGCTTTAAAATTTTAGTAGGAAGAGTACATCAGGTCAGTTGTTTAATAAATTTAGGAATATTATAAAAAAGTAGGGTTTTTAAGACTGGATGCTTTTAGTAAAATTAAAATATTAAAAGATATCCTTTCCGTCCCCATTCGTTTTTTAATTTTCATCATTATTAACAATAATTAAGGTAAACAAATGGCGAAAATATGCCTTTTTAATAATTATGACTATACTTGTGTTAGACGATCTCAAGGTCCATATTGAATTGCCTCATCGATATAATTGATTTCTCTTCCGAACCGTTACCAACAACGTTGATATTCTTAATAGTAGCACATTTCTTCAACGCATTGGAATATTTGCTTTTAATACTAATAAAATTCTGTTCATATTCTGATAATGATTTCAAATTTTCTTCTGAATGTGAATATATGTAGTTGGAATTTCGGATGTTCGTACATTTTTCATTCTAATTCTGATTCCCAGAATATGATGTCGTTATAGGTGCTTTATGCACAAATTTCGTGTTAAAATGTTGATGCCTGAAATAATATACATAAATGAACTCAAAATCTTTTGTAATTTCAATCACCTTCCTTTCCTAATGCATTACTCCCCTTCCTTCCCACTTTCTTTCATATTTCATTTCTCATATTTTACGTAAAACAAAAAAATTTCAATAAAATCTTATTTTCCTTAATTTTTTGAATATTTCAACGCACATTTCGTTATTCTTAACCATTATATACATGGGTACACCTTTACATTATTATGTCGTGGCTATCGCCTACTTATATGTGTTCATAAATGCGTTCTTCTTTTCAAGTATAGATACTATTATGTTTTATATAACATTATATTTATTTGCTAAGAAAATAAAACACGAGAACAACACAGTTTATTTTTAGCGATAGCAAATAAATTCAAAAGGTAAGTTCTAAACTCCTACAGTATTCTAAAAAAAAAATTTATATAAAAATGAAATTTTTTGTCATTAATATCCTTTGTAAAAGGTTGTTTCTGTAGGTTTGTAGGTTTTGGGTATATACATGTAGGCATATATTGAGCACATAAAATTTTTTTTATAACAAAAGCAGCACTATATATTCAATCATACGTTATTGTATTATAGTGTAGTGGAAAAAGTAGTTATCTGCATGGTAATGGTAGCAAAATTTAGAAATATAATTTACTGTGGATCGCCTCAAAGTGATAGGGATCCGCTGAATAATTTTTTTATGTGCGAAAATAGTTTTTTTTTTATATAAATATTCTACGAGAATGGTTAGACAATTTTCTTTTATATCTGATAAAAGAAAAGTGTTAAAATACGTTTTCATGTAAAGATATCCAGTGAATAACACACATATACTCAAATAAAGGAAGTATTAAAGGAAGGCATTGGTGGAGTCCGATAAAAATCATTACCTTTGAATTTAAAAGGATTACCAAAGGAATGAGAAATGAAAAAAAGAAAAGAATTTAATCAATTTTTGAATTTAAATAAAATTAATTTACTTGGTATTTTGGGGTATACTTACGTCACACTTTTATTTTCGGTTTATTCACAATTAAGTCAAATTTATGAAGGAATAGAAGCTTATACCTACAGATATTTCCGATTTTATTGCAGCATCATTTTATGTTGAAAATCAGAAATAATACTTAAAATATAAAATTGCGTTATACGGGGAAAATGATTAACTGAAAGTATAACAATTTTATGTAATTTTACAACAGATTTACAGTTTCTGAATGTTTAATGGTGGTTCCTTTTTTTAGTAATTCACTTGTAGTGCGATCAAACCATGTCAAAATCATGCGAGTGTTATGTCAAAATCAAAGCGGATTGTTACCCTGAGCAATAACATTTATAAACATCTTCATCTTGCTAGCGACTCGTTTAAGTGATTACATACTCCATACCAAAGATTTTATACATAATTGGTATAGAAACTGTACAAATAATAATTCTGAAAACCTTTTTGTTTAGGAAAATTTCCACTATGGCATTAGCTATATGCATACTTTGGCAAAGGATAATTGAAAAACTAAGAGAAGAATTCAAAATAAGCTCTGTACTAAAGCCATAATTTTAATTAACAGAAATTTTTTAAAGAATGGTAACCTTTCACTCACATTATGTACGTTTTCTTAAATGTGTAAATTTTATTTTTATTTCACATATTTTTACTATTATAATAATATTGTTTAAATGTATGTATCTATAAAAATACTTGTTTCAGATATGCTATAAAATGGAAGACAAAAATAAAATTTATTAGGTTTTTTGGTATTATGTATAAGATTCTTGTCTTTTTATAATTTTCTTGCTTTTATGTTGTAGCTACATAATATACAAAGAGAAAAACGATTATAAGGTAATCAATTTTGGTTATACTTTTCGTACATTATTTACTTACAAAATAATTTATATGCATATATGTATATATCGAATCGGTATATAAAGAATATTTTCTGATACATTAAATATTATATTTTGAAATTATAATGTATAAAATCGCACATATCGACTCGTATACTCTTTACCACTTTCCTCAAAAAAAAAATGGGAGAAAAAGTGCTTATGAGTTTCAGTCCGACCATCCGTGTATCTGTTTACAAAACCTCTATACACCCTTTACGATAGAGAAGATTTACCTCTTCTTACCTATCTCCCTTCCCACCTTTAAAATTTTACAGACCCCCAAAGACTTTTCAAAAAAAGCTCAACTATTCCATTTTTAGGCTGTTTATTGTATCGAAACCCTAAACATTTTTTTAAATTCTACAAATGCAGAATGGTAGAGACATACTTCATTTACCTTTGGGCAGTGTAGTTAAACATTAAAATCCCAAAATGGCGGTAAAAATTTACCGTTAACTAAAGTAGGCACTTTTTTTTTCAAATTTTTAATGTTGTTTTCTAGACAGCAAATTGTAGAAGTCCGAAATTTAAGCAAATTTTTAGAAAATAATAAATAGTTTTATTTTGTTAGACGAACATTAATTTTTACACGCCTCTCCCAATTTTTTTGTTATCCTAAAAGTATGCAATTTTTGAAATTATTGAAATACTTTAAATAACAAATTATTTTTAAGAGCAATGCTTTTACTTGTTTAGGAGAAAAGTACTACTTCACAAACCATTTTTTTGAAACATCTGTATTCCTATATATTAATTCTCTCCCTATAAAAATTCTTAAATAAATTTAATGTTCAAAAAAATATCTAAATTTAAAGAGAGCACGAATGTGGAATATCCGGTTTTTTGGCTCATCATTATTATTCTTAAATTTTTTTTTCATCGACAGAAATCGTTAAGAAAACAACCTTAACAGAACTGGGACAATGAATACAAATTTTAAATAAAGGCTATAATTGTAATTGTGTGCGTATGTATAGAGAAGATTTTGAAGGGTAGATATTGTAAAAGGTAGAATGAATGAGAAGAAAATTGTTTCTTTATGATGTAATCTGTTTGGGTTTACAATGTATACAAAAACACATACATATATATTATGTATGTACATAATATGTGATTTAAGTTTTCTATATGTACACAGAATAAATTCACAATTTTTATTGCTATATTTTTTTTTTATTATTCTCTTTTTAAGTAATATCTAAATTCATAATGGCGATATAAAGTGCTTTTAAAACGATTAAGGTGAGTATTTTATTGACAATTTGAAAATGTTTTATAAATAAAAATCTCTAAGGGAACTTATCATTTATATTATCTACATATACATATAGTTAGAATGTTTACGTACATATGAAAGAATACATTATTGTGTTGTGTAAATCTCCTCCCATTTAGAAGATTTATCATCTGTTATATTTACATTAGGTATTGAAGTTCTATGTATACATATAGGAATTGAATTTATAGTATATGGAGAATATATTAGAGAGAATAGAAGTGATATAAGATTATATAAAATAAAATTTAATAGAATATTATAATTGTTCAATTAAGATTAAATATTGTTATACAATATTTAATTTATTATTTAATTTCATTAATGCGTATGAAATAGAATTGAAATATTAAAATAGTTACTATAAAAGAAGGGGGCAGATGTATAAACTGCACCTATATTAATATCTTCAAAGATCTCTAATTTATTTTAAATCGAAACTACTATTATAGATAGAATCAATGTAAAACCGTTCACAATATTTTCACAAAAGTTTGGAGTAAAAATTAGGAACAATATTACAATTAATTAACTGGTAAAATACAAGTTTTTGTTAAATAGAGTTCATCACCCGTGTGACATACGATCTCGATTATCAAACATGTTTTCAAAACAAAATATTGGAGAATTTTATAAAAACATTTTATTAAATTATAGTTATAGCCGTATAATTATATAATTATAATACACAGCTCTTGCTATTTTATGAAACCTAAGCAATATCCGAGTGATTTCGAAATAATTTGTGTTGAAAAATTTATTTGAAACCTAGGGTTTGTATGAACATAGTGCATTTAAAAACCAATTTCTTGTGTAACATTTTTCTCAATTTGAACTGAAGATTGTTTTGCCTCCGAATACAATAAAAGATATATTGGAAGTTAGTTATTTTAATGCAGTTTTAGGGGCTTATTCCATATTTAGTTGGAGGACGCAATAGACCATTATATACTGGTCTCTTAACATACAATTTATTCTTCTGTATATAAAAAAAATTCCAAAATTCTTTAACCGAAAATAATCATAAACATAATTAAAGTGCACATAATTTACAAACATAAATAAGTACGAGTACAACCAAAATTTATTACAAATCAAATTGCCATTGAATATTGCTTCAACTCTAAATAAATAAAATGGTTGAAAAATTTTATAAATATATTTCGCTTCGCTTCAAATTTTCTTCTATGCTTCTATGAAAGTAACTTTTAATTTTCTATGAATACTCTTATTAATTAAGTAATTAGATTTCAATTTAAAAGGAGCTGAACGTGATCCTTTTTAACATTAAAAATTTGTTATACATATAGTATAGCTGAACTTTTTTCTCAAGAATTTTTGTTTTTATTTTAGTTAAAATAATAATAATCTTTCAGTATCAGATGATATTGTAGTATTACCCTGGAAAAAATGTACTTAAATCTTAAGTACATAAAATGTTTTTGGTTGCTCTTAAATTAAGTTCTTTTACTTTTACTAAGAAATTGATGGTAGATATAAGTTTTTGGTATTTAGCTATATAATTCGTTACAATAACAAATAAAAGTTCAATAACCTGCATTGTATGGTTATTGAACTAATGCAATTATTTTTGCAATAGCCCACATTGTTATTATGGTTATTTAAATTTTATTTTGAAACACAAATTGTATAGAAAATTTATTTAGTATGCGAAAAATTATGAGAAAAGTGAAAGTTTTGCATAAAAAAATTTAATTAGCAGATTGATTGAGAAATTGAATTAGCAATTGAATTAGAAGTCTTCAATTTTTTCATGCAAATTTAAAATTATTGAGCCCAGGTTTTGAACACAATAATTATTGTCAAGATTATTAGAGTATTAAATTAACAGTGTATTATAAATGAACACTTATACTACGTGAACAGATGAGGGTTTTCACATAAACGAGATAGTGGGTGTCATAAATAAATAAACTCTGTACTATTGATGAATGCTTGCCATGAATGCGAACTCGTCTCATAAATGAGATATGTTCTATAACTGAGCGGGAACTATAAGAGTACCTTAAATGAGCACGTATAGGTGACGAGTACGTAGCATTTTACTGCCGTGTGCTACTCAGAATATAATTAGATTAGGTTAGGTTATGTCAACGCGGTTACTGTAAAGCTATTAGTCAGACTCGTTGTGATACTGCCAGAATATAATCAAGCCAAAGCTTAATAACTTCTCCCTCCATTTAGTTTTCAATAACAAATTTTATAAAGTTATGTGTGAATATTATACACGCTGGCTTAGTCTGCATATTATAAAATTAAAATGCATTAAAAATGTTTTTTAAATTCCAAAATTCTTTCTGAAATCACCTTTAAAAGAAAAACAATTTTTTTTTTTTGTCGACTGGTGTTTTTCTTTGAATTTCATTCAAGGTGTAATTTTTTTTTTATATTAATTCTATATTATATCTTCCCTTTTAATTTTATTAATAATAAGCAAATAAAAATGAAAACAAGGAATTTAAAAAAAAAAAGAAATAAAAATATAACAGTAAAGGTATTTTTTCCACTATTCTTTTATTTTCGAAAACATTAAAATACAAACCGGAAAATGAAATTGAATACAAAAGTAATTTAAAAAAAAAAAATCTAATAAAATTCCCGTGAACAGAAAAAAAAAGGTGAAAAGAAAAGAGAAAAGGACAGAAAGAAGGGAAGAAAACAAAATGAAAAGAACAATGTCAGTTCCCTTAGAAGTTCCTTCCTTTTTATGTATCCTTTTTCCTTTACTTATTTTCTTTATGCTTTATTTGAAAATCATTTCTTTATTTTCATTTCATTTCGTACGAGAAATTGCAATTTTCAAAAAAAATATAGTTTTCTCCTTTTACTCTTACTACTACTATTTTTTTTTTTTTAATTTTAATTATACACCATTAAAATATTACATTATCCTTTTCATGTTTATAATAATGTATTGCAAGCAAATAATAACATTATAGTCCTTGACATTTTATTAACATTTTTGTAAGCATACGTAGTACTCGTTTTCAGAGTCTTAATAATAATAAAGTGTCTGGTTATTTTCCTGACAGTAAATTACAGAAACTACTTTTTGGTTATTTTTGTTTTATTATTATTGTTAGTTTTTTATGCAAGAGAGTGAGAGCGGAAAAAAGAAATAGTATAATTTCTTTTGTTACCTTTTTATTTACCGACGACCATGTTTATTTTAATTTTTTGTTTATTTCGTTTTTCTGTTATATATTTTTGAAAAAGTTGTTAAATAGCTATTCGTTATATGAATTCATACGGAAGTCTATTTTGTAATATAGAGAGAATGTGTTTATATACAATATTCTTCATATATGATTTTGTTATTATAGACTGGAATGCATTATGAAGACAAGGAAAAAATTAAAGCTTATTTTTTAATGTTGGAGAATTTATACGTTAAGTTCAGATTTAAAGAAAATTTCCTTCTCAATTTCTCAAAAATTAATTATTAATTATTTTCGCACAAGAACAAAATAATGAGAGGAGATATAAGATCAAAAACTAAACACACACTTGCACTATTTATTAATTTCACTTATTCATTTGAGAAGTAGGAATTAACAAGGAATATAATAGAGAGTCAATTTGTTAACAGATATTTTTTCTTTATACAGGCTATTTTTTAATGAGCTGGCAAATAATTTGATGGAAGGTTCTGGCAAATAAAATTTCGCATGAAATTGAAAATAATTTCATAGATTCTGTGAAATAATTCAGGGATTCCGAAATTACAATCGTTTATTATATGAAGAAAAAATTTGGCACCTATTTTTTGTTAGCACCTTTTCCTTACACAAATATTTAGTGAAAATTGATCAAAGAATCATCTGTGATATTATTTTTGCCTTCTTATGTGATACACCCTGTATGATGAGGTTATAAAGCTTATCTAAAAGGAGAGCTTGTTTTTCAAGAATATTTTTGACAGAAAACTGGTCTAATGAACGAACACTTATAGACTTTCACATTAAGGCAAATCTGTACTCTTACATTCTTGAGAATATTCACATTCTAAGTCACAATGGGTGTGACATCATTACAGATACGTAGAACTTGAATATTTACAAGGAACTTATTATAAGCATAATATAAGAGTAATATTATAATAGGTGAAACTAACATCAGAATAGAGTTTCGGTTCATTCAATTGTTGAGGTGATTTTTACTTTAAAAATTTTAAGAAATTAAGTTTTGTCTTAATTAATATTAGCTGCGTTAGCAATTTGATATGGATCAAACCCTATATTAAATACTTAAAATCTGAATAAATTCAAAAATTAATTCTATTAAATTTGAACTTTTTAATAAAATAATTTATTAAAATCATTTTCTTTAATAACAAATTTTTTCTCTTTAGAAATCAATAAAATTGTATCCTTTAATAACAAAAGGATCAGAGTAGTTTTACGAGTATTGAAAATTTTTTTGTTAAATAATTTAAACTTAAGTGCTTTTATCATACAAAATGCTTTTTATTTTTTGATATTATTAATCTATATTCAAAAATTTACTATTTTTTAATAAAATAATATTACTATTATTTTTTTAATTAATTTATTTTCTTATAACTAGAACTTAAATTGTATGTGATATTATAATAGAACTTTTCACGTTTATCGTTTGTTATTATTTTAGTTTTATAATATAAGAGTTATAATTCATAAACTATTCTATAAAAGTTCTATTCGAGAAGTTAAAAACAAAAACTTTGGACAAAATTAAGTTACCGATTGTATGTACATTATAATATAGAGAACGAACAAAATTTAAATATTTTGTTTGTATAAGGCACACCATAACTTTTATATCTATTTGAATTTCTTAATATTTAAAGAAAAATCTTCTTATACAAATTTAATAGCTATATAAGTGCACAGTATTTAACTACTATATACGTCATACATAATATTATTTTGTATACAAATATACAGTGATGAGTAAAAATTTTGGTATATTTTAAAGCAAAACAAAAACAAAAATTTATTGTTAAAAAAAAGTAAGTGCAGAAAAAACTACTCTACTTCTTGGTTAATGAAATAAAAACCCTGTCATCAGAAACTAAAAAGAATTTCATAAAAGCATTATAAATAACACTTGGTCCTGTTGCAATTTCAAAATATTTCAAAATAATCGATGGTTCTCAGAAAGTACCTTCAATGATTGCCATTAATAAAATTGTAACAACACCATTTATAATTAAGAATTTCAATTTGCTAGACTTTGATGAACTAATCAATAATTGCCTTAAAAATTAAAAGTATTATCATAGATGGAAGGCTTGTAATTATTTTATTACAGCAGATGACTTTTATTATTTATTTTATTATGGATAAACAGCGTTAAATTATTATAGTTTCCATTTATTTGAATTAGGTTTTTAAGACATGAATTTCAATACCAAACAGTGTTGTATTTCATTTCCAAATTATTCTGGGGAATTTAAATAATTCATTAAAAATTATGGCTTAGTGAAAACTAATATTAAAACACATTTTCATGCTTAGTTTTGGATCTTTTCAATTAATTTAACGCTAATATTTTCGTTTAACAGTGTTGAATTATTGATTTATCAATCTTGTTAAATACAGTCCCTTTTACTGTCACCTTCAAAGTGATCAACTTTTGGCAAAGACTGTATGTAGTATCAAAAATAACATTACTATGCTCTCTATAAACTTTAATATAACACTTTTGTATAAGTACAGGTGAAGAAACAGAAAAATATAAAAATTATAACAAAACACAGTAAAAAAAAACGCTCACCTTTTCTTTTAAAATATTCTGTGTGCAAAATATACTTATATACTACGTATATGAAAAGAACATTTTGGTTCCTTAGACATACATTACTTTACTATAATATGTATATACATACATGTACGTAATTTGGTTTATAAAGTCTTAAAAATTTTTAAGTCCTTTATCGGAAAATGAAAGACTTAAAAATTCATAAATCTTTTCTTTTTTTTTTGCTGTTTTTTTTTTTCATTATTTTTGTTTGTTGCCTTTGTTTCTTCTTTTTTTTTTTTAATTTCCATTGTTTTCTTCTTAAAACTATTTAAGTATTAAATTTCCATGACTTTCCATTTGAGTTAAAATAAATATAATAAAAACAATGTAATGTTTATATATGGTGTAGTAGAAAACGGGAGCAGTGACGTCCACTAAAGGATTTTAAGGAAAGGTGGGTTAAATAAACGCAAAATTATTGTACTGTAAGGTTAAATTATAAAAATTATTGTAGTTTTACTGTCTTAAACAAAATACCCTGCAATTGAATATTAAGGGGCTTATTTTATGGATCTTAAGAAACAAATCATAAATGTTAGTAGTGATGCTGGTCCTAAATCTACAATGGTAATGATAAAAAAAATTTCGTAAAATATTAGAAACCACTGGGCACAAAAACCAATTTATAGAAATGGTTTGCGTCCATGATAAATTTTTTTCGCGTTTTCGAGTTAAATATAATTATTATTATAAGAGACAAAAGGTCGAAAGCGGATTTTTGAAAATTTAATAATATTTTGCTCAATAAGAAAAAATTTTTAAAATATTCAAATGTAGGCAAATGTGAATCGATGTCATGGGGAATTTCACTTAGAATTAAGCTCACTTCTTAATTTACTTATGTTTAACTGTATTTATAGATTGCGTAATATTCTAATTGTTACAAAATTTTATCATGTACCAGTTATGCCATTACGTTCCTTTTATCTCCTTCCATTTTCTAAATATATAAGACGTTCATGTTCATTTTTCTATTATATGCAAGGATTTATATATATTTTTTACATGAATGTCTCGAACAGACCTTCTTAGATTTCAGTAATATCCTTAATATTTTTGTTATTCTTCATTTTTAAGTTCTCTATTTTTTTTTCTGTTGCTTTTCTTCTATTTTATTTTATTATTATTTTCCAGAAAATAAACAAAAAGGGGGGATCTCAAAGTAGTACGTAAGTAATGTACAAAACAATAGCATGAACAACAAGAGGAACAGCAACAAAAATAACTACAGTGTAGCAACAAGGACAAGTAAACTTAAATGTTACTTTATTGTTACTTTCTTCAGGTCAGAATGAGAAAAAAATTTTGTTTGTTCTTTTTTATTTTGTTTTTCTTTTCTAAAGGAAACTTTGTTTTTAGTTTTTCATTTTAATAAATCTTTATTTTTTTTTTTTTTGTTGTTTAAATGAAAAGGATGGTATTTGTATTTTTTTTTTTTTCGAGGAAAAACTTTATTTTTTTAAGATGTTCATAAATAATAAAGATTATATAAAGTTGTTTACATAAACGCGTTTATAGGTCATATAGAAGAGCAAAAAGATTTGATGATGAAAGTGAAAAATGTTTATAAAAATTTTTTTTGGAAAAACAAATAAGTATAAACGGAAACGTGTATATGTAAATGTAAGAGAGGATTTAAGCGGTAAAGTTAATAAATATAGTTTTGTCTTTTGTATGTACAAAAAATAATAGTAAAATTCGCGGTTAAATCAACATAGAATAAGCGATTCATACATAGTTTATTATCGATTAAATTATTGAGCACAGACAACCGAGTTTAAGTATAAATATTTAAAAGACTATGCAGAGAGCATAAACAATTTTCATTATTTAGCCAGGATACGTAAAACTATTTGAATTGTACTTATGTACATTTTTTTGGGAATTTTTTTAATGAAACATTTGATATTAATGATAAATAATGTTGGGTCGAACCAATGGTTTGCAAAGTAGTACATTACCATTCAAAAAATCAAAATATTTCTTTTAAAAACAATCAATTCCGTTATTTGAAATTACTTTCATTCATATACAAAAATATTTAAAAAATTGCATACATCTAGGATGTGGAAAAAAAAAATTGTAAGAAGCGTAAACATAATATTGTTTGAATTAAAGGGTTAATTGCATGACATAAGAAAAACAATTGTAGTTTTTGGAAGTATGGCATGTACCGTTAGCTTTCTGCATTTATAAAAATTTTGAAAGCCTTACAGTTCCGGAAATATATCGCTACCATTAATTATATAATAATGATGCCAAAAATTCAAATTTCACAAATTTCGAAAGGCGATAACTTCAGAGGGGAAAAAAATGTTCTTCAAACAAAATGAGCTATTTATTAGTTGTTGAAATTTGAATCTTAAATTTTTGTCTTTATTTGTGTTTGGAAATTTTAGTCTATTTTTGTTTAGTTCTGAATAAAAATAATTTAATAAATTAATTTTCTGACGACTCAATTTTGGGGACAAACTGTCATTAGATTAAATTCTCCTGTCAGGATATAAGGTTTGGCTAATACTATGGCAATACCGTCCATATGGAATTCTAATCAGGAAAATTTATAAGGAATTATAATATTGCACATTATTACAATATTATTAAACAATTACTTTCTATCTTATAAATAAATCAGTTCTAATATACGAGTAGTAGTTAATCTATCACATAGTAATCATATACTAATAATTAATAAAGCTGTCCTGTCACATGTCCTCATTTTCAAAATTTGAATTTTTAATACTCGAACTGAAAGACTATTACTGAATCAGTAAACGGCATTAAATAAATTTGTTTATACTTATAACAATCTATGCATACTTTCCTTTACGCAAATTTAATTGTGAGTTGAATACTGCTGGCTACATTGCCAAATGTAAGATGATAGGTATTCAAACTTTTTAATATATGTAGGTGTAATGTTGCGTCAGTTACGTTCTCATGTGATATTTTATTGGCAAGATTGAAGTTATTGCCCTTTTATTTTAATTTTTTATATCTACCGACTCTCACAGAAATAATCGTAATTTTTCGGAGATTACAGCAAAATCTCAGTGCTTGTATTTTAATTATTGTGCTTCTCAAATTGATTTCCATTATAGTAGTGAGAAATTTTGAAATGAGATCATCAAAGTTTTTGATTAAATTGTAGTAACTATGTATGTTTCTAGTTATAAATTAGTTTTTATCGTATTTGTAAATCTGTAAAGAATATTTCGCAGTAAATTCCAGTAAATTTTCATGGTAATAAGTATGGTATGGTATTAAATTTAAAATTATTATGTGCTATACTTTAACATTCACGTTATTTCCTTAGCATTAATATAATATTAAAAATTTCTTTAAAAATCTTTTAAAAGAGTTTTCTTGGAATTTTTTGTATAATGCAATCATTATAATATTTCCCGTTTCATTTAAATTTTTTAAATAAAATAATTAAGTTTTGTACGATATTTTAATCATTTGAAATTATTTGAAGTAGATATGTAAATCTACCATTTAAATTTATGTTATAGGAAGTGTAGAATAATTGTATGTTCCAAATGAATCTTACTGATTATACAATAGAAGATTATACAACATTAAAATGAAGAAAATTATTTTTCCTTTAAGAACTACTTTTACCTTTTCAATTTTATAACTTTAGAATTTTAATAATGAAAATGCAGTATAGGAAAAATATGTATAATTTTTAATGTATAATATAAAAATAAATAAAATTTTGTTTGTAATACAAGAAAATATTTTTAAATTTTAACATTTTTCCATTTTAACTTTTCTTTTTAAAAAAATTTTTTTTTTAATAATAATTATTCTCTTTTAATAATTATGTATACAGAATGAAATTGTGTGTTTGAAATATTTTTCTTAAAATAATTTTCAATTTTCATATTACAAAAATTATCTATATAAAGTCTTCCATTCAATTAATTATATAGGGCACAGATTATTACAATATTTATAGTTGAATGTACTTGGCTATAAATGAAAGTAATATGTGAATATTTTCATATACGTAATTCCAAGGACTGGATCTGCAAACTACCTATTATCCTTTTTTATTATACTTATATTTAAGAAGCTCACAAATCAGTGGTGTAGTGCACAACCAATCTTAATAGTAAATTTTTGAAAATGCATTATTTTTACACCAAACATTAATTTTGAACGGCCCTCTTTGTGTGATATAGGTATCAGTTACGCATGTATATTAGTTTTCAAGATCAGGGTGGCCCAAGTAGATTAAGTACGAGGTTGTAGTAGCAAAAAAAGGCTTAGTGCATTGTTAACATTTTTAATACAAAAAATGATATAGTGATGAAACACAAATATGCTAAGCATATCAGATTGTTTTAGCAATTTTAATACTTTTAAATAAGGATACTAATAAAGGATAAAAATTTAACTATGCACTATGCAGCACTATTCTAATTAACAGGTTTCTTTTCACAAATTTGCCAACTTTCAAATTGCTCCACTGCAAAATAATTTTTGAATTTGCTACTTAGCATATTCGTGAGCTTCACCATCGACATATGCAAAAATTCAAATAAAATTTTATGTTTTACTTAGGTAATAATAATATTATTATTATAACCTATTTATAAAATATAATTTCTGATTTTACGTTTTCAAAATAATATTTACAAACATGCAAAATAAAACTTACAAAATATTATAAAAATAATAATACTTTTCCAATGCGAGTATAGATATTATGGGTTTTTAAAGAGAAACGAACATTATTTGCATAATTCTAAAGAATAAAAAAATACGTAAGAATATAAATTTCCATAATAATTATTAAAATTTCGCGATTCAAAGAAATTATAAAAATATTGGTATATTTCTTAAAATTTTCTATTTAAATATTTTTCTTATATATTCCTGTGCCCTACTTCAATTATAATAATATAATTATTGTTTATACACAATAAGTGAGTGTATAATATTATTAAAGAATATTTTAATAATAGAACCTGATTTTATCCTACTATAACCCCTTTAATATATTATTAAATTACTTGTGATACCATTAATATGCTGAAAAATTAAATTTCTTACAACAATATTTATTGTATTTGCAGAATTCGGGTGATTTAAAATTAAATGTTATTGAAATTCGACATTGCGTTTTTGATATTATTGTTCTTGTTCTATCGAAGTGGATTTTGTAGACAACTGTATTGGAAGCGAATCGCCAGAATGCAAATAAGAATATATTAAATATAATAAAACCGGTACCTTGACAGGACATTGTAGGTTTAGGGGTCACCTTAGGAGACTAAGCCTAAAAAGTGAAAGCGTTTGCAAGAAACCAATACAAGTTTTGTAATTGTATAGAAAATAAATTTAATAATTTTCATTGGTTTTATTCACCTCATAAAATTCACAATATTTTATTTGAAATCTGAAAGTCCTTAAAAATGATTTAGAAAGAAAATTTATTTTGTAAATTATTTTACTTAGTATTTTGATCATAACCATCTATAACAAAATATTTTATTTAATTATTTTAAAATTTTATTTTTGTTCATTGTTAGATTGAAAAATTTAAAAAAATATTATTCTTCAGCAAGTACAATCTGCATTCAATAATAACCATCATGTTTGAAGCAGATTTTCCAATAAATTCAAAATATAAAATTGTCTTAAACACCACTTTTTCTAAAAATATTTCATAGATTATTCTACATTATTTTTCCAAATAAAATTTTTTAAAATTTTCAAATGAAAATTTTTTTATTTTTATGTTGCAAATAAATACAGCCTTAATTAATAATGTGAAATGTTGGAAAACCAGGAATAGAAAATTTTAAAACAAAAATTTTTTTAAACATTTTAAAGAAAACAATGTTGTACATACACATAAGCTTTGCGTAAGTGTTTAAAAAATTTATTTTTAAATATTTTCTACAGATTCTTAAACAAAATTTATTTTTTTTCCAAAATTCAAAAGAAAATATTAAAAGTTTTCTTCATATAAAAATATTTTGTTGTATGAATTCTTGATCTCTTTATTAAAAAAAAAGAAAAAAAAAATTAAATTTTATGGTTTTTAGGGTAGAAACATAGTAGGTGGTACAATCTGGGATTTAAGATTTCTGATATAAATGAAAAATAAAAAAAAAAGATAAAATTTCCATTTTACATCCTTGCTTATTTCAAAGTCATACGGTATGAATTTTTGTTTTTGCATTTGAATTCTTAAATTTTTATTTTTTAAAAAATTTTTTTAATTCAAAATCAAATTTTGGAAAAAAAAAAAAAAAAAACAATTTTTAACTTTTCCTACTTTACCTACTTTTTGTTTTTTTTAATTTTTCAATTTAAAATTTTTTGTTGAAGAAAAAAAGTATTGAAATTTTCCTTATAAATTGCACTTTAATTAAATTACTCGGTTTGTGTCTATGCTTCTATCTATATCAACGTAATATGCACCAATTGTGTACATCCGCATGTAGATATGTGAGGTTTTTTAGTGTTTTTTTTTACTATAGGTCAAAAATATTTATAAAATACTAATGAATAGATTTGTTTCTATGATTTGGAAGAGTATTGATAGTGAATCAAAATTTTTAAGGACAATAAGAAGAAAAGTGATGAGTTTTTATTGAAAATTGTTTGAACACTTGCAATAAGCACTTCAAAATTTTAAAAATTAGAGGGAGACTTCTATGGTTTTATTATCACTTTCTTTATGAAAAAGAAAATAGTTTGATATCATCAAATCAAAGCACATCTTGGTATATACGTAACAAATACATTTCTTATACCAGAGCTGCCTTTCCAGTCGATTCTGACACAAATTTTTTGTACATTTTTTTTTCCATACAGAATTTTCTGTTAATAGGATATAATAAGTTATGGCAAAGTTAATACCTGATCTTCCAAAATAATATTGTCATTATTATTACTCTAATTAAATATCAAGATCAAGAACAAATAAATTCTTTTGCCAGAATTTCTAACAAATATGCAATATTTATGGTGATTAAAAAAGAGTGTCAAACCTAGAAATGCATAAAATTACTTAACTGCGGTTTAAAAATTACTAAATTTCTTGTTTCGTAAAATCAAACTACAAGTATTTTGCTTGAATGTTGTTTCTTAATACAGAAGGTAGCACAGCTATTTCATATTAATTCAATAAAATAATTTTTGAAATTCTCAAATATTCGTTTGTTAAAAATTATTCGTACAATTCCAATATTTCTCGTACCAGCCAGAATATGAGAAAGCACATTTCAACTACTTAATCCTTCGACGACGAAATGAAATTTTAAAATTTTTTTGCCAAGGATCAATAAGAGAACAATATGTGCACAAGTTGCACTAACAAAATAATTTGTTTAGTCTTTGTCCTGAAACGGTAAATAACAGTAACACAAAGCAACTTTGATTACAAAAACTTTAATTTAAAAAAAAAAAAATTGCAGGCTTAATTTTCATTCTATCTTTAAATTTATGGTGTCTTTCGTTTACTTATTTTTTTACACAAATTATAATTTTTCTTTTTTTGTTTCTTGTGATCCTTTTTTCGATTTACGTAAGTTGTGTTTTACATTTAGGTCAATTCTATTAAACACTTTTTAAAATAAAAAAACAGAAAATTTCCTTTTGTTTTCATCTCTTCTAGAACAGATTTTCTCCATTTTTCTTTAATTAAAACTTATAATTGAATAAACAAAAAACTTTAAATGATGTTTTTTTTTGTAATTCGCCTCCTTTACCAACGTAATAAGTGAAAATTGAAATAGTAAAATAAGAAAAAAACAACATGAAGGAAAATTATCCAGAAAATTGCAAGAAAAATTAAGAAATTAAGACAAGAGAAAATAAAAGAAAAAAAGATAGTAATAAAAAAATAATGGAGGGGCAACAACACATAAAAGTACACCGAAATATAAGAGAGCGAACAAAAAATAGAACAAAATAACGTAGAAGAAGAGAAAATATTGTACCAAATCATTCTTATATAATTTTTTATCCCGGCCCAAAAATTCTCTGTTGCTTAAAAAACGTGATTAGAATCCAGACACATAATTTCATTGGGAGAGAATCCCTGAAGGATAAATTGCGAAAAAATAAGTTAGTTTTTTTAACATAACGTGAATGTATTCATGTGCATAAAATGTGTTTACACTATTTGAAAAAATAATTGTAATGGAATTGCAATTAAAATTGTTTTTATAGAACGTTGCTATTGAAGAAAACGATTTTATTTATTGTTACATTCAAATTCTGAGCCTATTACTTAAATTATTCTCTAAAAATTTGTATCCCGGCTAAATTCGTGTACTTTACGGTGACCGCTTCTTCACACTTCATTAGGAATTCGGATTAAATCAATTAAATTATTCTAGGATATAAACAAAATTTAAAGAAATCTGCTTTGAAAGAAAATGATTTGTTGTGATCCCATTTAAGTTCGAAGTCTCTACTGCGTCTTGTTTTTATAAATTTTCTCATTAAAGGATTAATTCTCATGATTCTAATATGAAATATATCCTATAATTTCCGTCTGGGAAATTGTTCACAATCTACGTAACACTTTATTTAGTTATTCGACTTTATTCAAATATGACTAGTTCCGCAACAGATGTCATTCCTTTAAAAGGATTAATATTGGAGTTTTGAATATTTTCAGCAGATGTGAGCTTTTTATCAATCAATCGGCCCAAAAATTTGTAATATAACTGTACACATACAAAAATACTGTACAGTTCAATACAATTTTCTGAGTTCATGTAAATTCAGAAGCAAAAAAAATAAAACGAATTCATATTGAAGTTTTAAATCTTTTCTTTGGAATTCCTAATGAAAGGATAATAAGTTTGAATTGAAAAAGAACTAGGTCAAATACAATAAAAAAAAAAAAGAGAAATTTTGTTTTTTACTATGTACATTAGATGTACATAGTAGGTATATACATACATATGTACATTAGGATATCCTTACAATTGCGATCATTTGTAAAGAAACTTTTATTGGAATTTTTTTTTGAAAAATTTAATACCACACACACTGTACATAATAATATTTTTAGTCAATTTTCTTTAACCAATTTTTTTTTGTTAAGAAAAGAATACAAGTTATTTAAAATTTATTGAACCAGAAACCAACCAGCTAACTATCTATACGAATATAAGGTACACGTAATTTTTGAACACAAAAAATTTTTTTTTTTGTAAGGATATTATGAAAATATTGGGGTTTTTTATTCCCCGAATGAAGAGAAAACGGAGCAACATTGAATTAAATTTGAAAATATAAAATGTGTGAGTTTCACACACAGCAAGAAAGATGCATTAAGATTTTTTTTTTTTTTAAATCTGATAGCATACACACATTTGTACATAATGTCAAATTAACTATAATATTGAGAAAGTTTAAAATTATTTGACTTGAAATTGAAAATTTTTAACATTGATTTACTTTGACAATATTAAAATGAAAACCGAGTATTACTAATAATATTGAAAAATTCAATATTCAAATAAGTTTTAACAAAAAAAAAAATTTGTTTTTTGAAAACAAGTTCTTGGGTGACAAAATAAATTTTTCCATATAGGTTAAACCTTAAAATTTAATCAAATTTCTTTTTTTAATTTTCATAAGCTTTGAAATATTGAAAATGAAAATTTTGGTTTGAATTTTGTTTTGGAAAGAAAATAAGGATCGTTGTTCTCTTCTCTGTTCGGATTAATTTCTATTTTCTTTAAGTCAAACAATTTAATTGACTAATAGAATTTAACGTGATAATTTTGAACACTTTGATATTTTGTTCATTTCAATGAGTGCCTCTGATAATTGCAGCAACCATGTCAAATTCCAAAATCAGTGTTAAGTACAAATCAGTGTTAATTCCCAAGGAATCATCTCAATTTTGAAGTTGGAATTAAATTCGTACTCGCTTAGTAGAGGCTCTCTTAACTTAGTGTTTTGCAGACAAAAACTTTTCTTCATGCCTCTGTAGCTCAGTTGGTAGAGCGTCCGCCTAGAAAGCGGTAGGTCACTGGTTCAAGTCCAGTTCGAGGAGAAAAATTTTTTAATTAATTTTTCTGTCTTTAACTCGTTCCTTTGATTACGTTATACATCTGTTCTGCAGTTGAAATTGCCATTAAGTTAAAAGCTTTTCTGTTTAACAATGAAAGGAGAAAATAAATTTTATATGATCTTGTTAGGGATTGGATCATATTATAATCTTCGTTTGTAGAACGATTTAACGATTACTATAATATTTTCCGGATATTTTACACACATATTTAATTTTTACGAACTGAATTTGATATAAAAATAATGCAACAATTTTCTTTGAAATTCTCAAAATTTTTTATAACTATTCAAGTTTTAAACAGATTTAAAGTGAAAATATCTATTTCCATCTTGTAATCCTTTCATTGCTTTAACTCAAAATTATAAAATCCTTCTTAACACCAAAGTGTATAACTCTTAATTTAATAATATTTTTAAGAAGTGCAAATTTTCTATTGTAATTTTTTTTCGCCTTTAATACGCAAATAACTACCTAACAGTTAACACTCATAATTCTTAACAAAAGAAAGTAATAATAAGATAAATTAACTGGAAAATAGATTCTTTTGGATGAAACTTTATAAAATTTTATTTATGTATTATTTTTTTCTTCTATCTTTTAAATGAAAACTTGGACTTTTTCCCAAAAAAAATTTTTTTTCTTATGAAAGGCTTTTTTTTCATGTTATACTATATTCATATATACTAAATGTATTTATTTTTTGATCATCATGATATTGTTATTCCCTTCATAACGATTGTTCCCTTCATAAGGATGTCGCGAGTTGATTGCCAGTCTTTTAATACACACAACTCTGTTAGATTGGAAAATTCAGTAACAACTCAACTTTGGTAAAATAAGAACATTTTTTTATAAACTGAAAATTTACAGAACTTACACTCAGATCTCGTATTTGTAAGACGTAGGGCCTCTTAAAACCTAAATCACTTATCAAATTAAAACTCACATTTCCCTAAATTATTCTTTTAGGAACATGCAATTTTTCAAAATAAATTGATTGTATTTTTTTAAAAATCTATACCTACTTAATACTCACTCAAAAAGAGTGAAAGTTTTTCTAGAGAAGGGGAAGAACAAGAAATTTTTTTCTTCATTTGAATATTACATTGCAAAATTTCATAATAGGAAGTAGACATCAACTCAGTTCTGATTTCAAAGAACCCTGTCAAACACAGAAGATTAGTAGAGTATGATCGTATGAAAATACACCATATCCTTTGGTAGATATCCAATTGCAAATGTGTTAAATCCTCTAAAAATATTTATTTTCGTAGTTTTAATGTTTATTTTAATGCTCTCCTTTTTAGTTTGTAACATTTTCGTGGAAAATTTAAAGAAAAATTATATAAGAATAATATTAATCTTTCTACACTATTAAGAACATGAGAAAATTTAGTTGAACTTTACAGAACACAAAAAATTTCAAAAGCTACTCAAAAAATGTTGAAATGTTTTAATATTTTTACAGTTTTGGTTTATGTAGACAATCGCATAAGACCCTCTTCTAGATAATAAAAAGGAGGTTGGAACTAGAGTAGTAATTAGACAGTAATAAGTGATTTTCAATTTTGAATTTTTAATGCATTTTTCTAAGACTTCGATATAGGCTTAGAAACTGAAATCATTATTCAAATTAGTTAAAATATTTTTGTACAAATCCATAATTTTCTTATAACTACATTTAAAATTGCAAGTATAATTTTACTTTTAACTCTAATTAAATCAATTTACAATAAAATCAGTTGATTTAGTTCAAACACTCTACATACAGATTTTATATTTCTCCTATCAATACCCCACATTGTGCATCTGCGTTCATTATTAATAATAAGCACTTACAAGAATAATAATATTTTCGTTCTTTAGTAAATGATGTAATCAGAAGTTTCACCTCTATTTAAAAAAAAATATCAAGATCATTAATTGCAAAAATATAATAATGAAAATACAATTTTACAGTGCTGTTATAAGGTTACGACGACGTCACAAAAAAAAAAAAATACCTTACAAAATTTTTTCCTTGTTTTTAATTAAATTGCATTTTTCAGATGTTGGTTTTATTTCTGAAATTTTAAACATTAAGATTTTTTATTTTCATTATCCTTTTATTCCTGTTAGCTATATTATATACGGAAACCTATAAGAATTTTATTAAGTAAAATAATGTAAAAGCAAACGTAAACTACATTATAGCTGTAATACTGAAAAAACATTACGAGAAAATGAGGAAAAAAAAATATAAAAACTTAATTTAAGATAATTAAAATTTTCAAGGAAGCAAGGAAGGATAATTCAACAACAAAAGAAAAATGAAGAAAAAATAATTTTGTCGTATAGTATTTATACAACATTACAAAACTTAATAATAACAAATCAAGGAATTAAAATGAATTCATGGAAACTAAAATAAAAAGTTATGAGAACTAGAAACTAGATATGCTCAGCAAAAGTAAGTAAATGAATTTAGAAACACAACTTGAATTAAGTTTTTCCATAGTTTAAATTGAAGAAGTGTAAATTTATTAACAGGATTAAAATAATATTTATAGAGTATGTAAGATTTACAATAGAAAATAAAACGCAGGGTTAATGATAATAAATGAAATTTCAAAAAAATCCACATTGAAACTTAAGTGTCGTACAATTAGAAAAAACGTTTGAGAATGCAAGCATTCAGGCTAATAATGTTTTAGACACGCATATTCTACTATAAGAATATATCTGAGCATACTCAGAATATATCTGAGTAGACACTATGAGAATTATCTTCAGGGCATCCTTTAAAATAAAGAAATAAATATTCAATGAAAAATGAACATTTCATTCTCTTAACTAAAATATTGAAGTTCTTCAGCTTAATTCTTTTGAATAATCTCTAAATCTGAACATCAATAAATAATTTTGTATACATAAGGCGTAGTAAATAATATAAAATATAGCAAAATCTTCCGATGAATATGCAAAATAATCAATGAAAATTTTCGTATCCTTCCTCAATTTATTGTTAAACTAATTTTAAATTTTGTTTCAAAATAATTTTTATTTTTTGTGTTAAAATTTTAAAGATTTAGAATAAAATTTCAGTATAAATTCCAGCATCTCATTCCAAAATATTCTCTATTCCTTAATATTAAACAAATACCTTCAAAAATTTTACTTTAAATATTCGCACTCAAACATGGGAAAAAAAAAAATTTTATTTTTTTAATTTTCAACATGGCGACATCCTACATTTTTACTCCTTTTTTGTTTTTTTTTTTTTTATTATTTGTATAAAACATTAGCTTTTCGGTACCCGTATAGTCATCGAAAGAAAATTACAAATTAAATATACACTAGGGCATCAAAGAAAGGAACTTTTGAAAAAAAAAAAAAAGTATAATAAAATTTATAAAAATTCCATGGAAAGAAGTTGTATAGACAAAACTAAAATAGAATTTAAAAAAACAAAAAAACAAAAAAAAACATAATTTTTCTGTATCAATGGTCTCATTAAAAAAAACTCTGTCGATCGTTAACCCTTTCTTTTAATGACTAGACAAGTTTTTCTTAATATTAAGCACAAAATAAGAAAATACAAAAGGCATCCTTTGATTTTTGTTTTGTTCGTTTTTTGTTGTTTTGTTGTTTTTTTCCTCTCCTTTTCCTTATGTAACTTTCATTTTAAAATTACTAAATGTATTTTTTGAAGTTAAGAGCATAAAACAAAAAAAGAGAGAAGCAATAAAGAAAAAAATAACAGAAATTATCCTTGGAAGAGGATCAAAAAACAAGTTTTCCTTACAAGGTTTTCTTAAAACAACGAAAGTAACAAAGAGAAAACTAATTTTTCCATTATATTGAAAACTCACTCATTCGTTTTACTTAATAATAGTTAAGGTTTATGTAATATAAAAGTAAAAAATATAAAAATATAGAAAAGATTTTTACTAAAACGATTTCAATTAAAAAGAAATTCAAAAAAAAAAAGGAAAAACAAGAAAAAAAGGAAATTAATTTCTTTTTAATCCTTTGCTTTTATTTCACTTTATTTTATATAAATCGTCCTTATATAAAATTCTGCAGTTAAAAAAATATTTTCTTTTTATGATAATTATGTAACAGCACATTTATAAAATGTAAAAGAAAAAAATATTATTGATTTAGTTCAGCTTCTTAAATTGTTTACAACGAATAAATCATCCGGAATAATTTCTTTAATATTAATTTTAAATAATTTGGAACATAAAATTCAACTACTCAATTTATGGAGAGTTTTGAAATTCGAGCCCTTATGTTCTTATTCAACTACTTTCTTATTCAATAAATAATTTGTTGTTTATAATATTATATAATGTTCTTACATTCAAATAATATCACTTCCGCGTTTAACATAAATTTTAAAATCACACTACAAATCTCACTATAAAACAGTTAAGACAAATTAAAACAAATTTTTGAACAATCACTTCAGTATTATTAAAACACTTTAAGGAACCTAATTATAACAGCTCAATTGTGACTCTACGACTCTTCTACCTTAAATCTTTGACTTCGACACTGGACTCTTTGACTCTGTCTATCCGAATTCGACTTCTAGTCCTCTACACTTTGACATCGACTCCGATTTATAAATTGTAATTCAAACTCTTTAATTACAATTCCAGGCTGATTGCAAATTTAAACGCAAATATTTTAATTCTCAAATATAATATTTAAATTTTCCTTGTATAAATATGTAGGGCATCAAACATTTTTGATTAATTTTTTTTTTTTTTTCGCTAAATATTTTTTGTTTACTAACCTTGTTGGCATAGAGCTTTCAATTGACATCTCCATCTGGTTCTATTGTTGCCTATTTTATTAACTTAACCCCATATCAAACCTGGGCATTTATAGATTTGGGAGAAATTTTTCTCCAGCAAGAGGGCTTCCTTGATCCCAGAATAATTGGAATTCCGATCTGTCCTTGATAGATGTCCGATCAATTACCAGTTTTGATTTCGTATTTGCTTGTCCATACTTGATTCTCGCCATTAATTTTTCCAAAGCTCCTCATTGCTAATAATTTTCGATCAAAATATTCAGCAAATGATTCTGAGGCATTTATCGGTCAAGACTTATTTGCTGCATATAATACGTTCAAACATGTTGCATACTATTATTGTCGAACTCAAACATGTTTGATTCCTTTCTACAACACAATTTTACAAAATTTCTACTTAATCAATACTATGAATTTTTATAAAACTTTAAAATTATTTTATTATAATTATTATGTAAAATTATTTAATACACTATAAGAATTTCCACAACAATTCAGAAATTAATATTTGTATGAATAATATGTATGAGTAATTATGTATTTATTTGTCTTGAAATTATTTTCCGCATTATGACAAAACAAAAGATTTACAACATTTTCGTGTAATTCAAAATGTTTGTAATTGATTTCTTTAATTTAATGTTGCACAATAATTATTACTTATAATTCAATTGAAAATTTTATTGATGACATTTAATTACCATTATCTACAATATTACCTTTAATTAATATATTAAAGGTAATATTGCGGTTGAAAACTATAAAATTACATACATATATACATTTTGAAATAAATCTTAAATTTGGTTTCGTAACATAGTCGTAAATTAATTACATACAATATAAAATATTTCATTATAGTCCTTTTTCTTGTATACAGAGCACAATATTGAGTATAAATTTTATTAATGTAAGTGTATTCAAAAAAAATCATTTAAATCCTTTAATTTTTTGTAAAGGATAACATAATAATAAATATGAATTTTTATTTATTCTTTTCATTTCTCTATTATCGCTCACTTTTACAAAACAAGTGTATAAATACTAAAATAAAATTTTTAAGATATTTAATAAAAATTCTTTTAAAAATATTTTTATTTAATTTACATTGTAGATTTTTTATCCAAAATCAACCTACTGTTTTCCTTTGTATATGACGTGTTCTATACATAAACCTGATTCAAAAGGAATTTATTTTAATATTATGTTAGTACAAAGTTGTCCGTGTACGAGCAATATAACGTATATGTAAAAATGGAAATTCGTATAAATTTTCACCACAGAAACCAATGAAAACCAAAAGACAATTTCTTCCGAATTTTTTTCGTTTTCTTTTTTTGTGCAGTTTCAAAATTGTTTGTTTCTTTAAAATCCTATAATTGGTTTATTTATTTAACGAAAATAATTTACATTAATTTTATTTTTTGCTCTTTTATTTTGTATACGGAATTTTATAAAGTAAAATGTAGAACAACCACAATATACATAATATGTATGATAAGATATACGAAGTGAATAATATAAATACAATCTACATATTACAAACTTACATATTATATTTCGTATACCAATATTATTCCTCTGTTATTTTTTGTGAATTACTTTAAGTGTCATTAAACGCAAATATAAAACTTCATGGTTTTAATGTTTTTGAATACAAGGTCAACATGCATGACGTACATATTATGTAGTATGTTTATATCTTGTGTACATAATAATGTTTGTATGTAGTTTTTTTACATATGACGAAAAATTAATTTACAAAAAAAAAGAATTTTATTTCTCTTTTTTTCTTTCTTAATTTTTTTTTTTGGTTATTTTGCATTTTGAAATGTTCAAATATAAATAAATGGTATTTTGTTATACATATGTTACTATTATATGGGCTTAATGTTATACATTATAATTGTATAATATTACATGGTATATATAATATAATTGTGTGTATTAAAAATGATTGTATGTTTCAGTTAAAATAAATTAGAACATATGTTTAATATCCGTGAATAAAAGAAAAAAAAAATTTTTATTCACGGACTCAGTAATCGTATACCAGAACATTTTAAATATAATACGATCACATATTATCCAAAGCATCAGGATATTGAAAGAATGAATATAGTGAGAGAAAATAAAAAGGCTAAAAAATTTTCCTAAAATTAAAATGTGTGTGTAAAGCAAAAATTTTATGCGAATTTTTAAAATTTTAAAAAATTTTCTTATGAAATCTTAGAATCTCAATAATATTTCAATAATTAATTTTAAATATAATTCAAAAAAAATTATTTAGTTAAAAAATTATTTAAAAATAAATTTAATTACAAATATTTAATTATACTAAGGATTATATGGGTTACAAATAACCGAAAAATAAAAATGAAAAAAAAAATTCTAAAATAAAAAAATGAGATCGTAAAATTAATGTCCTTGTCCATGCTATGAATTTTTGTATATTATATACGGTAAAATATACATAATATTATAATATCGTATATTATATTACCGTATTAAGCATACCATATTAACATCAAATTACAAGGACATTAAATTTACTGATTTGTAACTAATATTCTAAATAAATTATTATGTATATACAATACATAATATACAATACACATATTGTATACATAATGCAAGTAATACGAAAGGAAAAAGCATATAAAAAAGAATAAGAATTCTTAAAATATTTTTATTATTTTAATAGTACAAAACACCAGCTATACTAAAAATGACTATAAAAATTTAAACTTTTCAGAAAAATATTGTGATTTTTCAAAATTAAATTTATTCGGGAAAATATTTATTGTACATAATAAATTTAAGAACAAAAATTTATTTTAAATTAAAAGTATTATTGAGAATTCTTGAGACTTTGTATTAAAAAGAAGTAGTGCGAAGAACGACGGGTCGTGGGTTTGTTTAAAAATTAAATTATATTTTTCCTTAATTTAAAAATTTTCCGGAAATTTCCTTTAAAATTTAAAATTACATTCCCGAGAAATTTCATAAATTTATTAGAAAAACTAATCATTGAATAACCAAACTCTAATGAAAATAAATTATATTTTGTTATAGTAGCGGGCTATCAGTTAAAATACTAAATCAACTGGGCTATCTAAATTTACTTTTAATAAGAAATGTTGCATACAAGAATACATGTAAGATGCAGAATAGACGTAATCAAAGGCAAAAGTAAAATCAGAAAAAATTTAAAAACAAAAATTTTGTTTTTGTTCTTCTCGAATTGGACTCGCTGTCTAGGTGGATGCTCTATCAACTGATCTACAAACGTATAAAAATATTGCCGACAAATATTGTTATTCATATTGCTTTATACTGTAATCTACATGATTACCAATAATAATTGTTTACATAGGATGCTACATGCAATCTTCTATTTGAAACACACAATCACAAGTACATGTGTAGGTATTGTGCTTACTACACTTGCGATATTACTAATTTTATAGTTTAAGTCATTCAACTAAGACTAAATTTCAACAAAACACATGGTTATAGCTAAGATGCTGGCAATATCTCAGAAATTCTTACATTCCTATTCTCAATTAAATTCGCTTATAATGTTTCACTCAATTTGCTTCAAAATTGCCACGAATAAATGCAATAATCAACACTATTTTTATTTGAAATTTTCTTAGAAAAATATTTAAATTAAAATTATTGTTAACTTATAGAATGAATTCTTAATTTAATGATGTCATTATTAAAATAACCTGGTATTTTAGAATTTAAATCTTAAAATTTCTATTGAAATTTGAATATTATTCCATCGTCCTTTCAATCCATTTTCATTTCATTTTCAATCATTATCAATTCTTTCACAAAAACATTGCATTTAAACAGAGCGGAAATCAATTTTCTTTGACTAACCAATATAATTAATTTTTACTATTACAATTTGTCTTTTAATTTACTATTCAAATTCTTATACATCTAGTGTTTTTTAAGGATAGTATCCTTTTTTTTTTGTGAGCAAAAGCAACAAATTTTACAGAGTTATGGTTCAAAGAAGTGACATTTTTCCCACTATTCTCTTTTAAAGGATTTTTTTTTTATTTTCAATTCTCCTTGACTAGTTTTTTTTTTGCACTTTTCTTTTTTTTGTGTAAATTTACTACTATTTTATCGTTTTCTTTTTACTTTTGATCACCTTAGGAAGTATTAAAAACTTTCTTTACTTAGCTGTTTGCCATATCTGTTTTCCAAACAAAAAAAAATTTTATAAAATCTTCTTGTTGGTAGCATGGTGTCTGTACGATTATTCAATGGAAATTGCTCGTATATTTATAAAAGTTTAAGAAACGGCCAATGATATTGGCAGTATCGGAAATAAATAATTGAATTTGATTGAAATTTTTTTCCTTATTTATCACATACCGAATGGTATTTGAATTTATTGATTTAAATCTGCTTTAATCACAATATTAATAAATTGACGACTCTATTTCTAGTTGTCTAGTAGAAATTAATTACTGTAGTTGTAGACGGTTGTTACATGATAATTTGAAGTTTTAAAATTGCTTTCTCCAAGAAGTTTTTTATATATTTGAAATTTCTATATTAATATTAGGAGTCTCAATTTGTGTTGGATCTTTTAGCATTTGACTTGTTTCATAATATACAATGGCGAAACATAAATATGCTTTTGTGCAAACCATGTGTTTTGTTCAAATTTATTATTTTTTAATATTTCATTCCTTTATTTAATGACAGTTTTGCTTTTCTTTACAAAAACTATGAGCAAAACACAATGGGGAAGAAAAACATGAACAATTAAGCGGTTTTTCTATAATTCTATTTTTTCCTGAATTCTATATAAAAACGTGAAAATTTTCTCGTTTTCGTCTATCTGTTTGTTAACTAAAATGAAAAGTTTACATTATACTTTATTATTTTGTTAAGAAATTTGTTATGGTTTCAATGTATTTTGAGTTTATTAAGGAGAAAGCAAGATATTACGATAGGAATTTAATATTTGCTTGATTCTTTAATTTCCACACGAATTGAACACTATGAATTATAATGACTCATAAGTCACAAGACCCTTAAAACGAAATGTTCTATTCTACGTATCATTAATTTTCACTATGAACTTCTTTTCTTTGTAATGCAAATACCAGCACCATGCATATTAAAATATTCTTTTGGGACAAAGAAAATGAGATTGGCATTTAATTGAGAGGAAAACATTCTACATAACAGAAAACCGATTAAAATTTACAGTGGTTACTTGTAAACGTCAAATATAAAGAAAATATTACTTACCATTTGACTAAGACTACGTTTATTATAAAATGGAAAATATGTAAGTAATCGATATTAGTGGTTTCTTTGTGATAAGTGTTATTGATTGAAGTCATGTTTTTATACTTAACACTTTGAGATTTAGGTTTATTCAGCGTTTGTTTTCATAGTTAATTAGAAATTTACTATTTTACATGTGCTTATACTAAGCTGTCACTTTCATATTCTTGGAAAATCTATCTTAATAATATATCATTAGGTATGGTGAATATTTTTCTACCTTAAAATTGAATAATCAATGTGGTTTTATGAAATTGCAAGATTTAATGTTGAAAATTAACAGCGCGTCGATGTTTTTCATAAAATGTTTTATTCCTGTATTAAATCATCAATTTGGTTATTTTAAAAGCAGATTGCTAGGGAAATATAATATAATTCAGGGAAGCTTTGTAAGAAAAATTTAATTTTTTAATATTTTTTTGATTTTGTATTACAAAAGCTGATTGCAAAATTGGTGATATTAATAATTAAGAATTTTTGTTAAATGCTGTTTAATATGGTTTCAGAGATATAGACATAGTAAAAGATAAAGAGCTGCAGAAGTGATCATGTAAGATAAAACTACTTATTTAAAGAAAATTTGCAGTTAATCATAATAATTTAAAATTACAATGGTTTACTAATCTCCAAAAAAAGGATAACAAACGACATACTCTTAAGAACAATAACTTTGATTGAACGAAAAGAACGAGGTCGAATTATAATTGCAAATGTTTGCATAAACCTTAAAAAATAACAAGATATTCAGTATATAAATTTATAGCAAAAAAATATCGTAAAAGTTGAAAGCTTCCTGTATTGAGAATTTTGTTACGCTTAAAGCACATAATAGTTAAATCTTACTATGCCAAACGCATTCATAAACTACTTAAATAATACACAAATTGCTTTCCTGCTGAACCTAAAAAGTGTAACCGTATTTACGCAAGATATATAAATATGTACCTCATATCCATTTTATATCAAAATGGATTACACTATGGCACCGACGGCACAATTGTAAATCAATCATTCGTTGTCACTGTACACTTTCAGTTTTTTTTCAAAATCATAAAAAATTTCGTGATTTTTCGTTTATTTTGCAGTTCCTCTGTTATTCATAATATGAATTCATTATTAAAATTTTAATTACGGTCTAAATTTATATTAAAATCGGAATTGGATATAAAATAGCAGACATAATCTTCTACCATTTTATCTATTAATATTCTACTTAAAATCTCATTAAAAATTGGAAAATTCATACATGATAAATCCTTGTTAAGTTTGAACCTCTAATATCATATATACAACAAAAATAATTGGAATAAGTACATTCATATTAGCTACTTATGTTTTCTTAAAATATTATTTTCAAATCTTAGTAAATTATCGATCATAAATTATATTTTAAATTCGAAAAAACTATACATTCCTATCATGATTATTCCAGATTATTGTCAAATTATTGACTTTTACATTCTATAAGGCAAGTATATGTACTTATAATCAGTTTTTCATTTACAAAATTCTATACCTATAAATAATATTGCTATAAATTTGTTATAATACGGTGTTATTATATGAATTGCATATTATTAACTGAAAATAAATCATAAATTTATAATTTTCTTGTATAACAAATTTTTAATTTTAAATATATCAGCCTGAAAACAATAACGGGCACATAAAATTACTGGCAACAAAAAAAAAGCAAAAACAAGATAGAATCTATAATTTATGAAATTACAAATTTTGGCACATTTTCCAAAAATAGAATATTGCCATAAAATGTTTTGTTTCATTTTCATTCCATTTATACCATTAAATACACAAATATTACATAAATATGTATGTACACACATATAAAACAACAATATTAAACAAACAAGCATATTATTCATACAAAATATTTTTATTATATTTGTAATCTATATACACATACACATTCAAACATAATACAGGAATTCATAATAATTTTTAAGCAAAAACAAAAAAAAAAATTTTACTTTTTATGCATTGGGAATAACCAAAAACTTTCTTTTAATATATTTGCACACATACATCATGCATACATGTATACATATATTATTAATAGAGAACTGCAGGAGGGAAATAAATGAATAAAGGATATTTTTATAATGAGCACGAGAAATTTATTTTGTAAACAACCAATAAAATGAAACAAGAAATGAAAATATTTTTCTAACATAAATTGCAAAAATTGCTTAAGGACGACATATCGATTAGAGATAGGATTCGATATGTATGAGCACATTTTTATGTAGAAATAATATTATTACACATGTGTTGTTAGTATGTATGTGTGTATTTCTTGATTATGTATATGTTTATATTAACATTTAAAAAAAAAGTTATTTTCTGTCTATATGGCTATTTTATTTGTTCATCTTTAAAACGAAAAAGAGAAAAAGAAAATTTAGAAGCACAGAATAAGAAGAATTTAAATTACTGATGGTTTACGAGCCAAAATAGCTAAAGTAACAAATAAAAGGAAAATCAAAAATTACAAAAAAAAAATTGTACAGTCCTGGTTTGATAAATTGTTTAAAACTATGATTCTTACTATTATATTAAGATTTTCAATAGAACTAAGCTTCTCGAAACGATACTTCTCGATAGAATCCAAAAAAAAATAGGGTTGGTAGAGTGGCAAAAAGCTGTTAATTTGTACATAATTTGTATAAATTTGGTTAGGCTAGCTTAATGAGTTTTTTAATTATCCCTGGAGCAGAGAATCGAGGGGATATATTTACCTATAATTCGACTTAAAATTTGACAGAGAGCAGGATGTTTATGACTCAGACATCTAATTTTTAGAGATACTGAAGGGATTAGTAAAATAAATTTTATAAATTATTCTGATATCCTTTTTTTTCATTTTCTAGCAAATTTCCAAAAGCAAATTGAAAAAAATTGAAAAAAAAAGTAAGAATACAATGAAGCATATGGAATAAATTTTGGCAGAATGTCAATAGCGCCATATTTCAGCTATGTAAAACTATAAAATGTTCTAAATAATTCAGATTTAAATTAATTTTCAAAAATTCTAATTAGCAAATTATTATTGAATTAATTGAAATTTGAAAATAATTTACGATATTGAGAGCGAGCCTAAGGGCAATTAAAGTTTTTCTTTGAATAATTTCAATATTTTAAAAAAATTATGCTTGTTCTACTTATTATGACTTTACTGTATATTTTTAAAAAAAAATCCCTTTTAAGTTCTTACTCTATTTGTTTTGTAAAATCGGTAAGATAAAACGATTTAAGTGAACAGGAAAAAACAGAAACAAAATGACCTATTATTATTATTTTGTATACAATGTCCTTGCCCATATCTTCTTATTTTCTCATACATACAAATATATCATCGATTTTATAATAATGTATAATATAGACGTATCTTGGTATATTGGTAGATATTGAGATTTAGATAAGCATAATCAAAATATAGTTAAGGGTATTATTTTAAATAGATGTAGATATTTCCATAACTATATACATAACGTTTTACATTTAAAACTATTATACAAAATGTACAGTACAACTTTAGTGTGTAAATATAAGAATAATATTGAGCTCATATCAATATTGGTTTTGTGCCAGAAAAATATTACATTATATAGATTTTTATTGTATATTACTACAAGCAGTCAGTTTTTTTCTAAGTGTCCTATAATGAAAATAAATATTTTTAATTTATGACAGATTCATTTTAGTAGTATTCAACAGAATAAACTTATATTGTATATCTACATTGTAAAGTATCATTAAAATTGCCTAAGAAATTCATAAAAATTGAAAATATGCTTACCTATACCGATATGTATTGTGAAAACTTTTGGAGTTTGTAAGTTTGTTGTTCGTTGTACCAATTACTGCGCAAGTATAAACAATTTTGCTTTTTTAAAATTTTATGGTGATAATATAAGAAGCTAAAGATTATTTCAACTAACAATCTCAACTGATTAAAATTATGCATTTTTTATCAATATTAAAGAGTTCAATATATTCCAAAGAATGTAACAGCCTTAACGTTAGCCTTAATATTTCATTAACCTCTTGATGCATAACAATTCCAGCTACGTCAATCTGCAAAAGGCAGTAGTTGAAATGAGCTGTAACGCTCATTTATTTCGATAGATGGCTCAATATTTTCATGTGTAAGAAAATTATTCTACAAAATAATGTTCCAATTAGAAACCACAATCTAGTTAATATTTTCAGTTACTCTTGAACAATATTTTAATGACATTGAAAAATAATTTTAATTGCTGTTATTCGGTTTGAACTACATTAAAAAGTACTTTGAATTGAGGAAATTTTTTTAAGTAATCACTTTTCTTTCCAAGTGAATTCTTTCCAAAATCGTGGAACCAACAAAATATTTTTTTCGCCCTTAGCAATACTTGAACTTTTTCTTCTTTTTAGTTTTTTATTTTTATAAAATTGTCAAACCTGTTGTTAATGAATTTGAATTACCACCGGAAGCGATTGTCTACCTTTGTAAACATTTTCTTAAAAAAAGAAATGTTTCTATTTTTTCTTTTACATTACGTGAGACAAACATTGTTGTAGAAAAAAATGGAACATGCAATACACAAAGTGTCAATTTGTGTTTTTTAGTAAATAAATGTGAATATTCTCTAGAGAGAGAGAGAGAGATCGCAAAGTAAAAAAAAAATAAAAAAAATAAACCTTTTTAGCTAAAAAACTTTTTTAATTAAAATCTAGGTAAAATATTTGTTGAAGAAAAACTCTTTAAAATATTGAGTTACTTAAGTAATAAAATAAGAATTATGAGAAAATTTCACTGAGAGTTATGAGAAAGTGAAGAATATTATTGAGAAATTTATGAAAAACAAGGGAGGCTGGCGAGCAAATAAATTTTTTATCAGTTAATTTTTTAGCAAAATTTAATAACTCTCCCATGTACCGGATATTTACTAATACAAAAATATGATTTTTCATTGAAAAAGTTAACAATTTCCATACTGTAAAATAATATATTATAATCCTGTTGTAAGGTATCCGATAAAGGATTATAAGATTTAATTTGCTTCTGACTGCATCGTATTCTTAATTACAAATTTTTGTGCCTTGTTCTTAATTCTGTTTTTGTGTTTTCATTAAAAAAGCAGTTTTCTAGAAGCGATTACTTTTATACAGGGTGTTTCAGCAAAAATTTAGAAGTCATATAGATACAATCGGGTAGACGGTTAAAATTCTTGTTCAGAACATTGTGTCAAATCGGAAAAATTTCGATGCTACAGGAATTTTTTTAAAAATTTGTCAAAACTAGAGATAGACAAACACCAAGTTTGTATTGCATTTAACGAAATGAATTTACAATTGTACGATTGTACGATTAATAATTAATTATCCAGATCCTCTGTTTTCAATTTAAAGCTACAAATTAAAGTTGTTTGAAAGAAGTTCGTAAAATTACATTCAAACATAACAATGAGATTTTCAATATTGTATTCGTAATATTTAAATTTTTTTTTTGCAATATTTTTTGAAATTTCTAAATAAATTTTTATAAAATTTCATACAAATTTTAATTATTAATCTATTTTCTTAAATTAATTTCAAATAAAGGGAATATTTTTTTTTTTTGTAAGTATATTTCAATAATTTGTACAATAATAAAAAAAATTTTCTACGAATTAGCTATAAAATAATTAATTATTAATTTTGCTTTTTGAATTTTGAATTTATGCATTTCTGAATTCTCGAATTTCTCTATAAAATAATATATATAGAAAGTTTTTTAATACAAAAATAATATTGAATATTCCTTTATAATGAAAATAATAATAGAAATATCTACGCAAGGCTGCATTATAATAATATTTTTAGAATATTTATTTTTAAAATAAATAATTATTGTAATTAAAAAAGGCTATCTCCGATAAAAACAATATTTTTTTATTAATATCCCATTAATAAATTTTCATGTACAAATAATATAACATGGTACGTACGCACGTTAAAAAATTTTTGTGACAATACCGTAAAAAAATATTCTACGTTTCCCATACAAGAATATGGTTGTTTTTAACCTATTAAAAATTTATGAAAATAATTTTAATTATTTTTGCGTTTAGAATTGAAAATGACAAAAAATTTATAGTTTTATTTAAATGATAATTAATTATCCTTTTTATTTTGTTTTTATTTTATTTTGTAAATATTGAATTTTTATGAATATAATGAACATAATGTATTTTAATAGGTTTCATTATTATAAAATAAAAATTCTTTCATTCAAAAACATTAATAATAATATGATGAAAGGCTTTGTATTATAAAAACAAAAACAAAAAAAATTAATGAAAAAATAACAAGGATGAAAAATTTTAATTTTTTTTTTGAAGAATTATTTTGAAAATAATAAAGCATAGCTATGACACAAAAGGATAATTATTTTAATACTCAATTGTGCATAAACAAAAATTAAACTTTTTTTTTTTAGTATAAAATATAAAAATATTTTGAAATTCTGTGTATTTTTTCAATTAAAATCTATTGGTAATTGGAAAAGTATAAAGGACATCCTTTATAAAATATAAAAATTATTATAGTAACCATAAATAATAGTGCCATTAAATTTTGTATTGAGATAGCGTTATTCAATTACCCTTTCTATAATAATTTATTATACAAGAGATTGAAGTCTTCTGGGCATTTTTATAGAAATTTTTATAGAAATAATAGAAAATGTATAGTTGTTACTTTTTTGAATTTTGGTAATAATTATATTTTGTGAAATATAATCTCTGGTTTTATTGATTCCTTTAAATTTGAACCATATTTGGTCTTTGATTTTGTGCAACATATAATATTACTCATATAAGTGTTTATTGTGCCTGAAATATTCATAGATACATATATGTATAATGTATGTAAATACAAAGAATATAAAAAAAATTACAAATTATCACAAAATTTTTTTTTTAAATTAAAATTATAAAAATTGTCAATTGTAAAATTGTAATTATATTTAAAAAAAAAACTAAATTTTAAATTCGCGATACTTTTGCACATTATGCAGTGTGGTTCGTCTAAGGTGTCAAATAATTTTAGGTATTATTCTTTGATCGATTCCCAGCAAAAATTTGTATGAGAAAAATATGGATTACTGGCAAAATGAGAGATAGACGAAAATGTTATATGGGATAAATTTTAAACCTCATTGTAGCGCAGTGAAAAAACTAAAAAAAAATAATAACAAAAGTTTTCGAGAAATTTCGAGTTTTGTAAAAAAAAAAATTAAACCCAAATTAAAAATTCTGACTTTGAAGAGCTGAATCTCGAAAATTATGGCTTAGTTGATCTAATATCCATAACTTTCGAAATTTATTATTTGTTAATTTCCTGTAAAGCAAGCCCCCGAAGCTATAACCGGTTATTTATATCCAGAACGAGTATATCTGCTTTTTGGAAATCGATCAAAGAATCATCTTTGGTAATTTTTATCAGTTTATGTGAAACACCCTGGCCCTCAATTTTATAATTCTCAAACAAATGATATTGGAATTTCATTTTTTACAATTATATTTTCTTTGTAATTTCAAATTATAATTTCCAAAAATTAATTATTAATATTGTTATAATTGTTAATTATTGTTAATTTAATCCTTTATTTTTTCCACAATATTTAATTAAAAATCAGAATTCCCATGTATTTAAAAGCAGGCTAATTTATTCGGTATGAAATTATTTTGAAATTTAATTATCAATAATATGACAAGAACATCATTTTATTCTGAAAATTTTTCTCGCTTGTCTCTTATGATTGAAGCTTAGCCGTACTCAAATAGAATTCGATGAATACTATACAGTACTATAATTTGATTATTGTCTAAGTCAAGTCTAATTAGATAATACACAAGGTGTTCTCCCATATTCAGTAGTTCAATGTGTATACTTATTATCTGGCAAAGTCTCTAAATCAAAACGCCTTTATTGAGTCCTTAATTTTCTTTCAAACTTTACTCATCAGCATCATTTTACTCATATTCATGGAAATCAATAAAAACATTAACAATATTAAACTTAATTTTTGTATATAGAAAATATTTTCCGATTTACCATATGTATATCATACCATACATGTAATTCTTAACATCCTTTAAGAAAAAAAAATATTATCATCACCTTAAACTTACTTTAACTTTAACTTAATTTTGTACATTCTATACGTTTATTTTACCAATCCCTTATACTCAATATCATTCACTAAAAGTACAAAAGATGTTTAACTTAATGTAAGAAAACTTAACTTAACTTAACTGGAGACAAAAAAAAAAAAAAAAATAAACATACTAAGCAAAATTTTTAAAAACTTTCCCTGCATCTAAATTTTCCTTACAAAATAGCTAAGTGACTAAAATATTATACTAAATTATAAACATGAATAGCAATATGATAAGGACCAAAAATATAACAGAAAAAAAAAACTATATAACACTATAAAAACTCATTTTTCAATTTTTCATATCATTTTCAGTCACCATCGTCGTCGTCCTTGCCATATCCTTTTCATTTGATATGCTTGTATTTTTATTTTTTCTTCAATGTTGTCGAATATTTTTCAAAAAAAAAAATTTTTTGTTTAAGTTTTGAAATATTGACTATAGCTATCACACATCCAATACTTATGGGATGAAAATATGAATATATTATAATAGCAAAAATAAAAGGCGAGTAAAGAAGGAAGAAAATTTTCTCCAATTTTGAATATTTTCAAAAAAAATATTGAAAATTATTATACCAATATACTAAATAATTGCAATGGAACTCTGAAAGAGTTGCTGAGGGATCAAATTATTTTTCAAGAATATTAAAGTATAAAGAAAATAATATTTTTAGTATTGATTGATATTGAATAAAAAATTATTGTACTTGTATTTCCGATGGAAATTTTTAAAATAAAATTCAGATAACAATAATGAGAACTCAATCAGTTAATTTTAATCCTTGAAAAACAGACACTTAATTATCTCATTTTAGAAATTCTAATTTATATCGTAAATATTTTTGACATAAGTACCCGAAATTTTTAATTGAAATTATGTGATACTTGAAATATTTTCAAAAAAATTTTTTTTTTTTTGATATTTTTCAAAACTACAACATAAATCAATTACAGTGAACAATATTTAATATAAAAAATACACACCTATATTATTTTAATTGATAGACGAAAGGGAATAAAATTTTTCTAATAATTTTTTAATATTTTCGTAAAATAAAAAGTAAAATAGAAACTAACAACAAAAATATAAACTCAAGTACCTTCCCTAATACATTATTTATGTATTTGAATTTTCACGCTCTAAAAAACTATTTCAATAAAAACATATAGAGGAAAAAATTTAAATACAAAGGGTTTGGATGGAAGGTACTAACAAAAAAAAAAAATTTTTTTTAAAAAAATTTTTCGCTTCTATTAAATTTTTTATTTTATTTTGAGGATTTTTGTTTACAGTTCTTTATTTATATAATAATTTTCAAAGCTCAAGTACCAATTCTAATTTGAAAAGCCCTTAAGTCACCTATATACAATTCGTGTTGTTTCTCATATTTTTGTATATTATATGAACAATATATTATATAAATAGTTTATATTATTGAAAATTCACACTTATATCAAAAACACTCTTGATTATTATTATACAAAATATTATGAAAATTTTTTTTTCAAGTGTTCAAACAGAGTAGTTTTAAATTATGACAACATTCTTCTATATTATTATGGTGTATAACAGTTTTTTTTTTTAGAAAACTAAAAATAACATCATGTAAAATAAATATGAATTAAGAAAAAAAGGGAAAAAATGGAATTAATTTTTGAAAATGACGCAGGAAATTGAATAAAATTATGATGGAAATTTAATATTTTTTTCATTCTAATATTTTGTAAATAATAATAATGAACTAGATTTTTAGATTTAAAACAATTTAATTTTAAATAATTTCGTTAAAAGGAAAATATTCTTTATTGTTTTGAATTTTTGCTCAGAAATATTTTAAAATTATTTCTATTTGCATACAGTGAGTATAACACATTAATCTTACTATAATGTATAACACAACTTGAACTTATTTTTATAAAAGTAGAATATAAGTTATTTACCCTATTCTTCTAATACGATTACAAGCAGGTTGTCGTGATATAAATTTAACACCTACTCGCTATATTGGTAGATTCCATTCCAATGTATCAGACTATAAGTGTTATTACAATTTGGTAGTGAAAGTTAGACATTTTGATTTTATTTAAAAATACAGAGTAGTAATACAATACCGTGACTTATTAAGATTTAATCATGCACCTCAATGGAGTTTAGGATCTTGTTATGAGTAAATGTTTTTATGTTTAAATCTTGTTATTATTAATTTTTATTATAAACGTAAGGTATTCAATACAATACTAAATATATAATATTCATTTATGAATTTACATGCTCATAATGAATTTATTTAAATAATTAACCTAAATATTTTAATGCTGTTTTTTATTTTTCCCAATATTTTTATTATACACATAGAAATTGTAATAACCTTCAAATACGTTATATTTCACGTATTTGCTGCAATAAAATAATAAGTACTTTTGCTTTCATTTTAAAACAAAAAAAAAAAAACATAAAATATATTCCTAATTTTTCTATAATTACAAATGAGAAAATTTAGGTCAAATACAGGAATAATTCATGTGAATTGTGAACTCTATATGCATTTTATGGAATATAGAACGTTGACATCATGAAACGGAAAAACTAATCCTTTTTCATTATTACAATAGAATACTTTTTATTTTTCTAACAGAAGCTAATTGTAATTATTATAATTTAGATAATAGATAAATAATTTTTTCTTTTGAGCTTTGTGTAGAATTATATTACTCGGGTTCATGTCCTTGAAATCCGTATTATATTTTTCAATTTTATTGAACTTTATTTTACAAATTTTTGAAGCGTAAAATATGAGGTAATTTTTTATTTTCTAAATAAATTTTTATTTATAACAAATTTTAATTAAAAATTCTGGTATTATTATTTTTTATTTACATTATGATTATTAGGCCTTTACCATTATGTTTTTCAGAGTTTCAATTTCCTGATCTATCTTCTGCCACATTGCCTCTTGTTTTCCTCCAACACATACTACAAAAAACCAGTCATTTTAAACTTTTAAACTCAGTATTATTGTATAGAAAACGTAAGTAACTCAATATTGTTTACACAAAACGTAAAAAAAAATCAAAATTGTTTACGTAAAACGTAAACAACTCAATTTTTTATTCACAAACACAAAAATTTCAATATCTTTCATTTAAAATTAAAAAAAACTTAACATTTTTATATGAAACCTAAATAACCAAATATTGTTTACATAAAATGTAAACAACTCATTGTTCTTACATAAAATGTAAAAAAAACTCAATTTTTTCATTGAAAACGGTAAAAATTTCAATATGTTTCAATTTAGAATTAAAAAACTTTAATTTTTATATAAAATGTAAACAACCTAAAATTTTTTACGCAAAAGGTAAAGAACTCATTATTCTTACATAAAACGTAAAAAAACTCAATTTTTTCATTAAAAACGGAAAAAATTTCAATATTTTCCATTTTGAATTAAAAAACTTAAAGTTTTTATTTAAAATGTAAGTAACCTAATATTGTTTACAAAAAAGGTAAACAACTCATTATTCTTACATAAAACGTAAAAAAACCGAATTTTTCCATTAAAAACGGTAAAAATTTCAATATTTTCCTTTTAGAATTAAAAAATTTAATATTTTTATATAAAACGTAAATAATCTAATATTGTTTACACAAAACGTAAACAATCCAATAATCTTTTCACAAAACGTAAAAAACTCAGCATTTTTATTATTTTGTGTAAAATCTTATAATTTTTATTAAAATTTAAAATATTCCATTCATAAAACGTAAACAATTCAATATTTTAAAATATAAGAACAAACCATAAAAATGATTATCCCCGGACCATAATTTTAATAAAACAATATTATTAAATTAATATTAATCAATAAATCTGTTGTGGTACATCATCAGCATTCTAATTTCAAAAGAAACGTTTTGCTATTTGTGAATTTTCTTATTTAATCTCTCCACTTTTTCTGATCATATTATGTACGTATGCATATTTTATGAAATAATATGCTAGAAGCATGAATTTGTAAATGAAAATAATTATTATAAACACTGCATAATAATTTTTTGAAGTGTTTGTAATTATTTTTAACCTTATACTCTATATACCTATAATCTTATACATATTATACATGATTTAATAATATAATTTAATAACTAAGTATGTATACAAGCTTATTATAATATTCAAACAAAACAAAATCATTCTCGTATATGTACACAGATTTTTCTACCTATGTATATACGCAAAGGAATCAATTTCACGTTGCCTTTTCATTCTAAATCATTTATTCTATATGTATAGCTAGTAATAGGAACTATGTACTTACTAGTATACTAGATTTATTTTAAATTAAAAATAATATTAAAAGCATTCAACAATTATTACTATTATCATAAAAGGCATAAGATCATCATATTCAGGAAACAACTATGTGTATGTGATGTGTTTAATTGTGATAATATATATTATTGTAAACGTTTACTTGTAACATATGTACATAGTATTACAGAGGAAGATTAAGTAATTTTAATAAAGGAACGATTATAATTGTAGTTGGAAGTCAAATAATAATATTACGTAAATGATGTATTGACAAAATAATCATGTTTAAATTTTATATGCATGTACGTACAATGGATTCCTTAAATAAATTTTAAGATTTGAAAAATTATTTCAAATTTATTGTTTTAAGTAATGCGTTCCTGCATAATTATAAAATTATAATACATATAGCAAGGTATACATTTGTTCTCGCAGGATAACCAGACGAATAACCAAAAGTATGAATAATAATTATGTTAGGACTATGTAAATGGATCGGTTGGTAAACTGATCTGCTATCAACTCATTGTCTATTTAATTATGAATCGTTAAACTGTTCCCCTCGTAAATTGAACGCTATTAAATTGATTCTAAGTGATTAGATTGGAATTAGAGTGAATTTGGGATCAGTTGATGAATTTAGTTTAACCCACACATTCTAATACAAACAATCTATATAGAAGTTAACCAGCATGGATTTACAGTACCAATAATTTCTTAAACTTCATTTATATATTGATATATGTATATGTAAGCGTAAATATGTGTTTCTTCACAATCACAATCTTTTATACAGCAATGTTATTTTGCTTCTTAAATAAACGTATATATTTACATATTATATATATAAATAATGTATATAGCAATTAATAAACTTTAATAATACATTATAATTGTTGACTTTATTCAATCATAGTGAAATTTTATAGTGACATCTGTATATAGTATAATGATTCAATTAACTGAGTAAAGTTTATTTAACACTTAAAAGCAATATACTCTTTTGAACAAATTATTATACACGTAAATGAATGTATATATATATATTTATGTATATACATATATTCTGAATTGCTATATTATTTTCATCAACATCATCATCATCAATATCATTAACATCATCATCATCATCATCATTATACTATTATCATTCAAAGAATATTCTTCTATAGCTATTAAAACTGCGATATCATCTGTTGTAAACTGTGCACCTCTTGTAAAATTGCTTTATATTATAATATTATTTTAGCTATACATATATATAAAAAAAATAAGAACATTAAGTGCATATCTAGCTATAATATTATAACATTAAGTATAAAAATCTAAAGGTACTTATATAAAACGTGCAAGAGACTATATTTTAACCAAAAAGGAATTTTTTTTCATTCATTAGGGAATTTTTTTTTTTGTTGACATATACGTGCACACATAATATATTTTTATACCGATTTATATATATATATGTATATGTATTATGTATCTAAAAATATATTTTTATTTTTATAATATTTTATATAGGTATACGATATATTACTAACCTAGAAAATTTATATACTCGTGTACCGCGTTTAACATCGTAATGTAACACGTAAACAAGCTTTGTTTTATTACAAGAAAAATAAGAAAAAAAAAACAAAAACCAAAACAAAAACGCGAATCTCAAATAAACGCGGTAATGAAAAATTGCGCTATATACCAAAAGCATATAACAAAAAAAAAAAAAAACAGAATGAAAAATCAAAAGGTAAACTCTTAACGGTAGATATTGTAAAGGTATAGGTATCTAAAATATTTTTAGTAAGTACGAAGCAAAAAAGCAATTACCTTAAATGGCAGTAAGTAAATATTTTATTGATTTTCCTCCGACTTTTTATGTTTTTTTTTTTTTTGTAATGTTTTTCTTGTTTCTGTTCCCTTATTTATTGTTGTTTTTGAATATTGAAGGTTACACCGTTAATTTGAGTTTTGTTTTTTGATTTTTTCTCTTTTGAATAAATACGCTTTAAAAAAATCGAGTACCTTAATATTATACTCGTATATACCTTATGATAACTTTGACTTGTAACGCAAAAAGTATAACAAAATGGAAAAAAACAAAAATTAAAAGAACACTGAATTTGATTGAATGTGAAAACTTTTGTCACAAAAGTTTTATTTCAAAACAAAGAGAAAAACAAAAACAAAATTTAAAGGAGGATTCAAAAACACAAAAACTTCAAGTCTTCGATTTTTTCCCGATCTATGACAAATTACTTGAATTGACAATTTGAGTATTTACCAATCATAATAAAGGATCTCTTAATGGTTGGTATTGAAAATACTTGCTTTTCGTTAACAGAATGAAAATTTCACTATAAATTTCTTTAAAAAAAATTTTAAAATTTTATAGTAATTGGGCACAAGAAGTTTAAGACAGTCAAATTGATGCAGACTATATAAATTATTATTCCAAGTATGAAAATTTTTCATTTTCTAGAAATCTAATTTATCTTAAAAATTTTTTGATTTTCGCGATTCAATACTCCCTATATACTTGTTAAATAAATTTTTTTAAAAGTTCCGGTTGGAAAAATTTTTATAATAATTGCTTCTAATCCTATAATATTAAAAATAAATAGTATTTATAAAAGAAAATTCTTTGATATATCCATTTTAATATATATTGCCCCTAAAAGTATGCAATTTTTTTTTTTAACAATAATATGGCTATTTTAATTTTAATATTAGTTATTTAACTTTTTTTTATTCTAAAGTAAGTAAGTATAAAAAAACATCGTATTTCAACCAAGTAATGCAAGATGGTAAACTGTGAACTCCAAATATGTGATCATACATATAAGGCAAAATTGAAGGCAAACAAGGCGACGTTAGAAAGCAAATGTCCTGGCTTTTTAATATCAAAAACTGGACTGAAATAAGAACAGCCTAAGAACTGTTTCCAGCCGCTGCAGATAGAAATGAATTTTCCAAGTTAATATTATTAACTTAATATGAGACCGCTTACATCTTGTATAGGATAATTGCAGAAAAAAGAGAGAGATGTTTGTAAAATGTTGAAAAGTAATCGCTAATATGATTGAACGCAATAATATCATCAACCATTACAATATTAAATAATTATTTAGATATTATTTACGAAATTGTAAATAGATTTGCGTGAATTTATAAGAAAAAAAATACGATCTAAATTTTTATATGACTATGAACATCTTAATTTTTAGGGTAAATTTTCTAATTTGTAGTGGAAAAGCTCCTGAATTGATAGTTAACACGATATGATCAGTGACGTATACAAGCTAACAAAAAAATTTATTTAATTAGCTTTCAAATTCAATTAGTTTTTTAAATTTTTTTTACGAGATTACGAGTAGAAAAGTTCTAATCAAATTTTCCATATTACTTAAAAAAATTCTAAAACAAAAATCTATCAAATTCTTCCAAAAAACTCCATTTTCTTTTAATAAATTTTGAAGCCTTTAATACCGAGAAAATAAAAATTATTTTATTTTTTTTTATGCTTTTGTTTTTTTTTTTTTTTGATAATATTTCTTTTTATTGGAAAAAAGGAAAAATGTCGCTAAGTTAAAATAAAATTGAATCCCATGGGTGAAAAGTAACAAGAACTTTTAATAAAGTATTAACCTATATACAAGAATAAGCAGAACAATGAAAAAAAAAAGAAGCAAAGCAATAAAAGAAAATTGTGTTGAGTTGTGTTTGATAATAATGTGACAGTTGTTTTGTTATTGATCCCAAGATTTCTTCACTTTCCATTACAAAAACAAAAAAATAAAGAAACCAAAAAGGAACAAAATCGAGAAAAACAAATTTTCAAATTAAAGTTTTTTTTTTTTTTTTGGGAAAAATTTCATACTTTGAGATTGGTGCTTATAAGCTTTTAAGAAAATTATATTATAATAATAAAAAGAAAAAAATTTGTTTTAAAATTAGCTTTAACCTTGAATTTTGAACACAAAATTTTGTGTCTTATACAACAAATTGAAAGAACAATAACAAAGAGCAAGAAAAATATGATTTAAATTTAAAAATTGAGAGAGAACAAAAACTAAAGAAAAAAAAAAAAAGAAATTATAATTTTTTCATTAAAAAGGATTTTCATTTTCATATTTTTGTAATTTAAATAAAAATAATATTATAAAAACTGGGATTCAAGGACTAATTTCTAACAAAATTATTTTTTTTATATTTAAAATTTTGTATGAAAAACAAAACTTATAGATATAGCTAGTTGGAATTTAAATATTCTCATCTTAATATCATTTAAAATATTATTTAGATGAAGTTATTCGAATTTTTTAATTATAAAATTAGAATTAATATACGGTATACAAAATCAAATTCTCAATTTTCAATGGCTATACTAGAATTTTAAATACAATCATTTCGGAATTTGTCAAACATCTAATTAAATTATTTATGAATTCATTACAAATGCTATTCTAATATTTATTTAAAATTAAAATAATGACAATTTTCAATTTAATATTGAAATACTGGAAAGTATACTAAGGAATTAAAGAGTAATTCTAGTACATATATAAAAATGAGATCTTAAAATATTATGGTAATATAGTGGAAAATATTAATAAATTACATTGAAAGAATAAATTGATTAAAATCGGGTCTGGATATAAAGGAAGAGTAATATAGAGGAAATTTCAAATATAAAAAGTGAATATAAAATATAAGAGTTAAAGATTTCATTAGAACAGTAGAACACGATCCAGTATACACATTTATTAATATTATTAATGAATACGAAAGTGGTAAGTGATGAAATTATTTTTAAGATATTTTGTGCTAATGGTGAGATATTTTGTGCTCGTATATAATCTTCTATTATTAAACCTGGTTAATTTTCTATTCTTAAAGAAAATTGTTCTAAAATATCTTTTTCCACAATATTTTTTCTTATACATATATAAGTAGCAAGCTTCAACAATAATTTTCCAATTCTCGGTATATTCACTTATGTTTCCTACATAAAGCATTTTGTTGAATTTCTCAAAGTTTTTAAGCAGTAACAATTAATACAATGTAACAATACAACTGAAATCCTGAAACTTATTAAAAATTATAGCTAATAAAAATGGTAAACTAATAAAAGTGTACTGCAAAAGGATGAGAAAAATTAGGAATAAGTTAGAAAAATGTGCATATTATGTACCTAATTCAGTATGAAAAACTATATGTAAGAGAAATTCTGATAACTAGACCCATACCATTTTAATTCAGTTACTGATTAGAATAAAAGATTGAAATCCTCAAAATAAGATATTTTCCAGAACAACATAAATTTAAAAATTATATCGTAATCAATTACATCATATAATAATTTTAATTATAATTTTTGTAAAATTTTAATGGGATTTCGTAAAAATGCTCGAATATTCCTGTTCTTATTCCAGATGGTATTTTATTAGAAATAGTTCTATGCTGTTGTCATTTCCAGTAATAATGTTTTAAGATCTGTATCGTAATTAAGCCTTCATCCTTCTACATAATATTTAAATTAAAAATTGATATTTAATAAACACAGAAAATTTTAATCACAATATCAATTGTTAATAATTATTTACTCGAATTAACTTTCAAGGACAAAATATTTTTCCATTTTTTTTTTTGTATATTATAATAATTGTTACACAATATTGAAATGAAATAAAAAAAAAAAATTAATAATAAATTAAACAAAGTGTATGTAACCTTAATACTATTCACATAATATACATACAAAAATAGAAAATAATTTTATTAATAATTTCGATTTTAGACTACATAATCCGATTACAAGACAACTTAAATGGTTTATATTATTTTTCAATATTCCATAATAAATAATAAGAAATAAATTCCAAATAAATTTTTTGTACAATATTTTCTAATCGACATTATGCCTATTATATAATAACAAAATAAATTTAGGTTCAAGGTTTATACGAGTATTTCAAGATGTATAAGAGAGAACTAATATTATAATAGTATAAATTAAATTCAAGGACATTAAATGTAATTGAATTTAAAATCCTTTATGTAAACTTTGACGCCATAAACTTATTATAATCATAGATGTTTAATTTAATACTTGAATTTACTTAAATAATAATATTATGGTGTTATAATAATTATTGGTATTAAAGTAGCATAAATAATTTAATAAGATTAATATGTGGTAGTAAAATAATTATAAGAGAGATTATTAGAACATAATTGAATAGAAAAAAAAATTTTTTTTGTCACAATTTATTTATTGAATGTATTTAATTGTATTTTGGAGATCAAAATTTTACATGACTTACATTTAAATATAGGAGAATTAAGCTCTTTTTTTCACAAACATTTATAATAAGAGATGTCCTTTCTATCTGCATTCATGAAAGCACTTGAGATCATATTATTTGATCTCAAAATATTGACTTTCATATTTGATTTTTAGATGTTCTCCTTCATGTATTCTCACTTATATATTTGCATTAATTTTAATTTCATGCAATTCAGTTAATTGAAATAATTTTTCTTGCTTATATTCGCAAGTATTTCGCGTTTTTAATAATTTATTCAGAACGTTCGTAATAGTAAGAGTACAAAAATATTTTTTCTTTTCAAGATATTGCCATGTAGTTTTTATTTCTCAATTTTTTAATTTCAACAAATTGTTAAAGGCAAAGTCTCGCTAAATATAGCGAAAATCCTGATTTTCTAAACCAGTAGATTGATTGTGAATTTTAAATTTTGTAATTTTATAAAATTTTTCAATACAAATGCATTTCTACAGTTTTTTTAGCGATTCCAAGCAGATTTTTTAGCGATTTATTTTTTTTTTAAAGAGAAAACAAGAATGATGATTACCGAATAAAGACGAAGGCATCAAAAATGGTCCGAATCCGACAAGAAGAACAAAAATGGTTTCTTTCCATTTGAACACGGATCAACTCAATTTCGGTATTGGCCCATTCCTTTCTAAATGTGTACTTCAAATTTCAGCTGAAATTTTAACAAAATTTTTTATATTTCATTTTGATGCTACAAATTAATTTTTAATTGAAGTGCGTTCCCTACAAGAACACCATGCTCTACATATATCACATTAACAGTACAGTCGGATAACAATCATTTAGCTGTCAATTTCTCTGTTATTGTCATTTAAATTAATTTTACATAATCCCCAAAAAAAAATTTTATATTCTAAAGAAAATTATTTTTCATTTTCCCTAATTCAAGGAATTATTTAACATGAATATTCAATTATTTTTATTTTAACCAAATTAAAAAAAAAAAAAACAAAAAAAAAATAAAATTGAAAAAAAAAAATTTTTTTTCTTAAAATTTTCTTTAAAGGACCTTCCCTTTTTGTTTTTTTTTGTTTATTATTTCTACACCCAACAATTTTCTCGTTAATCAAAACTCATTTTAATTTTCATTTACTTCCCATTTGAATTTCAAAAGGAAAAAAAAAATTTCTATCATGACTTTTTCCTTTTCCTTTTTCTTATTATTATTTTTTTTTCTGCTTTTATTTTTTTAATAATCGCCAATACCATTTTATTCGATTATTCGATTTATTTAATGTTATCATCATTTTCAATCTTAATTTTTCAATCAAAAATAGATTATTAGCGATGATTATGTTTATTAAAGAAAAAACAAGAAAAAGAGAAAAGATGAAAAAGAAGAGAAAAAATTATGATCCCTTAGCCGGCAGCTTAAAGATTGAAGTTCGGGTAAAAAGAAAAATAACGTAACAGAAAAATTAAGAGCGCTATAAGATAAATTCTTTAGCTATCTCCTTCTCTTTCTCTCTCTCTCTCTCTCTTAATTTTCTTTAAGAAACCAACAACAATAACAAATATTCAAAACAAGAAAAAAAGTAAAAAAAAAAAAAACTTTTCTCATTTCATGAAAGAATCAAAAAACTTTATGACGGCCATTAAAATTTTGGCATGAGAGCAACAAAATAATGATCCGAAAAAGGAGAATGAAATGAAAATTTATTTGAAGTTTCCTGTGTATAATTTTATTTTTCTCATTTTTTAAGTTTTTTTTTCTCCTTGTTTTTTTTTATTCTTTATTTTCCTCTCTAAATGTCCCGGGAAAGAGGTACATATAGAAAATTTAAGAGCGCGTATACTAAAATCATTTTGGTTCGGGTAAAGAAAAAGTTTTGAAGACAAAAAAAAAAAATGAGAAAAAATATTTTCAAGTTAATCAAATTCACAAAATTTAATTTTGATTAAAAACAACAATAAAACAAAAAAAAAAATTTAAAAGAAAAATTTTTCAACTTTCTCATCGTTCCAATTTTTCTTTTCATGGCACATTTTTTTTTTTTGCTTATTTGTGAAAAATTATTAATTTTCTTATTTTTCGGTTTATTTTTTTATGATTTTTCTTTTTATTTTGAAAAATTTATCACCCAACTCCAAAATAAATGAAAAAAAAAGCAAAAACCAACCAAATAAAACACCTTGCGCTCTCTGATTATGAGTTTTAAACATGTTTACCACTTTATGATTAGAAGTTTTTCCCCAACAATTTTTTATTATAATCTTTACTCTTTTTTTTTTCTTTTTAACAAATTTTTATGTATTTTTATTTTTACATAAAATTCATGCGGGATTTTGAGGCGTGTATGTATGTATATGGTATGCATGAATGTTTGTACATAAAGGAAAGTTAAAATTTAAAAAATTATTGTTTTTTTCTTCAAATTTTTCATATGCTTCAGAAAATTTAAGAATTTAATAATAAAATTCAATAAATAAAATTAAAATTTGGTAATAAAATTTTTTAAAATTTCAAAATTTTCCAGTTTTGGCACTCATAATCCTTGTTTTTTCATTTGTGATTTTATTTTGAAAGGATGTAACATATGAGTTTCAGTCGTCCATTATTTTCGTTAATTTTTCTTCTAAGAGACTGATTGCTACTTCTAGAAGAAAAATTAGAACCATGCTCCTATACAGCTATACAAACAGTATTTACTTATTAATGTAAGAGTATATAGCCAATATCTGTGTTGAACATTAGAGTTTCTAGACGAAATAAATAAAAATCCCGGGACATGAAAATTTACTTGTAATATTTTTATTAATTACTTTTAGAAACTGGTTAAATTTTTATTTAAAACATAATTATTGTTAAACAATATCGAAAATATTCTAAGAACGTAAGTGGAATATTAACGCAGCTTCTTCACAAAATAGAATTATTATATACAAACGCCTAAAAATTTCCATTAAATTGTTCTATTATTTCCTAAATAACATTTAAAAAGCCCAATATTTGTTTGTCTTGTATAAAATATTAATAATTCTTAATCCGAAATAATTGAAATTTCAGCGTTTTAAAATTTTAAAATTACATAAAATTTTTATTAAATTTTATTTATATACCATAGATTATAAAATTCTTGAACAAATTAATTTAATAATACAAAAATCAAATCAGTTCTTTCAAAGAACTCAATGCCAACATTTTTATTTCAACACAATTAAATTCACATTAAAATGAAAAAAGAAAAACAGGAAATAAATGAAATTTTCTTTTCTCGAACAATTAAAAAACTTTTAACTTAATTAATTATTAATATAGGGGTAAATGTACTTACTGGAAATTCAAAATTATTATTATAAAATAATTACAAAATAAACAATATATTTGAAAAAAAAAACAAAAATATTATTTTCACTTGAAAAAATTTAATGTGTATACTATTAAAAATTTTATTATATTTAATTATTAAAAATGATTTATTAAATGAAAATTTTATAAAATTTATAATTTTAGGTCAATTCAACAATAAAATTTAAAATATAATAAAGAAAAATTTAAAGCAAAACTTTTAAAGAAAAATATTATGTTCCTTGTTGTCTGTTAATAAATTATTAAAATTTTTAATTATCAAAATAATAAACAAATGAATATGAAATATAAGAGGTCTTTAAATTGAAGAAAAACGACTCTGTCTACTCTATGATACTCGTACAAATGAAGATACAAATAGGCAGCGCCAATAATTAACTTGGTTTTGCTAACTTAAATGTTCTAGCTTCAATAATTCCTGAGATAATACAAAATAACTTTTGAAGTTGTATGACAGCTATTATATGCGCCCATAATATTATCTAAAGAGCTCTTACCGAAAGTAGTAGTCATATTACAATATTTGTTTATATAAAATTTCAGTACTGTACTTCAAGTATTTCAACTCCCCCCACCCCACCCCCCCCCCTTCCACTCACACAGAATTTTTCGTTGGATATCGAAATTTTACGGAAATTGATCCAATTTTGTGTAGAAAATCTGAAAATAAGCTATTGTAAGTATAACAATTATTTTAAAAATTTCAGTGCCAGATACATATGCACTATATATTCAATAAAGTTTACAAATTATTGTTTTTTAAATTTCCCAAAAATTTTTCATAAAGACATGTTAACAAATTTAAAAAAATTTAATCATTTTATTATGCTGATGAACATTGTCCATTAATAAAATCTCAAACCAGATTTTAATCTTTATACATCCTGTTCACAATAATTCCTTAATTCATTGCAATATAACAGTTTCATAAACAATAGCTCTTATAACAGGTACATATACATAAATACAGTGCATTGCAGAACGTATTCGGGATTTAAAATAACAAGAATAAAAGAGAAATTAAAAACAATGAATGTATGATTAATTTTTTTTATCATCTCCCTTTCTCTTTCTCTCTCTCTATCTAGATTTTCTCTTGGATTACAAAAACATATTAAAGATTTAAAATTTTCATCCATTTTTAATATTGGCTTTAAAAATGTTTACAACGTGAATTTTACCAAAGAATACGAATTAAAAAACTCATGTTAATAATTAATTAAAACTGTCAAAAAATACAATATGTGTAAACTTCAGACAAAAAGTTTCAGAAAATTTCAATCTAAAAATAATAAAAATCTTAAAATAAAAGTGTAATATATTTAAAATGCACTGCACATATACCGGCATTTAATAGTTTTTCTTATATAATATAGGCAATAGCATAGACCCTTATAAAATATTAATATGCTTTTCTTGTTTTACATTACAGTAACATTAATTATTTTAATTTAAATATAGGTATACATTGAATTTAAAAAATTGAAATATTATTAATTATATGAGTGCAATTTTGTTACGATATTTTCATTCATTAAAATTAATGAAAAGGACTTCCTTCACTCTTACAGCTACATTTTAATATTTTCTTTTAATATTTTAAATTTGTTTAATGAAAATTTTTAACGAAAAAATTAAAGGAAAATCAAGTATAATGGGAAAATGTCGATATAAAATTTTGATATGACAAGATAATAATAATTATTGCATGTTATGTGTCATAAAAGTGTATAGAATAATTTTTTAATGATAAACGGGTCTTAGTTATTCTGATTAACATTATTTTCCTATTTGGGTTGAATTCTTGAACTAGTTTAAAATTAAAACTCAGTATAAGGTCTCAGGCAGATATGCAATTTTTAATTTTCCAACCATTGTATTGCTCATTTGTATTCTACAGGGGTATATTCAAGCACACAATTAAACAATTAATTTTTTGTTATCGCAATTGATTTGAGTTGACGCAATAATTTAATTGCTTAGATATGCGCGATGTCTGAAGTACAGTCAGACAGTAATCGCAAAACTAAAATTTGTATGTCTGCTTACGCCTTTAAGCTTATATCTAACACCTCAAACTTTTATATAAATTCAAAATTGTCCTCAATAATAATATTATTATTTGTGTTAGACCCCTCATTACTGGATAGTTTTAAATAAAATATAATTGTTTCTATTCGTTTTTGAAAATTACATAAATTATTTTTTTTTTTTCGAAAATATTTTATCATTCCAATGACCCCAATTTTATTAGCGAAATTTTATTAAATGTTAGTTGACAGTTAATAATATACATAAGATTTATTACAGAATTTTCAAATAAGTTATAGAAAGTTCACTGGCTTATTACAAAATATTTTAGTAATATTTTATGTTTCTGTATACTTACCCAATTTTATGTACAATAAAAATAATACAAGAGCAATTAAAATTAATTTATTTTATTCATAAACTTTCAAAGTATTTTTTTTTATATTGCAATTTTTAATTATGTTGAAGAATTTCAATTTACATACTTATACATATGTGTGTATTATCTGTGGCGGCAAGCAACAAATTTTTTTAATCGAATTTGACAATTTCTCAAATATTTTAATCAAAATTAATAATTTGATCTAAATTCAGTTAAAACAATGATTTAATGTAGCTCTCCGAGAAGTTACTTTCAAATAAATTTGTAAGATTTTAAAAAAATTTTATTTGAAAGCAAAGCTCATGTATTAATTTGGAAACCAAATTAAAATTTAGTTCTTATAGAGCGAATTTTACACAGAAAATTACTACTTTGGTAAAACTTGATCCATGATGAATTTAACCCTCCTTTGTTCTTAAAAAAAAACTACGTTTTTATACTTCATGTGTAGATTTCTACACATATGAAATATCTATTATTTTTTTATACTTTATTCAAATCAAAATGTAGAAAAAGGTGAAAATATATTAAATTAATTTATTTGAAAAAAATTTTGCGCAAACATATCTATTGTGCTCCGCTTTACAACATGGTTTTTTGCAACAACAGCAGATTGTCTCATGTACGTTATTTTTTTTCTTTGAATCTTCTTCGTAGCAAATGTGGCATCTACCTCTTCCTTTGAGCTGTTCTGGAATGGGTTTTAGGCGTTTTAAAGCTGGGGCTTCGTTTTCAAAATCAGAATCCTGTTCTGTTATATTTTGAAGCAGTGATGATGACATCAAATAACCAAAAATCTCATGTGTGTAGAAATCTACACACATGGGACAAAAAGAGATATTTTTAAATTAAGCAGTGACATCTACCTTAAAGTCTTTAAAATTATGTGTTTCTGGTATTAAATAGAGAAACTAACAAAGTCATGAAGTTTCTTGATTTTGGTGACAATAGTTGCCGCAAAATTCATAAATAAAAAACTTTTTGTGTAGGTTTCTACACAAGGTATAAAGGAGGGTTAATTTGATTAATTTTTTTTTCCGATTTAAGTAGATCTCCTTTAAAACCACCGACATGCACTCATATTTTAACATTTTCATTTAAATTTTATAGACTGGCAGGGTATAGACATATTAAAAGAGAAAAAATTTAATTAAATTTTAATAAAGGAAAACAGAATCATCAAATAAAAATGATTTCGAACAAAGTATTTGTATCTGTACCAGGGTATAGACCATAATTATGTTTATTTGTATTGGTTAAACATAGCAATATTTATACAATATAATACATTACACCCAAATACCAACATACATCAACAATATTGTAATTAATAAAAATTGTATATTGCAAATAAAAATAATATTTAAAATTCATTTCATTGTTAATCGAAATTTTAATAGTTTACATTTAAAATATAAATAAAATGGAAAAAAACAAAATGATTTATTGTAATTTTTTTGTTAATTATTGTTGTTCTTTTGTAATGTAACCATTATCAATATTCTGAAATGTTGAATGATCACATATAAGATATATTATAAACAAATTTATTATGAGGTTTAAATCATGTATATTCCGGTATATTGGTGATGACACTCTTATGCTATTGCATACAACAGATTTTTAATAAATAACATAAAAATAAATAAAATTTAAATAACAAATTTTTTAAGTACTGCTCGTGTATGTTAACAGAGAAAATTTATCACAAAACCTAATTAGAATAAATTGAAAAAAAAAATTGTTTTATATTTGTTTTGAAAATCATGAACTGAATGGTTATATTAACTTTAGACAATTTTATTCTATATATACAAACACTTTTATTTAAATAGTATAAAATGAAAAATTGGGGATAGACGCACAGGAAGCTGCAATAAGCTGAATTCGGAGCACTCAATAGTTGTTTCTGTAGTAATTCTGCAGTTATATGGGGTCGTATTGAAACATTAAACGAATTAGATGAGTTGGAATACCACGTGCTGGTTGAGTGACGTTAAATGTTATGAAGCCGTTGGTCCGTTTACAAACTGGAAGAGATACATCTATTCTAGACCCGAAATTTTACTACGGAATCTGATAAAATTCTTTTCTTGAAAACTATAAATTAAAAATCAAAAAAATAGCTGATCCAATTATTAGAAAAACCTTCGAAGAACCTCAACAGACTAAGAAAATTTTAAGAGACTACGATCTCTTAAATTGCTTTAAGAATATTTTAGGGTTGAGTAAGAATAAACTAGAAATTCTTTCCGTAATCATATTGCGGCACTTGCAGACTAAAGGAATTTCTAAGGAAACATCAGGGTGGGAAAAACGAAGGCTGTTGCAAATTTTTTGTGGAAAGTAAGGAAGCAAATATTCAGAACAAATATTCCCTGCACAGAGAGGGGAGATTCCCTACTATACTTTGCAAGAAAAAGGAAAATTTCAGGAAAATTACACAAAAAATTACGGCAAAATTATTGTATTTCTATCCGAGTCTTATATCACAATTTTCTACTTCATATCATCATTACGATTCTATAATAAATTTCGCAGTAGCATATCCCGTACCATATTTTCACAATATTAGATCCTTATTTTATTGTAGAATAATTCTTGTATAATCTAAAATCTACTTACAAAATACTTACTTTTATTAATAATTAAAATAAACTTTAATAATCTCTATCTTGCCTATTTGTGTTAAAGAAAATCAAATTTTCTAAATATTATTAAATTTTTTTTTTTTTCAAAATCTGAAAAATTAATCATAAATAAAAAGACTTTTTACTTTATTACGAAATTTTAAAAAATAAAATTTTATTATAAAAGAAAATATTATTTTTCATTTTCAAGAACAATCCAAAATATTATGAAAATTTTCTAATTTCCCAAAAAGACATACTAAACTTTTTATGATAACATTCAATTTAAATATAGGTACTCGTATGTAGCTTAGATTTAATTAAATTAGGAATAAAGAATTTTAAATTTATTATTATTAAAACTTAAAAAACTAATATCATTTTTATTTTGAAGTAGATATAGTGCATTAAAAAACTTATCATAAAATAAATTTAAAATTTTCAATTAGTTTTCCTTTACTTGAGAAAAATAATTTTCCATATTAAACCTATTCCATATCATAACCTATACCTTGCTCGTATATATAAAAAACTTTGATTTTTCTTTTCTTAACAAGTTTCTTATGAGCTCATTTACAATTTAAACTTATTTAAAATATTAAATTGAACAAGAGTATATCATAATAAATGAGAATTTTTTTTATATTATTAAAATTATCTCATATATAAAAATATTAATAATAAATTTTTAAAATATAAAAATAAGAAGGAATGAAAAATTCTTGTTAAAAACAACAAAAAACAATAATTTTATGTTATAGAGAACTACTTAAGATTTATAATCTGAGAATTTCTTTTTTAAAGATTTTGCTTTAAATTTAATAAATTTTGTTAAAAGCTATAATATAAAGTTCGAAAGAGGAAAAAAAAAGAGAAGCATTCTCTTTTAAAGTAATAAGTATTCCTTGAAAAATATTTTATTAAATTGTTTTTTTTTTTTCATGTTATTCTTGTTTTTTTTTCTGTTTTTTGGAAAATTATCACGAAGATAATAATATGAGAAAACAGCAGTATTTTTACTACCTTGTTTTTTTTTTTGTTCTCAAAAACAACTCAGAGCAAACATTGTATGAAAATATACGTACGTACATAATATGAACCTATACATTGCTTTTTACATTAAAATTAATAAGGAAATCTAAAAGTGTGTGCCTACAAGTAAGAATCTCATATTTAAAACTTCTTGGAAACTTATAACGAATTGAACTTCAATATAACTAAATTGTTTCGAAAATGTCCGCAAAAAAACCCAATATTTCCAAATAATTTTTCTCGAAAGATAATCGCATGTTCATTAGGTATTTCAATGATATCAGACGATTGTTTAGGCTATAAATAACGATTGATTATGAGGCTATAAGTAACTATAACTATAATCACCATCTCATATAGATGGAAATGGAAAGGAAAGGGAAAAGGGGTGAAAAAAGTAATTTTAGTAGTATTAATTAAATAATTGGTAAATTAAAAATTAAACAGTCAAAATCAAGCGTACACAAATTACTATAAGGCGAATTGAATAGAAAGCGTCATAAAGATTAAAAATGAATTATGTTTGTGCAAAAAACCAACACACGATCTGTATCAACATTACGAAAAGGAGACCAAAACTGACATGGATACTCTAAAACGGGGTTCAATATAATGATGCTTCGCCACAAAAGGATCATTAAATTCCCTGCACTACTTCATGACAAAATCTAGAGTAGTATTTGTCCTATATTAAACAACAAATTGAAATGAGCGTTAAAGTCGAGTCTACAATTCATTGTAACAACTACATCACAAATTTCATCAAAAGTGTTTAGAATTTCACTATTAAATTAAATTTTTAAAAAGATTTCTTATAATTTCACGATGTAATAATTATGATATAGCTCTATTGAACATGGATAAAATTCAAAGATTTCGATCTTTTCATAATTTCATCTTTTCACTTCCCCAAAAATTTTTACATGAAAATTTAGAAATTTTTTAAAAAATAAATTTAAAATGTAGAGCATATAGGCAATTGTCCACTTATATACCTGGGTTCTGATTAGAGCTAAATAAGATATAATTACTTAAATAATTGACAAAACTATATACAACGAAACATTTAAAATGTCCTTATTAAAAGGCTGGTTGGTTGGTTAGTTAACGTAGCAGGTGTAGCAAATGCACTGTACTCCAATAGCACAAACGCGCCATTTTTCTACCACTGCAATTACCAGGTGCTCATTGAGCATTTTACCATTTCAATAAAACAAATTTATTTACAATTTCGGCATTAAAAGATCCTTTCAATTTCAATTGCAATTTTAAATTTTTTAAATGTTACCAGATGTAGGCATAGAATTAATGTTAAATTTATTTTACTGCTTTCAATTTTTCATGTTGAATGATGGAAAAACATTCTAAAGAATATAAATTCCAAAAACGTGTTCTTTCTCTCATATTATTATTTATAAAATATACTTAGTACCCATATATACCAACACATATACCAACACAATAATAATACAATATTATTTTCATATAACCAAGAAAAAATTTTTTTATATATAAATTTCCGTGTACTCAATTTTAATAAAATATTGTATAGGAAACAGAAAAAAAACAAAAAAAAAATCCTTTTCGAAGTTATACAAAAAGAATAAAAAATCATTTTCGAAGGATAAGAATTGAAGTTAGAAAAATAATAACCGTGAACTTCAGGAATATTAAAAGTATCAAAACAACAAAAAAAAAAAAAAAGATAAAAATTATATACAAAAATTATAAGAAAAACAAAACAAAAAAAATAATTTTTGTTTTTATATAAAATTCAATAAAGTAAAAATTTGATAAAAATATTTTTTTTCTTTAATATTAAAAACAAAAGGATAAAAAAGTTAAAAATTTTCCTTTTAAACTCAAAAATAAAAAATTAGAGAAAAACAGCAAACACAACTGATTTTACCCTTCTATGCCTTCAATGAAAATATTATTTATAGAAAATCACAACGTCTCTGTGGAGGGGAAATGGGAAAAATTTTTAAAGCGCGCGGTAGCTTTTCTATAAAAGTGTTTTCGATCTTTTGTAACACAAAAAAGATTAATTGTTAAATCTTAAGAATGTTTTTTAAGTTTATGAACCTTTTTCATTCACATTTTTCAATGAAAAATTTTCAATAATATTTTTCAACCCACATTCTATATTTAATGATTTCTATGAATTTAAAATTTTGTGACTTTAAATAGAATAATATCTAAAATATGTAAGTATTAAAAATTAAAATTTATTAAATTTTTTAAGTAATTTTTGAAAATTAAAGTAAAAATTGGAAGTGGATTAAATTGTTTTCGTGATTTATATAAATATTGTTAATATTAGTAGTTATAAATGAGCGGCTTGTGTCTTATGCTAGAAACAAAAAACACTGTAGCCATTTATTATTTCACTCTTTAAAATCATACACTATTTTGTCTAAGAAGTTTAATGAAATTAAAACTTTTTCATTTGAACTGACGAGTAATGGACGATGGAGCTTCACAGTTTATGGAAAGGTTGGGATATTGCAATTTCTGCTATATATTCGTATTAAATCTTTCCTTAACCTACTTTGGCCTACACCTTTACTATTCGTAGGCATTCTAATATTATTACGATTGCTTTCAAGCTTACATGAAAATTTTTGAATAACTTTTTTCCTACCCTTATACCTGAATGTCATTGGTATAAGTACAGCTTTGTTGCTGCTCTTATCGACATTATATCTTAGCAGTATTATATGATATCAGATGGCGGAACTTAAAGACAGTTTTCGGCTGGTTGCACCACAATATGGAGAAGCAGTCAGATATCCAAGGAGAATAGCAGTATTATATGATATCAGATGGCGGGACTCAAAGACAGTTTTCGGCTGGTTGCACCACAATATGGAGAAGCAGTCAGATATCTAGGGCGAATAAGCTCAGAGTATTCTGATCATATTTGAAAACATTTCTGAAATAATGATAACGAGACATGATTAACATCAAAAACGATTGGACAGAAACTATATAAGTCTTCAGCAATAGATGCCTCAGAATTATATACCGAATATTCTGGCCGAAAATTATTAGTAATGAAGAGCTCTGAATAATAATAGGCAAGAAACCTATAGTCAAGCTAATACGAAGGAAAAGTGAAGGTGGATATCGGGTATACTTTAAGAAAACCTATGAGTAAAATTGTCTGAATGAGCTTAGATTGGAATCCACAACGATCAAGAAAATCAGGTCATCCCAAAACAAGTGATGATCAAGTTAATAAAATAGCAACAATAGAACAAGATGGTAATATCAAGTGGAACTCCTATGCTTCAAAGAGTAGTAAGGAATTGGGTAGTGAAAATTGACAAAATAATCTTAATTTGTCTTTAATGTCCTTTGATAAATTATTTTTGTAAATTATAAATTAATTTACTTTGTCATTAACTTCAAAATAACCTAGTCATAACATAAAGAAAGTTTCTTTATTTGTTTGTAGTCATTATACATTCAAAAATTTATAATAACAAATTAAATATCGTCTCGGAAAAGTACTACTATTAATAGTAATCAAAAATGTACCACTCTATTTAGAGCTCCAAATTTCACTTCATTCAATATTGACAACATTGTATACCATATCGCATTATTTTTCCTACTTTTTCAGCATGGCACTATAATACACACTATTAAACAAAATCTATTTTAAATTTATAAAGGATGCTTACCTACCTATGGCCGGTGTAAATGTATAAACAAATCCTTCGAGGTATATACATAAATTTTCACATTATTTAACAATAATCTATAGACATGCTCATATAACATTATTCTTATATATTTTAAATTTTAAATCTTCCATGATATAATTTAAAATTTAAGAGAACCATAAAGAATCTGAATAAATTTTTTTTTTTTTTTAATATTTAAAGTAGATTTTTAAAACAAGGATACAAGAAAACAATAAAATATATGCTGTATATGTATACTTATTTATATGTGAATAATAAAATATTATTATATAGAACGTGTCTACGTGTAGTGACCCTAAAAATTTTTTACTATACATGTATTCTAACTATATTTTCTATAATACAGAATTTCTCTTTTTTTTTAAATATATTATAATGAAATCAAATTAATTATTCTTATATTATATGAGAGTATACCTACATGTATGGCTTGTAAGATTATACAAAATGAGGTGTGCTATAATGCTATACATATAGGTACTTTTAATGTAATAAAACTTTAATTTAAATTCTGCTTGTGTATTATTGTCCTAGGGTATGTGATCTGTTAACACAATAACAAAAAAAAAAAATATGTTGCTTTATTATTTTATACAATTTGTAAAGAGGTGTTAAAAAGAAAAGTGTATGTATTAGAAAATTAAATATTAATTTGGTATTTTTATAATATGGAAGAAAATTTTTACAAAACAAAAAAAAAAACCTCATTAATAATTTATTAGAAACCTTTAAAGTTTCTGATTTGTTTGATTTCCAAGTAAGTTTCTTCTGGTTTTTAAATAATATGAGATTATTAGTCTATGTAGGTCAGTAATGTTGTTCAAAAATGTGCCTCTCAATATTTTATACGAGTGTTATGGATTTTCTTTTGAATATCACCATTTGATATTGTCCTTTCCCAATTATAAGTTTTAAATTTTAAATATTTGTTTGCTAAAATCTGATGGTAGTCTATAAAACTCGCTAAAAATTTAATAATATTTGTTTAGTAGGAAATAAATATTATTATACTTTCTGTTATATTGTTATACCAGTTTCCCTACTTCAAATATGCATAAAATATTAGCAAGAATGCACTGAGTTTGATTCGAATGAAAATTTAAAAAAAAAAGTTCTCATACGATTTTCCTATAAAATAATTTCAAACCACAATATATTTATAAATTACTGTATAGTTGTTTAGTACAATTGCTTTGAAAATTGATGCTACTCCTAGCTACTTTAAAAATTGATTTGATCTAATTTAATTCACCATTAATAAATAAAATATTTCCAGTAACTGTTTGATTATTTTTCCTTAGTCTGTAATTAAATTTTTATTAGTCTATTTGATTTTTTGTAGAAACGTGTACATGAAATTCAAAATTACTATTCAAAATTTCTAAGAAAAATAAAAAATTTGAGTGTTTTATAATCTATAGATAGGTATTTTCATACCTATATTTTGATTATCACAAAATTAAACAAATTATAGGCATTCAAAATTTTCTCAACATGATAAAAATTATTACAGATTTACAACTTTTACAGATTTTTAGCATTACAGGAATTTTACATTTACAGAATATCAAAAATATATTAATTTGCGACAATGAAAAAGTGAGAAGAAATTTTACTCAAAAATATATTTTTATTAAAATTTCACTCAATTTTATATCAGCCTTATTATAGAAAATATCTGTAACGACAATAATTAAATATGAATTTTATAATTTAAATATGAAAAATAGGAATTCGAATAATTTAAGATATTTTGAACTTATCGTTGTTCGGCATCACATTATACCTACTATTTTCGGAATGAGACGATGATTATATAAGATATTGTGTTCTGTTGCCAGTTCTAATTATTTTGATCATTGTTTTACTAAATTGTACGCATTGATTTAGAATTTCTACTAATTTGAATGTTTGATTCTAGCTGATACAGTAAGAAGTTTTGTTGGCATTCCTTTTGTTTTAATAATATTATAATTATTTTAATATTATAATATTAAAAGAGGATTATGTTTTCCAAAAATTCATACTCACGATTTACAATTTTAATTATTTAAATTCAATATACATTCAGAAACTTGTATACGCATAATGTTTTATATTTTGCAAATATGCATTATAATTTGTAGGAGTTGAATTCATGTGATATTTTATCATATTGTAACATCAGTTCCAGACGCTGAACTATTGTTTCGTATTCATATTTAAGCTTTCATATTTCATTATACACACACTCAAAGTAAAGAACTTTTTCCATCCTCAAAAATAATTCCTTTTTGGTCTCACATTCTTTACGTTCATTCCTAATTTCTTACAAGGATTTCTTTAAAACAAAAAACGATATAAAAAAGACAACAACAAAAAATAATTTTCAAAAATTTAATCAATCTAAATGACTTAAGAAAATTTTATTTAAAAACAAAACAAAAAAATGAAAACCTAGAAAAAAAATGTTAATTAATTTTCTGGCTTTTTATAATTTCCTTCAAAAAATTTAATTACTATTTTCTTTTTACTTATTTATTTTTACAAATAGCTCTATGATCAGTCATTTATGTGTACGTGTATGTATAATTATATTCAATGTATATTTTTAAACAAAAATCCTTTAAAATAATAATAATAATAATATTTTCCTTATATGTAAGCAATACACAAACATCTGCATACATACATTCTGTACAAACCCATACATATTATGTGCATATGTTCGTATATACGAGTATATTAGAATAATAACATTTCCTGGATTATTTTAGAACATCCGTTTTTATTTTATTTTTGAAAAATGAAATTTGTCTAGTTATTCATCTGATGCCTGAAATAAAATCTCTAACAACATCCTGACTAGTTTATTTAATTTTTGTTTTCTCATTTTTTTGTTTTCTGTTTTTATTTTTTCTTTTATTATTATTATTATCTTATATCCTTAAAATTATTATATTGCTTCTTAGAATATTATTATTGTATAACTACGTGTAATATATGAATTTTATATAGTACAAGCTAGTGTGGAAATTAAGCTGGCTCTCATTACTACATACATCATATGATAAAATAATAGTAAAAGATATTAAGTGTTATATATTCCTTAAAAATCGCTTTAATACATTTTATTATATATGAACTTATATTTTATATAATACAATGTGAAATATTATTATACTGGTTGTCTGCAAAATAAAACGAAAACAAGAAAAGAAATGCTAGAGAAAGGGTCAATGATTTTGAGAAAGTTTGAGGCAATAATTCTAAAGAATTAACATCTAATTTTATATTTATTTTTAAATTAAAACTTTAAAATTGCAATATTTTAGTAATTTTAGTATGTGAATAGTAAAAATATAGTTTAGTATACTAAAATTTTATTTTTCCCTTATTAAAGTTATGGTTCTTTTCGCTTTTTTTATTAAATATTTAAAAATATTTTAAATTTTCACCTAGTTACAATCATTGTAATTCTTTAAACTTTTGGAAATTTTTTGTATAATTTAAAATACGGGCAATATAGCAGTAAAATAATATAATTAATAATCAATGTAAATAATTCGTAGAAAATTTTTAAAATTTCATACTTAAGTAGCTCTAATGGATCTCTAAAGAAAGTATTTTTAAGAAGTGTTCAATATTTTAATAGATTTATGTGAATGGTAGAGAAATTTTTATTTTAGCTACATAAGAAACAAATATTACTTTAATTAAGACAACAATCAATATTCAAAATTGCATATTTTTGGGGGCGTAATTTTTTTTTAATGAATTATACGTTTCCCAATATGACATGGAAAATTTTCCGAGAATTTGTGGCATTAAAAGACGTGTGAAATGAAGCTATTTTAAGAGAACCGATTGGAGTAAGAGAACACCCCGAATTATCGCAGCTATTCCTGATTTATTGTAGGCTCCTTACGCTCCCGTTCCAAGCATAAAGCTGGAGATATCCGAAAGGGAGTTGAAAAGCTGTTCCATAATAACTAATTGCAAAAAAAAACAAAATTTTTAATCAAAAACAAAATTGCATACTTTTAGGGATTCAACATTTTCAATATAAAATTTTTCATAATTTCAAACACTCTGTTTAAAATTTTATATGACAAAGAAGTCAAAATATTATACAATTTTTATTTATTTTGTTTTTTTTTTTTTTTTTCTCATGAGCAAATAAGAATTGTCTATCTTTTTATAATCCGTATATTATATACTTAAATCGCATTATATTCTTACAAATACTGTATGTATGTATGTAAACATAATATAATTATGTGATTCATGTATATGAATGAGAAGAGCCTAAAGGTCATCAAGAAAAATGAATATTTATAATGGAATAACAATTTTTTTTCTTTAAATTGTACACAAAAATTAAATTGTATGTTTGTATGTAAATGTATTTAGAGGTTTTATATTATGATGTAGATTATATTACTAGGACAAGTTACTGTGTATATGCCCATATTATAAAATTTATGGCAATTCTACATAAGAAAAAAGCAAAAAAAATTTTATTTTGTGTATCAACAGATTTAGGATTTTTTTTGTCGTATGCTCTTGGTTTCATTTTCCTTTCATATCACCTACATAAGGTATACTATTCTAAATTCTATGATATGAATTTATTCAAAAAAAAATTTTTACTCTTATTTAAATAATCAAGGATATTTTTTTCATATTTTTCTTTTAATTAAATTCAAGGTACATTTAATTAAAAAAAAAAATATTTTTTGCTCTTAAAATATTTTGAGGCATGATACGCATCACATAGTGCACAAGTTTTTGTTATTTTTTTTATAAAAAATTTTTCCTTTTTTTTATATTGATACTTTCACTTTAATTGTACATATATTATATATATATATAGACCGTACATATTATATATACGGTCTATATATAAATTGAAATATATTAAAAAAAAGGATTTTTTATACAAGTACTACTCGAAAAAAAATCCTTGAAATTAATAATATTTTTTTTTTTTTTTGTTATTCTTCATTCGAAAGGTCAAGTTCTATTTTGAAGAAGTTCATGTGTTTTTTTTTATTCAATTGTCTTAAGAGAAGTTTTCTTAACCCTCTTAGAAAATGATAAAAATGTAAGCCTATTTGGATACCTATAATATTAATACAATGTAATATTAAAATTAATTTTTTTGTTTTTTTTAGACAATTGAAGTTTGTTAGGGGATATTTGAATCTATTTTGAAATCATGGGTGTGAAAAATTAAGTAATATCTCAAGATGGTTAAGTTTTTTATAGTTGATTTTTTGATTAATTTATATAATATGTTGCATATAACTGCTTTAGATACTTTTATAGATTGTATGGAAACATTTTAAAATAAAAGCATTCCAATTAGATACTCCAATACCGTAACTAACTGCAAATTTAAAATCTTATTTAAACATTGTACTTTCAGCTGGTTAATATGATTTCTTCTTCTTCTTCTTCTTCAGCATTTCCGTTTCGGGACGTCAGCAGTAATATGCATGACTCTTAACACCTTGCAGCAACCAGATATTCATTAATGTTTCAAGTTATCGCCGCATGAATAAAGTCTCCAATATTTGTTGCACCAGACCAATTTCTTATATTACGCAACCAAAATATTTTTCTCTGAAAGATTATTTGAAAGAGATCATATTTAGGGCCGTGTATCACATGACCAAAAAAACAAGACGATTTTCTGCTTTTTACACTCTGGAATAGTTCCCTATTTGTATTAATTTTTCGAAAAACTGCTTCGTTTATCATGTGATCTATCCAAGATATTCTGAACATTTATCGGAATATCAACATTTCAAACGCCTCAAGTTTACCTATAGCTTTATTTTTTAATCTTCACATTTCTACGTCATTTTCAAAATCGCAAACGTAGCTCAATTACCTGTTACAGAGCAGCTTTTTGTGCTTGATAAAAGATTTCGTTGTCATTTAAATGAAGTATTCAATTTCTTTTTCGCAATTCCACACTTCGTTCAACAATCACCTGAGGTATATGTAAGATTTTACCCTTACTATCGGAATGTTATCGATTTCAATTTTTTTTCGATGATGTGTAAGGTTTCGTCGATCTGTTTACCATCATGCATTTTGACTTTGACACATTTATTTTTAAAGCGAATGCTTTACTATATTGACTAATTCTGTCAATTATACGAGTATGTTAGAGATCTAACTTTCAGTAGGCTCATATTATTGTATTTTATACGGAAATTTTTAATATTTCAGAAACTTACTATGCAACATTCTATACAGTATAACACATATTTACACTACTATACTGTAACTAGTTCTGAAATTATTCATAAAAGTCCAAAAAGGCTGCAATTTTTGTTATTAGAAATTAAATTCTTTAAACCTAAATCATTTGAATAAAACTTTTTGACTCCGATCCAATAAATACCGCAAAATCACAATTTTTAATAATACCACAATTATATTAATGAACTATACCTTAAATTCAAATTCTTTTAAATTAAAGATTGGAGATGTTAGATGAGATTAGTAAGGCAAATTTAATATACACTACTTACATCCAAAATGTATTTTAAAATGACTTCTAACAATTTATAATACAATGAAGGTTCACTAATAATATTATTTATGGCGATTTATTTTTTCATCATCTACTTTATAAATTATTCTTCATAATAATGAACTCAAGAAATCATACAAGTTTTCATTGCCATTTTCTATAACATAGCATATTAAAATATTAAAAATGCGTCGCATCGCAAATTCTAAAATCATAATTATATTCATATATAATTATATTTTAGATTTATAAATTAATACTACATATATATATACGCATAATAAATTCTAATAAGAAATTTTAATAATAATAATATGAAAAATATTCAAGATTTTCCATTTGCAATGGAAACAAGAATTCCAACCTGCGTTAAAATTGTGTCTCATTACACTTTTATTATATAACCTTGTCGAGACAGAAAATAGTTGACATTGGTGTTGTTTTTTTTTAAATTTAATACTTTGCACTATCAAGTATTTTGTATATTGTTTTCAATAGTCACACTTTATTTATATACAATTTGTACCTACTTGTTTTTTTTGTAAACATATACAATATCACACGTACTCAACCTATATACATATTTTGTATTGTTTTCTCAAACATACCATAATAGTTTTATAAAAAATTTTCAAATGTATGAAGATGGCATACTTAAAACGTACATAAATATGAATAGATATATGCAAATATTATTCTATTTAATTATTTTCCGACGTCATTTGGGGTATGTCCTAGAGGATAATAATATTTCTAAAACAAAATATACTTGAATAATTTTAAATAACCACTATTTTTAATGTTTAGACGCTAAATCTTAATATAAATAATATTCATACGAAAAAAAAATATATTCTTTTTAGTACTTTTCCAAAAAAAAATTCTTGAAAAAAAATTCTTATTAGTTTCACTTTGTCCGTCCGTCCGTCAATTCTTAGACAGTAATAATAATAGTTAATTTCGTTAGAAGATATTTTTCTTCCACTCTTACTTTCTTTCAAGTTATTACCCCTCAAAATTTGTAAAATTTGCATTTTAATTTTTGTACCTTACGTTTCCGAAACTGCATTCCTTTCTAGATTTCTATAAATGCAAAGAGCCAACGGTAAATGCTATACCATTAAAAAATATAATTATTTTTTAAGCCACGAAATTAACCCTAAAATTAAGCATCATATTAAAGCCTCTTTAAAATTTTTTTTTGCTTTATCTCAAAGACTGCATAGATTGTTCATCCTAAATGTATGCAATTCTTGAAATTGTTTCGTATATGAATTATAGTGATTTTATTTTAATAATGTAATAGGCAGCTACATGAACTGTTTTTAAAAGCAGTATTTTCACTTGCTGGAGTGGAATAGTGCTACATTACAAACCATTGGTTTGGCTCAACTTTATTAAATATTACACTATGTATATACACATTTACATATTATTTAATCATTATTATTATAAACATACACTAACATTTAATATCCTGTTGTATTTGTGGTGTGTATATAAAATATTTTCAAAGTGTTATATTTTCAACATCCATACGTACATATGTATGTTATGACTATACTTTACTATTATACTACATAAATATCCTTTAAAGTTTTATATATATTAAAATAATATTTTTAGTAATCCTTGTTGGATAATGGCTATAATCCCAAAACATATTGTGTAAAAAATTAAAAGTAACTATAAATTGGTTCATAGTGTACCAGACATACACATTCATGATATAGTATACGACTACATTATGTTATTAATAAATGAGTTTTCAAGTTAGACTTTTTAAATATTTCTGTAGATCAGGCTCTATATAGAATCACACGCTATATACATTATAGGTATATAGGAACTAAGTAAAATTTATAAAATAGAGAAGAGAAAAATCATTTTTCTTTATTCATTTATATTCTTTATATTTATATATATATAATATTGCAAGTAGCATTAAAATAAATAAAGAAAAAAAATAAAATAAAAGAAAAGGACTATATTGTAAAAGGACATAAGTGAATTTCAACAAAAAAAAAAAAACATGTAGAAAATAAGTGAAAATAGGAAAAGAAAAAAAATTTTAAAAATAAAAATGAAAATTCGTCTTAGAACATATTCTCTTCTCAATCTTATATAATATTGTGTACATTTAACACGATAACAATATGTTAGTGTGTATGTATTAAAATATAATAGTAATATGAGAATAAAACAAAAATGATACTATAGAGTGTAATAGAAATAAAATGTGAGAGAAAAATATTAAAGTATATAGAAAATATTTTTACATTTACATTTAAGTGTATATGAGTACACAAGTATATCAAACTTATATATATAATGTAGTGATATATGAGGAATTCCACATTAAATGAAGAATTTTTATTCTATAATCTTTAGAACCCAAAAAAGCCCGTATACTTCAGCTCAAGTTACGACTGATAGTTTTCAAATTGAACGATTATCCAACTTCAAATATCTGGATTTTTGGTTGATTAAAAAACGAGGTGCGAGCATTAAATAAGATGTCGCATCGAAATGGCTAGATATGCATTTAGTAAATATGCAAAGATACTGCTATTTAAACCTTAGATACTAGATTTAAACCTAAGTTTATGATTTATGAATTGTTACATATGGGATATTCTTCTATAAGATGTCGAATGCTGGACCTTTAAAGTTGATATTATTAACAGAATACAAGCATTCGAAACGTGCATATTTAGAAGAATGCTCAAAATATCATGGGTTAAACATATATCCAAAAATGAGATTATACATAGAGTTATATTAAACCGGCAGCTACTGATGAACATAAACCGCTGAAAAAGAGCGTATTTTGGAAATGTAATTCAAGGCGTGTAATAATATGAGCTTCTTTGAACAAGTCATAGTTCAAAGAAAAATTGTAGACAAAAGGGGAATTGTTAGTTATTAATGAAAAACGATATAATATTACAGCTAACATTCAGTAGTCGATAAACAGTACAAAAAGAAGGCATCTTTGGAGTTTCATCATGAATACACTGTTTCTGGAATTTGATCAGTAAAATAAATTGTTATAACGCAAAACGAAAAAATATTAAATCTCGATTTTCTTTGACTGTAGTAATTATCATTGTCCTGTAGCACATAAAGGTATTTGACATTCCTCCATTTTCAAGTATCTAAATTAATACTAAAGTGTACTCACATCAGTTCATAATTTCAAGAAAAACGGGTCAATATTTGCCCTGTAAGTTTGAGGAAAGTAATTTTTAATTAAATTAACGTATGTTAATTTAACAATTTAAATGGAAAACTACTAGAGAGTTAAAAGACAGCTGCGATATTTGACACGAAAATGCCTTAATAATTTCAGAAAATAAAAGAAAAAACAAGAAACATTTTTACAAGAAATCTTTGTTTTGATGTAGAAAATGATGATAGTGACGATGATAAATAATATACATTTTAGAAACAAACCACATCTACACACGCACTATATATCTATTCAAATACACACATACCTACTCATACTTGGGATATACTCCTATATTCTAAGTATAGCTAAAATTTTTTATTATAAGTCAGTCCATTTTCCACCCTTCTTGCTTCCTTTTTTTGTTGAATTGAGACAAAGTACTTTCAATTTTTCAGAACGTTACTTAAAAAAAAAAAAGAGTGTTAGGAAAATATATTATACAGTTTATTGTATATTAAAAATCTAAAAAGGATAGTAAAAAGAAAAACAAAAAAAATATATATTTTAAGGATAATATGAAATACAAAGACAATTTTTATATAGAGAAACAAAGAAAAATAAAAAAAAAATTTATCTATCAATAGCAGACGCATACAAAAAAAAATCTTTTACTTTTTTAAATTAATTTTTGACTGTTTTCTTAAAGGATCAAATATAAGGGATAAAGATTATTATTAAATAATAATATTTTTAACTAAGACAACAAAATAATTGAATGTTAATTTTAAGGATTTTTTGCTTCTTTCATTGTGGTTGACCAATAAGGCAATTATAATTGCAAATTTCAAAAGTTAGTTGACTGCATGATTTTAAATTGATGTAGAAATCTCCGAAAATAGGTAATAAATTTTATTTTATATTAAATATTTATGTAATACCAACACTACTGCATAGGTGAATATTAAAATGGAATTTTATGATTTCATTCTAAACAAATTTAATTGAATGAGAGGAAAAATTTTCAAGTTCCACGAACATTGAACCTTATGGAAAATGAATAAAACTGTTAAGTCCCATAGATCTAATTTCTAGTAGCTATATTTCAAATATTCTATTTTAAAAATATTTTTAATGCCTTAGAGTTAAAAGGAATATTGCATTGCAGGAGTTGTTGAGAACTGAAAACAGAAAAGACCCTATATTTTCTAATTTTTGCGATAGAATTGTATACCGAGACATTTTTTTTAATTTATTTATTATTTTTTTAATAAAAATAATTTCTTTCCATAGTCACTTCCAGAGTCACTTACCATAATCGGTAAATAAATTCAGTAAAATCACATGAACAAGGGGAAAAATCACTTGAAATCCAAATTCTATTTGAACTCCTAAATTATTAATTTCTCATTATCAAATTATCAATTTTTCTAAAGCAGTAACTAAAAAGATTAATTACGCACATTTATTCTGGGGTATGGTTTTAATACTTCTGAAATTAATGTAAGTATTCAGATCGGTAGATTGAAGCTCAGGCCAACATGCAATTTTTTAAGTTTTGTAACTGTTTCATTGCTTATTTGCCTTCCAGATGTTTATATTTAAGGGCGTAGATATGCATGTGTATGATAACCTGCAATTATGCTATCAAAAATTTGATTAGAATTTTGATTTAAGAAAATCAATTTGCATTTACGCAATAGTTTTGTTGCTTGGATGTGCGATTTTAATGTTGTATAACAAAAATTTCTATACAGAAAAGCACTGAAATTAACAAATTGCAATTACTATTTTTTACCAATTTCCATTATCTTCTCTCTTAATTCTCTTATACAATCTTTTTATTGTAGTAGAGGGCAAATCAGTTTTTTTTTGCTTTGTTTAAATATTGCACCCTCAATAAATAGTCTACTGGGAATCGGAATATTTGTGTACAGAGTATTGAAATCTCTCTCTCTCTCTATCCCTCTATAATTCTACACTTAATGCGTCAGCAAAAAAAAAAATATAAACTCAATGAAAAGATTTTAGAGTCTTAACCATTTTTTTTTTCGGGTAACAAAGTTAAGACTCAAATGTGGGTACTTAGAAAAAAACAAAAAATTATTTTGATTCTTCAAAATTCATTTTTTATTTTGTTTGTGGTTTGTGGTGCTTTTACAAAAAAAAAAAAGTAAAACAAATAATTTTGTTATTTGTTAAAAATTATAGAATTGTAAAATTCTTAGTAATCATCAATCTCAAATCAACTTAAAATTCAAGAGAAAAAATCCATTTAAAAAAAAATTGATTAATAAGAAATTGTGACCCAAAAATAAAAATAAAATGAAGAATAAAAAAAAAATAAATCACTTCTTTTTTTTTTTGATAACCATCACCTATATTAAAAACTTTTGAATTTAAATGGATGACCTCATTTATCAAATAACTTGTGTAAAGAAGGGTTAAAAATGGACATAAAAAAAAAACAAAACAAGCAAACAAAGAAAATTGTAAAAAAAATGAAAAGGGAAAAAAAGTATAAAGGTTAACCAATTTTAAATATTTTGTCAATTTGTCCTTTTCCACCTGGATCTTGTGTGATATCCCAATCTGATATAGTATATAGGGTATAAAATAATGTTATTATTGTATAAAAATATAAAATTTGTCTTTGAGGTTTTGATCCTTGATGTTTCCTTGTGATTGCGTTTTGGATTTAAGTTTAATATTTTTTCTTTTGACCCATTTTAGTTTTGTTGCTTCTTTTGTTATTTTTTTTAAGTATTTGATTTGTTCTAATCAAAAAAAAAAATGACCATGACTTTTGATGAAAAACTGGAAAAAGTAGTGGGTGGAGGGGGGGACGGGAAAGTATTGGAAATTGATCATTAAAGAAGGATTTTGATTTTGTTATATAGATAGAACAGTTTTTTTGTTGACGTTGTACCAGATAATTTAGTTCAGTAAATATTTAGAATTCATTATATACGTATTTAGTCCCAGATTAGGTTATGATGATATTCGTTTCAGGATATCACAAGAACTATTAGTTTTATAAAGAGTAAATCCAAATACTTGCAATGTAAGAAATACTAACATTTTTCTCAAAATTTAATTTTCATAAATCGCTTTTTGCACGTATCTATGTCTAGACTCCAAAATTTTGAGTCAAAATTTTATATTTTACATATGAAGATGCCTACATCTTTGAGCAACACAGTTTTAAACTTACATCACCTACATTTTACACAATATACAAATTAATATCAAATTACTAGCATAACTCCTTCATATTATATTTTATGACAATGTTATCAAAATTATTATACATTTTCAATCACAGTTGTTCAATCAACCATAAAAAAAAAAAAAACCATTTAACAATAAAATATTCCAATTTCAATGTAAAATCAATAAAGAAATCAAATAATATAAAAAATTTTTTTTTTCCCACTTTGTACAGAATATGGAAATTCTTTTCCTACATTATAAGTATAATATTATAGTGTATCAGAAGGACATCAATATTTTTAAGGATCATTATTCATTGTCATCATAAAAATCATGATTTCAAGCCTCGACAGATCGAATTTATTGCATTTTATTTCATAAATGAATGAAAAAAAAAAAAATAGTTGAATGGTATGGAAATAATTGAAAATTGAAATGAAATAAAATGAAAAAAAAAAAAAATTATTAAAATGTTTCGTGAAAAACAAAAGAAAAAAAATTGCATAAATTAAGGGGTAAAAAGAAATTTAAAGAAGTCAAAGAGTACAGCGAAAAAAAAAATTGTATAAATAAGTATAAAATAATATTATTTTTAAAAGTAAATTGTGCTTTGTTAAATTCGAGTAACAAGTACCTATCGAATTCAATCCATTTCATTTTCGTGTTTAAGAAGATTATTGTGTGATATAACACCTTTGTTACTTGATTTTATGAATGCGCTCACGAAGCGATAATTATTATTATAAAAATTCTTATAAATAAATATTTTGTAAATAAAAAATTATTTTAAATTGTTGAGGTTAATTTTTTAAAAATCTTGATTTATAACAGAAGATCAGAATTTGTTGTTATTTGAAGATTAAATACAGAAAGGAAGGTGAAAACTACTATACAAACAGATGAAATTTAATTTCAAGATTTCTGCTTGAGTTAGTCAAATATCTCAAACTTCAAATTTAAATTTAATATAATTAAATTAACAAAAAATTAATTAGAAAATAATATTAAAAGTGTACAATATCCTATAATTAACGCAAGAACAAAAAATATTAAAAAAAAATTACTAAAATAATATTGGTGTTATAAAGAATAATTTTCAAGAGAAAAAATTTTGATTTAATAATTTAATTTTCAAAAACGAACAGGGTGTCGATCTAAATAACTATATATACCAAATACGAAAGATGAATTTTTATATGACCTTCAAAAGACCTTGGAAACTTTAATGGTTTGAGAGATTATGTTCTTAAAAGATTATAAATTATAATTTTTTAAAACTGTTCTCATACAAGAATAAAAATAATTTTTATATACCTTAATTTACAAGAGAACAAATACACACTCAATTTTACTTTTACGAATTTTTTAATTCAAATAACGGTACTTTGCAAATTTATGACTACGAATAAATTTTATTTAAAATCCACACTGAAATATCTAATTCCACCTGTTTAAAATCGGATAATAATAAATTATTAAGAGCATTTCCACGTTTTTTTTTTCCACCATACAATTAAAATTTTCACAAGAAAAAAATTATCATTACTAAATCCTCTAAATTTTTATTACAAATCACTATTCACTATAAAATCAATTTTGTATATTTTTTTTAATATTTTATAGATAGAACCAAAAATTCGATATTATAGTAACTTAATTTTTGATTTTCACTATAAACTATGGTAAAAAAACAGGAAAGGAAAAAATATTTTTACAATAATAATGGAAAAATATTTTATCCTTTTGAAAATAAATGCGAAAAAAACCATCAACCAACATCATTGATAAAATAATTTTGGTTTTCCTCTTTTTATTTAGAGTATATACATACATACATACATACACATAATAATATTAATAGCTCGTCCATGCGATTGTGTATGAGGTGGAAAAACAAACCACTTTAACTAAGGTAATAAAAATAATTTTGCATATAATATTCATTGAAATAAACGTTTTCAATTCCTTAAATATACAAAAAAAAAAAACAAAAATGCCCGATAGGATTAAAATAGGATACAACTGTTATAATTATTATAACAGTTTATTTTTATTTGTATATATTAGGTGATGTGGTATAGTTGTATTATGTTTTGTGTTTGTACACAGTATATAATGTGATTATTGAATAAAATGGTTGATTTTCATGATTTTTATTTGTTTATTTTTTCATTTTTATTTTTTTCCCCATTTTAAGTTGATGGTTAAAGCATTATACAATTAATTTATGGTTGAAAATACTATAGACTATGGCTATACAGAATTATTCAGAAATATTTTGAATAAGTACCTATATTATAGAGGTACTTAAAAAATTTTAAAGGATATTAAAATTCCGAATTGTCCGGCATGTAATAATTATGGAAATCGATTAATTTAAAAGTGGGCTAAGTCCAATTTTATTGCTATTAAGATATTGCAACGTCTGCTCTTAGAGTAATATTATAATATTTTTAAAGCATATTTTTTTTGGCAATGACACACATGCTGAAGTAGATAATTGAGCTTTTGGAAAATGGACTTGCATGATTTTCAGAATAAACCATTCATGTATATTTAAAAAATTTTGTTAAATAGCTACGTTATAATAAAGTTTATGAGAGATATTTAAAATATTTTAAATTGAAAAATTTTTAATAATAATAATATTAAAAAATTGTGAAATTTAATAGTGTATAACATTTGATCTACTTCGAATTATTTACGAATTGGAAAGAGATCAAATTTAATATTAAATTTACAGTGCTTGATTCACGACAAAACTGGATTCTATTTAAGCTAGTTTTAAGTTTCATTGAGTTAAAATTTGTATTTAAGTTTTTGTTCAAAGAAAATAATTTTATTACAAATAAAATTATCTCACATGGAAAACAGACACATTCATAATAAATTTTACATTTCATTTACGATTATAATTTTTTGTATCTTAATGTACAATACCATTTTTAGCACTTTTCCAAAAAAATTTTTGAAAAAAGTGCTTATTAGTTTCACTCTGTCCGTCCGTCCGTCCGTCCGTCCGTCTGTCCGTGTGTCTGTTTACAAAACTTCTACACCCTTGAAGATAGAAAGCTGAAATTTTATATAGACATAGATCTTTACTAGGAACTTATTTTCGTAGAACAAAATTTTTACCTATCTCCCACCCTCTAGAAGTTATACCCCCCCAAAACCTTAAAAATGGCCTTTTTTAAATATTTGTTGCAATGAAACCATAAGTATTTTTGAAATTTTGCAAACGTAGAAAGGCAGCGGCTTGCTTCCCCTTAGCGCGGTATACTATAGTTAAACTTTAGAAAAACAAAATGGCCGTTGAAATTTACCGTTATCTAAAGTCCTTTTTTTCCAAATTTTTGATGTCGTTTTTCTTCTAGATCCTATATTCTAGAACTTTGAAATTTTAGGGGCTTTTAGACATTAACAAATAGTTCATTTCGTTAGAAGAAATTTTTTTTCCATCTCCACCCCCTCTCAAGTTATCACCTCTTGAAAATCGTAAAATTTGAATTTTTGACACCCTATATTTCCGAAACCGCAAGCTTTTCCAAATTTTTATAAACGCAAAAAGCTAACGGTAAATTTCGTGACACTAAAAAATATAATTATTTTTCTTAACTCACACAATTAACCCTTAAAATCGAGCATTATGTTAACCCCTTTTTATGTTAATTTTTGCTTTATTTCAAAGACTGCATATATGCGTCATCCTAAATATATGCAATCCTAGTAATAGTTTTGTATATGAATGAAAATAATTTTTATAGTGTGATAGGTATACATAGACTGTATTTAAAAGCAGAATTTTCACTTGTTGAAGGGAAAAGTGCTACAATACAAACCATTGGTTTGACCCAACTTTATTTGTTATAACAATTTAATTGGCTTATTTTCTGGCATCTTATGTAGTTTATAAACTATTCGTTTTTTGTATATTTTTAAAACAAAAATCTTGGCTTTGACGCGTTTTATTTCGAAAACTATGGCTCAAATAGATTATAAGACCGGAAAATGAAGGATAATCAACTGCCTATAAAACAAACCCCCAAGGGTTAATCCATATCGCATGTTGCCAAAATTATAAACATTTATTTCATGTGCAGGAAAAATCTGGTACCTTTTTTATTCAACACGATATAGCTCGAAAACGAACATACCTGCCGCCCCCCTCCCATACCTATAGAATTTTTTGCTAGAAATTGATCAGCCTTTAAAATATTTGCCACCTTATGCGAAACGCATTGTATAAAAGTAAATTAATTTCTTATATTTAAGAATTCGAAGTTCATGTAAAATGTAAGGGTAAAATCCTATCTTTGGATATTAAATTTAATTAATTATATAACAATTACCGAATCAATATATTTAATGATTTTCATTACTAAAGTTATTGTCATTTAACATTAAATTAATTAAGTATAATTTAAAAAAAATTACATTAATAGTGAGTATCTTTTATCTAAATAATTAAATTTCATTCTATTTTATCCAAATTCTAACTAAACTTGCTCCTAATCAACTTTTAAACCTCACTTTTAAATTAAATATTTTTGAAACCCTTAAACTTAAATATTAATCTTATATATCTATATACATAAACCACTATATTTTAATTAGGTCCCATAGTATACGTACATAATTTCAAACCCAAAGAAAGACATAAAATTTTTGTATGAAAATTTGCATGAAAAAAAATTTATTTTACATAATATAGAGAACATACTTACATAGAGAGAGAGAGAGATAGAGAATACTTTGAATACCTAGTTATCTTTCCCGTAATTTAATTTCAGATATCCCTTTTTTTAATTCATTATATTTTCTATTTAAAAATACAAAGTATTTTAATATTAAAAATTAAAAACAAAGGTAAAAAATCCGCATAATCCATAATATAAAACTACTAACTACAAATAAATAGGTAGGTGATGTATGAATTTTCAATTTAAAATTTACCCTTATATCACAATACACTAAAAATGTATTGTGTCATGTTCTTGTCAAAGTGCGATGCAGAGTAGCTTTTTGTCGCGGTATTAACACTCTATATAATATAAATAAACTTAATTATTATAAATTATCACAATTATTATTTTAGTATATAGGTACGAACTATTCATTAAAATTTAATAAAAAAAAATATTCACTTAATTAATGTCCCTTTGTACAAAATTTTTGAATCCTTTTTCTTTTTTATTTTCATTTTTGTAATTTAATTTTTTCCTCCTCTTAATATTCTATGTATACATTTAGAGTATGTATAGCAGTATAACAGTTATACATTTATTATATTCCTACTTGTCATTAACATCATTAAAAATACACCTCAGTTAATAATTCTCGCGTGTTAACTTATAATAAAAAAAAAAAATCTCACAAAATTATTATGTCATCCCTAAACAAATAAAAAACAAAAAAAAAGGAAATTATTTCTAAAGGTCCCTACACAATATTGTATATAATATGTGCTTTGTAAAAGGGGATAAAAAAGTAAAACAAAAAAAAATGCAAAGTGATAAAATTGAAAGTTTCATTTTTGTGTTAAAATAAAAAATATGGTTGGCATAGACCCCTCCCGTTTACCGCTTTTTAAACATTTAATTTTATTTTCTTTTATTTGTGTTAGCTTTGTTTAAATCTTTACAAAGGATATTATAAAATGTAAAGATTTTTTTTTTCTTTCGTGTGTTTTTGTTTTTTTTTTGCTCTTTATATCATTTAAGTTTAGCACTTAATAAAGTTAATAAAAATGTTGAAACTCTTAACTACATTGTGAATAATAATAAATTCTTAACTATGTAGAATAAATCAAATAAATTTTGAAAAGATTATAAAAAAATTTTAAGTGAAAGAGCGGAGAAGGACGAAAAAATTATTATATGAATAGAGAATGGTTTTGGTTTTGTGTCGGGGGTGACTCTTTCATGTCATGTAAATTTACTTTGAAAAATTTTTGTTTTTGTTCTCATTTCTGTAGGTTTTGTAAGTTGTTTTTTTTTTCTTTCATTTCTATATACTTTAGGTACTGAATGTTAAATGATAATATTTTATCTTGTTGCATTGAAGCTTAGTGACCGTACAAAATTTAAAAGTAAAGATGAAAGAAAAAAAAAATAAAAGAATTCGTGCCTTTTAATTCGTGGAAAAAGTGTGTTTACATATTCCGCTTGAAATTTTTTTTTTATTTTCTCTATACAAGTTACTTATCATCTTTTGATAATATAGAATTAATTCTGCAAATTTATAGGGATGTGTAAAATTTTGAAAATTTTATATTTGGTTTTACTCTTGGACAATCTCCAATTCTAAGAAAATATAATTGGAACAGTAAAGAATAGCAGTCTAGTTCAATATTGTCAGCTCTGAAATAAGCAAAAGTTGAAAATTTTAAAAGTCAGTTTTGCAAAAATTTTTAAATTTAAGCGGAAATTTTTATTTTTTTTTTAAATTCAATATTGAAATAAAAATGAATATTACGGTATAAAAATATCATTACGATATTGCCATACCGTACGGTATAATCATACCGTAATTTTCAGAAATTACGGTATGATTATACCGTATAAAATTTGTAATCCAGTCAATAAGAGAGTATTTTTGACTCCACTTAGCAAAGTTCTATTTACCTTGACGGAGTAAATAGCGTCGCTAACTTTGTCCTATATTCTTCTGTCTAAGAAATATGTATCAAGTTGATTGTAGATATTCTTACAGGGAAATTTACTAATATTACTAAAATATATAATTTATAATACCTTTTAATATCGTAACTTTATAATACCGTACAATATAACTATGGTTAACATGAAAATTTTAATAGAATTTTGTAGAGCGGAATTTTTTAATGTTATTAAAAATGTATCAATGTTATAATCAAAAAAAAAAAATACAACAAAAAATTTTAAAGATTTAATATAAAGAGGATTGTTTAAGAGGACCCTCCATTTAAATTAATGGATGTAGTTTTTGAAAATGTTGACTATTGCGTATACTAAAATTAAATAGAATGAGCAAAACACACGAATTGTTCTTCTTTTTTTATGGTTAATAAGAATAAAAAACACGTATTTTTTTTTTTGCACGCATTCATGATCATTTCAAATTGCAGTGCAGTAATTAAAATTATAGTGTTATGCAGTCATTTAAATAAAAAAAAAATTTTTTTTATTCTAAAATGAAAAGTTGTTATTTTTTTTTTAATTTTAATTTTACACTTTTTGTATGTTTTTTATTATTTTATTTTATACACGATTTAATTGTACTCGTATAAGGTAAGCACCTCTAAAATAAATAAGGTGTCAAGCACCTGTTAAGTAGACTGCAGGTTTCTACATTTAGTAACCATGCACTGCAACTCGAAAATTGCATATTTCTAACTGCAAAGTATTTATTACGCCTATAGTGCTCCCACGATTTCCCACCTAAAACGTAACGTTGTTTCCGAGAGCTTTTATTCTCCTTTAGATCAACGTAACACATTAATCGAGAAGGTGCATCGTAGTATCGTCTGCGTAAGTGCCTCATTTTCCAAGCCTAACTTTCTAACACGAATTTTGAATGAGTAATATTATTCTGTTAACGCACGCGCTGTTGTACATCTTTTATCCCAATTTGATATTTTCAGTCAGCAGGCCACATCGATAACGAGGTCATGTCAATTACGCTTCTTTTCAAACTTCTAAATGTGAATAGAACTTCCTCTTCACAATAACACGTTTATGTACACATATACATCTAAATGGGAAATTTGATATTTAACCCTTTATATTGCAGAGCGATATACAGTTGACCGACACAGTTTATCCGCCATTTTTACATAATTTTTCTAATACACTTAGAACCACACAGTTTACTTAACTCATTTGATAAATGATCATTACTTTAATAATTTTGATGCTGCAATCATAAATCACATTTAAAATAAAATATTCAAAATAATTTCAAAAAATTTCCCTATTTTTATTTTAAAACACTTAACTAATTTATGATAAAATATTCTAGAAAAAAAAAAAATATTTTGTTTTTCAGTCCTATTCCAAAATAATTTTTAATTTTTGTGTTTTCCCCCATAAAAATAATCCTTAAAAATTATTTTCAATTTTAATAGACAACAAAAAAGATTTTCAAGTTATTATTGTCAAATATGCAAATTAGATTAACACTAATTCCCAAAAAATAAATCAAAATGCATCAAAAAAAAAAAAATTTCCAAATCAGATTTAAATTGAAAATTTATTTTGTACTTTTTTTTTTTTTGCTTTTCTTCTAAAACCCCGTATTAGAAGGCCATATTTAGGATTTAAAGTTAAATCTGTACAGTAATCAATTTTTTATAATAAATTGCCTATTGTATTACAACAAGTTAACAAAATAAAAGTTGTCAATATAAAAGTGTTTCTCAAACTTCTGTTGAATATCTCAGCAACCTCAATTATTTAAATACCTCAATGATTATTGGAACAATAGGGGCAATAGTGCAAAGTTTTACATGGAAAATCTAACATGTTTTAGAAAGTTCGTACTATTACTTTAAGGAAAATTTGTAAAAATATAATCCTGTTGCCTTACTATGTATTTCGATTTTTATGAAACGATTTTCTTATTTGCAGAAATTGATTGCTACTACCTTATTATTTTCCCCAATACGAAAATCAACTTGCATAGTAACGCCCCTGAACTCAGAAATATTTTTTTTTCCCAATTCTATCCGGAGCTTCGAAATCAAGTAAATTTATTGGTCAATCGATATGGTGATCAGAGGTTAATTCATTAATCTATTCATGGTTTTTGTAAAATTGGACAGTTTAGTCACAATTATAGGAAACTGAAATTGAAATTAATTTTCAAAAAAAAACAACATGACATCACCCAACTTAGAAACTCAATTTTGAAGCCAACAAAAAATAATTCTATACATTAATTTTCAAATATTAGAATTTTTAAGTTTAAATCACTCGGAAAACTCATCAGATTCGCACCATAATACCTTCATCCAAATTCTCTTTTAATAATAAAAGTTTTAGAAATAAATCAACAAATTTCATTTAAAAAATTTTTTTTTACAGGACCATTTCTCTGTACATTATAATTTATACAGTTAAAATGTTATGCAAATATTTTTATGATAATAATTTTCCTATTGTTTTATTCGAATTTGAATTTTTATTTTGAATTCCTGGAATATTTTATACATAAAATCATTTTGAATTTTTATAAAAAAAAAAATAACAAATAAATTACCCATGAGGGCGATAAAAATGGCCAATGGAATTTACAAAAAAATTTACATTCATACATAAATAGGAAATATTTTAAACAAAATACTTAATTCAATTGATTTCCAATGTTAAATTTTTAAGCAAGAACTATTAAAATATAGCAACCCTACATATTATATATGTATATAGAAATTATTAAAACTATTACAATAGTTTATTACTTTTATAGTTACTTTTCAAAATTTTGATCATTATTTTACTTAAAATTTATAATATTATTTTGTTGAAAGCAAATTTAAGCTGCTAAAACTTTTATTACTGCATATAAGAGTGTGAAGGGTATAAATAATATGAAATCAATTTAGATATATTCACTTTTAATTCAAAATCTAATTTATATAGGATTTTCATGATATTTGTAATACTTTGTTGTAAAATTGCAAAATATAATTTAAAAAAAAAAATTTGATAAAATTAAATTATTCAATTTTAATTCGATTAAATTTCAATATGGTAAAATTCGTACAATTAGGTTTCAGAATGTACAGCAGAGTCTACTTTCAAATTTATCACACAAAATACACTGGCACTAGAGTATAAAGTGGTAGATTTTTATATAGACAAAATAATATTGCACGATATTACTACATACTAATAATTACTAGTACAATAATACTGCAGGATATTATTGTTTATTCTGCCGAATAAACAATAATATCCTGCAGTAGCGAGTTCTGCAATATTGAAGGATGTATATACATACTGAAAAAATTTCGGATATAATGTATACACGTCTAAATAAATGAAGTGAGTCTCACAAAAAGCAACTAATTAAAGACACAACGACAACTGAATTTGATGATAGCGTGATTGCGGTAAAGTAGGTAATCTTTGCTCTATTTTAGGTATTTAGTAGGCGGGAAAAGCTTTGACTTTTAACTTTCTTCAACTAACCACTTTATGCAGTAATAATTGAAAATAAAAAGAAAAATATTTAAAGAGATAAGTAGAACTGGTAGTAATTACGTAAAACTTCATTACTATACTTTCATCATACATTATGTATTTCATAGGAAATTCAAGATTGATGGGTTCAAGCATTTGCATTAATTTGTTACACGCTAATTTATCCTTAAATTATAGTGATTAATTTGTGGGTCCAATTCATAGCAATTCATAATCAGCAGTTAACTATAAAATTTATTATGTTTCTTTGTAGATGTGAGCACGGGAAAGTAACTTAACTATGATACATTTTATATCAATAGTAACAGTTAGGGTTTATGCTTCAACTGTTCCGTTATTAAGTTTTCACTAAGCCATTGTCGATCGTCCTGATTTAGAGAAGTTATTATTATAGTGAGGAAGTGTGGCCTTTCTACATTAATTTTTAAGAGTTAAATTTCAGTTTTCATGTGAAGTGTTCTTGATGTACAAACTCTTTTCTTAATAATGATGCTATGACTCAAACAATTTTTTTTCTCAAAAAAGATGAATACATATTATTTATTCTCTTGAGAAATTCAAATGATGCAGACTCTGAACTTAATTACCATATGAAGATTATTAAAAAAGAGTTTCTATTTTAAATTAGAAAAAAAAACATCATAATATTACATGTATAATAATTATTATGGAAAGTAAAAAAAAATTTTTTTTTACTACTTCGGGAAATACAATCATATACCAGGATTTTGAATTTAATTAAAAGTGGAAGCTAATTCTCATAACGAGGCAAAGTATTCATATACAACACAACATAATTGTCTACAGAGAACTCAGTAAATTAAAAAAAAAAAAAAAAACAAAGTACTGATCATAAGAAACATGCTGTACAAAATTCTGTACTAAAAGTACAAGCCCCCATAAGAATATGAAAAAGAGGGAAATAATCATAATTAAAAAAAATAATAATAACAAACAAAATAAAATTTAATGTGAAAATTTAACGAACGTGTAACGTCTGTTTGTAATCTGGATTTACTTTACACTCATGAATGAATTTGTAATAATAGTTATGACGACCGTAACATAACCAAGTAAACCGAATAAAAACAGAAAGTAGAAAATCATAAAAATTGTTAGGAATAGTAAAAAATACAAAACCGGTATTTCTTCAAATAGTAAATAAATTTAATTAAAAGATCCTGGCAAAAATTATGTACTAAAGAACGCTAGCATTAAGTTAAAAATGCTATAAAAGAAACTAAAAATAAAAAAATCCTTAAAACTAAAACTAAAAATGTAAAAGGAATGTATTTTTGTTTTCTTAAATAGACCAAAAATAAACCAAATTTTAAAAAGGATTTTCTTTTGTTTTAAAACCTGTTTAAAAGGAATTTTTAATTAGAAAAAAAAACTACTACTAACAGAATATATTTCGCAAATTTAAAGCATAGTTCAAGTTATTCTAAGATTACTGAATACACAAGCTTCATTTTAATTTGTGTATATAGTGGTATTTTTACTTAGAAAACTTCAAGAATGCTGTGATTATTTCACGAAATTACATATAGTATTAGATGATATTACAATGAAGTATTTAGGTTTTAAATTTAGTAAACTAAAATTTACATTTTGAAATAAATATTATAGTTCTAAAAATTAAGCTGTAATCATTTAGTCAATGGTTAAGAGGGTTCTGTCACAATTTTCTTCATTTTCAGAAAACTCCGAATCTTTTTGCTACGAATGGATACCCGGTTCCAGTAAGAGGCACATTCAGATGGCAGTTTGTTTCTTAAGAAGCGGAATACTGTGTAGTTTAAACTGTCATATGCAAATTTTGTCACGAAGAAGAGAAAACACCTGAGAACTTCCTATGTGGCTGTGAGGAATTGTGTCGGAGGCAACTGACGCATCATCAGGGGGAGGCTCTACAAGCACTCTGATCCGTGAAACATGTCGCTGTCGACAGAATTATGCATTCATGTGCGCTTGATTCTGACGACGATTATCTAATCCTGAGATTGCAGTAAGTTTTAAAAGCTGCATGGATCTGTTCAACAGAATGATAATCCAAAAATTATCTATCTGTCTATTTATCTACTTCCCATACTTAAACTATTTGATTAATTTAACTAAAAATAGGAAAATTTTTTCGGTTTAGAACTTTTTGTTTTTTGCAAATATTAAACAAAATTTTACGTGAACGTAACATCAAAATTCAAAATTTTGCAATAATATCTCTGGATTAAAATCTGTTATAACGACTCAAGGATTTTCAAATTGTATTTGTAACCTACCAGGGGTTACGCATATTATATAATACCATCATAACATAATATTCTGTCTTAAATAAAACATTATTATCAAATTATTCCATTAACATAACACACACTCATGTATAACGCGTATAAATAAAAATCAAATAAAATCATGTAAATGCAATAAACTTGTTCAATTGTATTCGAAAAAGAGCCCAGAAAATTAAAGAAAAAAAAAATCAACGTATAAAGAAGGCGTATAACCGCCTAAAGGATACTTGTGTTCAAATATATAAAAAAATTTTTGTATAGATATTATGTAATATCTTCTGTAGAAAATGAGAATATTCAAATTCGTTAATATTATTAAATACGATATAGCTAACTATTAATCCATAACAGTATAGTTGGTATATAGTGTTATTGAAAGGACACCCGTGTTAATAGCTATACAATACAGCTATTTATTAACAATAAAATACTATTTATTGCTTTAACAAGGAATAAAAACACTAGGACAATTACTTTCATATTGTTTTCGACAGCACAAAAAATGAGTAAAAATAAACACAAAAAAAAAAACAAAACGAAAAACATGGGTGGTATTAAAACAAATAGGATAAAGTTGAAAAAAAAAAATACTTATAATAGTAGCTATCTAAAAATTACCCTTAACAGTAGGGTGTACACTTGTTATAGTTCATGAAAATTGTCCTTAATGGGCGTTTTTCTGATGATAGTTACAATATAATTTCTTTTTATTTTCATTTCTTTCTCATATTTTCTTTTTGATTTTTTCTTATTTTTCTATGTTATTTCCTTCACAAAATATACTTATAATCTTAATTTATGGTAAAGTTGCTTGCCTTTACAAGAAAGGATTTTAACCTAACTTGCATTATACAATCCTTAATGTTTTTTTTTTGTTTTTGTTATTAGAGTGCCAAGTTTCTCCTTATTATAGATTATGTACATATATACACCTACTATGTATATGTATAGCAAGAAATGTTTCAAAATTTTCGAATTCGGAAATTTAGTGTGATAACCGTTTTAACTTGAAATATGTAATACGAAGCTAAAATAAATTTTTAAAAATTTATAGATTTTTAAGTAATTTTTAATTTTTATTAAAGAAATTTTAAACAATCCATGCAGGATGCCATGTTAATTTAATGTAATCTTGATCAAATGAAATATGGCGTGCAAAATAATTTTAAAATATTGTGAATGTTGAAAGATGTCAATGCTCTCATTATTTCAAGGATTATGCATGAGAAAGCACGGACTTTGAATGTTTTTTTTTCAGAGGGCTTTAACATAAAATCTCGTACTTTCGAAATGATACGCATTCATATTTTAAAAATATTTCAACCCACAATGGTTAACTCACACAATGATACAAGAAATTTTTCAAAAACTCAAATTTTTATTTTACCAATTTTTGTCCTGTATTCATACATAAGTAGTCATTAGCAGTAATAATAAATAGACATAATCCAGTTGTCATCTCAAAATGAAATCTTTATTTGCATAGGTTCTCTGAAAGTTAATATTAATTAATCGGCCCTCACAAATATTGCTTAAAGAAAATATTTTGCACCTAAAAATATGCAATTTTTCATATTAACTATAATATGGTATAAATAGAGTTTATATCAATGTAATCCTATTATTTGCTATTATTTAGCTTGAATTGTAAGTAAAAGCTCAAATTTTCAATATTTTTCAATATTAAAAATTAAGTGCTGTCTTCGTTTTTTTGAAAAATATTCCAAATTTGTATAATTTTTCATCACAATCTTTGATCTATTATAAAATCTGAAAAATCATAATATGTGGTTATTTTTCTTCGAAATTTCGTATTATTCTCAAAATATTGGCTCTCAAATTAAAACATAGTATAATAAAGTTGGGTCAAACCAACGGTTTGTATTGTAGCACTTTTCCCTTCAACAAGTGAAAATTCTGCTTTTAAATACAGTCTATGTATACCTATCAAACTATTAAAATTATTTTCATTCATATACAAAACTATTTCTAGAATTGCATATATTTAGGATGACGCATATATGCAGTGTTTGAAATAAAGCAAAAATTAATATAAAAAGGGGTTAACATAATGCTCGATTTTAAAGGTTAATTGTGTGAGTTAAGAGAAATAATTATATTTTTAATTTCATGGAATTTACCGTTAGCTTTTTGCGTTTATAAAAATTTGGAAAAGCTTGCGGTTTTGGAAATATAAGGTGTCAAAAATTCAAATTTTACAAATTTCAAGAGGTGATAACTTGAGAGGGGGTGGAGATGGAAAAAAATTTTCTTCTAACGAAATGAACTATTTGTTAATGTCTAAAAGCTCCTAAAATTTCAAGCTTCTACAGGCTGGGGTCTAGAAGAAAAATGACATCAAAAATTTGGAAAAAAAGGACTTTAGATAACGGTAAATTTGAACGGCCATTTTGTTTTTCTAAAGTTTAACTATAGTATATCACGCTAGGGGAAGCAAGCCACTGCCTTTCTGCGTTTGCAAAATTTCAAAAATGCTTATGGTTTCATTGCAACAAATATTTAAAAAAGGCCATTTTTAGAGTTTTGGGGGGGTATAACTTCTAGAGGGGGGGAGACAGGTAAAAATTTTGTTCTACGGAAATAAGTTTCTAGTAAAGATCTATGTACGTATGAAGTTTCAGCTTTCTATCTTAAAGGGTGTAGAAGTTTTGTAAACAAAAAAAGTGTCCACGGACGGACGGACGGACGGACGGACGGACGGACGGACGGACGGACGGACGGACGGACGGACAGAGTGAAACTAATAAGCACTTTTTTCAAAAAATTTTTTGGAAAAGTGCTAAAAATTAGAGAGAAAGGCTCATAGAAATTCAATTTAAATCAATTCACGTTTTGATAATATTATACACTATTCTTATTATACTTTATTAATCCACCATAACCAAATACTTTTATGATTATGATTATTAAATCACATAACCCATTATAATATTATCATTACAAATAATTTCATTTGAACCAAAAATACATAATTTTTTTAACATTTATCATTCTATTATAATAATATAATTATATTATAATTTAATGTTACCAATTCCACTTCAATTTACGAGTTATCTATTATTACTCCTAATATTTGAAAGGAAGGCATGTTTAACATTTTATCCGCATACATGAATGTAAAGGTATGCCTGAGTAATATTATAAATCTAAAATAATAATAATAATATAATATAAATGTAGGTGGATATTAGAAATTTTTTCAAAAAAAAAAAAAAAAATTTTTTCCATTTTACACACATAAATTTGCCTTTTTCCTGCGCCTATTTTGTATATACCGCAATTATAATATAGAACATTATAATATTTTTGACACCTGTTACATTGACACCTCATTTCATATTTCTATCATATACTTATCCTTTTTCACGCAAACACACATAAATTTTTTCATTTTCAGAACAAATTTTTTTTGCGAAACAACAAATTTATGATATATTTGCTGACATTTTGGAAAATTGAAAATTATACACGAACGAAGCTATTTTAAAAAAAAAAAAAAAAAAAAAAACAAAATATTAGAACGATATGAGTAAGAGATAGAGAGAGACGAAGGTCTTAAATCAAATAAAACCAAATAAATGAAATATGGGAGAAATTTTCAAAGAAAAAAATAAAATACTGACAGGATAATAGCAGTAAAGTAGAAGTAGAAGCTTTGATTATGCAAATTATAATTCTATATCCCTTGTACAAAGAAATAGAAGAGAATATAGACAACATGCGTTTTGCATATTAGCTTATTCGATATTCAAGAGGGCAACATTCAAAATTTGTACAACATATTTGACACTCTTGTTTCTTGTTATTTAAATAAATAAAAAATATTTCGAAGTATTTTTTTTTTTGTGATTTTTTCTTGTTTTTTTCGATATTTCAAATATTTTGTACATAGAATTTTTTAAAAATATTTTAATTTTTTTTTTTAGAATGATCGTAATGTATAATGTCCTAATGGAACATATTGTATTATGGTTACTCATGTATAAAATGTTTACACAATTCAAACAAGATGTAGTTACTCGTATTTATGAATAGACGCCATATTGCCCTTTTTCAAAATTTCCTGGAAAATTTTCTTATAAATTTTGTACAGTTTTCATATAAAATTTAATAAAATTCAGTGTCTACACGCGATTTAATAAAAATTTTGTTTAAACAAAATTAGAGCGAACAGGTTTGAGGTAACAAAATTCGATATTGAACAGTTATTATGAAAGTGACGAGTGGAAAGGATAAAAATGATAAAAACTACAAGAGCTTCCCTTAAACTCTCCCTGTGATCATAATATAAAATTAAAACAAAAATCTCTCAAACCCTTAAAAATTTAATGAATATTTTTAATGAAAAATAGCCTGTTCTCGATACCGAACAACAATATTTTATATTTCAATGAAAACTGGTTAATAAATTTTAAGTTTTATAAGTATAATATTAATTTTTAAAAGGATAATTTTTCAAATAGAAAAGTAAAGCAAAAAAAAAAGGAGTAACTTGAGACAATGATGAATTCAGTTTTTGTACATTATACGAATATTTTTTTGCTATATACTTATATACCTACGAGTACATACATAATATGTTAAAAAATATTATTTATCTTTAGTTGCAAGGACATTTTATTCATTAATTTTTTCTTTGACAAATTTTCTAGAAAATCAAGAGGAGTTTTATGTTCACTTTTCATTTGTAATACAATTATTATTACTTAAACCGCAATGAATAAAATATGGAAGTAGGTGTGATGACTTCGAACAACTAGTGAAATAAATCTACTGATTAAAATTAAATCCTTCATGTTTTTAAAAACAATGGCAACTAAAAGGTTTATATAATTATAAAATTTTGTGGTTATGCTTGAGTAATATCTGACTAATGGCATAGTGGTTATGTCGCCGTTGCTTTAACAAAACGGCCTCGGGTTTAAACCTTTGGTTAGGCCACTATAATAATTATATTGAATATTATATAGCTTATTAAACAATATTATAAGAAAAATAAAATTTTAATATTAAAAAATAATCTACCACATATCCATAATTTTCGATATTGCATATGCCAATGAAAATAAACAATAAATTATATCAAATGGCTTCCATTGTCCATATAACTCAATGACCTGTAAAACTGAAGCTTAACTGTAAAGTCAAATTGAGGGTGTTAATTCTACCAAGTGGAGTAGGGAATAGTAAAACTGTTTAAAGAAATTTCAAATTTAGATGTATTCCGGACCATAGTCATTCGAAATTAAACTTACAATGTTTCTTGCTCTCTGCTATTTTTAGTTTTCAGAGCCACACCAATTTTTGAAAGTAAATATGGGATTTTTTGAGATATTTTATAGCGTTTTGGCTTAAAAATAACATCACAATTTATTATCATTTCAAATCAACAATACTCTACGAATATGACAATAGAACGTCATGAATCGCGAACAACTAAAGCGACTACAATTAAAATAAAAACCACAATAATAATGCCTTTTAAATTTACCATTTTTACCTTAAAATTGCTTTCACTAAATCATTGCTTTTTGTTTTATAATTTTTGTCCTTGCTTTATTACTTGGAACGTCATCTCTATAATATTACTTTTCTTTAATTTATAATTTCATATTTTCTCTGTATATAACCATATATCCTTACATCCTTATATTATTATGCATGTATAGTTACAATTGATGCACAATAAACGTGACTCAAATTAATTTTCTACTGCAAATGCGCTTACGCTTTTCATTTGAAAAGACAAGAAAAAAAAATATAAATTTTTTTTTTTTCATCCCCTCCCTTACTAGATGCATTTAACTACAATATTTTACTCTGACACGTTCTTATTACTATAAAATATAACATTTTCTTTAATACACATATATATGTATATTTTGTATATTATATTCTATATACCACAAACATGAAATTTAAAGTTAACCTATACAGTTGTAAGTAATATTGCAACAACCAAGGCCCTTATACATACATTTTCTTGTAATATATACTAATATATATATACTTAAAAAATTTCTCATAATAGCTTCAACATTCTATAATGCGACAATATAAAATTTAGAATCAAAAAACTTACATACATAAAGATATACATGTAGGTATATGCATGCCTCAACCATAAAATTTATGTTTATAATCCAGATGACAAACCAAACTATTATGATTATGAGATGAGATGAGCAAAGCCATGGAATATGAATGAATCTAAAAATAAAAATTAAATAACAGAAAAACTGAAATTAGTAAAGGAAAAGAACATACAACATGAAATTAAGAGCAACCTATTAAAATAAATTTTTTAAAATAAACAGCATTGCCGAAAGCCATATAAAAAATACACGCTTGAATAATATTCATTTATGAGGAAAAAATAAAATGGAAATTAAAAGATGAAAAGTGTTAAAAATTAAAAAAAAATAACAAAAAGGAGTAAGAAAGGATAATAATAATTTGTAGAATATTTAACACAACACACACTTGTAATCTACTTAATTACTAGAGAAAATGAAATTTATGGTGGAAATACAACAAAACAGAAAACTCAAGAAGAAATAAAAAAGTGTAGATATTCCTTCGGAAAAAATCTTAGAATTAAAGGATAATTTATACAAAAAATAAAATTTCTTTAAAAAAAAACGAAGAAAATTAAATTAATAATTTATGTAGCGTTAGTCTGAATGTGACACGCACTGAAATTTTCTTAAAAAAATATTTATTTATTATTATATACTAGCGCAGTATACCTATAAGAGAACCTACCTCAATAAGTCTATGGTTTCGAAGATCAATTTAAAGTTCATTGACTGAAGAATTTTTGAAAATTTTCGATTACGTTTTCCACAACAGCGGTATATGAGATAAGCAATTTTTAAACAATGTTTTGAAAATTTAGAAAAGTATAATCTAGTATCCTTAATTTTATATCCTTATTATGTATGAAAATTCCATTTCATAATTTATATTCAGAATTTTTAATTTCCATAAGATCTTGTGTTTATAATTTCGTACTTAAACTTGTAAGGATCAAATAAAAATTCATAAAATTAAGCTCACAGCATAATATTTAAATTTTTCAACACTTTCATTTATAAATAATATTCTACAACAGTAACACCACCCGCGCAACTGAGATATTTTATTACTATTTAAATCAGACAAATTCGGAAACAAGTAAAAAAGTAAAAATTTTAATAGTCTGGCTATATGCTTATCTATTTGAAAAAAATGATTATGGAAAATTTTGAGATTATTGCTTTGCGAACCTCTTTATTTATCATATGTTAGGCTAATTTTGGAATACGCGTGCCAAATTTTACCGCATTATCGCTCTTTTATAATTTATAGAATCAAATTCGTTGAGAGGAGATTTCTCTGTTTCGCATTGCGTGGTTTAGATTGGTTAGACCATCTCAGATTGCAGCCGTATGAAAATAATGTATGGTTTTTCTTATCAACTTATTTCGGGGAACGATGTTTCACCATTTTTGTTGGAACATGAGTCTTTTAAAGGGAATTCGAACAACTTGAGATTGGTATACGGTTTTGGTAGAAATGAACTGTTGACTATAATGGTGGTATAACCTCAACTCTAATTCTAGTTATTTTGACTTTGATAATGGTGGGGTTGCTCTTAGGTCTGTATACTTTCTAGGAATTTAAATTATGTTTAATTATGGGTTATATAACAGTTGGTCTATGGCTCAATTCTGTTTTTGCTAATTTTTTGTTTTAGCTTTTCTGTAGAATTTAGTACAAAAATTTTTTTTCGTCTCTAATGCTAATAAACTCTACTCTTACTGACTCTCCACTATCGCAATTTTCCTGCCTCATCAAATGATAACGATTTTGTTAGGCAATCTGATAACAGCATTTTGTGCTTCTAAATGATAATTGTTTTGGCTATTTGATGCAATATTAATTTGCATGACAATATTGATACTTGGTCTATGTAATTCGTTTATAAATTTACTTGCTTCACTATTGTAGTATTTTAGAAAACAAGTTCATACAACTACATAGCTACCAACTTCATTCAAAATATCTAAAAGAAAAAAACAAATTTAATTTAATTTTATTTAATTTTGAAAAAAAATAAGATCACATTTTAACATTTTTTTAAGTAGTAATTTTAAGCTTCCATATATCAGAAAATGCTTTTAAATATTTTTTATGATTATTATCTTGAAATTTTCTTTGTTCATTTCATAAAACAAAAGTAGATAGTTTTCAAGAATGCAATTCATCACTTATACAAGAGTATATTTAGTAGCATTTATGTATAGATGTGAGTGCATCACTTTATATTCGTCTTATATGGGGATCATGACTCATGAATTTCATACAGGATCTGATTCAAATTTTTGCATGTACATTGATATTTCGATATGATAGGAATGCATGACGAAGAAAACATAAAATAAAAGATTTGCTTGATGCAGAAAAATTTTTTTCTATTTACAGGAAAGTTTCATATATCCTTATAAAGTAAATATGAAAAAAGGATACTTATAAATAATTTTATGGAAGAAATTTTGTGATTTTAAGAATTTATAATCAAAAAAAAAAAATTTTTAAATATTTTTTTTAGTTTTAAATAACAATTTTTTTTATTATTTTGTATAAAAAAATAATAAAGGTGACTCTGAATGTTTCAAAAATTTAAGGACTGCTACTAAACAGGATTTCGAATTTTTTTTATTATAAGTATATTTTGCACATTATGACATTTATTTACAAATTTTATAAAATAAGCATGTATAAGACGATTAAAAATGTTCTAATATAATTAATATGCTACGACACTTGGTTCTAATACATTGGAAGAATTTTATAACACAATAAGCAAGGTATAAAAGCAAGTACTTATTATTTATTGTGATACAAAGTATTTATTTATTACTGCACTATTGGTCAGATATATTACATTATTTTATTTAAATATAATAAAAATTCACTTAAGGATGCTTTAGTACACGATTTACAGACACAATGGCATAGAATTACTGTGAATCTTTGAAAAAGTGAACTAAGCCAAAAATATAGCCAAATTGTATTGCATATGTAAATTTAATATGAAAAGATGTTAATATTTTTTCAAAACCACTGGAAGAAACAGGAATGGATCCTGAATTTCAGAGCGTAAAACTTCAAATTTTCAAGAATAACATCGACGAAGACTTGTAGAGCTTTTAAAAGCACTTTCATGGAAATCTCATACTATGCTAGGGTTGGTGCTAGTGCAACCATCAATTATTAGAAAAAAAGAGCTTGAAAGCAAAATTGCAAATCAGCCTTCAAAATTGGTAAGAAACAATAATTATTGCATTTTTCCTAATTATTGTTGCATGTCATAAAATTAAAAACCAAATTCAATACAAGTTGTAGGTGATAGCCAATGCAATCTAATAATTCTATTAAACTATAATAATTGTCTATTCAATAGGACTATAAATTAAGTAATTAAAAGCTGTTTTTAATGATATTTTAACAATTATTGCTTTCAGGGTTAAAAAAACTCATAATGTATACATAGTTGTAAAGAATGATTAAGCTACCTTTTACTCTATGTATATCAGTATAATTAAATTCTATATAACAATATAAATTTACTTAAAATAAAATATAACCAAAAATATTAAAAAGTTTGTCTGGAAAATTAGCTTAAGATATCTTAAAAATACTAGCAATTTTTTTCAAAATTAATTAAAATAACTATGAATAAAAATTCTTTTATACAAAACTTTAGAGAGAATAAAGAAAAATAATAACAAAAAAAACAAATTGTTTAAGTCTTTGACATCACAAGCGTGTAACATTCAATTTCATGTTTAATTATCATTTAATTTAATTTCCAAAACTATAAAATGGAATTGCTGGCTTTCTTTTTTGGTTTTGTTTTTTTGCATCCTTTCATTCATTTTTCACTCATTTCATTTTATTTATTCACTTTCTTTTATATGGGTATGTGTTCGGTTTTTTTTTTTCATTTTTTACTGCTTTAAACACTTTATCTGTTGCCGTTTTCTTTTTTTTCACTTATTTTCATTTTATTTCACACAGCAATAAAATCATTTTTCTTTCTTTTTAACATTTTTCAAAAAAAAAAAATTTGAAAAAATTAGCTTATTAGTACACTCTGTCCGACTGTTCGTCCGCCTGTCCCCGTTTCTATTTACACAAAACTTCCCCTCTTAAAAAAACTTCCCCCCCCCCCTCTAAGAGTTATAATCGAGACCGGTAAAATTTTTTAAATCCTGTAAACGCAGAAAAGTAATGGTTAATTTTTTCTACCGTAGCTAAGCGTTAATGACTTTTAAGAAAGCACAAAAAAAACCGAAATTCCCGAATATCCAATCTTTTCATGAATTCTATAAATGCAGATATCTAATTAATTTTCTTAACTCAGTTGCTTAATCGTCTAACTCAACCATAATTATCTTAATGCTCATTTCAACTGTTTTTTTTTTCTCTCATCCTAAAAGTATGCAATATTTTTTATTAACATAATTTAGTATTTCAATGAAACTATTTTAGATAATGTAGTACATTTATTTTAGAAGCAGTATTTTCATTTATTGAAGGGAAAATTGCTGCTATACAAATCATTGGTTTCACCTAACTTTATTGATTTTGAACAGACCCTGTACACAGTTTTATACATTTTAATTGCAATGACTTTATTTCCAAAAGCAAAATATAATTATAAAGAAATTGTTTTAAGTACATTTAATTTCTCTTTGTTTATATAAAATTATTTTTTTTTTTGTTGTATTTTTAAGAGTATTTGATTTTATTGTATTTATAGGTGGGTGCACTTTTGTAAACATTTTATTAGCTTATATAAATTCTTTATATACAATAATAATTATTATTATTGCTGACATAAAATACAATTAAATTTGTAAAAGCAGTTGTCATTCATTTTATATACAATTTACAAGGAAAAACAGAAGCTAAAAACAAATTGTCTTTACAACTTTATTCTTTGTTTTTAATGTTCTATGTGCACGCTATCAATAATTTGTTATTCAAAATGTTATAGTATAGAGGTTTAGATTAAATCATGAAATGTTAATTTGTTTTATATATGGATATGTTATAAATTTAAATTTGTATTTTAAATGATTTTATAAAACGTATAAGAATAGAAGATTACATTGAAATATTGAATTGAAAAGGAGCATTTCCGCAGGATATTGTGAAAAGAACCTGAAAGAAAGAGTCTTCACTATAATAGTTGTATTTATTCAAACAAATTTTATGTGTTTTATCCAATTAAATTGAAAGAAAGTATTTAATTATTGAATTGCTATAACCTAATCATAGTCGCCTTTTTAAATACAGTCATGAAATAGTCGAAAAATGCATTCAGTGCTATAGTTTTGAAATTTGGTTCTAATAGTTAATCCATACAATTCTGTTAATAAAGAATTATCTAATGAATATTGTGCTACTGTTAAGACGCTTCTAAATAATAAAATGCTTACTTTGAATATAATTATATGCTCCTATATCTGGAAAATGGCAAGAATTTTCTTTTTGAAATATTTGGATTTAAATTTTTGAAAAATATTAAAATTAACTGCTGTCTGATTTAAATAAAAATTTCTTTTCCTCTTAATTACAACACCTTGTAAAAACTAATAAACTCTTAATTATTACAAAATGTTGAATTAAAATAGGAGTAGCCCGATAATTCAATTTAAAGTTCAACTCACAGTTCCAAATATTATTATCAATATAACAAAATCAACGATCTAGACTTTAATACTGTATATATCAAAGGTATTATATACGGTATTAAAGAAAAAATAAACAAAAATCTTTAAATTACTAAAGTATTAACATCCCAATCTAGTTGTAGCAAAATAGTATTGTCCTTTTCAAATTTATCACATCAATATTAAAAAATTTAATATTATTATTAAGTATATATAATAGGTGTGTACAAGTTACATATTCAGTTATACAACCGAATAAAGTTGTAATTCTACCCGTTACTTCCACTTAATTTAAACAAACAATTTTTTTTCCTTTTAAAATATTTTTTTTTATTCTTTCTACTAAATTAAATTCAAATTCTAAAATAAATAATCACATCAGCATTTTTACCTGTTATACTTTTGCGCGTGTAAAAATCATGCTATGTAAAAATGCTTAATTAACAAATTTCATTTAAACTACCTTACTATGTGATGTTTCTTATAATTATTAAGCTTTAATCAGTCGTTAGCCGTAAAAGTAAAAACATCAGTTATTTTATATATTATAGTAATTGTCATATATTACCTGTAAAAGAAAGAAAAGTTATCTTTGTAAGAAAATTAAATCGAATTAAATTGCCATATAAATTTTAAATTAAAAATAATAAATCATAAGAAAATCAAATTGAATAAAATTGTCATATAAGAAAATTGTGAATTATAAATAATAAATAATAAATTTAAATTGTGAGAATTTAATTGTGAGAATTTTAAATAAAAAAAAGATAAGAATAAAAATTCAAATAAATAAAATAAAGTTGTTTTGAATTCATAAACAAAATATAACTCTTTATTTATTTTTCCTTTAAAAAAAAAGAAAATATAAAACACAAAACTGGCGCAGTCGGTAGGATTGCCCAGCTAGTGTAAATTAATATTAATTATTAAAATAAAAAGAAAAATAACTAGTTTCAAGACTGTAACAGTTATCAAGGAATTTTAGTGCAAATTAGTGCTTAACACAAATTTCAAAACAGTGACAGTTATCAAGAAAACATTTTTCTGAAACATTAGCTTTCTTTTTAAAGAATTAATGGGTGAACCTAGAATAAAATAAATAAAAAAAAAAAAAAAAAAATTTTTTTTTTATATAAAATAAAGGAAAAATATATTTTGTGCGAATAACAAAATAACAAAAATTTTAACAACAAATTTCAATTTTATTTCTAACAATATCACATAAAATCCTTAACAATAAATTATAAGTAAAATAAAAACAAAAAAACAAAAAAAAAAAAAAAAAAAGAAAGGTAATTATGGCAAATACAATTACTATTCGCGATCTCATAACCGAAGCTAGATCGTTACCCAACTTCAAAGGTAACAGGGACTACGATCTCAGCTCATTTATAAGAGATGCAGAAACGTTTATAAACCTAGCACCGGATCAAGGATCAAAAGAATACATCATATCAATCATCACCAACAAGTTACAAGGACCGGCGGCTGATTCAATCAGAAAAATTAATACCACCACGGATTGGGATAGCATAAAACGGCAACTAAAAAGGACGTTTGGAGTCCAGGAAAGTTATTTAAAGCTTAAAGAAATGGCAGATTTAATCAAATATAACAATGTAAGTCAATTTTATATAGATCTAAATGAAATATTAAATAAACTAAATTTTAAATATAACCTTGATGATAATAAACCAATAGAATTTAGCCCGAGTAACAATGAGGCTAGTATTTTAGAAAAATTTTTAAATAAGTTACCACGTTCAGATAGTATGTTTTTGCGAGCGAAAGACGTCACCACTTTAGATGACGCTTTTCATGAAATTTTGCAAACTTTAGGTCCCAATCATTCCGGCTATTACAGCCAAAATAACAATAACTCTAAAAGACAAAATAATCCTTCGAATAATAATCGTAACAATAACTATAACAACAATAACAACAACAGATCACATAATTTTAATAATAACAACAACTCGCGTAATTTTAATAATAATAACAACCCGCGTAATTTTAATAATAATAATAACAATCCGCGAAATTTTTATAATAATAATAATAATAACAGAAATTTTTCAAATTTTAACAGAAATAGTGGAAATTTTAGAAATTATAATGATAATTATAGTGCAAGGAATAGAAATTATAATAACAATAATACATCAAATAATCGTCCTTCCGAACCAATGGAAGTTGACGTAAACCACGGCGAGGATAACCAAGAAAATTTTCGGTTAGAGCCTCGCAATCAAACAATTTACCAATAGTAGAATTTACTATTGATAACACTAAAATTAATTGCTTAATAGATACGGGATCTACTACCTCTATAATTAATAAAAATATATTGCCTCATATTAGACCTAATAAATTAGAAAAACCAATTAAAATTAACACCTTATTTGGAAACAATAATATTTTGTTTGAAAAACTCACAAATGTTCCAATGGAATTTAACCATAGTGCGAAAATTCTTTGGAAAATTGTAAACATTAATAATAGGAACTTCGATGCTATCTTAGGGCAAAACATATTAAATGCAGTTGGTGCAAAAATAGACTTAGAGAATCAGGAAATAGAGATTAGGGGCAAAGTTACAAAATTTAAAAATGCTTGCCCATTTAGAGAAACGCACGAACTATATTCAATGAATTTGAGTCCGAGTGAAATCTATAATCATATCAAGGACGAAAATTTGAATATAGAAGAGTGTAAAAACTTAAAAAATATTATATATGAAAATAGGGATTTGTTTTATCAGGAGGGTCAACAATTAACCTGTGTTGACTCTGTGAAGCATTCAATAATAACTAAACACTCCCAGCCGATATATTCCAAAATATATCGATTTCCAAAAATTCATGAATTTGAAGTAGAAAAACAAATAGCAGAAATGTTAGACCAAAATATTATAAAACATAGTAATTCACCTTATAACTCCCCAATTTGGGTAGTTCCCAAAAAAATTGATAGTTCAGGTAAAAGAAAATGGCGAATAGTCGTGGATTATAGAAAACTTAACGAAATCACTATCGACGATAAGTTCCCAATCCCTAACATCGATTCTCTTTTTGATAAACTTGGTCGAGCCCAATATTTTAGCACAATAGATCTTGCAAAGGGATTTCATCAAATACTCGTTGATGAAAATGACCAAGCAAAAACCGCGTTTTCGACCCCACAAGGTCACTACGAATTCATCAGGATGCCATTCGGGTTAAAGAATGCTCCTGCAACTTTTCAACGCATGATGAATCATGTGTTACGCGAATTCATTAATATATGTTGTGTCGTATATCTAGACGACATATTAATCTTTAGCACGTCCTTGCAGGAACATGTTGAAGCTATTTCAAAAATTTTCAATAAATTACGGGAACATAATTTAAAAATTCAAATCGATAAGTGTAAATTTTTTTCAAAAGAATCAGAATATCTTGGCCATTTGCTAACCGATAAAGGCATTAAACCGAATCCTTCCAAAATTAATGTAATAAAAAATTTGAAAATTCCAACCACGCGAAAAGCAATAAAAAGTTTCCTGGGAATTACGGGATATTACCGTAAATTCATTAAAGACTATGCCAAAATAGCACAACCGTTAACCCATTGCCTTAAGAAAAATAATAAAATAGATACCAATAATTTAAAATATATAGAAGCGTTTAACAAACTTAAGGACATAATTAGTAAGGACCCAATTTTAAAATATCCAAATTTCAACCAAAAATTTGTACTAACTACTGACGCAAGCCAATATGCAATTGGAGCTGTTTTATCACAAAATGGCCACCCAATTTCTTATGCCAGTAGAACGCTCAACGAACATGAGATAAGATATAGTACAATTGAAAAGGAATTGTTGGCAATAATTTGGTCAACTAAATATTTTCGACCATATCTTTATGGCATAAAATTTACTATTAGAACAGACCACAAACCTTTAGTCTGGTTACACTCTTTAAAAGAGCCTAATTCCAAACTTCAGCGTTGGAAAATTAAACTCAACGAATTCGATTTTGACATCGAATATGTTAAAGGTAGAGATAATAAGGTAGCAGATTTTTTAAGTAGATTAGATAATGAAAAAAATGAAATAAATGCTATGGAAATCGATAATAATAAAAATTTGGATAGAGAAAGTGAAATGGCTACAATTCATAGTGGCATCGAAAATTTGGATGACCACATTCCGATTGTAGACAACATTATTAATAAATATCTAACACAAATACATTTAGTAAAAAATAAAACAAAAGAAATTGAGATTAAATATAATAGATATAGGAAAATTTTCATAAGTGAAAAAGATTTATCAGATCAAAATTATTTAAATAATGTATTAAGACGTTATATCAAAACAGGCGTTACAGCCATATTTTCGGAATTAGAAGAAAGTAAATATGCAAAATTGCAAGAAAAATTGATAGAATTATTTAGTAACTGTAGAAAAATTAAATTTGTTAAATGCACCAAATTTGCCAAGGAAATTGATAGCGAAGAAGAAATCATTGAAATTATTAAGCAAAACCACGAAGATACAAACCATCGTGGCATATTAGAAAATTTTAACGAATTAAAAGATAAATACTATATTCCGAAACTTAAAGATTTTATATACAAATATATAAATAACTGTGATGCTTGCAATTTAGCCAAGTATGACAGAAATCCAATTCAGTATAAATTCGAAATATCCGAAAGTCCGTCTGAACCTAACGAGATCGTCCATGTTGATAACTTTTATATAAAAAAGGAAGTATTTCTAACGGCTATAGACAAAATGTCAAAACACCTTTCTATAATAAAGTTACCTGATCGAAACAGCGTAACAATAGTTCAAACACTAAAATTACGGAACTCACTATTCGGTAAACCCAAAAAATTCGTATTTGATAACGAATTTAACAGTATCAATTTAAAAGATTTCTGTAGAGTTGAAAATATCGCAATTCACTTCACTTCTCCAAGAAGTCATACCGGGAACTCAGATATCGAACGGGCTCACGGTACCATAACCGAACATATTAGAATTCTAAATTTAACGGAACCTGATCTCGACACAGAAAGTAAAGTTCTTAAAGCCGTAGAAGCTTATAATAAAACAATCCATTCTGCAACTCAAAGAAAACCCATCGATTTTGTTAACGGGAAAGTAACCGATTTCGAAAAAATAAAAAATAAGATTCAAAATAATAAAGAAAAAATAATTAATAAAGTAAACAAAAATAAAAGACATTTTAAACCTCCCGAAACCGGAGAAATTTTAATAAATAATCCCGCGATAGTGCGATATAAGGAATTACCTAAATATAAAAAAATTAAAATTACTAATAAAAATAATAAAATCTTTGATAATAAAAATTATAACATTCATCCGACCCGCATTAAAAGAAAATTTAAATTTACAGGAAAAAATAATAATAACGCTAATAATAATACTAACATCAATGATAATCCCGTGTAACTCAACTATAATAGACGTAAATAAAATTGATACCGAAGCTGGATTTACTATAACGCAACATCAAAACATCGATATAATTGTAAGCTATGATAAAATAATTCATATAATTAACTTAACAGAAATCCAAACATTAATAAATATAATAGAAAACCAAATAAATACTTTACCTTTCGTTAATAATTCTAATAAAAACCTATATAATATGCTGAAAAATAAAATTAACAAGACTAACCATTCCTTCAAAACAATCTTACCATTAAGATTTAAAAGGGCTTTAATTAATGTTGGAGGATCCTTTCTCAAATGGATCTTTGGAACATTAGAACAAGAAGATAAAATTGAGTTAGAAAACCATTTAAAAACTGTAGAGCAAAATAATAATAATATAGCTGGCAACGTTAATAATCAGATAAAAATCAATTCGATATTTCAAGAAAATATCAATTCTCTTAAAACCAATATCGAACAAAATCAAATAATAATAGATAGAATTTCAAACTATGTTTCAGTCGACCACAAAAACGTTGTCAATCAATTACAATATCTTCAAATTTTAACCAATATGAATCTTCTAAACGAAGAAATCGAAAAGATTCAGGAAAATATAATGTTTGCAAAATACCAAACAATGGCAAGATCACTACTTAGTCCTGAAGAAATCGATGAATACGAAATTGATTTATCTAAAATTCAAAATCTAAAAAATGCAGTTGCCATTCGTAATAATTCATTAATTTTCATTCTTCAAATTCCCAAAATTAGTAAACAAAAAGCAAACCATTTTAAAATAATTCCAATACCTAACTCAAAGTTTGAAAAAGTTTCAATAGATATAACTGACGTCATAGTCTTTCGTAATAAAACATATTATCTGAATGAAGAAAAATACATTAATAAATTAAAACCAACATCAAATTGTTTAGCAAATCTTATTCATAATTCATATAAAAATTGTTTTAAAATTCAGGAAAGTAAACTAAAAATAATAGAAATTGAAGTTGGTATGGTACTAGTTACTAATGCAAATAATATAAAGTTGACTCATGATTGTAATAAAATAAATTATTTTCTAAATAAAAATCATATTATATTTTTTTAATAATTGTACTATCGAAATTAATAATTCAAAATTTTCAAATAAAATCAGTGAATATAACCAAAACATTATAATACCCAATTATTCAATATTAAATAATTTAAATTTTTCCATTAATTTAGAAGCTATTCACTTGAAACAAATAGAAAACATAGAAAAAATTGAACAAATTTCCTATGAAAAAAATAAAAACAAAGTAATAGTTTATTTCAATACAACTTTTATTTCAATCTTTTTAATAATTACGATAAGCATATTTTTGTATATCAAGAAAGATCACATAGAATGTTTTAAAAAGAGTAAAGATAAATATGTTGTCCAGGAGAACAACAATCTTAAGGAGGGGGAAGTTACATATTCAGTTATACAACCGAATAAAGTTGTAATTCTACCCGTTACTTCCACTTAATTTAAACAAACAATTTTTTTTCCTTTTAAAATATTTTTTTTTATTCTTTCTACTAAATTAAATTCAAATTCTAAAATAAATAATCACATCAGCATTTTTACCTGTTATACTTTTGCGCGTGTAAAAATCATGCTATGTAAAAATGCTTAATTAACAAATTTCATTTAAACTACCTTACTATGTGATGTTTCTTATAATTATTAAGCTTTAATCAGTCGTTAGCCGTAAAAGTAAAAACATCAGTTATTTTATATATTATAGTAATTGTCATATATTACCTGTAAAAGAAAGAAAAGTTATCTTTGTAAGAAAATTAAATCGAATTAAATTGCCATATAAATTTTAAATTAAAAATAATAAATCATAAGAAAATCAAATTGAATAAAATTGTCATATAAGAAAATTGTGAATTATAAATAATAAATAATAAATTTAAATTGTGAGAATTTAATTGTGAGAATTTTAAATAAAAAAAAGATAAGAATAAAAATTCAAATAAATAAAATAAAGTTGTTTTGAATTCATAAACAAAATATAACTCTTTATTTATTTTTCCTTTAAAAAAAAAGAAAATATAAAACACAAAACTTACATACACAAAAAATATAATTAAAAAATCTGTTATAATTAATTTTATATTACATTTTTTTTATATGTCTATGTGAGTATTAATAAATAATAAAAAAAAATTCATTTTAAATTTTCCATTTTTTTTATTTTCAAAGAATAAAATTTCGACCTATTTTTCGACCATCACAAACATAAAAATAATAATTAACAATAATGATAATTAGTAAACATGTAGCGAAATGAACTCTTTAGTTGCTTTTTTTTTCGTTCTCATTATTATCGTATTTTCTTTATCAAAACCATTTCAATAATAATTTACCGTTTATATATATTTAAAACATTTAACAATAACTAAATATAACTACATATACAAATACATTATATTTAAAAATTACAGTAATACCTCGTTAAGGCAATATAGTCGTTTTTGAGACCGAAAATTTACGATCTTATGCGAAATGACTCAAAAGTGAGCTTCATATTAAAAATTTTTCATATAAGGAAAATTAATTATGTATATACTCTTCGATTTTGGGTTGTTCATTAGAAAACAAGAAAAAACAGAGTTGATAGTTGATACTAAAAGGTGATGTACATTAGAGTTGACATACGTTATAGAGTTAAATGACATATCAGTTGATAGACGATTTTCCTATGGCTGAACAAATATGCATATGTACGGGTATAAAAATTACTTTCAGTGATATTATTGTATGACTTAAAAATAAGACAAACTGTCATTAAAAATTACTAGAGAATTAATTACTTTAAATTTTTCCATATCAAAATCACGAATTTATGCGACCGATTACTGTATTCTATAATAGAGAAAACAAAAAAAAAACAAAATGGTGACACAATTTCTGCAAAATGGTACAATAATAGTAAAACAAAAACAAAAGAAAAATCAAAATAAAAATAATGTCATACAAACAAAAAATAAAAAATGCAAAAGAATAAAAAAAAAAAATTTTAATTTTTTTTTTATCTGAATGTAAATACAAAAAGTGATGGTGTGTCAAGCAAAGTATATGTACATTTAATATTATATAATTAGTACAATATATAGAATGCATTTAGGTATGTATACAAGTTTACAGATTCTATGCGATGGTTAATGGCGAATAAAATTGCGAATGAACTCATTTCCCTCACACACATCCATATATCATTTCACTACAAGGACTCATTCCATTTAATTTTAATACAGTTTTGTTTATTTTTCTTCTTTTTGAATTTTCTTTATTTTTTTTTTTAAATTTTGATATTGATTATTATAATAAACAAGTAGATTGGGGTCATATATTAGAAATTTTTCTATAATGTTTGAATAGTTGTATATTTTCTTATTAAAACATTCTGTACGAAAACTACCTATTCTGGAAAAACAAACATTTTATATAAAAAAATATGTTTAAATGAATAACGACATATTTGTTAATTTAGTTAAAGCTAAAATTCAATATTAAAATAAAAAAAAGTTCAAAATTTTAAATAATGCAATACATAAAAAAATTGCATACTTTTAGGGAAATTTTTTTAATATAGTTTTTATTTAAAATTATTTAATTTAAATAAAATCGGATTAAATTTCTTTAATATCATGCAAGAATGTAATGAATAAAGCAGAATTATTAATTTCGAAATCACATTACAAATTTCGAATACATATTAATCAACATTCTTTTTCCAATTTAAATTGAAACTCTAACTATAAATTAAATTCCCTGAAAAATTTATTATAAAAATTTTAAATGAAGTAATGTTAGGTATATAGTTAAGAATCTAACGAATTAAATAATATTAGAAGAGCCATTGTCATTTAACTGTCATATAATCATCTGAAAAGGAGTACATTCTTTGCACCATTCCTTAATAATAATAATTAAACTATTAAGGAATAATAAATATGAATTATTAAGGAATAATAAATAATTTATTATTTAATTAGTTGAATATTCTGTTCTCTTTTTCTTCTGTCGTGTGAAACCGCAATTAATAATTTAATAAACTATATTTATATTACATACAAATTAGTAAAATATTGTATAGGACAAACATTCGATAATAATAATCATAAATTACTGTCATAAATAAAGACAAAACAAGTAACAGAACCTGTAACACTATTTAAAAACTATAAGCCCCAACAAGTTTATACAATTTTTAATACAAATGCTAAAATATATAAAAAATACACGTCATCTTGAATACAAAAAACAAGGTACACTTAATTGATCAAAATCAACAATTCTTTATTCTTTCTTAAATTTAATTAATTTCTTAAAATGGCAATGTAAATTTCTTTTTGCATATAAAAGGACATAATTTTCATCACAAGTTTAGAAAGAATTTTATTATTCTTAAGAGAAAAAAAAAACTTTACAAAATATCCTTTTAAATTCAAAAACATTTTTAAAAATAAAAGTACAATCTCTTGGAGCATCGTAAGGATAATATACAAAAAGAAAATTTCCTTGAAATGAAAGTAACATTTTTCAATTTTTCTGCCATAGGTTTTTATAGAATTAACTTTTCTTTAACCAAACTAAAGAAAATGAAAAAAAAAAAAGAATTTTTAACATTTTCTTTTATAAATTTTCTAATCTTTTTTTCTTATTCTATTTCCCTTTTTTATTATTTCTACTTAAATTTTAGACCTATATGTATGCCATAACTGAGTAAACGAATAAAATATGAAAAAAAAAAATCTGATAACCGCACTATTCAAAACATTCTTCATTAATTTTCAACCATTTATCATGGAATATCCTTTGAAAAATTTTCTTCACTGTTTTTCTATCATATTTTTTTTCCTTTTAAATTAAGAAAAACATGTTTCTTTAATATTTTATTAAAGAAAAAATAAGAAAAAAACAAGAAAGTGAATACAAAACTTTTATTTCATAAAAAAAAAAAAAGAAGGAAAAATAAACTTTCCCTTCTATTCATTAGACAAAAATTTATGTAGAGTATAACAGTTTTGTTTTTGTCTTCAATTTTAACTACATTTAAAAGAAATTAAAATAATTAAGGAAAACTTGTATATACGTAAGACAAGTCTTACAAAAAACAAAAACAAAAGTCAAGATTTACCACAAGAGATTTTGCAACCGAATGGGTATGAGAATAAGTAGTAGTATAATAGAAACAGTAACAGCAGCTGACTATTAACAAAATTTTAAAATATTTTTTATAAAAAATTATAAGGTAAAAAAAAAACTTGTTAAAAAGTTTACTCAGTATGAACAGATGCCTACACAAAAGGAATCAAACCACATAATAATGTATTGAAGTACTTTTACATTATATAGTTATAATTATTTTAATTTATAATATTCCCAGTTTCTAAATTCTGATTTTCTATATTATATAGGTTGACGCATAGCTAGTTTATTTAAAATTTTCATAATTTTTTAAAATAATAGGTTCAAAATTTTAAGAAAATATAATTTCTATAAAATCAAATTAAAATTATGACTTTTTGTCGCAAAATATTCGTCATTCTTTATAATGTTGTTTTTTTCTTGCAAGTATAACAGTATATTAAATTTTCTTGGTTTGTATTACAATAATTTCCAAATTAGCAGGCTATATAGGTATTAGAATTAGTTTAATTTATCTTATGAATTTATTTAATGATTTTGAATGGTTTTTATAAAAATTTCGAATATACTCTGGCACAAGAGTACCTTGAAGGTACAAAAAATTTATTTTAATAATATTATATTAAAATTCCTTATGTTATATTAAATTTAATATCATATTAGTTTTGTTCATGTTACAAATTAATTTTAATAAAAATGAAAAATAAATTTCATTGGAAAAATAATGTAAAAACTTTACACATAAAATAATATAAAACAATGAATAAAAAAATTTTTACTTTCTTTATTTTAAACATTTACAAATTATCAGAGAAAAGAAAAAAATTCCCTAGTGATTTCTTTTTAAACATTTAAAAATTTATTTCAAATAAAATATTTAATAATGTGGGCTCCAAAATTTTGTAATTTTTCAAATTCATTTTTGATTTTCATTCATATTTTTCATTTGTCATATTTTATTTTTTTCACTTCCTTTCATGATGAACGACTGTCACAAAAGTCACTACTTTTTCCACTTTTTATAAATTTTTAATTTTATGTATTTACGCAATTAGAAATTCATTTCCTCCTTGTCTTATGGTTTTTCTTACAATAACATTTCAAATTATGATAAATTAAATTCTTTTTTAGAAAAGAAAAATTATGCAAAGTGAAAATTTTAAGTAAAACAAGTTTTTCTGTAAAAAATTTTTTTCATTGAATTTATTGCGTGTTTTTAAGGCTTCTTTAAATTTTTATTTGATTCCAAATAATATTTATGGTTTAATAATGTAAATTTTCTAATAAAACAAATTAAACTTTGTTTTTAGAGAATTTTTTTGTAGAATTATAGAAAAACAATTAAAACTCTTTGAAATTTTTCTGAATATTGTGAATTTTGTTTTTCTTTTAACAAAAAAAAAAAATAAAGTTCCGATACAATTTGACCTAATTTTCCGTAACAATTCCTTGAGGAATACAAATGAGAGGAAATTTGTCTCGCCATTGTGGCAATATTATATTAAAATAAAAGAAAAAATATTTTCCTAAGAAATATAAAAATTGCCGCGTACTTCGAAATTTAAAATTGCACTTCAACCAATCAACAAATTGATTTTTATTAATAATCAGAACCGCAGAAACTGGTTACAAACTTTTCCACTCTGATAAGGATAATGTGCTCTTTTAAATTTTAATTCCAATTGAAATTTCAGCTGCGAAGGTTTCTGACTCTGAATTTTCCTCAAACTCTTTCTGACTCTGACTCTGACTTTGATTATGAATCTGACTTTAACTCTGACTCTGACTCTGACTCTGACTTTGATTCTGACTCAGACTCTGACTCTGGCTCTGACTCTGAATCTGACTATGACTCTAACTCTGACTGTGACTCTGACTCTTACTCTGAATCTGATCCTGACTCTGACTTTGATTCTGACGTGGAATCTGACCCTGACTCTGAGTCTAACTCTGACTCTGAGTCTGACTCCAACTCTGGCTCTAATTCTGATTCTGATCCTAAATCTTACTCTAATTCTGATAGTGATTCTAATCCTGACTTTGCCTGACTCTAACAGCCGCTTTGATTCTTACTCTGAATTCAAGATGATATAGTTTTCGTGCTATTTCTTATTCTCCTTAAATTTTCGTGCTATTTCTTATTCTCCTTAAATTTAGTATTTAATAGTATTTATTTTATTTATTTAATTTCATGAAAAGGCGCCTCCCTATGCTTACCGATCACAAAATTGTATAATTAATCACGAGATCATCAAAAATCTACATTAAAATAGTGAAATAAATATTCATGAAAACAATTTAAATTACTCTTGCTTTTCAAATATATAAAAAATAATTTATAATACTTTCTTATATAAAACAAAAGTCTTAAACCACAACACTACACTTAACAAAGGATTTTAAATTAAAAACTCCTCTGGGTTCGAAAAAGGATCTTTTTAAAAAAAATTATTAAAGTGACAAATTTCTTAACAAATTTGAATATTTTGTTTTTTTTTTACACATAATTTGCTCTAAATATTTTATATGCATATAGCATTTTAATATTTTAAAGGACGAATACTGAATTCAAAAACAAAAAAAAAAACATTTTTAACTCTTTTCTTATACGTTTATAACGCTTTTACCAATTCTCCTTATTTTCTTGTACTCTCTTTGTTTTTCCTCTAAATTTTATCTTTGATTTTTTCTCTTTTACATTTCCAAATGAATAAGTTATAAACACACCATTAAAAGTTTATACAAGAAGATAAAAAGTGAAATATTGAAATTTTTTTGAGGGTTAAAAACAAAAACAGAAACAGAAATAAAAAAATCCTGACCCGAATATAAACTTAAAATATAAAATATAAACAACAAAATAAAAGAAAAATATTAAGAATCCTTGCATTTTACTAGAAAATAAAAAATATAAGGATGAGGAAAATAAAACAAAGAAAATGAAAACTCTGGAATCAGTTATAAGAAAAATTGTACCCAAAGCGACTATATTAATAATTTATTAAAAGTTAAAATCATTCGGAATACCACAAAAATTAAAAGACAGCATCGAGCTATATATAAAATCAAAATAATAAAAACAAAAGAAAATTATAAAGTAATTGGGAAGGGTCCAAATAATAATATTAAACACCAAAAAAAATTAGTTACTTTTAAATTTTTTTTGAAAATAAAATTTATTTTCCTTTTTTCCTTCAAGAATACAACAACGATATTATATAAACTTCTACATATAAACACAATAATTTACAATGGGAAATGGGAAAAGAAAAATACCACAATAAAATTTTCTTTTCTACATTTTTAGTATGATTTCTTTTCTATACATAAAATAGAAATAATAAGAAAAATCCAAAGAAAAAACAAGTAAAGTATTTAAGATCCTTTTTTTGTTTTTCTTCAGTTTTCTCTATTTTAAATATAAACAATAAAAAATTACGTTAGGGTTGATGCCCATTAAATCGGCTAAGAATCGTTATAATAAATTTAAATTAATTACAAAATAGAAGCACAATTAACTTTCAATACTACATTAGTATAACAATAATAATAATAGAAAAAAAGAAAAATTATATTAAGTATAATGTTATTTAAGCAAAAATCTTTAGTTCTCATGAATATTGTGGTATTATGTGAACAATAGTTATGATGTTGCTCTCTATATACAGAAAATTGCTGATTCTAGATGAAATTTTTCTTTGTTGAATGGAATAAATATTCTTGTAATAAGTTAGTATTATAAAATCATAATAAAAACATAATTCTTTTAAGAAAAGTGTATGAGTGGAGCTAATGTAAGTAGGAACTTTAATGAATGTGCTATGTATTTAAAAAAAAAAAAACAATTACAATGATTCATTCGAATGCTTAAAATCTTATTGTCTTTAATATGTAATACTAATGCTTAGAATCTTGCGTTCCAGCTGAACCTTTCATTCGAAATCGGGAAAATCAAAAGATTTGAAATTAAGTAAATTATTATTAACTTAATTTTACTGCACATTTTAGCTTTGAATTGAACTCGTATGTTTCCTGTACAAACTTTCAAGTCTTGAAAAAAACTTCAACAAATATCGCTATCGTGCGTGATAATATCATTAAAAATGCCTTAAAAGTCTCTACGAATTTTGTTAAGGAACTTATATGTAACTCAGTTATTAGCAGAGTTCTAAATTTCTAAATCTTAATGTCCTAGAAAGCATCATTTACAAGATTTCGTTCTACAATTTTAATTCGTGAATATTTTCGAAAATTGATTTTGCTTAGAAAATTTTAAATGACAAATGAGTTTATTTCCATTTATGGACTCAAAAAAAAAGGAAGAAAAACTGAATTAGGAAAATTCTTTGAATAATTATTACATATTATTTTCTTTATAGAAGATCAAAATTTCATTGTAAATTTTCACATATTTTTCATCCACATATTATTACTAAATAGTAGTAGTAATCAAATACATCAAAAGAATATCATTTAAGTTCAATTTTCTCTCCGAAGAGGATTTTCATTCAAAGAGTTGAAATCCTCTTCTTTGGAAGAAGCAAAAAAATTATAGTAATAGCAATTTTTTCTATAACTACTTTTGAAAAGATTAAATACAATTTAAATTATAAAAAGAAGAATATTAAAAAAAAAAAATTGTAATACTAAAAACTAAAGGAAAATATTTATAAAGGATTCATTTAAAACAGTAATTATAATTTTCCATATATACACAAAAGGAAAAAGGAGAAGAAAAAAAATAATGTAATTATTAGAAATTGTACTCAATAAAGGCCATTAATTATTATAAAGTTTGCACATATGAAATTATTATTGACATTCTATGTTGAAAATAATCGGAAAAATATGTGATCCTTACAAAAGATATATATTTATATGTAAATGTAATTATGACAATTACTGTATAAAAGTAATTTGAAGAATAATTTAAAAATAATTTTTGAATATTTCTTTAGCTCAATTGGTAGTTTTTGCGCCTAGAAACCGGAAATTAACGTATTTGAGTACTATTAGAAATTTTTGAATATTTGTGCTTCAAATCTTTTCATTGGGTACATCACCTATCTGTCCTGATAAATGAGAACTTTGACTACCTAAATACGTGTTATTGCTTATTTGTATATCCTGAAATCGGAATTGTATAATAATACTGTATTAATGCAGAATTCACCTTATAAATACCAGATATAACTAGAGGGACATGTAAAATCTTATGATGATAAAATTATTTATATATTGACACTGGAACATATAGTCTAAACATCATGGGTCAAATAATTTAGAAGATATTTAAAATACATGAGCATTAAAGCTGTTGGGGCATGCTGATTTAGAAAATATGCAACGCTCATGTCATAGCAAAAATATTCTCTTTCCAAAAACAATCGTAAGATAGCATATACATATTTAAATTACATACAATTCAAAAGAGTAGTATTTAATTTTATAACGCTTATAAAGTTGCACATTATTTGGAATTTCTGTAAAATACATTGTATTTCCATCGTACAGGGTTTACAGTAACTAAAATATTGTTATACAAAGTTAATCTCTTTATAACTTAATTAAAATTTGAAATTTTCTTTCCATAAAACAAAAAAACAAATCATTATATGGAATTATTGTAGTAGTCTTTTGCAGTATTTTTAATTTAGAAAAAAAAAATTGTGCAAACAAATCATTAAAAACAAGCAGTAGCGCATTAAATTATAAAATTAAATTTTGAAACGTACAAATATTTTAGTTTCTATCATATTAGTTAATTCATATAGGTTATAATATTGTAAGTATACATGAAACTCATTATAAATTTCTAGTTCTATGGAATTATTAAAAACAAAATAAATTGCTGTCCATAATTTTCATTGCATTTAATTTGCAAAAACACAAAAAAGAAAGGGCAAAAATGCAATAAAAAATTTTAATGGAACCTTAAAAAAAAATAGGAAAATTTCATTTCATGTTTTTATGTGTATTTTTTTCTAATTAAATTTTTCTAAAGTATTTTTTTTTTTTAGTAATTAATTTTGGTTTCTTTTAATTAATCTTAATTCCTGTATATATATATAAATATATTCCACATATTTTCTAAATATGGCGCGTGCATATTGACTTACCAAATGTATACAATATTATTAACACACATGCATAATATTATGCAGAAATTTAATTATGAACGTTTTCTTTGGAAAAGTTACAATAAAATTCATTTATTTTCCTTCTTTTTACTTATTACAAAATATATTTTATAATGAGATGAATTTTCTAAGTAAAAATTTCTAAATTACTTGAATTTCATATAGAGCTATAATATGAGTATTTATATGTAAAATTTTGATTTATAATTAAAATGCTTAACTATAACACATTCATTATGTAAAAATATAGTAATAAGACAGAAAATTTTCATAAGATTAACACACATGTTGTACATGTTTTAATAATATAATAATTACATATATATGTAAGTAAAATCTTAATGTTCTGAAAAATCAAAAGAATATGGAGATATATAAGAAAAAAAAACAGGACGACCGACTTTTCAATATAGAAAACGCGACATTTTCTATTATACAAATTGTGGTAATATGGAAAAGGTATATATAGGAGTCAAATATATTATAACATACACTCTATATAATATTATAAAATAAATTATGTATCCACATCATCCGGCGAAAATATTGACTTTGATGTTGATTATTTGAACATTTTTAAGAGACTAATGGGGTTATTTTATGAAAATATTAAAATGCTTAAACACTTCTTATGCTCTTGCATAAATCCTTATTAAATTCAAATTTGTTCGAATAAATTAACAAAATTAATATAAAAAAATTATAAATTCATTTGAATTTAAAAATTTAGGATTAAAATTATGTCATGGTCGGAATTAATGTAGCGGGTATACATAAAAATACTAACGCCTGTAAGTATGCTACAATTACAATAAGCAAATTATTTTTCAGAAAATATGTTTGTGCTGTTGTAAGGTGAAATTTAATAACAAATAAATATTCCATATCACATCAAAACAATTCCCATTAACTTAACAATTTCCTATGAAATGAACTCTCTATACTATCAGTGTAGCTCTCGGATTCTCTAGCCATAATTTAATATTGTTCCTTTCAATAATTATTATTTTTGGTTGATTACAATTTTGACTATTGTCGGTTGAGCCGATAATATACCTTACATAATATTATGTTTTTTTTTTTCTTTTAAAATACGAAAATATTTTCTTACAAGGTATTGTTATACATATTATTATTATAAATACACACATAGAGAAAACAAAAGAGCGAATGCATTATAATAATAGCATCAAAAATTTCAGCTGCTGTTACTGCTACTTTTATACTGTTGTTGCTTCTATTTTTAAACTTAAAAAGCTTTTCTGATCTTAAATTCCATTTTATTCATATTGATAATAGTATATTATGTTATCTTAAAAATATATATACGTACATATATGTATAATGTAGTAATAACATTAGACCTTAACGTATACGTGTAAGTGAAAATATGAAAAGAAAATTTTTCAAACATTAAATTTTACATGCGGTAAAAAAGACTATCTTGAGACGTTAAGAATTTCTATTATACAAGGATATAAAAAAAGGAAAAGGTATAAACAGGTATATAATGTAAGAATGTTATGTTTTGAGAAGGAATGTTATACATTATCGGTTTATTATTGCAGTATACTATGAGTCAAGTATAAAAAAAATATATAAGGTTATTTTTTTTTTTGCTGTTTTGGTGTAATCTACAAAACAAGGATTTATATTAAAAATTTTTGTATTGAAATAGAAGGACATAAGAATTTTATATGGTTATCGTAATATTATCGTACTGAATTTTAATTTTCAACTACATATATATTATATTATATAATAAATTTATTTTATCACAATATGATAACAACTTTTATGTTAGATATAAATAGGTGGCGAATATGGTAATTTTTATCTTGATTCAATGCAACTTTACACTACGGAATAAAATATGTTATTTTACATTGAATTATTAGTGGTGTTCTGGTGATTATTATTTAAAATATTACAAAAATCTTCAGAAAAGAAGTGTCTAATTTTAATTACCAAATTGTAGCTTAAATTAGCTTAAAATATTTTTATTATAAACATTTTAAATCTATGTGTTTCTAAGCGAAGTGATTTGGATCCAGTACTTAAATTTGAAATTTAAAATTTTACTATGAAAATAAAAAAATAATCTCATTTCTGATCAATTGTAATAACATTGTCAATATTATTGTAATAAAAAATTGAATATATGTGATTTTTAAAATTTAATAAAAAAAATTTACCCTGACTGTACACTTCTATAATATTTTTCTTAATATCCGAACAACATTATTAATTTAGCAGCGAAGGACGTTATTAATTTAGCAGTGGCGTCTTATCGCCCTATGAAAATAATACCTATTATTGAGGATTATACATTTATACCTAAACTTTTAGTTTTAAATTCATTTACCCATATCTAAAGCAACGAATAAGACGGTATTGCAACATACAACAAAAATTTTCTGAAATAATTATTGAATACTTTCACTGTAGTTTTGAGTTATGATGGTTTTTATAATAAAAATACTTATTTAAAGCAAAAAATTAAATATTTTTTAAAATATTTTTAAAAATTTCAAACAATGTTCTTTAAAAATTTCAACGATTTAATTAGAAATTTTAAAATTATTTAAATATTTTATAAAATATTTTTAATTAATGAGTGGGGCACAGAAATCTGATATATTTTTATTCTTATTCTTAAATTATTTTATTTGGTGAGATTGAATGACCTATTAAAGCAGCAGCTCTTCAAAATAAGTATATAAAAATTACGGGAATCATTTTTTATTTCCATTAAATCATTTACCAGTTCTTCGAAATGTTACTGATGGGTAAATAATAAATCAATTGAACACAGTTTTCATTTGAATTAGTACAATTTATACTATCATATGCGTGTATTAATTCAAAATTTTAATTGGAGAAACAAATAAGAAAAATATTAATTTTTTATTGGTATCTAAAATATTATTTACCATAACATTACAGATACCAGCAAGAGAGAACCAAGAAGTTATATTTGAATTATTTGTTTAATATTTTCCTATTAAAAATTTTATAAAAATTTTAAATATAGTCAGCAAAATCAATTACAACTCAGCTATATGAATAAGAAAAATAAAATTTTAAAATTTCCAATTAAATATTTAATTTTAATAAATCAAAGTTTTTTTGTTTCAGCATAAATGCAATGTCTATAGCAAATAATATTCTTTTTGAATGGTCATAAATTTTATATATTTTTCCAGAAATGTTTTATTCAATTATTGAAATAATTAATAATTAATAATTTACTTAATATATTTATGTTGGAACCTTCCAATTAATTCCATGGTTCTTTCTTATTTCCTTCTATTAAAAATTAACCAATCAGAAATTGAAAGGCAACTGAAAATTTTAACGTAAACTTGAGAATTCCAAACAATCTCTAGTAAAATATTAAGTGCACCATTTTTTTATTATAAAAACTGCGGCCTCTATTTTATTTATGCTTTCAAAACTCAACAATTTCACTTATTTTAAATCTATAACCATTTCGATAAGAGGATTTGATTTATCATATTAAAATTTCTGCTTTTTGAATTTCGAAATTATTTTGTACCAAATAAAATAGCAGCTATTTCTTAAAATATATGAACTCGAAGTATATTGCATACACAATGAATTTTAATAAAATTTCCCTCTATCAAAACCCTCTTAAAAAGGGACAACTTCATATTTAAAAATTAATAAACTTTTTAAACTTTTAAAGCTTTAACCAGGAAACATTAATCTAAAATATTTTTCAATTATAAGTACAAAATTAAACTAAGAAAATTATTAATAATATTCAAGCAATTTTCCCAATTATCATTCAACTTAAATGATTATTATTGTATGTTAATCAGGAAAATCAAATATTGTCTTTAATAATGTTATTTCTTTAGGCAAAATATATTTCCCCAAAATATACACAAATATTTTATATATTGAATTTATATGCCTATAATATTATTAAATCCTTAAGCATATTTTTATAAAAACAAACTGGGCATACAGAATACTTTCTAAAAAATCAAAATAATTCAGAGGAAGCAAATAAAATTCCTAATCCTGGTACATGCATATATAAATTTAAGAAATAATATTTCTTATCAATAAAATTTTTATTTTTGTTATTCCTAATTGAATTTCAATTAATTTAATTATGATATTATTATTAAAGAATCAATAAAGAAAAGTAAAAATCGTCTTTTAAGGATTATCGAAAATTATAGTTATGTATAGAAACTGCTCTATATACTCTGTCTTATTAAAAAGAAAATTAATATATTATGAAAATTTTATTTGACAACATAAAAAAAATTTCTATACTATTTTGAAATTATTAAATTTTTTCTTTCTCCGAATTTTAATATTCTTTGGACAAAATTTCTTGCTTTTTTTCCAATAAAACAATAAAAATAATAAGAACAAATTAATATCGAAGGGAAAATAACAAATTATTCTATTGCATGAAAGTCAATGTCCTTGTTAAAAATATTTCATAAAATATTCCTTTGAAGGGCGACGACGTCAAACTTTATTCAATAACAATAAAGGAAACGCAAATAATATATTAAAAAAACAAAAACAAAAACAATATAAAAGAGAAGAAAAATTAATGAAATAAAATTTCTTTCAAGGTATCAGACACAAAATTTATTACAGGATTATAAATAAAAATAAAATGAGAGAAAAAAGAATAAGAAATTTACAATAAGAAGAATAAAATATTGATGAGGGCAGTGAACGTGCTCTTTATTAATTTCTGTATTGGTAAAAATTATAAGTTTTTATACTCTACAATCTTCTACTACTTAGCAACAAAATATTTATTGATTTTAGAAAATTTTAAATATTATTAATCAATATTTTTGTATATTTAAAAAATTTAAAAAAAAAATTATCCTTGAAATATTATGATCGAAATATTTTGGAACTTTCGTATATCTGAAAGTATACAGTAATAATAATTAGCTAACTAGTAATAGTTAGCTTAATAATATACAAGCTGAGAACAAAATATCCAATCCCTTTGCTGTAATATCGCAGCAATTCAGATTCAGGAATAAATTCATTTAATTACTTATAATTTTATGCCATAAGGGGCAAGCACACGGGGTACATTTTGAAATAATGAGGATCATCTACTTATTATCCCAACTTTTCTAAAATAAATACCTTTCTAATGATAGATTTCTATTAATATTGAGAGTAAAATGGAAATGATGAAAATTGAGAAATTAAGAAATTCTTATTTTGATATTAGTCTTCACGAGTTAACTAAAATTTTGAGAAAAAATCTGATAACTTCATAAAGAGCCTCTATTTTTCTAGAGAGTAAACGTGTAAAGTTTTGCTAATAGCATAAAACCTTACGAATCTGTACAAGATTTGTTCAAATATTATAATTATGTGTTTACAGAATTGTTTATATAATCTGTTCGAATTCGAAAAAATTATTCTAAAACTAAAAATCTTTGAAATTTCAAAAAGTTTTAATATTCAAATACATACAAAAAGAACAAGGAAAACAGAGTTTAAAATAATATTGTCAATCTTCTGGAGTCAATGAGTGCAATTTAAAATATTTTTTACGGCATACACTCATTTAAGTGTCAATTAATAATATCGGAAAATTTTTTCATCATTCAAATATTTATGTACATAATATGTACATAGAGATAAATAGAGTCCTTTGATATGTCATTTTTCAATTGACCCAGATTTTTTTTTTTTTGTGAATTTTAAAAATAATTAATATTTTTATCAGCATACTTTTTCTTTCTCTTTATTAAATTTTCAACCTTGACTTTTATTCTAGAGATCTGATTTTTTTGTAATTACCCGAATAACACAGACACAAAAATTTTTTTTCCATCCCCTACCCTAATTCTCTTTTTATAGTATAGTATTTCGTTACAGCTCAATTTTTGAGTAATTTTAAATATTGTGCTTTATAATTTCCTGTATACCCCAACAAATGAATTACGTCAATTTTAAACACTTTTGTGGTTGTTGTTCATAAAATATTATTTTGTTTTTTTTTGTTATTTTTGTTTTATAAAGGACAAACACTTTTTGTCAGTAATTATCATTAACGCAGTCTGTTTTATTTTTCATCTTTTTAAAATTCAATTTTATTGGGCAAAATGAGGGGCAGATTTAAGCATGTAAAACAGGAGATTTTTAAAAATATTCAAAAAAAAACAAATTATTTTTTTTTTTTAGTGAATTTCTGTTTACCAAAACTAAAAGTGCAGCTGTGTAAATGCAAAATATTATGCAAAAAGCTGTTCATATATAAATTATGCAGAAAAGCCAAAACAAATATATAAAGTTGTTCTAATAATTTACGATAATGGTAAAATTAGAGACAAATCACGTAAAATGATTAGGATTTAAAATGTTCAAAGTTCCACGTTGCAATATGGTAAGCTAAATGGCTTAAATATTTCTATTGTTTCAAGCAAGAACTGTTTCACTACAACTATTTACTAGTTCTTTATTCGATTATATTACATAAATTCAAATTTTTAGTGTTTAAGTCGGATATTATGTCCAAATTAAATTTTAAATTGGAAATGCATGAACTTAATTTGCTTGAAATCAAGTTTTTCTTTAAAACCAGAAATATGCTGCAATACCATCCATCCCATACTACTGTTAATAAGTAGAGGAGTTTATGGGTTCTGTGCTCTCATTTTTGAAACTCACATGTGTTCTCTTTAGACAATGGCTCTTCTTAAATCAATTTTATTTTGTTATTAATAAGGAGCCTCTACCTTTAAGCTTATATTTTAGGATATGAAACCACAAATTTCCCATCGTTCCTCTTATGTCATAATTAATTTTTTGCACCTTATTTCATTCCACCATATTTTATGGCATCTTGTTAACTCTACTAACGTAAAATTACCAATTTTCCATATTATTAAGAATTTTTTTTTTTAATTCATACTCATATATTCTTTACACTTATTATTATACACACATAAAACACACATTAATTTGACAGATTTTCAAAAGAAGATAAAACACAACGTAATTATAAGAGTGTAAATAAATGGGCTAGTGCAACAAACAGAGAATATTGTGTATAATAATTATGAAAGGAAAATGCGGATTCATAAAAATCAATATTTTTAATAAAATGCAAAAGGACTTTGCAAATTTCTTTCCTTTTTTTTTTTATTTCAGTTTAAATTCAAAAAAAAAAAAAAGGACATCAAAAACAAATTTAATGTCCTATTGAAAATAAGAAAACAAAGAGAAAAAAGAAAACGATAAAAGTGAGAAAATTCTTTTTTTTTTTAACAATAAATTTTCAATGCAGAATTCAAGTAGATTTTCATGCATTTTAATGGGTTAATTTATTTGCAGTAAAATTATATAATTATCATTTAATTCATTATGATTGTCATAATAACGTGACCCAAATTATCTTTATTGCAAATATTGTGGTTGTTTAAAGTGTTGTATAACATGACAAAAAGATGAGCAAAAAAAAAAAATAAGCATAACATGAAATAAAAATATTTTTAATTCAAAAAATTCAAACAATTGAAAATATTTCGGAATTTTCTTTCATTTTTTTGGGAAAATTCAGATTTCGGAGCAAAATTTAATTTTGATACTGTTTAAGTCTTTATGAAATAGAGTAGAAATATTATCAGGGTCTGTTCAGTTATATTAGAAGAAAATTTTAGATTTTGTTCAGAAAATTTTTGAAATTTTAAGTAATTAATCGATGCGGTTTTCTTTAAAATTCAATACTTGCGATTTGATTTCATAGTTTTCTATTTTAATGTTCAAGCTTATATTGTTATTTCACTTAATTCAAATTTTTTTTAATCGTGTCACTTTCGCTTGATTAATTTTTTTTTTTCGTTCATGTTTTTCCAAAATAAAATTTAGATATTCTTTATATTTTCCTTCTTCTCTGAAATAATTTTCAATGTATGCAATTTGTAGTCTAATCAATGAGAGATACTATAGTGAATTTTTATTTCAGTTTCCCATACAGAAGTGATTTATAGCGATTTTAAAAGAAATGTAATAAACTCCGTAAAATTTGAAAATATTGTAGTTATGGAAGGTGAAAAACCTGAATGAATTAAGAGAATTTAATGATGGTAAGCTGACAAAATTTTTCTAATATTATAAAGAAATTCCAAATGATTTTCCGACCAAAAGTATTTTATCTTCTTTAAAAATTCCAAACATATTTGAAATAAATTAATAAAATCAAGTTAAGCAGGATATGACAGGATATGAGTCAGGTGTATTACACAATCGTCTGAACAATCTTATCAAGGCGCCTTTATAAATTGTTAATTTGCGGTTCACTTTAATAATAGAATATTTTACAATTAATCCTACAAATTATACTTACAATTTATTTCAGTGAATGTACAAAATATTGCGGCTTATATAACAACATTAGAGCAGTTCTATTTTTCTTTTAAATTAAACACGTTTCTTTAATTTTCAATACGAAATTTAGAGGTTGTGATTGTTTCTTTTTACCTTGAACAACCTTGGAATTTTTTTTAATTTACTTATTTCTTTTAAATCATAATTTTTTCTTCTATATTTTTAATTATATTACTTTTTTCAGAAAAAAAAAGATTTTAAAAGAAAAAACAAAATGAGTTTAAATTGTTTTTTATGACCTAGAAAGTACGTGATTTGTTACCATAATAAAAATTTTTTTTTTTTGCTTCATATTACAATTAAAAATTTCACCAACGTTTTAATTAACGTGATTGTTCTCAGTTATTATTTTTATAAAACTAAAATTTAATATAGAAGTTAAATTTGAATTCCCTATACATTGTTGTCTTTTATCTAATATAAAATTTATTTTAAAAATTAGATTTTAGTGAACTCCTCGGGTATTTTACGTTTAATTTTGTAGAGAATATTGTAGAGCTATAATATAACAACTTACGGAACGTAATTTAAGTACAATAAATTTAAAAATGCCAATTTACTCTTAAAATTGAATTAAATTTAATTTTATATATTTAAGGTTTGAAAATTATTTTAATATGTTCTAACTTTGGGTAATGAAAAAAATTTGCTTTAGAAATAAGTTAAAAATGAACTTTACGAGTACCAGTATAAAGAAGATTATTTTGAATAAATAGAACTTGTGCTTATCATTGATTTCATTTTGAATAGAATACTCGTATGTTAACATTCTAATTTTGAATAACAATGAGTCTATTTTAATTACAATCGACATTTTTTTCAATCAAAAGTTATAGAGGAATCATTAATAATATAGGGGCAAATTATAAATAGTTATCCTTACGTACATAATATATTTTCTTTTAAAATCAGACATATTATTATACCTGCTTATTATATCATACAGGGTGAACATGTAACGTGATATAATATTTTAGGGGCAGAAAGATGAGATAATTTTATGAAAAAAGAAAACTTTAATGCAAATTAATATTTAACCCTCAAAATCCCAGTTGAAAATTTTTGGTTTCGACAAAAAGGTGTATCGATTTGAATGACTATAATTTCCATAATAATATTATTAACCGATTTAATATAAAAATTAATATGCAATGAAAATCTGAATAGAAATATTAAAAAAATTCAACTGGGATTTTGAGGGTTAAATATTTATTTGCGCTCTAATCCCCAGGAACGATTATATAATAAAATTGTCCCAGATTTTTGGCCCCGAGAGATTATATTACATTACAGGTTCACCCTCTATAATTGTTATTATATAATACGAAAATTCAATCGAAATTTAATTATTAATTGTATTTAATTTAAATTTATTTTCCATAAAAGAACCAACAAAAATAACATGTTGTTATCAATGTTAGCTAATTTGTAAAATATTGTTTGAAAAAGTCCTATTGGAAATCCCAACTGAACATTTTTGATATGGTTAACTATTGCTTATAACGTTCTACAAAATTGAATTTACCCGCATATAATATTAAAATTGTAATTATATTATGCTTACATTTAAAATATTAATAGAAAATTATTGACAATTAATATTTAAATGTCAAGGAAAATTTTCAATATTTCAAAAGTAGATTTAAAAATTAATAGCTTTTATCATCATGATCCAAGTACACATTTACACATCACACACCCCATTATAACAATAAATTCATATATAACAATAAATCTCTTGTCGAACTCAAATGGTTATGCACACTAACAAAATTTCAAAAAGCAACAAATTAAATTTTTTTTCAATTCCTTTTTTCCTTTTTTTATCTTATTTACGTGCCAAAATTTCATTGTTTTCTTATAACTTTTGTCCTTAACTTTTTAAAAATTTTTTACTTACACATTCGCTTTATGTGATTTACAATATTCACCAGAAGGAAAATATTTAAAATAATTTGAAAAAGAAAAATATTTTATGTATGTGTGTATATAATATGTGCATGTATTGGATAACATGGAAGAAGATTGTTTTTAAGAGTACCTCCCCCTTATATCGAGAATAGTTTCAAATAAAATAATAATATGAAAACTGTTTCATGTTATTTTCCCTCAACTTTTATTCAAACAATACTCTATTGTATTAATGTAATTTTTGTTCTCTCTAATTCATTGTACATAATACAGAGTATTTTACTGGCATTGTGTTATAATTTGAAAATACCTATACATATGTAATTAAGAAGTGTGCTGCGAATGCACATTAATAGATTAATCCTTTAGGGCTCAGACAAACATGTAATTTTTAATTTTGCAACTGTTTGATTACTTATATGTATTCTATAAGTTTATATTTAAGAGTGCACACAAGTAACTGTATGATCGCATGCAATCATACAGTTGCATGTGTGCGCTGTAGTAATCAAACAGTTTGTAATTTTCTATAAACTGATTGCAATTTTTAGTTAATGGAATCAATTTGAATTGACACAATAGTTTAATTGCCTGGATGCGTGCACATTATAAATTGTATGGCTGCCTGAACCCTTATTCAGTTGATTTTAAAGTTTCCAGTTTCATCAATTTAATTTAATCAATCTAGTGAATCACATTGTAAATCGGACTATGATTTGCCTGTCTTGTAAATTAATTGTCTTGTTTTGAAAAGGACAGGAGAGAATTCGAATTTAATTCTATTACACTTAAATTCTCAATATTCTTTGAGAGTAGATTATTTTACCGGAGAGAGTACCTACTGAAAGGAAGAGAAATGTTTTGGGTATTTGATAACGTATATTGTGAAAATTAATCGTGCTTTGTCCCATGCTATTCTCATAATATTCTTATTGCCTGTGACATTTTATACCATAAACAGTGATTTCTTTTTCTATATAAAACAAAATATAATTCAAAAAATTTACTTTCACATATGCAATGGAAATTTTTAAGTGGAGATGTAGTTTATTTTGTTGTTTTTGTTATATTTTTTTTGTGTAGATTTTTTTTACATTTTTTCCATTATTCTATTAAATTTGACAAGGTAAACTGTCATGTTAAAGAAAAGAAAACCATTTTTGGTTTCAATTTTGTTTTCAATCTCTCTCTCTCTCTCTCTTGCTTCTATACCTCAAAATATTATTATGACATATAATAGAAAACCACTTTATTTTGTAAACTGTCTTCAATATTTTTACCGACCGTATTGTGTAAACAATAGGTAGGTTATGTGATGGCAACAAATTTTGCATATCGAGTTTTCGGTGGGAACGTACTTCTCCATAGTGGGGAAGTGTAAATAAACTATTTTTAGCAACCTGTCGGTCTGTCGGTCTGTCGGTCTGTCGGTCTGTCGGTCTGTCGGTCTGTCGGTCTGTCCGTCTGTCGGTCTGTGTGTGCACGCGTGTATCTCAAGTTCGGCTGAACCGATTTTGATGAAATTTTATATGTAAGTTTGTTTCCACCATGGCACGGATCGATCAACTTTTGGTATATATCAGGCCTCGGGAACTGCACTTTTTAGCGGGCCTGTTTTACATTTTTGAACATTTTGAAGAAAGTATTCAACCGATTTACTTGAAATTTTATATATAAGCTCAGCTCGACCGTCCGCAAAAATTCGTATGTTTTGGAAGAAATCAGGCATCGGCAACTAGACGTTTACTACGGGCCAAATATACATTTTTGTGTATATAAAGAGAAATAATCAACCGATTTCATTGAAATTTAATATATGAACTCCTCGTATTAAAACAATGAACATATAAATTTTTTGGAAAGATCAGGACTCGAGAACTGATTTGCGGGCCGATTTTACATTTTTCACCATATCCACAGAATAAATTGATGGAATTTCTTGATGGAATTCGGGTAGCACAAAGCGAAACTCTACTAAGAGCCCAATTTACATTTTTCTAAGTATGTTAACTATAAGCTTACTAATGTCCTAAAAATTGGAAAGAAGTATTTAGCAGACATTTTTATAATATTCTGTAACACTTTCATTTAACTAGACAATACACAATGCGGTCGGTTATGTGCTGACCACATCAGATTTTTTTTTTTGCTTTCATAAAAATACAAAACATTGTGTGACTGCATTTTAAATTTATGGAAACTCCATAAAATGACAACCAGCACTTTTTTCTAATTTTTTTTTTTGAAGTTTTTGAGTGTTTTTATTCTAAATATCATGTGCATTTATGAAGGTGGTTGGGTACACACATATATGGTCTTGTATTACAGAATGCATCGAAATATTTATAATTATGATGAATATTATGTACATATGTACAAAGCAAGAGAAAACGTTATGAACAAGAAAATATGATTTTCCCTTACATTGATTGGAATTTAAATTACATTGTAAGTTTGACTTACGAAAATTTGCAAATAATTTAAAATTAAAGTGAACAGCTACTAGTAATTTAACAAATAGGATGGCAGATTAGAAAACTGAATGGCAACACTTTCATCTCAGATATTCTCGGCTAGTGAGATAATAAGACTCTTGACTTCAAGTTACAATCTTCGAATAATGTTTTTTATGTCACTTTGAATATTGATGCTTCTCCAATTGAAGTTCATATTTGAAATATAAATTTTATGTTTAATGAAATTGAGTTTTCGGATTCCGTGAAAATTTTAAAAATTTTTTAAAATCTTTTTTACAAATGAAAGGCAAATTTTCAGTATAATACCAAAATTTTAATTTACATACAAACACCAATTGAAAGTTTAAATAGAAAATCCATTTAAAATGACATGAAGAATCAAAACTTCAATACTTAATTCCAAAATATTATATTTGATTCCGGAATCGTATTATGTATATATTGTATATGTGCGAGTAGACTAAATAGTCCTACAAGCAACAGGATTACAAGAGAATAAATGATATCTGCATTTAATAGCACAATAAAATTTTATATATGTATGTATATTATATTTTGTATAATATACAAAATAATTTGTTGTCATGCTGTGAATTAGATTAACAAGATTGTGTCCTGCAAGAATATTAATTTTGTTTCTAATTGTATATTATTTTATTACATAATGCAAAAACTTATTATATCAAGAATATGTACACATAACAAAATCTCATCTTTACTACGATTATATCACATAATATTTTGTATAGGTGGTTTGTATAAGTTTATTAGGTTACAAGTACATGCGGTTTTCACTGCAATAGAATAATGTCTTGTATTATAAAGAATTAAACATATTATTAAAATAATTTCAATTTATAGATTTAAAATTGATTTGAAATCAATTGCTATTTATTCAAATTTATAAAAATGATTTTTGCCATATTTAATCGATTTTCATAATATTATTGGTTTTATCATATATTCTACATAATTAATTTTAAAAAGTATTATTTATACGTAACAGTGTCTAAGGTGTCATCGAAAATCGAGGATCTTTAATAAGGAACTGGTATATTAACCCTAATTTTGTTTTTGCTGTTATGTTATTTCATAAATTGAATCTACAACAGAGTTGAATTATGAACAATTCCCAAAATAAATAAAAGAAAATGTTAAATATATAAAAATATTCATCGGAATTCTTAGAGAAAACTTAAAATCTCACAAGGTCTCACAATTTGTAGATTTGTAGATTTGTACAACGGAAGCAACAGTGCACCGCGACCACGTATAAGGATCTACAATACACGGTCGAAACACACAGTGAGAACCAGAAGAGCATAACTCTACTAACGCTAGAGCAAAGCCCCCCAGCACCTCCCCCTTCCTATGAGCAAGAGCATCACACTCACCCAGGAGGTGCACTGAGGTCTCTCCATGCTCCCCACACAATCTGCAAATATACTCATTTTCCAGGCCTAACCGGCTGAGGTATCCCCTAGGCCGCAGTGACCCGTCAAAATGCCGGTGAGGACTCTCACCTCGTTCTTGCCTATCCATATAATTTTCTTAAATCACTTCTGGTCATAATCTCCCAGGAGCTCCTTGGCTTGCCGCAGCTCCGGAAGACTTCTCCAGCGCTTCTTTCTGATTCCTTCCTTAATTCCCAACGAATAGTATGTGGTCCGATTCCGCAAAAGGGCTCCGGCCCAAGAAGAGACCCGGTTGCATCTGCCCAAGCTAGTAGGTAGCCCGAAGCTAGTGTAAAAGTTGTAACTGAACCTACGAAACGGTAATATAAATCATAAGGGCCAGATTAACTGTTTTCGAACAATATAACTACTTAAACATAATATTTTGAGTTAAGAACTGAGTAAATACGAATACAATTTTTATGTCACACGTACCGTTTTTTATAGATAAAGTGAGAATGTTACGCACCTTCTCCTACCCCAAATTTGTTTTTGAATAAAATATAGAAAATTTTTGGTGCGGTTAAAGGTCAAGATTTGCTTACCTTGCACATTTCACTACTTCTGTATGTTGTTTTTACATGCAATTTAGAAGCTTATATTGCACATTACTTAAAAAATATTCAGATAATTTTTTTTTGCTTTTGTCTTAAACTTGACATCAAAATAAACGACCCTTGATTGGGAAAAAAAGAGCAAATAATAATAAACCCCTTATTTTGTTTAACAGACTTCAACTTTTCAAAAAAAAACAATATTTTGCATACTAGCAAACGAGTTGTGTGCAGAGTAATTTTCCTTTTTTTTTATTTTTTTTTCCTTTCTTTAGCTTGCCAACATTCTTTTTAAAAATGTTATATTGAAGTGATTTACTCAATCACTGCAAATATAATTTTTCTTATTTACCTTCTCTCAAAGTTACTAATAATAAAATGTCATTCAAGTCACGTACGTAGTATGAAATTCCCTTTTTGCAGTTAAAAATAAAAAAATAAAATTTTAAAGAGAGAAAATTTTTCGTTATTATTCATTTTTTATTTTTTTAGTTAGTCTATTGTGAATCTTTTATTTAAAAAGTACCTGATAAATATTACCTGTTACATTAGTATAACACATTTTAAAACGTCACGCAATAGAATTTTAGTTGTTGTGGATTTTTTTTATAATCGTTACCTCTTTTATCGTTTTTTTTTAGTGAGATATCTAAATAGTGTGATTTTTTCATGCTTCAAATTAAAAATATATTTCAAATGTGCTAGTAAAATAATATCCCCGGTTATAACAGTAAGAAATGGGCAACTTTCACTAGTAACCGAAGCTTAATATTCGTTTTGTCGGCATAAATTTTTTGGTCAATATTTTTGACTAGATTTTTTTATTTCGTTACCCTATAAGTAGACCATCATCGACCATCAAATTTTAAATGGCACGATACCGTTGCAGTTCACTATTTAAATCTAAATATCGTAAAAGTGTTAAAATATCGTAAAATATGGAACAAAAAAATTTTTCACGCAAAATTTTAGAGCGCTCCGAGGTCTTTCGAACGGTTGACTGTTTCACATCTTGTTAGAACATATTTTAAAGTCTTGGCAGAATCAATTTTCAGAGTGGCCCTCAAGCAAAATTTGTAGAGCATACACAACCTTGTGCCTCAATTGACTATATATAGAAGCTTTTAGCTTGTTTTGGCTACTATTATTTTTTTCTTAAAACTACGTGGTGCCAATACAAGGCTGCCGCAGTCTGTCTACGGCTGAAGCAGTTATCGAGACATCGAGAACAAACGGTTTTCCAGCTCTGTAGGTCACCTGAGAGCTCAGTTATTAGAGTTTGAAAAATTACTGAGAAATTCAATTACATCTGATTTACGAGCAAGCAAACAAGAAAGAAAATGAAGTAAAATGTTATGGAAAAAGGAAACTTTAAAAGTCTCACAATATCCTGGAACTTCAAAATTATATCCTTTATTCAATTATCCTATAGTTGGTTCAATTAATTGTGTAGATACAAATTTGTTTTCTTTATTTTTCACTAAATATTTTATCTTAGTTATTGAATGTACCTTTTTAATCGGTTGACTGCATTTAGTACATGACTAAGCTTTACAAAAAAAACTATTTTGATTTTTTTCCATTCTACAATTTTTTATCTAATGCAAGTTCATTATGCACGTGCAATTATTTCATATAATTTCTAACACATAAATTTAAGGTACCCAGTATTAAAGAGTATTTAATAGAAAAGGAGCTCTGACATATGCAGCTTCATTAGCACATTTTTTTTTTTGAGTGTATATTTAAATAAGTAAATAAATAAATAGCTAGTTTGCACACAGTCAAATTGCAAATATATTTTAGCAAGATTTTAAAGTTTTGATTGGCATTATTTTGCGAGGAGGTTTACAAGGAGTGTAATCCTATTCCTAGGACGGAGTAAAATTACTTTGAATGTAGAAGTTTAATTCTTATTGGTGACTTAATACAATTGAACCAGAAAAAGGAAATAAGGTAATATTAATGAAGTTATTAAATCATTTGCTGAAGGCCAAACTACAAACCTTCACATCTTGGCAAACTAATTCAAGAAGCTTTAGATTTCAGCCGTAAATTTTTTAATTTTTCTTATTTTTTCTAAATTCAATCATACTCAAACCGCTACAAAGAAAATTTCTTAAAAAACCGCTTCTGTTTGACAATCATTTAATTTATTCACCCGTCTTATTCCTAATTTAATGTCATTGCATGTAAGCGATTGTGACAGCCTTAAGAGTCTTAAATAACAAGTTTTATATAGATTTCTTTTACAAAATCGTAAGGCGATCTTATAACAGAATTTAAAATGAAACTAGGATACTATAAAAAATTTTTTACATTTTTTGAAATTATTTTTCATTTAAAATTGAAATTTTCTTCTTTGTATTTTCAAAAGTAAATATTTACGTCATTCAAAATAGAAAGGATGATCCCAATCAAATACGTAAGGATACTTGCAAAGTAAATATAAACAAGCGAAAAACGATTAGATACTTTCAAAATTTTTTTTTTTTTTTCCTAAGAATTTCGAAAATCTCTTTTTGAATTTGGGATAAAATTTTTAATTAAAATTTTGTATTTTTTTTTTCTTTTCTTAATGCTCTCTGACCAAAGGTTAAAGAATGCAAACTTTGTGTTTAAGTTACAAAAAAAAACAAAAAAAAATTTTTAAATTGAAGAAGGTTTTTAAAAACTTTTAGTTACTCACATGCAAATATTTGAATATTTGCAAAGATGTCTGACTTTAAAAACAATTTTAAACTCCAATTACTTAAAAGATATTATTCTAGTAGCTAGATGTTTTTCGTTTGTTTAATCGATTTATGTTTTCTTTGGCAATGATATAAGGCACATATTATTGCCAAAGAAAACATGGGACAAAGAATATCATGGAACCATTTGGAACTGAAGGAGGTTTTTTAATACTATAAGTAATACTTCTTTAGAGTGAATAAGAGCCTACTACTTCCAGTCTTCTACTACTTCAAATTTTTACGGTAATGAATGCCACACAAAAAAGTCTGGTAATTTTCTGATTGAACTAGAGACTTGGAATAAAATTCATTTAACAGAATGCCAAAAACTTGAGTTTGTAACTTTTCCGGCTAGAATAGATTTTCGAAGTCGATTTTAAACATATGGAATATGAACAAAAACTTCATGGAGAACTACCCAAATTTTGCTCGAAGATGTTCTCAAAAAGCAGTTTCTTTGTGCAACAGATTCCAAAAAAAAATTAGGACAAATGTAGAAAACATCATCATGGTCTTGCAGTATACAAAAAACAGAAAACATTTTTTCCTTTTTAATTTTTTCTGATTTTAGATTTGCTCAAATTCTTAATGGGTACTTTATACTACCACATCGGCTTAAAAAAACGCTCATATTTTGCCCGGCTACTCATATCTTTCGAATAAAATTGTTTTTTTTTTATTTTTATTTAATTTCAGGCCTTTAATAAAATTCAATTGTATCTTTGCTGTGAAAGAAATATTCCAACACAATTTTCTAGCTTCACTGAAAAAAAAAATTTGTATGTCACATAATACAAAAATCCTAACTATGAGGTCTGCATAATTATAAAATATGCTCCTCTAATAAGCTGGTTTTAATTTGTAATATGCAAAAAAAATGACTAGTATTAAGGTCTCCTTTCATTAGTTTTGAGAAAAACCAAAATAATCTGTAGGCCGTATGCTTCTCACCGAATATATTTAAAGAAATACTACAGCTATTGTGTTTAATTCCGAACGCATTCTCATATATGAGATTGAATTTTTGACTAAAATAGAACAGCTTCTGAAATCTTCTGATAATTTAATAATATTCTTTTAAATTATAACATGATTACAAAGAAATTTTTTTTAGTCAATGTTAAAATCATCATTATGGATTAATTTAATAACAAACACAAAAAAAAAATGTTGTTGACTTTCTCAAGTATAAAATTGTTTTGCTATACGAAAATAAATTCCCATAATAATATTCAAATTCTTTCAATATATACAAGTATACAATATTACTTAAATAAATATAATAAATATAACCAAGGACATTTATAACATTTACAAAATTTTGCAATATAAAACAATAAAATACCATTATGTTATACAATTTGCATATTATTTTTATATACAAATACTCATTTGCATATAAAAATATTACGGAACACAATAAATAATTTTTGAAAATATATGAATAGACACGTATCCTTAGGGGTACAACTACATTTACCATCAAAAGGAATCAACAATAACTATAGACATAAATAATAAAAAAATAGGTTCCGTATTTTTTTTTTTTTCTCATTCTAACTGATTTGTTGGCGTCGTTTATCAAAATATTTATGATTGATTTGAAGTAAATATATATATATTATTTTGTATATATACATATTATATACAATATTATATACATAAATCTAACCAATGTAACCAATGAATTTGAAAAAATGATTTTTTGATATTTAGTAATTGTTTCCGATTTTATTATATATAAATAAATAAATAGAAAAAACAAAATACCAGTAAAATAAACAAATATGGTTACATATAATATTATCCAATATGACATTATTTATGAATATTCCAACATAAGACATACACACCCTCATATTGATGTTCCTACATTTTATATTTTAATCAAAGTCAAAAAATTTCCTTTAAATATTATTTTTGGATTTCGTTCATTTTTTTTTTTTGTTTTTCCGACTCAAATCAAAAATAACATGAAAACAAAATGACAAATACAATAGTTGAATGATAGTTTCTGTATAATGCTTCAGCAAACAATATCATAAATACATATACATAGGTTTAATCGAAAAAAATTAAATGATAGAATTCTATCATTATCATGATCTGAGGTAATGATGATGTAGAAATGACAAAATTATGTTTTGTGTACCTTATAAATTTACATTTTATAGGAATAAGGGAAAAACACGAAGGAAATTTTGAACATTTTGTAAACGCAATCAATCCCATTACCTAGGGAATGGGATCATTATATTACGTTTGGTATGTGAAAATTACGTAAAATATCACAATATTTATATAAGCTACAAAATTTATGTTCTGAACGTCCGATGAATTTTATTCAGCTTTATAACATTTCGGCCATCAAAAACTGCAGAATTATTTTGCGATTTCCCGTGATAACTAATCTAATAAAATATCGCAATATTGCATACCCATGTTATGGTCGATATGTTATAAATAAAAATATTCAGCATCATAGTTTATTAGCCATTAAAAGCTGTATGTGGGAATTTGGGAGCCGAAATATTTTCAATTTATTAATGAAAATTACAGCAAATTAATACCTATACCATAAACTAGAATAAATACTTCATTTGGCAGAAATTTCTCTTTCATATTCAGATAAAGAGAAAGAGAGTCAAAAAGTCTATTGAAGAAGCGATATGAAATGAAAAAGAAAAGATTTCTCACATGAAGTTTTTTCAAATCTCTCCGAATTTTTGCAATTCTCATAATATTTAAAATATTTTTTTGGGAGGAAGTAGAAAATTACCAGAAGAGTAAGTAGCAGTACCAAAGAGAGAAAGTAGCAGGAGAAAGTAGCAGTACCAAAGCAGTAGCAGTAGAGTCGATTTAAAATAGTTTTATGGAAGAATTTCAATTGTAATTGCGCACTACTTTTTTCAACATGGTCTATTGTAATTAGCTAAAAACCGGGCCTGCAATTAGAACCCACTCTTTACATTTTTAATGCATTTGCCTTAAAGAGCTCAAATTTTGTTCACCATTTCTTTCTAAAAACATGATTAACATTAATTTAGTTTTTGCTGTCCTGGTTGGTTAAATGTCATGTTATAAATGGAACTACTTCACCATCACTTATTATAAATTCTTAAGTGTAAGCAAAACAAATCAAAAAAAAAAAAAAACAAAAAATTATTTATTGACATTATGAAAGCAGAATTGTAATGATATGGCACCAAAGAAAAACACACACACACACACACAAAGAGGAAATAAGCATCAAATCAAAATATGAAAAAAGGAAATTCGATTTCATGTTTTATTTATTTGTTTCTGTTTCGATTTGCAAAGAGAAAAATTATAATGCTATAATGCTCATTAAATAGAAGCGTTTGTCGCTTTTTTTAATAATTTCCGTTTCGGAATTTTCAAATATAAAATTTTTGTTTGCACGTTTTTTTTTTTGTTTTTATTTTGTGTTTAAAATTTCATGTACCAGATTATTTACTCGTAACCAGTGGAATCAGAATAAGAGTAACTAAAAGCTACTCTTTTAAAATTTAAAAATTACGGAGCTATACGGCTGAATTTCGTTTTCTTACAGCGAAGCCCAATGAATATTTAGGAAAAAGCTTCAATTTTAATTACAAAATTTTTTAAATAAATACTCAGATTTATGAACATAATGCCTTTTTGTCAATGAAAATTACATTCAGCCCCATAGTGCATTGGTTTCATTGAGTATAGTAATTGAATTGTTCAATATTTCGGTACCTGAAACTTGGGAATAAAAATAAAATGGTTTATTTCAAAGAAATACAACCATTCGGTCTAGTATAACAATAATTTAACAAAATTTAATCAATCATGCAGACACAATATCGAATAAAATTTAAATTATTCCAAATAATGACGAATCTCGTCCTTATATGGTGATAAGAAAAATTTTTAACAGAAGTTCTAAGAATATTTTTTTTTTAAATTCAAACACTGCTGTTACACTTACTTAAGCATAAATTTTCATAATATTTTTCTCAATTCCTTACATTCATGTATTATTATTTCCCTAATGTCCATTTTATATTTTATTATGCAAGTATAAATGTACATATAAAATATCTATGCACACACATGCATAATATACATATTATGTAGTATAAATGCGTTCATTTATGAAATTATGACGAATGAAGATATGAATGAGATCAAGAATCCTGATGAATTGATAATATTATTTCAACATTAGAAAACCGAATTGTTGTAACAATTTTTTTTTTATATATATAAAGAAATAAATAAATATTGATAAATCTGAAAATATATACACATGAATAATGGTAATACATGGATATGCGTGTATGTATGTATTGTGTATGAACATAGTACAATAATTTATTTTTCCATTTTATTGGGAACTAAATGTATTCTATAAAATTTGAAGCAAATTCAAAATGCATTTTATAAGGTTTCTGATGACAGAGTGTATACCAAATGTATTTAGAGCAATAAAGCTTCTACTAATTATGAAATTTGAAGAAGTCGAAGATCTTTTATAGGAAGGAAACTCTGTGAGATCTGTGTTTACAAAATAATTGTCAAGAATGTTCAAGAAAAGCTCTTATAATTTTATTGTGTTTTAAAATGATGGAATTGGATCCGAAAAACGAATAGTTTTGGAAAACAATTTCAAAAAAAAAATTAGTTACCTAGAATTCTATTTATGCTTCTATGTAAAAAATCATGAAAGCTTTCATGTAAAGAAAATATTTTACTAAATTAAATTTTTTTGAGTGGCCGCTTAAGATCTCAAACAAAACCTTACTGACTTCACAAAATTGGAGTTAATAATTCAGTCTAAAGACACAAGAAACAAAAAGCTTCATAAAATTTAGAAAGCGGATATTTTTGCTAAGCTCCTTAATGATTTTGCTTGATACATGCATGGCAAGAATATTCTGCTGATTATTTTAACTATAATAACATTTATTACGGGATATTTTCTAAACATACTGTGTGAACATATTTAAATCTCTCTATATTATTTTTATATTACAATATATATGCTCATAATATTGTCACTATTATTTCTTAGTTGCAACATAAAATAAAATTTTATATTTGTTTTAGTTCTAGCAAAATAAAATTGTTGTATATGCAGACATCACCTACATATGTATCTATACCTAATTCAAAAAAATATGTATACACATAAACATGTACGTTTTCCATATCTCTGATTACATTACGTATATATGGAAACTATGGCTTTGAAAATCAAATAAATAGAAAAAGGCAACAAAAAAGAAAATTCATAGAAAACTATATTTTATAAAAGGACAAAATGAAGTTTTTTCTAAGGGTATATATAGAAAATGTATAATAGAAAACGGAAGATTAATTTGGTTTAAAATAGAATCAAATATAAACATTCAACTATGCGTATACACGGTCATACAAGTTAAAATAAAAGTTATAGAAATATTTCAATATAAATTATCAAATTGTATAATATGTGAAATGAAAGTAAAGGATAATAATTTCTATACAGAATTTTTTTATATAGCTAACTAGCTACATAATATTTTATACAATTACATAAATGGAAGAACCAAAGTTTCGAATTAAATTCAAAAATACTTCAAACCTCTCATACAAAATAGAAAAAACAAAATTCTTCTATTAATTGATTTACGCATAAATTTGCTTTAAAATTTAGATTTCATTTTGAAAAACAGATTTTCCTGCTAGCCATTAGCTATTAATTTGACTAAAAAACAATTTTTTTTAAGAGGAAATATGAAAAAACTGCATACTTATAGGGTACGCATATATTTTTTCTTAACAATTATCCCTATTTAGACTGATCTTTACTATTATTTATAGTAAATTATAAAGGACCTTTTACTGAAACTAAAAAAATTCAAGTTCGTCTCCTTTATGAAAAATTTCCTTCATTATATTAAATTCATGTGGGTTCTTTCTAATCTCAAAAATCCTAATTTGCAATTAAATATCCTTTAAGTAACAAATCTAATAAAACCAACTTTAATTATATGTAATTATCCTTTTTTTCAATAGGGAAACTTTAACGATGTTGTACATTAATTGATGATTTACATTTAATGTTGTACACTATAAATGAAAGATTAAAGAAATCCTTAAAAAGTTTTCGTTTCATTTTTGTTATTTTACATGGTCAAAATTCAAATAATAAAACTATAGCTAATAAAAAATATCCTTTTCTATATATAAAATTGTTATTGTTATTTTTTAATTCTCTTCGTAATTTTGAGGACAAAAATATATTCAAAGATGATTATTCTAAATATTCTAAAGCGATGTTACCGTACAAAAAGTACAAAAGTAAGATAGAAGATAAAGAAAATGAGAATAGAATACGAAAGTTTTCGGTTCGTTTTTTTTTTTTTGTTTTAAATACAATTTTAACTATCATGAAATTCCGCCCATCAAATCTAATAAAATAAGGATAATGTATTCGTTACTGAGAAGGATTATACAACACAAATGACACACTTGTAATAATATTTATGTTTTCTCCACCTACAAATTTCTTATTTGTTTTTCTAATTTTCTTCTTTTTTTTTCATACATTTCTACTTTAGTTTATTGGAAATAGTACGAATAATATTTGGGAAACTTTTTGGAGACAAAATACTAGATCACATAAACAAAATGGGCGATTCTTTGAATAGAAAATTTTATTTAGTTACTTTAAGTTTCTTTTACTATTGGCTATATTGTTAAAAAATCCTTTATGTAGTACTGAAGTTCTTACTTAACATGTTATATGTTTTTATAGTCTTGTAAGCACATTTAAAGTTGAAATTTTAGTGAAGCAATTCAGAAGTTTTTGGTTTGAATTAACACGATTTTATCAATATTTTGATAGATGTTGTAGAAATAAATGTGTTGAGTTATTAGAAATTCATGATAAATAAAGAGAAAAGTAAAAAATTCAATAATTTTTAAAGAAAACTTTAATCAAATTAATAAAACAAAGAAGAAAACTACTTTATTAAACACATTTTTGTGATTTGAGCTTTTTTTGCTAAAGAATTCGGAAGAAATTTTGTAATAAATTAAAAAGAAAGAAAATTGCATATTTTTAGGTGGACGAAATATGTTTAATAAAAATTTTAAAAAATTACGACGAATTTACTAATTACACAAAAACTGTTCACAAATTTAATGAAAATATTTTGTGATATTTATATTGTTACTTGTACGAAAGCTCTTATTATTCGGAAAACGGTACCAAATTAAATCTGGGAATGAAATTCTCAAAGACAAGTAGTAGTAATCAAATATTTAGCTGGCCATTCAGATTAAACAAATATTCAAATAATTTTAAATGTTTTTTAATACAAAATATCTCATGAAAAGGAGTATTATCCCGGAATATAAACTTAAGCGTTACCAGTATTATTAAAATGTGAGAATAACACAAAACTTGTTATCAGTAAATGTTTTTCGTAACATTACAAATATTATGACTTTATCCTTGAAATTATTAATAAAGTTTCTGAATCACAATGTATTTTAAGTTCGGTAGTAAGTTTGAAGTGTGTACCAAATTATTACAGTTACGCAATACGCATTGAATTTTTTTCTTATAGCTACGCATTTCAAATTCAGTTTCATATATCAAAGCGGTACTACCTTTTTATTTTTATAATTTTATGACTAGGATGTAAATTAATGTATTTTCATACATAAAGAGCATTTTATCTTTGTTAAAAAATTTTTTCTTACTTAATATTGCACTTCAACTACATCTACCTAAAATTTCTGCATGAATAAGGAAAGCAAATACACTGTTTTTTTTCCACAAGTTTTCTACAACAAGAAAATCAAATTAAAAAATTAAAATGTTGCCGTTTGTACTAAACATTCTACTATAAAACACAATAGAGTATAAACACATCATAGCTATATATAACATATTATTTTGCAATTCTTTGGCAATTAAACACCAGGCATTACGAGCATGTTCTATTTCGAATAGGTCACTTTCACATTTTTACGATTAATTGTTAATTCTGAGAATATTTCCTCATTCATTTTTTTTTCTATCTCCAGTTAATGATCTCTTGTTCTCATCTTATTCTCTTTTACCGAGATTTTTAATAGTAAGAGAGCCTAAGGATATAAAATTTTGTGTTGCCTATGTAACAAACTTTCAACTTAATACCGAAATTAATTATTATTATTTTCGCAAGTGTAAAGCTCATATTAATTTTCTTAAACACTACACAAACTCGAAGAGATCACATTAGTTTTTAGTTATTTAATGCAATTTTTTTGTTTAATAATCACAATAAAAATTTTTTGAGGGTTACAAAATTTTATGCACTATTGCATTTTATTAAATTACTATCGCAACGGTAACTCTCATTTTTGTATACGTAAATTATTAAAGAAAAAAAAACAACTTTTTTAGACAGTAAGTTTTCCTTCTCATATAACATTTAACTTTATGTTTCTATTACTTTATTACTTTTTAAAAATATAAAACTTAAAAAAAAATTTCTGTTTTTAAAATGTTGGCAAAAAAGAAAAAAATTTTTCAAAAATTTTTTTAAAATTTTTTATAACTTTAAGTACTGCATTGCGGTCAGTATATGTATAAGACCGATTTATTTCTATACAATATGCATTATACCTACATTATACATACAATAATTATTATACACCATTATACATTTATGCAATAACTCTTATATTACTATTATAATAATGTTATATATGATTATCATCTTCATCATTATTTTTATCACTAAAATTATACAAGTAAGTATTACGTAAGAAAGTTTTTACTGTTTTAATCAGAGTCGGTTCTCACAATTTTCAATTCTATTATAATATTGAAAGATAAAGACAAACACCAAAATTTTAGGATCTTAATGAAAACTTTTGAAAATTTATATATTATGATGTGAATATTTCTAGATATACAGAAATAATGAGGTAGTACCCAATATTCTTAGCTTCTAGCAGTTACTCACACAATAAAATTTTCACAATACTCACAATAACGTACATAGAGGCCAATGTTCATTCAGTGTCTATTCATACGATACTTATACCATAATTAAAAAATTTTTAGTCCGCAAAATTTGAAAATAATCTGATTTCATATTATGTTTTATAATACTAAATCTAACTATTGAATCGCATTGAATTTAAATCGCATATAACATAAAATTGATTTTTGAATTTCCTAACCCTTATTGAAAACAATTATCCTCTTTCAATTAAATTTTGTCTTCTGAAGAGAAAAATATATATTTATATCCGAAAATGCAGAAATCGGGAATATACAGTCCTTGTATAACTAAAAAAAAGTTTAATTCTCTAACTTTGTCGAATAATAATATAGGCTGAAATACGAATAGTTAATAACATCATAAGTGTTATAAAATACCTTACTGGACTTTACAGTTTTCTAATTTTTCTTAAAATCGGAATTCAAGACTGATTTTCTGCAACACCGACACTGTACATTACCACAATGTACGCATACATAAATTTCATTTTGCGTTGTTTTTCCTCTTTTAAGTGTTAATGTAAAATTTTTTATACTCTAATATAATAATATTATATGTATAACAGTATACCAAATTGAAACATACTAAATATAATGGTGGGGTAGGAAACAAATTGACTTGTTAAAAGTATATAAGAGAAAAGAACGTAAATTATCGTATTATAAATTAATTTTATTATAGAAAAGTAATGACTTTTAGAAATGCACACTCCTTTTTAGAACTTTTATTGATAAAGTATAACATTATTGCTATATCTTAGTAGATACTTACGTATATTATGGTAACTGTGTAAAATGGTAAGTGTCTGTTTAAAATTATAAATCAGAGTAAACTCTAAAACTTCTTGTCTTTGAATTCATTTTTATTTTTTCTCTCTCTCTCTCTCTATCTTTCTTTTTTTTTGATATTTTGTTATAATATTTGGAAATAAAATCATTAATTTATAATAATATATAACTAAAAGTGCTTAAGTTTATCAACTGATTGGAAATTATAACAAAAGTTTCATTCCTTTTTTTTTTTAGTTCCTTTCACAATTTTAATGTGATATAATGGTATATAAAAATTTTGTAAAATTGGTACATTATGAAAACAAGACGTATAACACATTGAATGATTCGTTTATAATATACTTTATATTAGATCTTGGAAGCTGAATCAATAAAAAAAATATTTAGAATATTAGTATTGGATATTAGATAATAATATGTTCGGATTTGGTGCCAAAAATTATGCAATCCCAATTTTAAAAAAGTAAATTTTTCAAATCTAGTCCGACATGATATTTTATAGATTCTGCGATCCCCAAAATCCCTTGTAATACATTTAGGGTTAAAAATTTCAGTCACATTTATTACTCTTCAATCAATAATCAAGCATTTATGCTTGAACTATTGATTGGAGAGTAGATAATAGTCTTAAAATACACTGTCACACCAACAGCTCTTATTTATTCTTCTGTAACGTAGTTTGTCTGCCATTGCCTTCATTTTTATATGTCCGTAAGAAGCTACAGTATTTAAATTGAATTGCCTTTTTTAAACACTTTGCATTTCCAATTCATAAACAAGTCCTCGCTAAATTCACAATACTATTTTGTGAACCCCATCCCCGTTCAAATATCCCAGAGTTGCTTAACTCTATACACTTTTATATTTCCTCGTTTTTAAATTAAAAGTTATTTATTTTCCTGTGCTACACACTTTTCATGTCAAATAAAGTTAAAATTAATGGTTATTTTTGTTATGACCATTAAAAAAAATCGATTTACTATGTTAGAACTAACTGATGATTCAAAATGTTTACTCTTCCATTTCTTGTTTTTAGTTTTATTTTTTTTTTCTTTCTTTTTATTCCCATGTCAGAAAGTTACTTATTAAATTAAATTATATAATCATTTATAATTTTTTTCTTTTTTTTTAATATTTTGACAAAAAAAATTTTAAATTAGATGTATTACATCTGAGATGTGCCAAATTAACTTTCAATATTGTAAAAGAAAAAAGTGTTCTGTATATCGATTCGTCAATTACACTGATCATACTAAACGTCCCAATTTATAAAATCAACTTACAATTTATTTATACTTCACAATTTTTAAGATTTTTAGAAATTTTTTAAGGAAAAATGAGCTCTGTGCAGTTTTCTTGTCTTGTTGTTGTGAGTCATCGTTGGGACGGATGGATCGACGGACATGCGAACGAACATGGTTAAATCGACTCAGAATTCGACGCCGATTAAAAACATATGCATTTTATATAGAGTCTATATCCCAGACTATTATTTCTTTGGTATATCCTTCTATATCCTAGACTATTATAAGGTAAATTTGGTATACCCTTCAAACACACAATCGTGCGTTAATTTCAATTACGATACAATATTATTTTTTGAATTTCAAAAAAGTTCACACAATATTTTAAAATCTTACCATTTTTAGCTAAAAACAAGAAAAAAAATAGAGTTGACCTTGTCAACTATGAGGCAGACTATGACTTTAAGTTGCCGTATTACCATATTAATTTATGAAAAATTCCAGTACTGTGTTTTTCAAAATACTGTGTGTGCCAAACTACTATTGAAGTTTTATGGCAGCTATCGGAAAGAGCCAAGAAATTTTAACGACTTGTGTGCAATCGCTTGTGTGCAATATCTTTATTACAGCTTTTGTAGTTCCTGAGATATAGCCAAATAACTTTTGAAGTTGTATGGCAGGTACCAGAAGGAGCCAAGTAATTTCAACGACTTTTATCAGACACATTGGCCCTACTAAAATATTCGTCTTTGTGAAATTTCAATACCATAGCTTTTATAGTTTCTGAGATATAGCTAAATAAATTTTGAAGTTGTATGGCAGCTACCCGAACCGGTACCCCGATCATGTCCAATTTAAATAGGGTTTTGGCACTTACTACAATAAATAATTTGTGAAAATTTGGTGAGGTTAGCTCAATTAGTTTTTAAGTTATCGTTCGGACGGACGGACGGACAAACAAAGCTAAATCAACTCAGAATTCGACGCTGATCAAAAACATACACTTGAGTCTATATCTAAGACCGTTATTTCTCAGCGTTACAAATGGTAAGGCAAATTTAGTATACCCTTCGAACATACGTTCGTACGGGTATAATAACTCCTCTTATGTAAAAATGTATGCAAAACTTTGAAAATGAAAATATTTCAAAATCAGTTGCTCAATTTTTAAAAGGATATTAATAAGATTAAATTGCCATTTTGAAAGAATGCGTGAGAAATATTCGTTTTGCTAAAATTGTCGTATCAATTTTAATTAACAAACTTTTAAAATATTGTTAATAAGATTACAATTATGATACCAACATAATATTTTATAAATATTATATAAAGGATGTATGTATGTATGAGCATGTACATACATATTTATAATCTGATAAATTTCAATTTAACTGCGCACGAAAACATTTAAACGTTCTCTCTGTTTTTTCCATTAATTAATTGGTTTATTTAATTTTAAAATAATTTTAATTAAAAGTATATGGAAAAAATATTTTTCATTTATAAAAGATTTTCATTAATAATTTCATTTACCTATAAAATAAATTTTAAATACAATTTTATTCGTTTGTTTATCACGAAATTTTATTTTTAATTTTAATAATCTATTAATCTATTTAAAAAACATGAACCTACATTAAAAATAATACAAGAATTGGAACTTTTAAAATGAATTTTTTTAACAAGCGTTTCCGTCATATTCATGATAATTTAAATATTACCAAATTCGAATAGTACTCGTTTTGAATAAAATTTTATAGTTATTTATAGTAATATTTTATAAATTTTGTATAATAGATAGGATATTAAGAGAATATCAACATTAGTAACATCAGATACGCAAATGATACAACATTAATAACAGGCAGTATCGAACACTTATAAACTTTGTTAAATAAAACTAACCAAAACATTAAACAGTTCGATCTCCATTTTAATATTAATAAAACTTTAATAAATGGTTGCAAATAGAAAAAAACATCTTGAACAATGCGAAACTTTCTATATACAGAAAGTGGCTTAATGACAAGAATGCTGGCTTAATGAAAATTGGAACTCTTCAGATAAGATGTAGAATTTATGTTGCCACAGTGATATGCTTTAAATACAAAAAAGTTCTTACCAATTATGATCTTATCATAGCCCTTAAAATTAGATTCGTAAAATGTGTAATTAGTATTGTTGTCTGGAATCGAAACATGGACTCTGAATTTAGCGCGAAATGAATAGAATCGAAACTTTTGAAATGTAACTATATCGCAAAATTTTGAAAATTATTTGTACAGACAGCGTGTCTAATATCGAAATGCTGAGAAGGACACACAACAAACCCCGAGCTACTTGACATCATTAAACGCTGAACAGGTATGCTGTTGCAAGACATGTTGCAAGAAGAAAATATAAGGAAAAATAGAATAACATAGAGTTCAGTACTACACTTTAGCTTAATATAGCTAGTAGCCTTCATATTTTAGCAATAATAAGTAAAATAAATAACATTTACAATTTTGGATTAAAATTTTATCCTCCATTAACCTAGAAAACAGGTATCGGAGCATAAATACCACAAAGTACAAACGACAAAATAAATCTTGGATTCACAATTCTGTTTTATTCGTTTTGAATTTTATTTTAAAAAAACTTTTAATGTTATAAAAAATTCAAGTTAAAAAAAAAAACTTTTAAAACACGCTAAAAAAATTCTTCATCCCGTGCTCTTTACATATAAACTTTTTACAAAAACCTTCGCATTTCATTTATTTTGGTTTGTTTTTTTTTTGTTACTTAATTTTTTAATTATTTTCTTATAATTTTATGTCCTTTTCTTCTTATTTTTTGTGTTACAGGATATTTGAAACTAAAAGAAATTCGACATTTTAATTATTTCTTTCTTGTTATTTTTTTTTTTTTCTTTAACCCTTTTATGTAATTTTAATTACTTTTATGCCATACAACAATGCAAATCTAATGTCTACTTATATCTACTTGTATAGAACAATATCTTATAATAATAACAGTAAAAACTGAAGATTTCATAGAGAATGGTTTTTCCCAAAAAAAAAACAAATATCCTTTTCACTATCATTTTGGTACAGAAAAAATTGAAAAAATTTCAATGACTTGTTTGTTAAATTTTAATTTCTTCATGTTTTTTGGACTCACAGTGAACGACGGCAGAAATTTTATATTATCTACTATCATAAGAAAAACATAAGTTTCTAGAATTTTAATTGTTTAAATATTATTTTCTTCACATACATATACATTATTATACAATAACAGAGAAGAAAAACAAAAAAAAAAATATCTGCTAGTGACATTTAATTCTTATATTCTAGAATTTCCTCTTGTCACACTTATCTATATAATAACAGTAAAAATTTTATTAAATGCATGTATGTGTATATAATATGAATGTACTCTAGTAGACAGTATTAAAGTCACCATAGATTCAAAATATTATAGGCATCGTAACAAGAATGTTTAATGAGATTATAATATTATTGTAGTTTGACTGTATAATATGTACACTATATTTTAAATAGGTCTTGTTTTAACAATGTTACTCAACACCTTATTCAAGTTACTTAATGTATATATGTAAATAGTTTCACGTAAAGAAATTTTAGTGCCATGGTATAAATTCCCAAGACATAATACATTATTTTAAAAGTGTTTAATCTGTTTTTTGTTAATAAAATTTATATTGAAGAGGAACTTGGAACACATTACTGCAGCCCTAAAAACTTATAATTTCACAAATCCTAGTCTTATAATTCCACAAATCCAAGGATGCCACTAGGTTTCCATCCAAGTGAAATAATCGCCTACTGGCCAGCAGATAATATGCTCAGTCGTCTCATATGACTTCTTGATAGTCCACAGAAAGGTACGAGGTCGATAAAACCCATCGTGACTTCCAACAACGCACGGCAGAGTAGCCTTATAGTTCTACCAAGTTCCATTAGCACCTGTAAACCTTCCCAAACCAAACTCGATTTGATTTAGTAAGAATCAAGCACCCGAATCGCCGCCTGATTCGAGAATATGTTAATAGTTTTGTTTACATAACGACTTAGAAAACTGATGGGGCTACCCCTAAACCTCTGGACACCCGAAGACGTGATTCCAACCCAAAGATGGTTGATCAAACCCCTTTTTCAGCTTAGAATCCGTTCGTATGCTACTCCGATCTCCGTTTGGTTTCTGTAAACCGAAATCGTAATTAAAAATAAATATCGTAGAATTTTGTCCTTATATTTGGAAACTACGAGTATATTGAAAAAGGAAAATAATAAAATTTACTAGTGGATTGAATTTACTAATATCATTTTTGCAAACACATATATATATATATATATAATATATACCAACTTATACCATACGTTTGGTTATAGCATACTTAATAACTAGGTATTATATAAGTTTATAAAATTATAATAATATCATAGAAAACAAAAAATATGGATTTTTAATGGAAATGTAATATTATTTGACCTCCTTAAAAATGTTAAATTTAACACTTAAGAACACAAAAAAAACAAAATGATTTTATTGAATAATAAAGGGGGATGGAATTAAGAAGTTTTGGGACCAATTTTAATTACATTTCATAATCAGATTAGCATAAAAATTGACATCCAGAACAAGAGAAAGAAGAAAAAGAAGAAGATGATGTTATATGAGAAGAACAAAATAATAATATTCAAATAATTGAGAATGGATAAAATAACAAAGAAGAGAAGAAAAAAAAATATGATGGAAAAATTGGAGGGCAGGAAAAGATAGAGATTAAGTGACGAAGAAAAAAAAACAGAAATAAAAGAAAAATTGAATAGAAATTGAAGATTTTTCAATTAATACTTTGATCCTCTTATTGTTCTTTGTTTTAATATTCGTAAGATTACAACATTTCACAGTGATGTACTAAAATTTTACCTTGGTTGTTGAGAAGATGAAAACCGAATTAGAACTAGTAGTTCTTCAAAATTGGTATGATTTGAGCAATTTAATGGCAGCCAGTTACCTATTTGGTTTATAAGCTTGTTGTACCAAAAGTCTTAAATATTTGAAAGTTCAAATCACTTATATAAATAATTTATAAAATATTGAAGTTTGACTTGGTACCGAAGATTATTTAAGCCTTTCGAATATTTAAGCCTTCCAAATGAAGTTCACATAACATTTAAAGAATACTTCGCCTACCGGATGTATGGACCCTCCTTCATGTGCAAAAATTAGTTAAATACAACAGACTATAAAATTAAGAGATTGTAAAAGCAGACTTATTCAGTAAAACGCTGAAATTCAAAGGGGATTGCCTGTGCAAGATTTTTAAAGTTAGTGTTCAGAAATGACGTTACCTGAACAATTTCTGCTTCCCTTAAATAGTTTAAAATTTAATACTTTCACTACCTTAATTTAAACTCTGAGACGTCCCAACAAAAAATTTTAAAATTAATCAGTTCCAGTCCTGTCAAAATAGTGTTTTAATTTTTAATTTTCCCAATTTTTGAATTTTACTTAAATAAGACTCTCACTTGGATTTTTCCTTTTTTTCTCTTTTGGAATTTTTAGAATTTTTAATTTTGTAAGTCAAAAATTTTCAATATTGCCACTTAAAAGAACTTAATAGCACAACAAAAAAATCAATAACAGATTAATTAAAAATTCAAAAAGAAAAAAAAAAACTTTAAGGATCTTAACTTGCCCTTTGCTCACATTCATTGCTTCACTATACACACACACATACTTTATACATTTACTGTTTGTTATCGATTTTAATTTTATTCAAAAAAGGTTAACATCATAATCAGAAAAAGAGTTGGATAATTTTTTGAAATATTAGAAGAATATATTGTTGACATTTTTGACATTGTTTACATTATTCCACACAATGTAATAATAATGAAGTGAAAAAAGGTCTTTGCCCCTTATTGAAAATAAAATTATTAGAATGGTGTAATATTCAAAAAATATTCAGGTGTCAAGAAGTTGTAGTTAAACATCGGTAACAGACACTTTTTTTTTTTTTTTTTGTAATTAATTTTTGGTTTCTTTTTTTCCTAAAATGAAAATTGATTTTTGTTACTTTTTGAGTATTAAAGTCCGTTTACAGTTTAGGACCATTAGTTCAAGAATGTTTCTTTTCGAACCCTTAACTGTTTGACTTGGACTTCGACAATATTAAACTATTAATATTTACCCTGTTATATCATACCATTTGAGATAATTTGAAAACTTAGAATTGGATCAAATCTATTAGAATCAAACAATAAATCTAGTAAAATTAATCTAGAAACGAAAAAAACTTTGTATTGGATTCGTATTACGTAAATTGGGTAAAGTTATAAGATAATGAGAGAAGAGGATTTTGGTAATATTTCTGAACAACTACAAAATATGGGAATTCAGTAATAAACGGCATTGCAAAATAATTGGGAATGATTTTTTTGCCGATGATTGTGACGGCAAATAATATGACGCTTGCTGCACTATGAGGAAGTAATAATATTGTTAAATACTAAATTAGAAATAGGAATTACAATTAAACTCTTGATAACTAAATATTTGACTACTGAAGTCAGGGACCAATTTTAATTCCTATAATTAGAGAAAAAATTCCAATTATAATTCCAATTTTATTTTAAATTTCTAAGCGTATTAAAATAATTTTAATATACCACACAATTTATAACATTTCACGTCTCTCTATAATGGTTTATGAATTCTAAATGAAATTTTTTGAATGAATATTTTGTGTAAGAATAAAATAATAAGATTATTTTAGATTTTCTCATTCTTATTAATTATGATTCTTTTGTTTCCTCATCTAAAATTTCTAAGTCATGCAAGAAAATTTTCTATAATTTTTCTAAGACAATAGAAAATTATTATTATTTTCAATTTTCTTTCATATTTATTTTTTATTCTAAAATATTTTTTTGGTGTCTCTCAGCTTCGTTTAAATAATAATGCTGTTAAACATAGATCATATTCGTAAAGGTCCTTATAGACATTTTTTTTTTCTTGTAACAGAGAATAAGAATATTTAATAATATAAAAATGTCCTGTCTTCAATACTATTATGTAAAAGGAATTTTTTAAGGAATATAAAAAACAGAGGAAGCAAAAATTTATAATTCTATATGTTTTAATTTTATTCCTCAGTGCATACTCTTTTAAACAACTTAAATCTTACGCACCACTCTTAAACACACACAATAATAAAGGCATAAAGACGAGAAATAAAGGCAATTAAGAGAAGAAGTAAAGTAGTGTATGAAGGACTCTAATTTCATATTGATTTTAGTATAGAATAGTTTTAATTCTTATGAAAACAAAAAAAATTTAATTACATTTTATATTTTGTCATAATTCTACGTCAAGGACAATAGAAAATCACAACAATATTCATGATAATAATTTTTAATAACTTATCATTCTTGATACAAATTTAATGTTCTAAATGGAATTAGTTATATGAACTAATTGAAATTAATTTTTTTAAAATCAACTGGATTTCTCTAAATGAAAAAAATAAGGATAAAAAATAATTATTTTAAGATTTTCATTGATGAACTTTAGAAATTTAATATTCGTAATAATTGTAAAATGAGACTGACCTTTAGGGCGTGTGACTTTGCTTAAAGAAAACAAATCAATTGATCAATGCTTGCTATAATTTTTTGGACGTGACGTGATTAATCAGAGTGGTTAAGGTTAAATTAAGTTCACAGGGTAAATATTAATTATTGCTTCTGAATTAAAAATTAAAAAATTCTTTGATGAAAAATTTTTGAAAATTTTACAATAAACAATTGGTAATTTATGATTATTATTAGCTTTTCGAATTGCTAGACTTTCATAATTGAATTGCAAATTCTGGAGGATCAGAATTATTTTAATATTTTTATGCTTACTATGGCATCGTTCAAATTTCAATTTTATTCAACATGAAATGGAAAATTATTGTCAAATTTCTTTACCAATTTGTCCCTTAACATAAAATCTTTTAAAAAAGTAAAAATGTTCTTCTTAGATAAATAAAAATTCATTGAATTACTTATAGAGATCATAATAATTTTAGAGTTTCTTTAAAAAGGACTACGACAAAGTAGATATTTTTATGTCTCCTTCATAATTTAATCAATATAGTAGCTATATAAAGAGTACGTTTCATTAAATGTTTCCATTGTTATTTAACTTCATTTCATTTCCTAGTGTTTATATACTAGTACTACACAGAATATTACAGTATTTCAGGATTTTTCTTCTTATATAATAATAATAAAGGAATAAATGTTATCATTATTCTGAAATAACTACAAAAAAAGTGTTTGTTGCCGGATTAAATTTAATACCAATGGAAGATTTGAATTTCTTTTACTTTTTCTTCTTTCTTTAACCACCATTTTTGTTATAGTAAGATTAGAATAAATTCATTCACGTTGTTTTATTAATTAATAATATTCATTTTATTCTTTTGAATTTTATTACAACAGATCATATTTATCTATATAAATTTTTTTATTCACTTAACATTTTTGCATTGTTATTTTAAAGGACTATTTTAAATTTGAGATTGTTCCATAATAGTATGCAATACAGTATGTATTGCACAATAATTATAAACATTCTGTAGTGCTCAACCCGCAATCAAATTAAAATAATAATAGACAATAGAGAGATATTTTTAACATAGACTGAGCGAATATTTTTGTTACAGAATTTTTGGATTTTATGTAAGAAATTATTGTAGAATAATTGAAATTTTCCATTCTTATGTGTAGTACAAGTAAATTTTTTTGTGTAAATGCTTATGTATAGTAATTAATATTCGTACAGTTTTTCGGTGGGAAATAGACAAGAAATGTTTAGACAAAAAGCTAAATTGTTACTTAAAGAAATTGTCCTTTATGACAAAATAAAAATTGTTTTGAAAGATTATTTCTGGTTTTCGTACAATTTGATTGCACAGAAATCTATAACGTATAATTTCTATAATAAGCTTTATAGATATTTTTAAAATTTTCAAATACAATATAGTGAAAGAACCCAGACTTAAGTAAATTAATAATTATCATTTCCCGCATGTATCGCTATAGTATGTGTATTATAACGTATGTATAGAAATTACAATTTTAGGCAAAGCAATCTTTGAATTTGTTATAGTTTCTTTTAATCTTAATCACTGCAGAATATAAATTAGTTTTAAGCCGTTTTGATCGCATCATAGCAAAATAACATCTATGTAGAAGTAATGTGAGAGCAGTAGTAGGACAAATAATTTTTTTCAGAATGTTCCATTAATTGAGCTCTGAAATTATCCTGAATTTAGATTTTTTTACTTGTAGACTTCCTAATATTTTATATTAATTAAATTTTTATGGTCCAATAAAATTAAATTCAAAGTGAATAATATAATAATATGTAAGTACTTACCTTATATTATCACTTAAAACGTCTATATAATAAGAAGAGTATTTGAAACATTATTGACTCGAAAAATAGATCCCTCTGATCATACTGGTATTATTATAATATGTTCAAATTATTATTTCAGGTCAATATTCTGGGGGAAATTCTGGGTGAATTAAGAAACAAAACAACAATTTAAAGTCTTGCTTAAAGTTTAGACTGATATTATTCTATCATCAAGTATGCCTTTTTGATTTCAATTACTTTTGTTTTCCAAGCTCACCTAAATTCGATGGTAAAATAATGTTTTTTTTTATAATCTGTGAATGCTAATTTCGTAAATAACAATTTTGATGAACTCCAAACAACTCAATTTTTTGAAAGAACAAAAAATGTTGGAACTTTAACGAAAACAAATAGAATTTTTAGTATGGTAACATTATTAAGAGTTTCTTTCATTCCAAAATCAGAGACTTATTGAACTGACTACGTAATATAAACATAAAAATTTTTCTTCTCAAAAATTTTCAAACAATTTACTTTAAATAATTTGCATTATTTAAATATTTTCATAATTTATTGTAGCATAATAGCTAATACTAGTTACCTACTAAAATATTAAAAATCCTTTAAGATATTTATACATATATAAATTTCCTGAAATATTTTCATAGGTTATAATATTACGAGTATATTGTCCTTTTTTACAAAATTTTTATTCTGCTTTACATTCTGTATTGAATTTAACAAAAAATTCTTTAAAAAAAATCTTATCTGTTCATTTTCTGAAAAAAAAGAATAGAATTTAAAAATAAGAAAATTATAAGAATTTAATAAGAATTTTTTAAATAAAAATACACAGACTGAATAAATTAATTAAAATTAAATTAAATTTAATAATAAAAAAAAATTTTTTTTTTAATTATTTTTTAATTATCAATTATTGTAATAAAATTTTTAATTTCTTATGTAAATGAATTTTAAAATTTAATCATTAAATTTGATTAAATTTTGATTATACAGTATTGTATTGTAGGTGATTATTTTTAGAACTACATCCTAATTCGAACCAACAAAGTAAAGATGATTTTAAAGATTTTAAAGAGTGTAATTTCCCAAAATTTTTAAGATGAAATTTAGTAAATTTACTCAAACATTTGCGCATATATGTAATTGTTAAGAATTTTAATATTACTTTTATGAGAGTAAGAAGAATTAATATTGTCATACCAGTGAAATTTTCAAAAATATATTTTGTGTCCAGATTCTTATTTAAAATTAAATTTTGCATTCAAACCAAAAATATTACTTAACAAATAATTATCACAATACTAATTTCAATGTTTATTTACTTGGACATTAATCCTTAATATTTATATGATAATACTTACTTAGAGTCTTACATCAGATTTTGTAATAATTGTGAATTGTGATGATGTTGTTAGAATAATGCAATAAAATACTCATAAGTAATTTTTTATTCTCTACCTTAACAAAATATTGAGATTATTTAAATATACTTAGAACTATTAAGCCATACAAATGTTAACTGCTTTGCTAGCATTCTCAAACCTTAATCTATAATAAAATGTTTGAAAATATTTGCTTACAATAACATTGTATATTATTGTTATTCACTTACATATATGTATATTTTATGTTATAAATTATAAAATTATATTGAAATTCCTTATTCTCATTGCTCTTTCAATAATATTTTTAAGTTGGAATTCGTGTTATACTCAAATGATATTTTTATTTTATTGAATATATGTACATTCTTAAAATTTGAGTCATTTTACATGATTGTCCTTGAGTTAGTTTTTTTTTTTCTTTTAATGTATCGAAAAGCGTATATGTATCCAGAGATGCATATTATTTTTTAATATATAAAATACAAAATATAAAATGGAGAGTAATATGAATTTGAATACTTTTTACATTATCATGCGGAGTACAAGTTGAATAATAACAATTGAATATCCTTCTTTTTATAATTTTTTTGTTATACCTATATACATATTATTATGTCCTAGATATTTTTGTACAGTATAGGTACATTAACATTAAAAAATATACTTTTACAATATTATTGTACATTGAGTTTTATATATTATTTTTTGAACTGTATTTGAGCGATTACAACTAATCTTTCATCATGTTTTTTTTTTTTTCATTGCTCACTCTCAACATTAACTTAAAAACTATCTGAATGAAAAGGAATTCTTTTACCATTTTTTAAATCATTTATGACTATAGAATATTTTGTTTCTTTATTTTATTGTTGAAGATTTTTGCAATCTCTGGTATTACACGAAAACATTGTACATTTTCATTCAAAAATTTTCAGAATGCAAAAAAAAAACAAAAAAGGATATCATAAAATCCTTTACAACATACAATATAAATGTTGTACTCGTAAAACATTGTTTGTGTATATGAATTGCAACATTTTTGATATAATTTTTGTATGAATTTTTGATGAAAAGAATTTTGAATTGCAATTGTTAGAAATGAAAATTTTGCAACCTGTTTTATATTTTACTCAAAGTATTTTGTAAAAATCATTCTATTTATTCTATTTCTAGTGGTAAATCATTTATGCGTATTATTCATAATAATATTCATAATATTCGTAATATATAACACAACGGTTGAAATTTTTGGAGACATAGAGATTAATGAATACCGAACCACAATTGAAGGACAATTGAAATTATTGGGCGACATTAGTAGAACAGATGAGCCACTTCTCAGCTGTTTCTTCATTTTTAAATTATTTATTTCCAGAAAGGGTAAAATCTCAATATGTAAACAAACAAAATCTAAAACATAATTGGGGTTCCCCAAAAAGATTCAGGATTTTTAAATATGATAAAATTTAAAAGTGACCGAAATGAATGAACTTTAGTTCATATTGAAATAGGTTTAATAATAATTATTTCCGAATTTTTTAACTTGAATTCCGAATAATCTCCCAATGAAAGCTTATTTATAAGTGAGTGTTTTATTTAATGTTTTCAAAAACCAGCCATTTTATATTCTAATAAAATTCTAATTTCAAAAGTATTAAATTTTCATGATTCAGAATTTTGAACTATGTTGAAAGAAAATATTTTTATTAATATTTTTGGAAAATATTCATTAGATTGCTCAATAAAACAACCTCTTTCACATTTTTCTATATAAGTCATTTTCAAATTAAAATTTTCAAACTGAGCTTTAATTGAAATCTACACAATAATATTCAAATAATCAAATTTCATTAAAATGATGAATAATAAAAAAGAAATTTTTTTTTTTTAATATTTCATATCCTTTCTATCACAAAATAATCACATTTCTCTTTTTACCAAACAGACAAAAGAAGATAACATAAAAAAAAGGATAATACATAAAAAGGATGAGCTCAACCAAAATTCTAAATCAAATTATGAACTCATTCAATTTTATGTCACTTTATTTTTATAATTTGCAATGTCAAATTAAGATTTCTACACAAAATATTATTTTGTATATATAATTATAGTAGCTAAATACAATACAATTTATATTAGCTTATACTATAAGGTACATTATCCTTAAATAATTTAATTTTTATTTTTTTATAAAATGAAATGACAAAAATTTATTATAATACACACACATACTGTAGGATATTTTGTAGAGAATATTTCTAATATTAAATTGCTTTTTGAACAATTTTTAGAATTTAGAATTTCTGCTCAATTTTTGAGTTGCTGATACTGTGGACAGAATCTATGAGGAAATTATTTTCTTTTCATTTAATTTCTTATACTTAATTAGTCTGAATCAGGATATAGTTCTAAAAATAATACCTTTTCGAGCATAATTTACATTGACTAAGCCTTGGAAATCATTTACGAATATTAGAGAAATTCAATCACTATAGCATTATTGAAATAAATTCAAAATATCTTTTATAATACCACCGTTAATCCTTTAATTTAATAACAATAAATGAAATTCCACTGCTTTTCTTTATTTTTTTTCACAAATTTTAAAATACTTCAAAATGAAAACGATTCTCATAATAAACTTTTAACTTACAATTAAAGGATATTATTGTTCAGGTTGATAACGAAAAAATAAAAAAAAAAAAATAAACTTTTTTTTTTTTCACTTTTTACAAAAAAGGACTGACTCTTCTCTGAATCTCTGAAAATATTTTTATTACAATTTTTATTTCAGAATGACACAATAATTTCTCGTAAATTTCATTATGAATTAGCACAAAAATATAAATATTATTAAGGTGTCTTTTTTTAAGTAAATTTTTAATAACAGAACAGCAAAAAAAAAAAAAACAATTAAGATTGAAAAGGATAATCAACCAGAATTAAGTGAATTAAGTGAATTTATAAATTTTATTAATTGAATGTGACACAAGAATAAGAAAAAGTTAATTAAAACTTTTTTAAGGGTGTATATGTACAAAGAGGTGACTTTTTAAAAAAAAAAAAAGAAAAAAAACTCATCAAAAATTTGAAAATTTTTAAACAAGTTATTCACGGGTATTAAATTTTATTAAAGCGATTATATAAAGTGTAAAAGGTTTAATTGAAATTTCACTTTAAATTTGGAATTGTTTCTGATTTACTGACGACTTATACTACAGAAATATTAGGTGTAATTCGTGTATTTAATTTGATATTAAAGATGATCCTTATAAATTAAGAATCAAGGGGGTTATTCGAAATTAACAGCTTTAGAATTTTCATTTTAAAATTATTAGTAAACATAATCGGGAAAATTTACAAAATTTACAATTTCATAAAAATTTCAATTGTATTTTTTAAATTTAATATATAAATTCACTATAATATTCTCTGTATCAACAATATGGTTCAGACAATTTTTCATCAGCCACAAAAATCTTCAAAAAACAATAATATTTTTATATAATTTCCAAAAATTTCTGCATTATTTTATATACAAAATTTATTAGTACAATTGCTTATTTTCATCTTTAATTTATTGTTATGTAGATCCGTATTTCTCAACGAGGACCATATGACCCCCAGTGGGTCACAGCACATTTTAATATTTGTAAATGGGGGATAAATTATGTTGCCTTAATACTCACACATGAAACAGAGTTATAGATAAAATGATAGGTAGTAAGAGTGGGCATGTTTAAACTGATCTTCACTTTAGTTGTGTATTTATTTTTAAAGAAATCGTATCAGAGACTTTCCAAAATTTCTGTTCACCAAAGTATGTGCTTCGAGATTTTTTTAATTTCGAGCAGAATCAAGTGTTATTGGAACGATATTTGTAACAAATAAGCACTGCAAACTGCTTTATAATTGAGATGCAGCTAAATCATTAAAACAAAGTCATTTAAACTTATCGTATAAGTGCTACGGAGAACCCAATAAGTATCTTCTTTCTATAATGAAACTGTTGTGTGCTATCAATGCATTTTAAGGCTTGAAAAATTTATAAATAGGCCGATATAAGAAAATTAACTTATTCGCATCTGAAAATTTCTCACTATATAAAACTTCTTAATGAGATTCATAAGAATTTTGTTTAAAGTTAAGGTGCAAGCAAGTTAATTGATTATTTTAGGAGTTGCGAGCAAAAACAGGTTGAAAACTACTAATTTAGGGTATGGAATAATCAATTTTATATCCTGTAGAGAATTATAACTTCCCTATAGCTTAAAACAAAAGATCAATAAAAAAACGAACAAAAAAAAAAATATGTATTCGACATTAATTTGACATGGCTCTGAAATAAATATAAAAATGACCACAAAATAAATTTTAATGAAAAATAATGTTGACAAAACATTCACCATTGTTAAAATTGGAATGTTAATTACATAGTATATATAGAAAAACAAAATAAAAATCAGGATAAAATCTACATCTGTAAAAATGTGTTTCTTAATAATAATTTAAAAAAAAAAATAAATTTCATTCTGAACATAAAAAAACTGGAAGAAAATAAAATAACAATTCCGGTTAAATGCAAAACATCCCTTGAAAGCTTCAATTAAGGATAATGAGAAATTTATAATTCTACAGTGTCTTTTCCTATATATACAAACCTGGGACTGTTCACATTATGCACTTTTATACTGAATAAAAATTCAACATAAAATTTCATTAATTTTTTTTTTTTGTATTTCCGGTTTGAACTGAAATAGGACTTATTATTCCTACAGGATATTTTAACGAGAATAAACTTTATAATAATAAAGTACACGGGATTTTGATTTGGTTTTTATTTTTTCCAAAAGAACAAAGAAAAAGGCGTATTCAATACGGGGAAATTTTATGTGAAAAATTTTTTGTTTTTAATGTTAAAATTAATTCAGAATTATCCATATGACTATAATAACATGGTTGGTAATATTTTCTGTTAAAATACATTAACCGCTTAGTTAAAAACACAATATTAAATGAGAAAAAAAAAATAACATTTATAGTCCTTTTTCTTTTATTAATTACAATTCAAAATCCTGTTCGCACCATATTTTTTTCCTTACAATTCCTATTTTATTTATGTTGGAATATAATATTTATACATACATATATGCTTTATTTAATGTATTTAAACGAAAATAACAAATTCAGGTTAATCTTCAATTTACTGATTGATGCATAAAAACGATAGAGAAAAAAAAAACCCATATGGAAAAATTTTAAATAACATGAATATGTGAGAGTTTATTTATTGAAAGTTTTCAGCAAAATAAATTAACAAAAAGATTGAAAGTATTTTATTTTTCAGGAAAGAAAAAACAAACCAACCAAGTATACCTTAATACTTGCAACATTGAAATTTTTAATCCTTTAAGAATACCAACTAAATGTATATGCATATACATATAAGTATATTTTATGCATATTATGGTAGTGCAACAATACATAACTGCAATTTTGTTTTATTTAAGAATAATCTTGGTGTATAGTACTAAAAATTTGTAATACAATTTAAAGAATATTGTTTCACATTTCTCTATATAAAATAAAATATTATTTTGCGAAAATACAAATAAAATAAGTAAAAACTTATTAGTTTTGCAATGCAAATGACAAAATTTTTTAAAACAATGCTTCATGACTCAAAATTTCCTCCTAAAAAAAAATTTTGAGACAAGTATCAACTATATAATTCGTGACCTGTTGGATAACTCCACAAAATCTGTTAGCCTATATCTGAGCCTTAAATGAACACATGACCGTTTAATTTCATACACTCTATTGAATGTCTTTTTCGAATTTTATGGCAGCTAACAGGACTTCTTGTTAGAATTGTCCAGTTACAAATTACAGCCACAATTATTTATGGTTTAGAATAATTTAAATTTAATTAGAAAAGTTGAAAATAATATGAATTTTATCATGGATCATTATAGAAATTTCCAGTTAATGGGACAGATTCCTTACAGATATTATGGGCGTTGATGTCTCTAATGAATTTTTATAACAGTTTTATACAATACGATATTTTTTATAAATTAAATGCAGAGTAAAATATTATCATTCTCGCACACAATTTGCATAAACTATGTACTCGTAATTTAATTCATATACACTTATATCGATTCCATTTTGCATAGTTCAAAGCAAGTTTTACTTTTAATTCAATGTAATTTATTATGAAAAATAATAAATTCAAAATAAATAGTTTATTTTCTTGAAATGAATTGAAAGTACAATTAAAATATCTAATAATATTAACGTAAGATTAAAGATCATATATTAAAATTGAAATACAAAATATGAAAACGGGTCGTTTTTAGTAGATTATCTTAATTTATGGGAGATAATTTGTTCATACAGTAGCAGAACAAGGGAAAAAGAAGGTAAGAATGTAAGAAAGTGCTAGTTGAAAAATTAAATATGCGGGCCTAGTTGTTAGTCTTCACAACTGATTCCACAAGTATAGTGAATTGCAACTTTTTAGATAAATTCTCTGACAACTGAACGACGGAAATATGAAGGAACCATAAGTGACTCGTTCTATATTTTGATTTATGTAAATTATGCACTTTTATTATGTAAATTACAAATTATTTTCCCAGACGTGATGATGATGTATTTGACCATTGAACAGCCAACTGCATATCATATCCTTCTCACCATATCTCCTTTTATCTCACCATATCTCCTATATTGTTTATTTCGAATGTTTGTTCGAACAACCGATAATATTAAAACATGTAATGTACGTAACCAGTGTCACTGCCAATTGGAAATCATTAAATTTCCCGAGAATTCCCGAAAATTACGATTTTCCGACCTGGTTTCATAAGGGAAATATCCCCCACATTGGCAGTACTGGGTATATTTCATATGGTACTATTGTACAAGTAAAATATTATAGGGCATAAAATTTACTAATAATTCTAAATAAAAAAAATTAGAAAGCTGCTCTTCTTATTCTAAGTATTTAAAAAAAGAAAAATGTTTTAACTTTTACATTTTACAAAGGATTCACAAGTACGTAGGTGGTTTGCGTCGGTTGTACTGAAATTCAAAGTATAAGGTTAATTTTAAATATACGCACTTTTTATATATGGCACTTCTTTATAATAATTTGAAACTCTATATCAGTCATTATGATGAACTTTAATACCCCAAAGGGTTTGAGAATAATAAGTATTTTATTTTAGTGCTAGAAAATTTTCTATCTAAAATATATTTTTTTTGCCTCTTAAAGATTTTCTATATATTCAGTAATAATGCAAATAAATGTAAAACATTTTCACATAAAAAAGCAACAAGAAATTCAAATTACTTAAAAAACAACGTTTTATATATGTATATAGGCAATAAATAAAAGTCCTTTCCAAAAGGATTAACTACATATGACGTTGGAATTTTCTTTTAGCTATAATTTTTAAAGTTCAGAGAGAAAAAAAAAGAAACGAGAAACCAACAAAGAATTTAAATTTCTGTTTTTTTTTTTTAAGAAAATTCTTGTATATAAACAAAGTGTCGTCGTTCTGTAATAACGGATGTAAGTCACTTTGAAAATTATAATGGACTAAAGATAGTCAAACACGGCGCTATGTTAATGAAATTAGGTGTTACATTTTGAAAACTACGGTTTCTTTATTTCCATTCCATATATCAAGTTTTGGTCATGATTTGGAGTTGCAAAATTTGATAAAATTTTCACCTTTTAAAACGAAGGAACAGAATTTTACATATGCTCACTCAAATACTGAATGGAACCATGGTATATGTAATACGATCTTAATTCCTCTTTCTTATGAATTACATAACCCATTATATGTACGGTGTGAATGAAACTCATTCACTTCCTTCATACCCGTCCAGTGAGTTAGAGTCTCGTTCAGTCATGCTGTTCCTATGATCCCAATTACGTTTACTTCTTTATTAACCTAATTCCGAGTGAAATTAAAAACATTAAAGAAACGTGCAACAATTATTTTAAAAAATTTACTTAAAATTCGGACTCTTTTCAGATTAGAATCGGTAATGTTCATACTCGTATTGAGTAGAAAATTCAAAGCTCATGAGCTTTAAAAGCTTCATCTTATAGAATTATAATTTCACCGGACTGTGATATTGCTTTATGCCCACTAGAATGCCCTGTATTACAATAAATGAATATAAATAATTTTTATAAATGTTCCATTTGAATAAAGAGCACTTAAAACAAAAAAAACAAAAAAAAAAAAACTTAAGTTTATACATATGTACATATATGTATAAGAATATTGTAATAAAAATGAAGACATTAATTTTATAGAGGAATGAAGTATGATATCAGAAAATATGTTAAAGTGAATTATTTATACTTAGTTTCCTTTAAGAATAAAGTATAGAAAGAAGACAAAACGTTTCAAAGGAATTTTATAATGGAAAGTATTTTATGTATATATGTATGTATAATGTATTATTAATAGCCATGTATAGATGCTTTTTGCATTTATGGAAAAAACTTGTCCATCATTATTCTTAGAACCCCCTCATTCATATTATATGTGAATATCCACTTAAATTGTATATAATATTATAAAAAGAATATTAATAATGAAATTTTTTCTTCTTTTTTTGTTTTTCATAAGAAATTTTAAAATTTTATGCCATTAAGAAATATTAGGACTTTTTTTTATTTTAATAATATATTTTAAGTAATTCTATATTTTATAATTATTATAATATTAAATGAATTAATAATAAATATTTGAAATTAAATAAAATTAAATTTAAAGTAAACAAGAAAAAAGAAGTAGGCTCTTCTTTTGTCCTGTTGGTTTGTTTTAATTAATTTTCTTTGAAGACAATCCTCAATACTTTATTGAAGTCAAAGGATATAAATATAGGAATTTCGGTCAGCTTAATATTCTATATATAATGAATTACACTTAATCTTTTTCAATATTTGTATTGCAAATTTTAGTTAAAATATCTTCAATCCAACCTAAGGAATATGGAACAATATTAGTAAAAATTTCAATTTTTAATTAAAATATCAGCAGTTTAAAATTGATAATAATAATTGACATTAAAATAGAAATCAAAAGAGCCTAAAAAATACTGAAGTATATTACATTACATTGGGTGCGAATTCGCAATAACGATAAGAAAATTCGAATGTGTGCAAGACTAGGCCACAAACATTTTTAATTGCCCCTATACCGATATTTTTGCACAAATTGATCAGTGGGATCGTCTACAATGTTGTTAATAATAAAAATTTTCAGGCGCTAAAGGAAAGTTACGAAATAAAATAAAGAACTAGAATTTTTTAGCATTTATGATTATAGTTTCTTTATATAGGATTTAATGCAGCGTTATATATGTGAAAGAATATAAAATTTTCTCAGATTATCGAAACTATGCATTTATTTATTAATTTAATATGAATTTTGAATTCATTAAAAAGATAATGTGAAAGATAGTATGAATGTGGAATGTAAAGGCAAATTCTATAATGTAAAGTTCATTAATGTGGGAAAGTTCAATAGTGGAATACTTATTATGTTTGATTTTTAACTATTCAAACTAATTTGAAAGCTGAAATCAAGAGCATTGCTGTCTTGGTGAAGCAGAAAATCATTTTATACAAAAGCGCAACAAAAAAAATTTAAAAACTGTTTTAAATAAATTTGGATCATACCAATGATTGTTTGTAAAATAATATTTTTCCCTTCAACAAGTGAAAATAATGCATTATCATATTAGTTTCAGCTCATACCGAAATAATTGAAATATTGCAAATATTCAGGATGAGGCAAAAAAAAAAACAAGTTGAAAAAGGCGTGAGCATAATGCTCGAATTCAAGAGTTAATTAGGTGAGTTAAAAACAATAATTGTATCTTATGATAGCATGACATTTACCGTTAGTTTTCTGCATTTATAGAAATTATAGCCTGCAGTTCCGGAAATATAAGGTACCACAAAATTCAAGCTATACAAATTTCGCAAGGTAGTAACTTGAGAGTGAATCGAGGTAGAAAAAAATTGTCTTCCAACAAAATAAACTATTTTTTAATATCTAAAAGCTGCTTAAATTTCAGACTCCTTTACAAGTTATGGTCTAGAAGAAAAATACCGTTATCAAAAAGCACATTTCATATTTTTGTACAACTTTATTCGTAAACTATTTTAATATAAAAATGAACCGGAAAAGAAGTCTACAAACTTTGATCCACAAAATACATTTACGTCCATTATTATATATGTAATATCATGTATTTATACAATATATGTACATAATATTTATATATAGGAGTGTATTTATGTACCAAAATAGCTTAAATAAACGATTTTCTTTTCTTGATTGTTATGTGGTTAGGAGGTTAAGGTCTTTTCATTTATTTTAATATTATTATTAATACTTTAGTTTTATATACATTATAATATTAACTACAAATATACATATATATACATCCATTCACACATAACTCTATTACATCCATATAAATACAACATGTATACGTACAAATACGAATACATATACAAAATTCTCTTATATAAATGCTTTTTAATAAGAAAGTATCAAAATAAGTTGGTAAATAAATAACAATAACAAAAAAAACAAATCAAAAAAAAAAATAAATAAGTAAACAATTTTTCGGTCCCAAGAGTATATTTTGAAAGGTTCAGAATCAAAACAAAAATAACAATAAAAAATTAAAATAAAATAAAATTCATACATAATCTTACAAATATGAATACAATGCACGAAAAAAGGATAACAATAATATTATATAGAATCGAAATGAGATGGTAGGTTGTGATAGTGTTAAGGATTAGGATAAAGAAAGTAGAGGAAGAAGAAAAAAAAAATATAATAATAATAATTTGTACATATTATCCTTGATTTATTTTTTTCCTTTATATTTATTTTATTTTTTTGTTTTTTTTTTTTCTCTTTGTATTTTCTTCACTTTAACAATTTCTACTGCTGCGTACAACAATAATAATATGTGATGAATTATAGTTTTCATCAATTCTTTTAAATTTCATTTACACATACATGCATACATAAAATGTATATTGAATTAAAATGTAGTTATATTATTTAAGTTCCTAGGATGTAGTATGTATGTTTTTCTATATGGCATATAAAATTATGTAGAATTTGTAACAATTATACAGCTGTACTAATACTTCTTTAATATTATATTCGATTATTTTAGAACATATTTTATTGGGGCTTTAAATTCAATGAGGCCATATTTTTCTGTAAGTTTCACATATTAGAAATTTAGAATATCTAGTATAAAATTTTCAAATTAATTAGTTAAGACAAAATTCTTTAAAAAAAAAAATTAGAATCCTTAAAAATCCTTTATAGATTTTCAATGTTCTGAAACAGAATCATGTGCGAAATTAGGAATTTTATTATGATTTTAAATTAGGACTTTTATTATGAACATTAAAATGTCAAATATTACTAAATTTAAGAAAAAATCCTAGAATTTTAACAAGTTTTTCGTGTTACATATTAGGTACCAATAGAATATTAGAAACTGGTAGAAATAAATACAAAATTTGCTATAAATTCGAATTGTAAAATTTTATGCTTTTTGCTCAATAAAATTATGAACAAAATTTTAGAAAAAATTAAAATTCATATAAGAATAACTAATGGAAATTTCGTCATACAACTGCAGAATAGATGGATGACTTAATCAAAGGAACAAGTTAAAGAAGAAAAATTAAAAAAAATTTTCCCCACAAACTGGACTAGAACCAGTGACCTACCGTATTCAAGAGGTTAACGCTTTACCAATTGAGCTAGAGAGGTAGGAAGAAAATTGCTATTTTTTTTTTCAAAAAAATTCCTAAATGCTTTAATCAAAGGTTTTGTCAATGATTTGACTTAGTTTTAAAAATTTGTTTATTCACTTATTTTCTCTTAAAATAATTCTTCAGTTCAAGGCTTTCGTAATTGATCACTATACAGATTTGTTTGATTATTCAAAAAGGATTATGGTGTATGTTATAGTTAAGACAAAATGCATAAATCAAAAGAATCATACAAAGGTACAAAAAAATTTTGTGGATTTGGGGAGTTTTATGCAATTCTTTTTCATACTAATTGACAACGCTACTCTAATCTCGAACTCATTCTTTGGTTCTAGTATTTTATTTGTCTTTATTTTTGGTTCCAACATTTTAATAAACTTGTTTTCAACGTACATGTAAAGTACATGAAAACTGGACTAATTATTTAGTGAATAAATAGACCTTTAACGAAGTAAAAGTGATTTTTCATTCTTTTTCTAGTACGAGTATACAAAGTAAAAGAAAAGAAGCAAAAAAGTTTTGTAGTTGCGAGAAAATTTTTTTTTAAATTTATCGTAGGAAAAGTTTGTAATTAAGATTTTTTTTTTCCAAGCGTTTTGCTGGTTTATTTTTTATTTCTGCTTTTAGAATATTTATTCTCATAATTACTTTCACTCTTAATGAAAAAAAAAATTTTAGTTTTTTTTCTATTCTTATAAGTTCATTTAGCATTCATTTTAAATCAAATGCAAGTAGAAAAAGACAGCAAAAAAAAAAAATGATATTCTTTTGAAATTATGGCGATGACCTGTCATAGAAGTCACAATATTTTTATATTTTTTAATGACCTCATAATTCACTTCCAATGTAGATCACAACATCCATAACGTATTTTGTATATCTGCCTTGTGAATGAGGTACGAGTATAATGGTCACAATTTATGTACAAATGAACAGAAAATCATTTTATTTTTTTGTTAAAGGACTCTTTTAAAAGTTGTATAACATGTTTCAAGTAGTTAAGAAAATATTCTAACTAGTTTATCAATTACGGGAAAAAAAAGAGTCCATTAAATTGTTTGAGAATAAAAAAAAATGATTTTTGTTTCTTATATTTTTGGTTTTAGATTATACGTTAAAGTTTATGGCCAAAAAAAACGATTAGTTTTTTAATGTGGACCGGGAATTTTGAACATGGTTTTCAGACTAATGTAGAATATTTGTTAAGTACGAAATTTATTTCTAATTGCATACTTTTTGGAGGATCCAAAGATTAAAAATTTTTAAAAAGTTTTGATATTCTAGAAAAGCACATATTATAAAAATTTTATAAGTTAATTTATGTACATGACATAGTGTTTTGTTTGCTATCATACAAGTTTGCTATCATACAACAGTTTGTCATACTAATTTGGTTGATTCGGTTCTTAAAGTTCTGTTAATTAATTATGAATTATGATTAAAAATAATTAATTTCAAAGTATTTTTCGCAAATTTTGAGCTATTCTTTAATAATTAGGTCATCATTAATTTTCTGTATTGCCCTTTGTATGATTCAAGATTTGTAATTGAAAGTCATTTTAATGAAACATATTTGATGTGGATCCGTAATTAGTATAACACCATTAAATATAATGAAATCGATGAAAATAATCTCATTTTTGGAGAGATGCTGAAATTATAGAATAATTCGAGAATATTACTGAAACTAAATCATTACACACGACACATATTTTTTGTCAAAAGAATTTTAAGCCTCTATATATTATATTTGGAAGCGATCAGCCGAAATTAGGGACATAATGTCCGACCAACTTTGAAAATTTTGAAAACTAATAAGATCTACAAAGATTTTTTGTTTTGTTTTTGCTTTGTTCCTCCTCGCTCTTATCATTTTAGTGCGTTAGTTTTGTTTACTTCTTTTACAAACGACAGCTTTTGCCAATTTTAGCTAGTAGTACGTATCAATTTCGGTATTCATTGGCGTGTCAATGTTCTAGCGTAAAAAATTAGTATTTTGTACGTCGTCATTTTTAGTTTTGGCAGTGTTAGAGTATTCTTAAATAAACTTTAAAATTTTCAGCGGAGAAGAAATATTAAATTAAACAAATACCCTTCTGGCTCCGTTAAGAAAATTTCTAGTGTTTGTCTAATAAAAAACATATTTTCATACCTTTGCAAATTTTGACATTTTCATTTATAATGAAATTTTCCGAAAAAAAAGCATAATAAATCACTACTTTAATATTAAAATGTAAAAAATAAAAAATTGAAAGCATTTTTGGTAACAAGATTTTCTTCTCCTTGAAATTAATTATAATTTAAAAATAAATCAAATAAAATTTTAAAAAACGTCTGCAGTCGACAGATAAGATTTTCATCTGTTACTCCTTTTTCGCTTTTTTTTTTAATATTATTTAAGTTGCAATTATATAAAAAACTTGTAAAATTTAAATTATAAATTCACCATATTTTATTATAGAAGGAACAGAAATTTACTCATCACTTATATATTCGAGTGACATATCTAACCCTCTTAAGTTTACTCTTTTTTAATACAAATAAAAAATATTTAAGAATTAAGAAGGATAGAAGAACTGAACATAATAATAATAAAATTTTCTATTTATATACATACAAAGCTATGCTTACATACCAACTCCATCGCTTTTTGAAATTCAAATTTTTGTTTCATGCAAATATAGATAGTACAATGTATTCCAGTGAATTTTCAAAACATTTTCTAGACTGACTGCAAAAGTAAAGTTAAAATTTTATTTTATTTATATCTGATTCTTAAAAATCAGAAATTAGAGGTTAGCAATGGTAAATTATAAATTTGCACTAAATTTACTGTTAACTCTATTGAAATATTTACTCCATGTCAGGCAAGTCACAGGACTTCCCCCCTTTTATGTAAATACAACAAATTATGTGGACCAAAACACATAAATACATATAAAATTTTCACATTGACGTCTACGCTCGAATTATGACCATAACAACGAACACATTTTCTATCTTATTAAGTATCTTGGACACCTTGTAAACTCTCATGTATAACTCAACATTTTATATTTTGTACTTCTATATTTATTCACCCATTTTCCATTTTAATTTTTCAAAATAGAGAAGACATATTACTATATTGCATAAATAGAAAAGATCACAAACAAAAGGAACCAAAAGGACAAAAGAAAATATGTTTTAGGAAGAATAAATATCTTTCTCCTTCTCAACCTCTCTCTTTCACTCTCCATTCGCCTTCTCAGTGTCACCCTTTAATTCTCTCATTGTCTTCTTTTCCCTTTTAATATTATTAAACATCTTACTATATGATCCCCGAGTTTTAAAAATAGTCCTTCCTAGATTCTTATTCTTCTATTACGATTATTCATGCTTATATTATTGTGAATGAATAAGAAGAAGATATATTGTTACAAAATTTACCTAAAAATATAACCGACTTATAATAGTGGATATATATACAAATAATAGTAGCCATATTATATATAAATACATATAATAGAATAAAAGGACATATAGAACATAATAATATAATCCTCTATGTTGCCTAGTTCATTTGGGACACACAATATGTTTTAGGATTACAGTCATTATCCCAACAGGATTAGTGGAATATCATTTCAAATTTATACTATACACTTTATAATACATATGTGTATGCGTATGTGTAGTTCATGTGTAAGAATACATTAGAAATAGTAATATTAAACGCATAAAGAGCCTAATATTTTTACATACACGTTATAGTAGAAATCTCTATATGGTATATGAAAGAATAAAATTTCTTGCTTACTTATAAGATTGAATTTAATACTTGGAATAGAGTATACTCTATACTCCTATTGTTGAAATGTCCCTTTTTAACAATCACAATCTATTTAATGATCAAAAGTACCTTAAGGATATGAAATAATTAAAAGAATACATACACGTTTTTTTTTTCTTGTATTATGTATGTTCTTTATATTTTTAAAAGTAATATTAAAAGTCAAGCGACTTTAAATACACTAATGTTAGGATTCTATATTAAATTCTTTTAAAACGTGTACAAAACAAATTAGGTATGATTTCTGTGCATTAAATTACTTTAAATTTAGTAAGAATTTAATTAATTTCTAAAAGAGATCTAGAAAAAATTTAAGTATACATTAATTGTATACTTAAATGTAATTATATTACCCCCTTGGAATGCTTGTTATATGTTGTAAGATCAAATAAATTTTAATTGGAACAAGATTTTATTACTTTTCAAATAAGCTTGTTTCGCCCTATTTAACTGGTCGGAACTTCAATAGAAAATACATGCAAACATATTATATAAACTAATCTCAATAAAATTTACAACCCATATTCGTGAGGTCTTAGAAACAAGTTATATATGGATTAGTGATTGGCTAAAATATTGAATAAGATTTATTAATCAACGCAATCGAAAAACGCCCGAATATTTGTGTAAACCTCAATTCCTTTCTGGCATCAACATTTTTTCTGGAAATGAAATTATAATAGCATTTTATATCTACAACATTATAAATTTTATAACACTTGCTTCCGTTCATTAAATTAAATTAGTTTTGCACAGGTGACAACTCCCTACTCTTCGAATTCATTAATGTCTTAACAAAAAACCCTCTCTAATAATTTTTTACTAAACTATTTCTGTAACGTTATTAACATATTTCTGTAGCATAATTAATATTAAAAGACTAAAACCTTTACTAACAGAAATTTTATACTCAAAAATTTTCGTTTTATTGTTATCGTAATGAAACTGTTATGTATGTATAATATAAACAAAATATTAAAATGTAATTGTTTTTCGTATTCCAAATGTTTTTAATTTAAACTAACATTTTATCGTAATGTAACATAATGTAATATTTTAACATAACATAATATCTTCTGTTATAATGCTTTTACCCCTATCCTAACATAATATTTCTACAGTTTTCATTAAAAAGGCAATATTCTTTAAAGACAATAATGTTAAAATTACGGTATTTGCAAAAACTTCAGCAGTTACGATATGAAATATATATGAATGCAATTTTTCACTCAAAAATTAAAATACTGTTAATTTTATTATTAAAGAGAATATTACTCTTAAATGATTCGTTTTTCAAGAGAATGTTCTATGTAAACAATAAATATCGTAATAAAATGAAATTATATCGTAATAAAATGTAGTAATCTATAATACCGGATTATTCTAATATTTCTTAAAGATTTTTGTTAATATTTTGATAGTATAGAATTAAGCAAGTTTTTGATAATATTTCTAAAGTGTACTGATTCTGTTCATAAAATTATGCATTGGGTTTTATATCACGAGCAATTTGAGTAAAACCATATAAAGTAATGCAAATAGAGCAGTATAACAAATTTTATAACAAAATAGTATAAAAAATGAAACAGAAATGTTTATACAAATTAATTACACGAAAGTTGAATATTGTTTTTTTTTTTAAATTGGGGAAATGTAATTTGAAAAAGTGTTATACTTTCGATAACTTTAATCTATTATAAGAGAAAAGTAAATATGTTTTATTACGATTTTACGATATTGTATTTTTTAAACTTTATTAACGTATTATCGTAAAAATAAAATTTCGTAATTATCGTATTTAACTTTAGAAAATATAAAAGAAATAAATTTTCTTCAATTAATTCTATTAATTATTTGTATAGCATAATTAAAATCAACATCATGCAGAAATAAAGTGATATGATTTCGATCAAAATATCGTATTTCTCTTGTTCTTTTTAACTTTGCAAAATACGGTAATATTTTCAGATGAAATTTCATCGTATTATCCCAGTTTATCGTTTTTCTTTTTCTGTTATACATTTTGTTCTTTAACCAATTTCATAGCCAGTTGTTATGTTCACTTTGAACGCAACGGTACAATAGTGAGAGGTTATATTTTCAAAAAATTTTATACAATAATAAAAAAAAAACAAATTTGGCGCGATTTTATTTTATCTGCTTACTTATACATTATAAAAATATTTTTATTTTTACCGGTAACAATTAGAATTTTTAATTAAAATTACAGAAAAATTTTCAAACCTTAAAATAAAATAATTTCTTTTATACAAAATTTTCTTCGTAACAATGGCAAAACTATTCAAATTGACAGAATTCTAAAAATTGTTGGGAATAATTGGAAATATTGGAAATAGTGTTCAAAATTAGAATATTCTTTCCTATACAGTTGAAATTAACTTCACAACATGTCGCAGTTATATTTCATTTTCGATAAAGGATCATGATAAATTTCCAGAAAACGTAAAAATTCAGTTTTATGATGACTTTCATTATGACTTTTGAAAATAAATAATATACATGCTGCTTAAAATAACACAAATTACGCATACCATACTCTTCCAGAATAATGTCGAAAAAGGATCAATATAAATTTATTTTTAACACATAACTCATATACTTGTGACGATAAAGCAAAAAGAATTTATATTTAAAGGGAAAAATGTTAAATGAAAACACCTGTTGAAGGAAAACAAGAATAACTGATTTCATTATGAATTAATATTGTGTTCATAAGTAAAAGGATATATTCAAAAGGAGATTCTCGGTAAGTCATTTTTATTAATTCATTTTACGCTTTTTGTATATTAATTTTCATATTAATTCTTTACGCATTACATGCTTTTGGTACAGTCAATAATTTTTCAAGGTATCGCCATTTAAAAAGACTACTACAATATTATTATGTCAGTACCGCTTTTTACTTAATTAGAGTATATTCTTATTTAAATAATTTATTAAAATTATAAGCTCAAGCTATTTATTTTTAGAAAAGAATAGTTTAATTTTTATGTCAACTTTTAAATGCGATTAATTGATTTGAATTAATTTGTTCAATTGGCTGCTAAATGTTCCCTATCGTCTTCTTTGGAGTCATTTCTCAAAAATATCAGGCATATTGGTTATTTATGTTAGAAATGTTAACAACGTACATTGGCTTTTAGTTAAATTTTAATAGAAAATATACTGTATTTGATTTTAAACAATTAATCACAGCCTTGAATATTTTCAAAATTGAGTCAGTAAACTCTTTTATATTTTCATATAATAGGACATTCATTCATCTTATACTTATAGCTCAATTTTACTCTAAGGACTCCATATCTCCTTACTGTCTTTACTGATTTTGAACAATTCTATCAACAATATCTAATACCATTGTTGAATGAATTAAATTTTTTGCGTGCCATATTCTGTAATAATAAATACTATGTAACATATTTTTCAAAATTAAATTTAACCAAAATTTTTACATAAAATATTAAATTTTTTCTCTTCACTACAATAATATAGAAAATAATTTCAATACAAATTCAAATCTTACAACAAAACCACGTAGAACCTTTCATAATAACTGAAGATATTACAATTTTTTCTTGAGAGCTATTATTCTATACGACTATAAAGGTCCATTAACAAATACGTACATGTTCAATTATGGTTTTTAATTTAAAAAAGAAAAAAAACATTTTGTTTTTAAAATAAAATATAAAAATAAGAAATAAAGAAAACAAAATAATAATCAAATGGAAATTTAAAGTAAAGTCTGGACAACATCCTTTTTTCTCAGATTTTTATATTATATACAATATGTACGTTACGTACGTACTATGAATATGTACGTAATTTGTACACATATTTTATATTATATTTTTTTTTTAAATACACACAAGTTTACCCACATTAAATTTAATATTTTTAGAAATCAACCACTTATTGTTTAATATTGGGGTATTTTAGTTTCTCAGTATTGAACAAAAAGGACGAAAATAAATACGTGTATACGTAACATAAGTACATAATATATACACATACATAGTCAATAAATATCAATTGAAATTAAAAGCACGATGGATTCAGTAAACATAGTATCCATTTTATATATAAAAAAACAAAAACAAAAACAAAGATATTATTAGAAAAATTTTTCAACCAAAAGAAAGAAAAATATAAAGAAGCACAGCTTGAATTAAAATTTTTGAGTGTTAAAAATTTTAATAATATTTTTGAAAAATCTTTTTATATAACATTTTATACGCATATATAACTACACATAGTTTAAATAATGCAAAAAGTTATATACATATATGTATGTACTATTTTCTTACCAAAAAAGAAGGGTCCTTTTAAAAAAAAAAAATGAAGAAAAATATATAAAGGGGATAAAATAAATAATGAACCTTAAAACTTTAACAGATACACATAATATTAACTTTAAAGTGCCTTAAGGCTTTAATAAACTAAGTTAATTTTTAGAAAATTTATATATGTATACATGTACATATACGTATATATTACGAAATATTTTCTTATATAACAATGATTCTAATATAGAAACACTTTAGGCTCTAGGATCACAAAAAAATTACCCCAGATGTTTATAATAGACTTTCATCCATTAACTAATGATTAATTATGACCCAAGAAAAGAAAAGAATAGTAAAAAATCTAAAAAAAATAAAAATAAAGGAGGGTTCAAAAAAATTTCAACGCAAACCAAATAAAAAAAAAACAAAACAAGAACAACAAGAAACAAAAAAAAAAAAATTTTTTTTTAAGGTTATTGCGGTGTTTTGGGTCAAAATTTTTAACTATTTTTAATGAAGAAAGTGAAAAGTAAGCAAAACATAGAATAAAATAATAAAAATAGTTTATGCGTAAATCTTGCCAATAATAAATAAGCAAAATTTCTATAAGGATTAAAATAGAAAATATTTACTTTTTATAATGAAATTTAGAAAATTCTTATTAAACAACTAAATTAAAATTTACAAAATAAAAAATTGAAATTTTAAATTTTTTCACAATTAAAAATTTTTTCGATATACTTTAATTTTTTAACAGAAGTCCTCACCGCACCACGCTCAGCTTATAAGAAAGGGTTAGTACAGGTAACCTTCTTATAAAGTTTCCCCCTACTATGCTATACTTCACTTAACGTAGTTTTAGTTTTTCATACCATTTCCTCACTTATAATGTAGCTTATTCCTCACAATGTAGCTTTGTAGCTAAATTAAAACCGAAAATACCTTTTCTGTGATACCAAATGAGCTGACATTGTGATGATTGAGCTTGCAATAATGATTGGTTTTTCGGAAATCAATGAAACAAGTGTTCAAGTATAATTTTCGGAAGATTCAAGTCGAAAGTTTCAGAAAATATAACATTAAAATATAAAATTTTAATAGCTAATCCTGTAAGCCTTTAATATGATTAAAATAAAATTAATTGGATGTAAGAGGAACGCAGACTAAGTTTATCAAGATTGAATCTGATATCAAGTTCAAATAACCTGACAATCTACTCCTAATTAAAAGCATCTGTATTAATACTAATGAGAATCAGAATCAAGCAGCAATATTAATAATTTACCTACATCTTAAATTTCTTGAGTTGTTTTCTAAATGAATTCTGTGCAAAGAGAGGAATCCTGACCTCAAACACTAGCTAATAAACAAATGGTAAATCTCTTCATGTAATATAGTCCCAAATTAATTTCTTCGACAATATTTAAGGGCTCTTATATAACGTTCATAGGTATAAAAAGATTAATAATATTATATTTTTATTTTAATTCATGAGGACTGAATTATTTAATAAAATACTTAAGGAGATTCTGAAATATTACTACTGATGCATTTTTAAATTACCAAAATAAAATTATATATTTTTTAAATACATTATATTTATAATTAAAATTAGTATGATATTAATAGTATTACTTACTTATGTAATATTGTAAATAAAATTAATTGAAAATATATACAACACTGTATCATAACTCAGCTTTTAATTATAGTACATAAAATATACGATAAAAAAAATGAATTTAATAGTATAAACAATTTTTATTTATTGTAATTTTAATTATAAAACAACACATACAATATTAAATTTTACTTTTATTTTTCTCATTTAAATGAAAAAAATTGTATGCAATATATATTATATATATCTATATTATTATGAAAAAAGGATAATAAGAACTACTTAAATATAAAATACAAGATTAAAACATTTTTGCATCAAAAGCATAATATTATTATAATTGCCACATTTTTACCTCCAGAGTTTATTATTTCTGATTTTATACACAAAAAAACTACTATCATATGGTATATATATAGATATATATATACAGAAGATAATTGTGTTATAATAAGATGAAATATTTATCAAGGATTTTACATTTAAATTGCATTATCTTCCATCAATTTCGTTTTTTAGGAATATATTCGAATATTGCTTGATAATCCTATTCAAAAAAATAGGGAATGAATAATATATATACATGCATATGAAATAACCCCGGGAAAACGAACATGTTCTTTGCATTCCCACTTCCCTCTACAACTCAAAAACTTATCTACATGTCTTAATATGGAATTTCCGACTAAGAAGCTGAGATTATAAGGTAAAGGTGATTATTTTATTTTACAAAGCTTAAGTTTAAATTTCAAAAAAACTTAAAAGGCGATTATTTTTCAATTCGATGTCCGCATTTTCAAATTAAAATTGTTGATAACAGCACCAAAATTACTAAAATTTCTAACCGCAAAACTAAACTTTTTTTTCAATGAGACGAAATGTATTCAAGAGAGAAAAAAATTTAATTTATATAAAGTCATAAAGACGAAGAACTATTTTTATAAGAGAAGAATTTTTGCATTCTCATAACAATCAAGTTATAACAATATTCATAACTCATAACTTGACCAATATTATAGAAGAAACTCATAAATTGAACAATATAAAAAACGGCCACAATAAGCTCCATAAATATGCAATCTAAAAAATTACAAAACAACTAGTCATTTTTAATAGTGCATCTACGAATGCGAATAGATACCTATGGGAAGCAGGTAATATAAACATACAGTAACCCAAAAACTTTTCTATTAAAAATAACTAGGTAAAAAATATTAAATATTTTGGACGAAAAAACTATCATCTTGCTCAAAGAACATTTTTTCAGGCCTGTTGGGAATGAATTAGAATCGGCTTCCTGCTATTACTGGTTTCTTCAATTGGCACTGTCCGGTAAAATATCACCTTCATTACACTGGATAAATCAGACTTCCTTTTGTGTAGATTTTATCGGGACGATGAGGAGATGGTCAAACATAGTCTTAGTGACTGTCCTGTTCAGGAAGCGCAAATGGTTTGGGCGAGACTTTCTCAGTGTTGATGAGCTTACGTCCAACTTCCTGAGAGTAATCTCCAGGGTACGATAATTAGGATATGGGAGGGCTACAATAATCCATGCTTGGTCGCGGTTAGTGGTGGAGAATAATCGCTTTGCCCATATCACTCTTCAATAATCTGTGCAATCTATCTTCGGCACTATATCACTAGCAAAAACAAAGCCAAATATCGTCAAATTACATGTTAACCTTTATCCTTTTACAATTTTAAATTAAATTATAGCTATAATTAGCCACGAAAATATTAATCTTAATAAAATTTAACAATAACTGAAGTGAAAATTGAAATTAAAGAAGGGAAATTTTTTTAAACTTTTGGACCCTGTACTAAAATTACAGCAATTATATATTATATACAATTCAAAAATTATTACAGGCTCATTTTTTGCATTTCATTTTTAATATTAATAACTACTTACATTAAAATGAAAATGTTCAACCTAAATAATTGGGCATCACTTTGTTTTATTCAAAATTCTGGCATTAATATGGTGATACATTATAATGAATATTATTATGCCTTTTGTAAAATGCATAGATTTTTTAATGCAATCACGTAATATAAATTTTTTAAATGTATTTTTAAAATACATTTTAATATTAAATGATTTTTTTTTTTGTTAAAATTTAAAGTAAATTTTATAAAACAAACACAATCGTAATAACTCATAAATAATTGTGTATAATAATGTATGTAAGATTACCATTTAAAAGGATAAAAAAAAACATTTTTTTTGTATATACACACAGGCCCGGTTCTGACTTGTTCGGCGCCCTATGCGTTTCCAAAATGTGCACCGCCCCACCTTGCCTCACTTTTAAAGCAATGAGAAATATTATACAGTAAACATTGCACGTAATAATGATTTTCTCGAAATTTTTTTGCGCTGAATGGAAGATAATGCGAATAATTAAAGCCCGGAATTAAACTTTCAACTTGTCGTTTTGTAATTTTTGTGTATATAGGCATATGTTATCAAGTTAATTTTGCTATAAGTGTAGAATGAAAAAAATTTTTGAAAAACAGTCAATGAACGATAATTTAGCTTTTTTTTTTTTTTTTAAGTATTCAATGGCTCCCTTATTTTCTGGCGCTTATTGCAAATACTTACTTTGCATGTGAGGTAGATCCGATGCTGTATACACATAATAACTATATGATATTCATATATGTATGCTTGTGTATTTAGTAATAAAAAATAACATTAATATTAAAGTATTCTGATGGTATAAAAACAAAATTACAAAACAGAAACAAAAAATATCCTGATGGATTCTGTAATGTAGAAAGATTTAAAATATTATAAAAAACCAACATACATACACATATAATAGGAAAACAGAAAAATAACAAACATTTATGGTATAAAGGGGATATAAAAGATTTTTTTTTTTTTTTCAAATGTAACAAAATGTGCATATAAATGTAAAAAGTTAATCTGAAAATATGAGCGTACACATACTTTATAATGCAATTTGCTTTTCATTTTTTATTTATTTTTTTTTGTATATATACAATATGTATGTAATAATAAATTGTACAATTTTTATTTAATTTTTTATATATATATAATTTTTAAATAACTCATATGTATGTACATACATATATGTATATTATGTAATACGCTTACAATATATTTTGACAATTAAATCTGTTTTAACACAAATGTGTTTTTCAGTTATTATTAATGGCATATCACATACATATACATTATGTATGTATATGCATATGTAGGAGATTTATTTTACTCAAATATTATTACATAGTTGCAATTATTATGAGTTATACAAAAAAGTATATTAACCCTTTTGAGAATGAAAGAGTGGTTGATTCAAGGCTCTTTTTAATCATAACATTTTAAATTATGTTCAAGTTTTAAAAATTTTTTAATAATACAAAATTTATTTTTGTAAAATTTGATTGCACAATTAGCTAAAATTCAATTCGAATACAGATTTTAAAATTTATTTAAAATTTAAAATTAATATTTTGGAGGACGCGATTGCCAAATTGGTTAAAATTTATTTAAATTTTTAAAATTAATTTTTTGGAAGATGTGATTCTTCAATTGGTTAAAATTTATGTCAAGTACATCAAGTATAAGTGCCAACTAAAAATATTTTCATAATTCATATTGTAGTGAAAAAAAAAATAATAATGAATTTCCAAGCTTTTGGAGGATTGTAGGTTGTAAAAGAAAGGGTTAAATTGAAAATTTTATTATTGCAGTAACTGAGTAGCTATAAAATGAAATCGCACAATATATAATTAATTACCCTATATAGTAATAAACATCAGTACCTTAAAGCTTTAAATAGCTTTAAAATATTTAAAGAATTTTGATAATTAAAACAGAATTTATATTAACAATTCGGAAAATTATTTTAAAGAATATGAAAAACGGCTACAGTTTATGTAAATAACTTATGTTACCTCTCTTACTGTTCAATTTATGCTTTCAAATTGATTCCTTTAGAGTTCGGAAACTGGATTTTTCAATAAGAGTCAATTAATTTCAATTATTTTAGTTACGCTCACCAACAGTTTAGTAATATCCTTAAAATTTGAAAAAATGTGTTCTCAAAGGACGTTATCATAATACTGTGAAAATACACTTCGTGGTCGAGTATACAATTTCCACATCAGATTTTTTTTCCTTCTATACCTTCTAAGTACGTCTATGGATCCTTTAGAGTAAAAGGATCTAAAATGTTCATTTTCTCTTTTGATTGTCATCGCAATTTTCATAACCAAACAAATCTATATACCAGTTGCATTTTTAAAATTAATTTTATGCAAAAAAAATGAACAAAATCCTTTTCCTTTAAATACACTAAAACTAAATTTTTCTTTCACTCTAACAACTACATGTATATGTATGTACAATAGGAATTTTTTCGAGCAAAAAAAAAAACCGAGTTAACCATTACCAATAATTAATTAAATTTACTACATTAATGGCCGGAACATTATAGTAAATCTGAATTAGATGAACTTTACAACTATATAGAGGTAAAACTTATTATGTTTTTGTTTTTTATTTCTAACTCTTTCTGTTATTTAATTTTGTTTATTTTTATTCTCTTTGTATTTTGTTTTGTAAAAATTTTTAACTTTTAATATTCTCATTTCATTAAGGTTTCAACTTTTTTTCGAAATTCAATGTGATATTTTCTCTCTTCTAACTATGTATACATAATGTGTACATAATGTCTTTTACTAGTACAAAAAATTTCTATTTTAAAAAAAAAAGAGAGTGAGATAAAATAAAACTTTTATTTCACTCTATATTTTTTTGTGCTTTTTGTTTTTTTTTTTATATTTAAGTTATAAAGTAATTAAAGTTCTCCAGAGAACAATCTATTACAATATTCTAGTACATTTTTAACTATCAAATAGGCAAAATATACTTTGTAATTGCAATAGTAGAGTGTGTTCAGAAAATAGAAAGATGAGAGAAAATTAAATTTGGAATGATGTTATGGTATGGTAATATTAAAATTTATGTGTATGTTTAATAGCTAGTAGTTTTTGAATGCCATTATCTACTGTTGTTTTGTAAAAACTCTGTTAATCGTTTATGATTTTGCGGGGTTTATAAGTTATAAAAAAGGCTATTTAAAATATATTCTTTTGTACCCTTTATTATTTACTGTACCCTATGCTAATTCATTATTATTAATATTGCCGCAATAAATTATTTTAAATGGAAATTTAGAATGATCACAACAAATTGTTAGATCTTTTATTTGAACTTGTAGAAATTCTTTTTCGTACTAACTTGCGCTTTAGAGTTCTTAGGAATTAGAGGGTTAATAGAGAAAATTTTAAAGTCTATATATAATCAATAATAATACTCGTATTTACTTAAATTATTTTTGAGCTTATTTCTTGTTGATATTAACCGCTACTACAATTTTCAATTATCATAATTCTCATTCCATTATTTTTCGAACACCCTTTAATTTAATATGTATAGAAATTTGACTTTATTTAACTTTTATTATTTTATATTCATTTTAAACTCTTCTGTTGTTATTTAATTTTTTTTTTCTTTACAAATTACATTTTAAAAACTTTGTTCCCATACACCTTATTGCTGTTATGCTATTATTGTTCTTACACAAAACCCCATTCAATATTATATAGACTTAAGTTTAGAAAGAAAAATAATATAAAATAAGGAATTCTTCTCAAAACATATAGTTAGTAGTTTAATGTAGCTAGGTTCTTTCATCAATTTTACTATACACACTCTACTACTCGTATATTTATACAGATACTTGAGATTTTCAGAAGAGAACAACAATATAATAAGGTTTGGGTTGTTTAAAAGGTTTAAATGAAAGAGGTAGATTAGATCCTTTTGTAGTTTTCTTATGGTGACTGTAAGTAAAAAAATCGATTATTTGACAAAAATGGGAAATAAGTACACAATGTAGGTTTACATGTATAATAATTGCTCAAGAGGGCAATTAAAAAATGAAAAGAAAAGCAAAGAAAAGAAAGTCATTTTAGAATTTTAATTTTTCTCTTATTATTTTCGATTTTTCTTCTAAATAAAATAACAAAAGTTAAATTCAAATTTTAAACATGTAATATAGGTATATGAGAAGAATAATGGGAAATTGTAGCAAAATTTCTTCTTCGTAACTTTCATTAAAAAGAAGTTTTACTTGATATTAAATAAAAAATTTTATAGAAAATTACAATAAAATGGTCTAAGTAATTTTTCTATATATACGAGTTTTGATTAAATTACAGCCATTATTAAGTTCTATGATACACGATATTATTAATAGTGACTATATTTTATAGTGATTTTCTTAGAAAAACCACAATACTAATTAAATTGCAATAAATTATAGTAGGAAATTTTTATTTTTCCTAAATTAGAAAAATTTTGTTTTAAACTAGATTTTAACACAATTTCTCCCATTTATGAAATATTGTTGTATTTAAAGGACGCTAAATGATAAGAATAGAATGAAATTTTAAAAAAGCTTTTAACAACAATAATTTAATTGAAGCGTAACTTAAAGTTGATAAAGTTAGAAGCATATTGTTTGACAAAATAAAATTTATTAAAAGTAACTTGTGCGGTAGGAGCATCAAGGGCTTTTTGACCACTGCAGAGATCTCATCTCTCCGAGTTGACGTAGTGCTGCGATTCGTCAGGGGTAGTGCTCATATAACTGAATTGCGAATGACACAAGATACTATGGGTCGTGATGAATAGGCCCACGGGAGCTCCGGTCCGTCCTTCAATTTAAAAAAAAAAAATGGCAAATACAGTTTGACTTGCAAAATAATTTCCAAGTGACCGGGGTTTTTGTTCTACTTAAAGAGGTTTTTACTTACACAGCTGCAGTGTGGTTTCCTCGCTCACTGATGAAATCTGAAACTTGTAAACAGCAAGGCAACTATGAATATAAGACTTATATAAATATAGAAAGCAAAATCCTTTATCCTTTAAGGAACAAGGAAATTTCTCAGTATATTAAGACTGAATTTGTTAAAATGTCATTTTTATAAAAAAAAATTTTTCATCAGGCTTTAGTTGTGCCATGATTTCCTTACAAATTTTTTGTATTATTTTATTCTAAAATTTTAATTTTCTCAGTTTTTTTTGCCCTTATATTATTAAATAAAATTTATATGTTAAAGACAATAAGGAATTTTTCGTGGGCATTCGCTTTGATGACAGCAATTCCAGCATTTTTCAATTTTAAATTAAAGAACCATAGTCAATAATAAAATAAAACATAATTCAACTATTAATTTTGAAAATCATTCCTGCATTTGATTATGAAAATCTTAAAAGATTTAATTGGAAGTCATTGCAAATTAAATTGGAATAAAATATTACGGACAAAAATTGTGTATATATTAGGCGATCTAACATGACCGGAAAACCAAATTTTTGTAAAGATTTGGGATTTAACTTATGTCGTAAAGCAAGGAACACTTTCAAAAAATTTTTTAATTAAAAATACAAGAGTACACAAAACCAAATATTATTTTTTTTTTAGAAAATTTTCAAAAATGTTGATACTTTTGAACATCAACAATTTATTTCTTATATAACAACAAAACTACTCTTACTAGAACTAAGTTTAAAGAATTAAGAAAAAAAAATAGGAAACTATTAACGATTATCGTATTTATTGTTAAATTAAACAACAATTATCTCAGAAGTTCTACTTTCCTTTCCTTTTTATTTTTTATTTATCATTGTTCTTTTTTTCTTATAACCATAACTTTAACATTAAAAAACTAGAAACTAAGAGTAAAAACTAAAAGTAGAACCACAGAAGACATTTTGCAAAAAAAAAAAAAATTAAATTTTATTTTCATTTTTTTTCTTTATTTTTTTTTTTTTCTATTTAAGACCACATATCCATCCTTTTTAATGCCAATATAATTTAATAGAAACAAAAATCCTTTGAACAACTTTTTATTCGTCCTTTTTTTATTTATTTTTTTGAAATTTTTTTGCTATTTTTTTATCTGTTTTGGTTTCCTTTATTTTTCAGAAAAAAAAAAATTTTTTTTTTTTTTTATTTTTTCAAAATAATATGCAAATATATTGTAAAGGATATAAGAGTAAGAGTTTGTACATATGTACACATAATTCCTTGATTTATACCCCAATTACCATATTGAGTTAAAGTTAAAATACTTTTATGTCGTAACAGTATATAATAATAAAAAAAAAGAAAAATAATTCGAAACTGATATCCTTCTTATGGGTTTGTTATTTAATTCAAAAAAAAAATTTCATTTTATTTCTTGTCCTTTTGCCTTTTTTCTTGTTTTGTGTTTTCTTTTTAAGGTCCTCTGGATAAAATTTTCTTACGTTTTACTCTCCATATATAGATATATATATATATGTATATGAAGAGTGTTTTATATGTGGCATAATATAAGAGTAATAAGTAAAAAATGAGAATTGAAAATGAAAATTGTACTTAACGAATCTGATGATGATGTCCAATTTTACTGATGTCCTTTTGAATATTTAATTCAATATGTTTACATATTTTTGGATATTTAGAGTTAAATTGTGTATTTTTTTATATTTTGAATTCGAATATAATTATCCTTTTTTATTTCCTTTTTTACGGTTTTATTTCTTTTTTTTTTATTTAGAAAGAAATATATTAAAAGTTCATCATTTTTTGTTTGCTCCTTTTATTTTATTTTATATTATTTTCATTAGAAACTTTTTATAATATATGAACGTAAATATAGTATACTCGTATGTTAATAATGTACAGTAAATAAGAATATACAGTCGAAGATAAGTATTAATCACATTAATTAATTCTCGATTTTATTTAATATTATTTTAAGGTGTACCAATAAATTTATGACTCCGGATAATTCTTAACAATTTTATATATAGTAGATTGGGAAAAGGAAAATGAAATTCAGAGCATAAGGCGTAAGGAGCAGAAAATGGGATTCTTCGATATTATAGAAAATTTTGATAGTTTTTCCTCTTTAAAAATACTATATCATACTCCAAAAATTATACAAACAATAGTTTTCATATGAAAAAATTCTTGTTCACTTATTTGTATTCTATTACAGATTCTACAGAAATTTATCAATAGCTTGACTGGAACTTTTCCTTAAAATTCAATTTTTAACTAGAAACTCTTATGATTAAGTTGATTGATTTTAAAAATTTATTTTGTTCTTTTATCCTTTTTCAAAAATTCATTTAATATATTAAAAATTTTATATCTTAAATTTTCAATTTCGAGTTTGTCCGAATTTCATTATAATAAACTGTATATAAATTAAAATTTACTTAATATAATATAAATGTCTTGTGTTGAGTATTTCAACATTATGGACACATTGATATTAAAAACATTTTATGATCTAAAATTCGGAACTAGACATATAAATTAGGAAAAGGATGTACATAATTATATGTCGATTTTTTATTTTTTGAAAATTTAAAAATGCAAATAAGTTTTGTACCGAAATGGTAGTATCTACTTAAAATTTTTTCTAACGAAGTTTTCTATAATATATTTTAAATTCATATAAATATATAAGATATTTTGAAATTAACTTTTACATTTCGAGATTTTTAGCTGATAATGGTAAATGAGATATGACAAATGAAACGAACTGCAACCGATATGGCAAATTTTAGAATTAGTTGAACGAATTCTCATAAAAAATAGATCAAATTCTTTAAAATAATTTATTAAGATGAGTGGAGAAATTTAATTTTTAGCACTTTTCCAAAAAATTTTTTGAAAAAGTCCGTACGTCCGTCCGTCCGTCCGTCCGTCCGTCCGTCCGTCCGTCTGTCCGTCCGTCCGTCCGTCCGTCCGTCCGTCTGTCCGTGTGTCTGTTTACAAAACTTCTACACCCTTAAAGATAGAAAGCTGAAATTTTATATATACATAGATCTTTACTAGAAACTTATTTTCGTAGAACAAAATTTTTACCTATCTCCCCCCCTCTAGAAGTTATACCCCCCAAAACCCTAAAAATGGCCTTTTTTAAATATTTGTTGCAATGAAACCATAAGTATTTTTGAAATTTTGCAAACGCAGAAAGGCAGCGCCTTGCTTCCCCTAGCGCGGTATACTACAGTTAAACTTTAGAAAAACAAAATGGCCGTTGAAATTTACCGTTATCTAAAGTCCTTTTTTTCCAAATTTTTGATGTCGTTTTTCTTCTAGATCCTATATTCTAGAACTTTGAAATTTTAGGGGCTTTTAGACATTAACAAATAGTTCATTTCGTTAGAAGAAATTTTTTTTCCATTTCCACCCCCTCTCAAGTTATCACCTCTTGAAAATCGTAAAATTTGAATTTTTGACACCCTATATTTCCGAAACCGCAAGCTTTTCCAAATTTTTATAAACGCAAAAAGCTAACGGTAAATTTCGTGACACTAAAAAATATAATTATTTTTCTTAACTCACACAATTAACCCTTAAAATCGAGCATTATGTTAACCCCTTTTTATGTTAATTTTTGCTTTATTTCAAAGACTGCATATATGCGTCATCCTAAATATATGCAATCCTAGTAATAGTTTTGTATATGAATGAAAATAATTTTTATAGTGTGATAGGTATACATAGACTGTATTTAAAAGCAGAATTTTCACTTGTTGAAATGAAAAGTGCTACAATACAAACCATTGGTTTGACCCAACTTTATTTATAACTGATTTCATTTGAATGACCGGTTTTTGAGAAAAAATTTTAAGCGAAAATTATTACTGATCGCAAAGCATACTGTGATGTTAATGCATCATTTTTAAAATCAAAATGTTCAAAGAATTAAATCTACTGCCTAATGCTTAAAATTTTGCTACCAAAAGAAAATAGTATTGCCGTCCTACTTTACATTATAATTAATTATCGTGCTATTATAAGGTCGTGCTATTTGAAAAAAAAAATTAAATTAAATCAAAACAAGTATACCCTCTTTTCCTTTTTTAATATTAAATGGAAGCAAAAACAACTTTATAAAATCAAATAAAAAATTACTCAAAATATAATGTGGAAAAAATAAAAAGCAAGGTGTTTTTGAAGCGGGAAAATAATATTAAAAATACGCTGATTGAGCGCGAAGAAATGAAAAATTTGACAAGCAACAAAAAAAAAAAACCAATTACAAGAAAATTTACTTCAACAAAAAAAAAATAATAAAAAGTAAAAGAAAATGAAATTTTCTAAATTTGATTAACTTGAAAAGTTTAAGAAAAAAAAAAAAGCAAAAAGGAAAATGCTATGGAAAAAGGGAAAACAAAACTTTTTCATCAAAAATTTATCCCTCATTTCTAATGAAAATTTCAAAAATTTCCAAATTTTCAAAACATACCACATTTTCCATTTCTTCTTTTTCTTCTGTACTTTCTCTCCCTTCTTTCTATATTTTCTCTCTAAACATTTAGGTATTTTCATTAGCATTCTTAAAATTTAATGACGGACATAAATTTGTTATCCTTAAAAATAAAAAAGAATAAAATTTTTTTTCTCTTTTACTCTAAAAATAAAATTATTCAGATGTATGAAAAATTTGTAACTATTCAAATATAAACTCTAGGATATTCTTTAATTATGGTTGCAAATCTAATTATTGATATTAAATTTATTACATGGGAAATGTTGGGAAATGAGAAATTCTTCCAGGTTTGAATATTAATTTCAATCGACCAATATCCGGATATTGGTTTGAATATTGATTTGAATCAACAGAGAATAGGAAAATTTTATATCGAAATTTCCACAACTCTTACAATAAAATATTTTCATAAATAAAAGTGAAACTATTAATATTATCTCACGGAATATGCTGAAATCTCACTGAAATTACACATTCTGACGATAAAATTTGAATAAAGACTTATAGCTTTATATTAATATTTTTCATTATTATTTCCCATAGAAACTTAATAGAAGGCAAATTAATATTGAAATTTATAAAAATTTGAAGTTTGAAATGAAATTTTAGATTTATAATATACAACAAATTCGCGGAAATTCTACACGTAAATGAAAAGCAGAATAATTATAACATACATACATACAGCAAAAGCACTATATTTTTCCCCCACAATACTCAACACCAATAATAATGATAATTTTGTATAACAGTTAGTGATAATTTATTTAGCGGTTAAAAATTAAGATTGAAATCAATGAAGAAAAATATTGAAATAACGGTATATTCGTTGATTTCCAAAAAAAAAAAAAAACGAAAATTTATTTTTCCGAAAATTTTCATTTAAATTATTAATTCTAAAATGGCAGACAATATGATTGACGTCTAAATAGCTCATCAAATTTATTACAGATTTAATATTTTTATTTACATTATAGTTAGTCACTTTTAAAATTTAATAAATTTAAGATTTTGAAATTAATTTTTAAAACCAAAAACACTAATAAATCATTTTACTTTAAAAAATTATAATTCAATTTTATGAGACATGTTAATGGAAAAGTTATTTATAAAAATATATTTTAGGATAGTGAATATCGGCGGATGATTGATATTTTGTATACAGATTGTTTGTTTAGAAAACTAATTACATTAATTTTCTAATTCAAAATAGCTGGAATTTAAAATTTTTAATTTGATTATTTATAAGACACTAATGGAAAATTTTAAAAATCTTAATTACATTAACATTAATACATGTTAATTATTTTTTTAATTCTCGGAATAGAATATAATGTATTGTATACAGAGTGTTTCGTATAAACTGGAAAATAATTTCAGGCATAATTCTTTGATTCTTGATAATTTCTTACAAAAAATAACATGGCAGGACGAGGTGTAGGAGTGTTCGCTTTCGAATTACAGTCTGTTGAAAAAAATGGTACTACATTTTTCCTGCATATAAATAAATGCTTATAAATTCAGAGCCATATGGCATACGGTAACCACCAGCAGCTTGTTTTTCTAATAATTGAATCCATTTTACTTACAATCAATTAGATTTGAGTAAAAGTTTTCGAAATAAAGCTCATCAAAATCAGATTTTTTTGTTTTTTCATCCTGTTTATTAGATTATTAAAACTTATTACATAATATAGGGAAACGGACAATAAACGGAAATTCAACATTGAAAATTATTTAAGATTTCAAAATTTTAGAAATTATAAAGAAAAATTTAACTTATAATCCAGAAAAAATTATTTAGAAAAAAAAGCTGAAATTTAGCGCAAAAGAAAAATTTAAATATTAAATAAGAATACGTTTAAGAACGCTAGTATTTTGTTTAATTAAAATTCTATTGATTAATTGGTATTTTAGCTTTTGTTGTTTTATCAACCTTATCAACTGTATTTAAAATATATTTTTGGAAAGTTAGTTTTTTTCTCAAACAACAGGGTTAAACTCAATTTCTTGCGATAAAAGCATAATATTTGCTGATAGTCGGTAAATGTCTATTATTTTTCTTATATAATAAATCGCCTTAGATTTCTCACCATTTATTGTAAATAATAATAATTTTAATTTTACTATATTAAAAGAATTTTCTAAGTTGCAAACTATATTCTGGCCATATACAAATCTGCAGTATATAAGCTTGCATCATCTGCAATTATTTAAAAAAAATAATATTTTCTATAAATGAGGAACAACTACTGTATATAAATTATAAAGAGCAGGCCCTAAGACGAAATCTTGTAGAACTCCAGCGATTATACTGAAGAGATTATAAAAATTTTGATTTTATATTTTAAAAATGAAAATTGTAAAATATTGTTTTTAAGAAATTTTGGCAAATAAAATTTTTTTGTCTGGTTATAGAATGACAAATCCAATTTTTTTTTTTTATTATTTTATGTGCTTAATGTTATTTTAATCTTTTACTTAAAGTAGTATAATTTTGACCTCATACTTATTATACAAACTAAAATAACGTATGGAAATTTAAATTTTTCGGATATTTGCACTCTTTTTTCCTATCTCCTTTAAATTCTTTGAATAATATTTTTATTATAAAATTTTTTAACAAAAAATATTTACAAAAAATTTTAACAAAAATTATTTTTTTAAATACCAATTTTTATATTAAAAAAAAAATTTCTATATATTAAAATAAATTTTTCCTATAAAATTAAATTTAACTCACCTTACATTTTGCTGTTCAATGAAAAATTTTATCCCTTAAATTCTTAAAGTATATAAAGGACTAATACTTAAATTTTGCTTGCTTAGCAAAGAAACAATATTTTTTTTTTTTGGATAAAATTCTATACATATTTCATATTATGTACAAATTATATATTATTTAGGGTATTATCAATATCCTCAAAAAGGAATTTATTTATTCATATAACAATATGAAATATTTAAAATATTTGCTATAGCATATAATTTTATATAGGAAAGGTCATAGTTAAGGTTATTCCCATATATTAGGGTAAATAACAAGCAATACCTAATAAAAATCATAATATTTTATTTCAACAAAATATGTTTTTTTTTTAAATTCTAATTGATTAAAATATTATAACTTGAAATTACAAGAAAAAAGATTATAAGAATAATGTATGTAATAATTTTGAAAAGAAATAATCCAAAATTTCCTTATATTATGTAATAAATTAATAATAACAAAGCAGGATCAAAAATCAATATTATAAAGATATTTTAAATTTTTCCAATATTTTTTTTGTTTTTTAAAGATAAAATTCAAGATTTTAATTTTATTCAAATGCTCGTATAATATTTTCAATTTATTCGAAAAATTTATCATATATGAGTATGGAAACATGTATGAGATCTTATTATTTTTACAACTAAACTATGTAAAAACAGCACTATATTATATTCTATATGACTATATGTTAAGGAATTTTCTCCCTTAATATTTTATGGGAAATAGAAATTTAATTTTCTCGGAAAATAATATTTTTGTTTAAGATTATCTTTCAAATTTTCCAATTTCAATATTAAAATTCATAACAATCAGTTTAAGTTGAAAAAGTTGAATACTACTAGTTGTTATACATAAAAATTTAATGATTATATTCCATATGTTTGAAAAAAAAAATGATGCGATGGAATTTCAATAATTTTTTTAAATATAAATTTTAAGTACCTTGATTTTTTGTTATTATTTCTAAATTAAATATAGATTCGGGATGTAAGCAGTCTTGCGTTCAATATTTAGGCAGATTAACTCCCAATATTTACTCCAATTATTAGAAATCTTAAGTGAAACCCTGTTATTAGTAGTGGAGAAATTCTATTATATGTCATCCATATTCTTTTAAAATAATTAAATAAAATATGCAAGAAAAGAATGAATTTTTTGATATATTTGAGTTATGTAAGTTATCACTAAAACTGCAAGCATCCAGTTTATTACTTTACAATACAGTAATAGTATGACTCACAGTACAATTTCATATGTATTGTTTTACAAGAAAAATACAAGTTATTTTCTTAAAAATTAAAATTTAAAATTACTCTTTTTCTTAAAAATATTTTATTTTTATCCAAACAAGGCTGGATTTCTACACCTACCTACTTCAACGAGACTTATGAACCTAATTCAGCTTCATAATTTTGTAAATCCATACAGAACTATAGGCTACAGGATTTATAAGGTTTACTTTGCCTTTATTACTTTCTTAAATTTTTAAATTTAACAAAAAATTAAAGATACAAGGATTTAAAACCGATATCAACCAAAGAAAGTTCGTACTCACATCACCATACATGCAAAAAATTTTTCAATTCTATTTTAAAATTTCTAAAAATAATCATTTTATTTCAATTCCTTAGATCTTTAAAAAAATATATAGATAAATCTAACCGTTTTACTTTATTATTTCTCATATATACACGGTGGTAAACAAAATTTTCACTATTTTTCCTATGAGACTTTAAATTTATGTCATGCGAGTAAGCATATAAAAAGTAGAGATAGGTAGGTACCTAAACAAAATTTTCAATTCTATTTTTTATAACTTATATAAAAAATATGCCCTAAGACTCTATATCTAAATATTTACCGACCGTATTGTGTAAACAATAGGTAGGTTATGTGATGGCAACAAATTTTGCATATCGAGTTTTCGGTGGGAATGCACTTCTCCATAGTAGGGAAGTGTAAATAAACTATTTTTAGCAACCTGTCGGTCTGTCGGTCTGTCGGTCTGTCCGTCTGTCGGTCTGTGTGTGCACGCGTGTATCTCAAGTTCGGCTGAACCGATTTTGATGAAATTTTATATGTAAGTTTGTTTCCACCATGGCACGGATCGATCAACTTTTGGTATATATCAGGCCTCGGGAACTGCACTTTTTAGCGGGCCTGTTTTACATTTTTGAACATTTTGAAGAAAATATTCAACCGATTTACTTGAAATTTTATATATAAGCTCAGCTCGATCATACGCAAAAATTCCTAACTTTTGGAAGAAATCAGGCATCAGCAACTGGGCGTTTACTACGGGCCAAATATACATTTTTGTGTATATAAAGAGAAATAATCAACCGATTTCATTGAAATTTAATATATGAACTCCTCGTATTAAAACAATGAACATATAAATTTTTTGGAAAGATCAGGGCTCGAAAACGGATTTGCGGGCCGATTTTACATTTTTCACCATTTTGAAGAAAGTATTCAACCAATTCACTTGAAATTTCATATATAAGCTTTGCTCGATCATATGCAAAAACTCCTAACTTTTGGAAGAAATCAGGCATCAGCAACTGGGCGTTTACTACGGGCCAAATATACATTTTTGTGTATATAAAGAGAAATAATCAACCGATTTCATTGAAATTTAATATATGAATTCCTCATATTAAAGCAATGAACATATAACTTTTTTGGAAAGATCAGGGCTCGAGAACTGATTTGCGGGCCGATTTTACATTTTTCACCATATCCACAGAACAAATTGATGGAATTTCTTGAAATTTGATATTTGAGTTCTGGTTGTTACCGAAACTAACTGGCGAGCATTTCAGGGAATTCGGGTAGCACAAAGCGAAACTCTACTAAGAGCCAAATTTACATTTTTCTAAGTATGTTAACTATAAGCTTACTAATGTCCTAAAAATTGGAAAGAAGTATTTAACAGACATTTTTATAATATTCTGTAACACTTTCATTTAACTAGACAATACACAATGCGGTCGGTTATGTGCTGACCACATCAGATTTTTTTTACTTGTTGTAAGACAAAATTCAATAAAATTTTAATATTTTCAAAAAGTTGAAGAGAAAATAGACATGGTATGAATTTTGAATTTTATTTATTTAATATCAGAAATAAGTACATAAGTATATAAGGATATTGAAAAATCGAACCTACGGTAACTATACGTAAATGTAATATTTTAATATAGTGAATATTGTTGTGTATAAAGTGTGAACAGGGGCAAAAGTAAGAAAAACGAAAATCAATAAAATATTTACCTGCCATCTATATAATATGCTATCATTTAAAGTAATCGTTTTTGTTTACTTTATCTTGTTGTATTTTTTTGTGTTTTCTCTCCTGAGAACATTGTAACCTACTTAATAACTTTTCATCACCGAGTCCTTATTTCTCAACATTTCAATATTTTTCCTTCAGTATTCTCTTTTTGAATTTTTTTTTTTTGGTTTCTGTTTCTGTTTTGCGTTTGAAATGATATTTCAACGATTTTTTGTTGATTCTTTGATTATTTGATTTCTATCCTATGATTATTTGTCCTTTTTCAATGTTTTATCGCATATTGTAGGGCTTATATACTATTTTATTATAAGTGTTATTCTTGTTTGACCAAATATTTGTAACACTTTTTGGAAAATGAAGTTAACTGATATGTATTTTTAGGAAAATTTTGTTTGTTTTATGAAAGGAATTGGAAAAACTCTTCAATGAAAACGTAAAATTGATCAATTTTAATTTTAAACTATGTAGGTATACTTGAATTTCGTGAATTTAACATAATTTAAGTTAAGATTCAATTCTGTTGCACGAACATTCATGAGATATTTTAATTTTTAAAATAAAAATAAAAATCGCAAACCCCAAAAAATATGCAATTTTTTCACAAATTTGCTAAATAATTCAAACATGCTTATATTTCGATTTTGTGTTAAATTGACTTATATTGTTTTCAATATTGGTTAAAAAGCCCCCACGGAATTGGTTAAAAAACATAAAAATCCACTAAATTTTTTGAAAATCAACTCATTCATAATTGAATTATAATTTCGAAATTAGAATCTCTAAGAAAATATCACTGCCTATATTATAGTCTATTATCCATCTAAATTCTTAAATTTTTTATTGTAATAAAAATAGTGACTCCATTTTTATAAAAGAGTGCAATACATATAAACTTCAGGAAATATCAATTTCAAGGTCCCCCTTTACAAAACTTTCCTCTTTTATTTGTTGACCTTACGTTAAGCATTTTCTTTATTTAGTTAGACAAGTTGAGTTAGACGAACCACTTTTTTTACCGTAAAAGATTTTAAACTTGTTTTTTGATTTTTTTTCTTTTTTTAACCCTTTTCTCGTATTGCCTCTTTTGAATATTTCCTTGTAATCATTAAATTATTTATACATAAGTTGTTCATAACTTAAGATAATGTCAAAGAAAAAAAGAAGGATGTGGTTGTCCAAATGTTATAGAAAAGAATCCTTGTTGTTTCCTGCTGCAATTCAAAACTTTTATTCAACAAAATGCATACGTGCATAACGTGTGAAAAAATGTTCTTAAGTTTGTTTATTCTGCCGTTAAAATATAAAAACTTTTTCAAGCAACATTCTAGACAAGCAATGCCATATTCTGAAATTTCATTATTTAAGTATGTTTTCAAGAAATTAAATTTTATTAGTAAATTCTAAATTGAAACATGGGAAGAAGAATGGAAATCATAAAACTGATTTTATGAGAACATTGTGATATTTGCTTACATAATGACACAAACAAAATTATAATTGGCAAAAACGGCATTCTTTGGGAAATTGAAAGGATTTTAAACGATTGAATTGTAATAAAATGAATAGGATGCTCTTTATCAATTAAAAAATTAAGAGCAAATATAAGGATTTATTCAGATAGAATTTTTATTTTTATTAGACAATTTGTTCAATATTCAAAAGATAAATATTTTGCACTTAAAATTAGATTCGAATCTATAATATTATTCAGATTTTAAAATAAATTCTTCATTCTTCAAATAATTGTTCAATTAATATTGTAGATTCCACAACAACCGTCTGCAATCACCTATATGTAGTAACATTCTATAATATTCACGGTCCAAAACACGCTAATAATATGCAATTGTATTTGTCTTAATAACAACAAACCTACACGCACTTATTATAAAAAAAATTTATTATTATTCAAACAGTACAGTTTTTTTTTTTGTCAAAACAAAAATTCATCATATGCAGGGTACAAACAATATAACAAATACACATTATATGAAAAATATCGTAAATATTATAAAGCAATATTTAATACTATATTAATGTAATGGCCATTTATGTGGAAAAATTATATTGATAAGGCAACGTAGAAAGGCAAACAAAATTTAGGGAAATATTTTTTTTAAATAGAATAATATAGAGCGAAACAAAAAATATTATCAGAAGAATTCATCAATATCGTGAATAAAAATAACAAATTACTTATAATATGCATAATAATATGTTAGACCTAATAATGATAAATAATTCATTCAAATTGAAGAGAAATGCTAAATTTTTGGGAAAATATGCTTGTTATCCTCAATGAAATTTTTATAAAATTTATTATTTTTTTTTTTTTTTATAAATTTTAATATTAATAATAATATTGTAAAATGCGACCAGGATATCCTTTTTTGTTTTGTTGGTATTCAATGAAAAACTACTGATATGAAAATAAATTTATATTTTGCATAGAAAATTATATGTATACCATCTCGAAAAATCAAAATATTTAAATTTATTAAGACAAATCAGAAAAAAATGTTTAAAATGTGGTGTGTTCAAAGTATACAATCGCGGAAATATTGAGAGGTTTGAGCATAAAACATAGTAAAATAGCATTGTTTTGGGCTAAACATGTTATAGGAAAAAAAATTTTCAAAATTCCAACATCGCTATCACCTCACAATTACATTATTGCGCAGTCAATGCAAGTTTCAAGATTTAAATAACTTAATTAATCTCAGTACAATAAGACAACTAGTATAAATAAAATTAATATTTAAGACTTACTCCAAGATATTATAGAAAAAATTCATTTGAAAATTATTAATTTTTTTAAACATTTGTTTCGCCATCTGGTCCAGAATTCTAAGAATTAATTGATATTTAATAATAATAAGAATTTAATTATAATTTATTATCGTAATTATTTACTACTCTAAAGAAAATACTATCCCGCTAACGATACCTAGAAAATGGTGTTTTTTCTTGCATTTCCCCACAATCTCACTTTAACTTTAAAAATTAAACAAAGAAACAAGGAATGAATTTTCATGTTCCCGGTAATGGTATGTTGCCGTTGATAGTAATGGTACCTCAAAAAATTCTATAACAATCAAATTTAATCCTTATTATGAAAAACCATTCAAATAACACTATGACTTTTTATTCACACATAAAAGAAAAAAAACAAAATTATTTCACACGACTCTTCATTTTGTAGGTCAAATATTTAATTTAAAAAAAAAAACAAAATAACAATGAATTTTTTTTATCTAAAATCAATTATAAAATGTACGATATGCTAATTTTACGCCTTAATATATGCAATTCAAATTTCATAAGAATTTACATTTTAATGACAATAAAAATTTTTATTTTTTTTTTTTGTGCTAGCCAGCTACTAGCTACAACTTTTCTTTTCTACTTATTTTTTTTTTATACTTATTTTTTGTTTAACCTAAATTTTAATTTTTAATTAAATTCCTTAAATGTCAAATGAGTAAAATATATAGTATATATGTATGTATGTATATGCAAACAAGAATGTACTTAAAATTAGACAAGGAGAAAATTCCACAGAAACCGAACAGAATGAAAAAATAGGAAAAATAAAAATGTAAATAAAAAAAAAATCATCTACACAACGTCCCTCCTCTTTAATCGTTGATCAGAAAATATCATTAGCTTCTCCATTACCGTCATCAAGTTTCCAAACAAATTTTCTATAAAAAACAAAAATAAAGAAGAAGAAAAATTTTTAAATAAGTATTAAAGTATTCATGTTCAAAATGTTTTAAAAAGTAAAAAGAAGGAAAACAAAATTCCCACAAAATTCCAAACGTACACAGTGTTTGACTCATTCTATCTGCTCTATTTCGATCCGCACCTCAAAAATAATAAATTTTTAATTACACAAAGTTTTTTTTTTTCTTCTTTTTATAGGTATTTTTAAATTCTGAAATTTTACTACCAGCACTGACTCTAATGACATGAGAATTTTTTTAAGTCAAAATTTATTTGAATTCCAAAAATTTTTCAAAATTGCAAAAGTATAGTAGCTAGCTACTTAAAACTTTTGAACTCACCATAATTATTTGAAAAAATTCCTATCGGAAAAAATTTTACTCTATGCTAATAATAAATTATTTGAAATTTGAATTATTTTCTATGGCTTTGACATAGAGTAGCTTGCTACTTGTAGGAAAATTTTTAAATAGAAAAACATGATTGAATTGCCATGGTATAGTATCCATTTTATGTGAGTAACATGAAAATATTTTGTACGTAAAAGGAAAATATTCAAATTTTTCATTCTATAGTTCGAATAAAAACATTGAAAATAGGTCAATAATATTTGTTGTATTTAATTCTTGTCGAAATTCTTAGATTGTTTCATAGATTTTTACTTTAATTTATTAATGGTGATGACAATCAGTGAATTCTTATTTCATTTCAATAATACTAATTTTGAGTTACTTATTGCAGGACATATTGACAGAAAATCTTGAATTAATTCATTTCAAAGATCGAAAATATTTGTTAGATTTTATTATTTGAAAAACATGTGCATTTAATCTTGTCGTAAAAATTCTATATACAAAATAGTCTGTCATATAGAAAACTGGAATAAATGTATATATAAGATAGTAAAATTTAAGAAATTAATATTCTAAGAAAATATAAGAATGTTAAAAGCAGAATTGTATGTGCATATATACAAACAATATAGAATTGTTTGTAATAACTTGAATCATTTAGAAAATTTACTAACTGCTTAACATATAAGAAAAACATTTTCTTATTGTCCTTTCTGTTTTCTTATATATTTTTTTTATATTATGTATATTTATTGTTTTTTGGACAATCAAAAGATGTCTGATCCTGATAGGAATTTTTCTGTTTTTAATATTATAGGGTATTATTTTCTTGTTTGATTTAAAAAAAAAAAAACCGTAATTGGAAAATTCCTATCAATTTTCAGAATTCTTTTATTCTTGTTTACTAAAATTTATTTCTCAATATTCAACTACTAGCTATATAATATATAAAATAAATTAGCTAATACACATACGGTTAAAAGAATTAAGGAAGTAGTATAGGAGAATATTATATTCTATAAGACTATATACATATATAGAAAAAGATAACCATATAGAGCGTAGATAACATGAAAAACTCTTAATAACCTATACAGGAATCGTAAACGACATGTACATAAAATCCAGTAGCATTTTCTGTACAGTGCTTTCACAATCAAAATAATCTTAAGTACATAACTAGAAATAGGAAAATACTATAGGAATTTTTTTAGCTGTTACAACTTAAATACATACATGTATATACAATATATAGGTATGTTTAAGGAAGACATGTTATAACAAAGGAAATTTGAAAGATCAAAAATTTAAAAGTGAAGATATTATTATATTGGAAAAAAAAATATTTTTTTCGAAATAAATTTTAAAATGTTGGATTTCCTTGATTGTATAGGTATGTGATGTACGCTATAAAAAAAAAAATCTATTAATGTAAATAAATGCATGGAAAATTCAAAAAGAAATGAAAAGTTAATTTTGATTTTCGATATTTTTGTTTTGGATTTCTTTCTGTAATAGAATTTTAGTAGTTCTCAGGAATTAATAATGAAAGAATAGTATAGTTCATATAAGAAATTAATTTTTTACTTTGTTATGTTTGAAAAGAATGAAATTTCAATTAGAACTTGACCTTAATTAAAACGTGAAAAACACACACTCAAATTTCTGATTTATTGATATTTTAGTTTAAGTACGATTAAAACTTATTGAGAAAAAAATCAATGATTATTTTCTTGAGGAGTCTGAAGATTGTTTGACAAAGATGATATTTTTTTTCTGGAAAAACCCCAAGTTTTTTAAAGTAATACCAGAATATCAAACATATAAAAATAAATGAGATACGAAAAAACGGATTGCCATCCATTATGAAAGACCATCCTCAAAAACCTATGAAAGTGTTCTTAATTCAAATATCATGAAAGTGGCGTTTGGATCAAGATTGCATTCGGGAAGCGATACATAAAGCTAGATATAACATGTACTGATTTTTGTGATATTTCAGAGCATTCGCAAAATATTTAAAATTTTTGGTTTTTTTGCAAATCAATTTTATTTTATATTAATTCGAAGTCCTCAAACAACTTTTTTGATTAACTTACTGAAAATTTAATTTTATGCTTGAGTTGGAATTTGAAATGTGATGTCCTCTAAACAACATCTGGTCTGTAATTTAAAATTCAATAATTTAGGGCAATGGATAGGCAAAGGATAAATGTAATCCTTGCTTTGTTTGTTAGTAGCGCAAAATGGTTTTTTTATATTTTCTATAAATAGCACGCTTACGAAAAGTTTCTGAAATCTAAACTTTTTTTTCTAAACAAAACAAAATTTGTAAATTTTGTGATTTTTTATCTTAATTCAGTGAGCATCTAAAATTATGATTTTGATTCTAAAAACAAAAAGGTGTTGTGGTTTGGAAAAATTAAATAATTTTTTCGGATATCATTTCAAAATTCAAAAATGATAACACGTGTGTTCATTATTATAAATGAAGGCCACAAAATTCAATAACATTTTTTGAATTGAATTTGAGTGTCAGTATTTTAAATATCGAATTTCTTACACCACATTTATATTGTAATTGTCAAAATATCAACGAGGCTACGTATAAAGTTCATAATTTTGTTTTGATTTTTTTACTCTTAAAAAGTGCCCAAAAAGTGCTTAAGGATTTGATTTTTCTTGAATATTGAGTAATTGGTATTTGATCAAAATTAAATTTATTTTTTATTTTTGAGTGTTTTTGTAATTGATATTTTTTTTCGTTGATTTTTTGTGTTTGTGCAATTCCTATTTTTTTAAACTTTAGCATTTTTAATTTTGAAATTCTTTTAAAAAACAGAACAGAATTCAGAAAACAAAATCAAAAAGTTTGAAATAAAAAATATTGAATGACATTTTTTTTTTGTTCTCTTTTCAAAATATTATTAAATAAAATAAATTGGCGCCTAGAGATATGTTATCTTTTATTGTTCTGATATTTTTACCAGAAAATCAATTCTTTTATGTTCTTTCGAAATAAGTTTTTAGAAAAAGTTTTCATGTAATAGCAATCCATTGGTATATTTGACTTTGAAATAGTTTTCAAAGACATTTGTTTTGCTGTCACAGCCCTCCAGTATGTGTTAATTTGGATATGAGAGCGTGAATAACTTACCTACTTAAGAAGAAGTACAATATAATATAAGAGTTTTTACATTACTATTAAATTTGATATTTGAATTAAATTCATGAGTACATATAATTTGCATAATTTTAGGCTTTTAAATTGGTAATTACAGAAAAAGAATGATAGCGTTCATATAGGTGAAATACAGACTATTGAAAGCAACGTACATTAAAGCAATTTATGGGATCGCGAATCGCAAGTTGAGTAACAGTATATTTTCTGAAGTTGAGTAACAGTATATTTTCTGTAGTTGAGTAACAGTATATTTTCAAGAAAGACATTATTTATAATACAAACTATTCTAACTATAAGAAAGACTCGAATAGGAGAAGGTGTTACAACAAATTTTTTTCCGAATCGCATCTTTTTGTCATAAATAAACTTATTTTGAGCTAGTCTTTCTTTTGAATAACCTATAAGGAGAACTGTTTCCGAGATACTAGAGGTATGGAGATGTGATACCTATCATAACACCTTCTCTCATTCGAATCTTGTACTCAAATCCGTAATATAATTGTAATTTTTAAAGTTCGTAACAAAAACTATGCTTAATTTGATTTTAGTATTATTAGATCAGGAATTAGCCACAGTACACATACACACCTAGCTAGTATATTACAATTATTTATGTACATTGAACTTTGAATTAAATTATTCAGTAACTAAAATTATTTATTTCTAATTTCACGAGTTCATTCACATTGTTGCTATGAAAATTTCATTAAAAAAAAAGCTATATAAAATTCATGTAAAATTTTAATGATTACTGTTATAAATCATCTAAATTTACATAACTATAGCGATAAACAAAAAAATATAAAAATAGTATTTCCGATTATCCAGAAAAAACCTAATAATATCCTTTAAATTATATACAGCTAGTTTATTCATATTTTTGAAAATAAATTTTAAATAAATAATTCAAAAAAATAAAAAAATATTTCAAAATTCCCTTATGACATTTAAACCCAATTAATACCTATATTTCACCCACATATTCAAATAACAAAAAAAAAAAAATTCTAATATGTCACCTTTCTCTGATATCATATTTTTTAATCCAATTTATTAAGTCCATTTTTATTTCAAGATAAATTTTATGACATATTCATTCCCTTTACGAGTATTCTTATATATTCTCTCTCTTAATGAAACGGATAAAATATAACAAAAAAAAAAAGTTCATCAAGGATTTATTACCGTACTCAATTAAAATATTAAAAAAAAAAAAAAATAGAATCCTTTTTTTTCATATTCATATTCCTATGCTTAATTTGAAATGATTGGCATGGAAATGAAAATATTTCTAAAACAAGAAATCCTGCATCCTTCAGTTTACTCATCTTTAATAAGTTAGGCTTATTTAATTTTTTTTTTTGAAATTTGAAGAGATGGATTATTCAAATTAAATAAGAATTAAAGTAAATGTAATGCAAATATTAAAATTTATTTTAAGCAAATAAATACCTGAAAAATTTTTAAAAGAGTACCCTTATTTTGGACTGATTCTGGTCTTAGCAGCTTGCATACACCCGATTCTCTTTTCCGTACAAATTACATTCATATCATGAAAATACCAAAAATTTACTATAAGAAGAAAAAGAAACAGAAATTGGGCGAAAGTTTCCGGTAAAAATTTTAGAAACCGCCGAAGATGACCCAAAACTATGGCAAATTTTCTTTTATACTCATGTATAGGTTAAAGCATTGTTAAGACAGCTTCTTATGTATACGTCTATCAACTTTTCCAATATTTGTGATAAAAATGATATTAAACTGATTGATCTAAGATCCTTTAGGAAACTGTGAGAGCTTTTCACAGTCTTAGGAATGAAAACTACCTTCGCAACATTTCATATTTTAGAAATTTAAATTAAGTCTATACAGCATTCATAGATGATATTCAGCCAAGAAATGATGACCCTCGTAGCGTATTGTATTTCTGCTGACGCCATGTTGTCAGGTTCCGCCGGCTTGAAGACCTCAATAGCTGTGAGTAAACCATAATATTCCTGCTCACCAGCATCCTACAAAATGAGAAGAAATTATTAACTACAAATGCAATGGTCGATGGTTTTAATAATGCAATGGTCGATGTTGCATACAAGTATATAATTTGGAAAGCCCCAACACTTTAAAGGCAATCCAATTTAATTCTCGACGAATGACATAGATTTTGTGTTTAGTTACCGAATTCCCAGTAAAAATGCAAAGAGAAATATTATTAAAAAATTTTAATACTACACCGTTTGTGAATCACATTTAAAGTTATTCGGGAGCTCATATACGCTTCACAACACCCTTCTCTACTCGTATTTTACTTATTTAATTTGGCTTTTTAAGTAATTTTCGAAATAAATATTTTAAAATTATAAAAGAAATTTTACTTCTATAGGCGCAATACTCATACTATATGGCAATATACATCTCTATTCCACACATAATGTAAATCATAATATAATGTATGTATGTATTTGTATATTTTGTTGTTGATACTCTATTCCCTTCTCATTCAAAATAATCCCTTTCCCATATTAAAAATGTCAAAATAATTTTCATTTTCTTTGGCTTTTATCTTCTTCTCTTTAAGCAAAAACAAAAAAACAAGGAGATTATATAACTCTAACGCAATAAGAATTGTACTAGGACTTAAGAAACCAAAACAAAAAACAAAAAAAAAAGAAAAGCATCATCCTAACAAACCACTTATTAGATCGTATCATAAAACATAAACCAAATGTCATAAATTTTTCTTTAGATTTTCACTAAAAAACTTATTTTCTTAAAATGAAAGAAGAACAAAACAAAAACCAAAAAGAAACAAACATAACCTTAATATTTTTTATATAGAAATGTATGTGTTTGTATATTATGTACGTATTTTTATTTAAGAACTGAAAAAAGCAAAAATATGTAAAAGGATTAGAATTTATAAAGCTTAAAATAATTTCCTAACAGTACATTTCTTAACATTGCTTGCGCTTTGTGAAAATACAAAAAAAAAAAAAAACAAACATTAAAAAGGAAAAATAAAATCGGAAAACCACAACTTTTCCTTCTTTTCTATTCGGTTTAAAAAAAAAACATCAGAATTCTGTTTATACCCGTACAACAACATTTTTTATACGGCATATTTAAAGTGCCATCACATTCGTTTGCAAAAATCAAGTCATGTCGAATAGAATTGTACGCATAAGTACACGCCTCTGTGTTGCGTTGAGTAAACCCTTAATCTGGAATTATTCGATTGAATTAATTAACCATTTTATTCCTTATTACGTCTTCGTGGCTGTGGACAATAAATGATCTGAATTGAAGGAAAAGCAACTCTTAACCCTAGGCCCTAGAAGTAAATCATAAAATAAAATTATTCTAATGCAATTTCAGTATAAGAGGCTGCTTTCAGTGAAGACTCAATAAAATTCGCAATGTTTATACGGTTGATATCCTAGGGTATTCCAAGACAACTCTATCTAATCCTTAATTTATTTTTATTTTTTTGCTTTTTATTCTTTTGTTGCCTTTGTTTTCTCTCATGTTGTGGTATTGAGTGAAAGTGAGCAAGCATTTTTTTTTTAATGTACGATTCTGTTACAAAGTTATTTGCTATGTTTACGAGTGTTGTCTACATAGACAATGTATGAGGTAGAATGGATATAGACTTGAATTACAACAAAATTTATTTTTCTACTATTTTCCTTTTTTGATTCCACACAAATATTCCAGATTAGTATGAGAAGTTGTCACAACCTTGTTTTTTTTTCTATGTCAGTTATTTTTATCCAAAAAAAAAAGTTTTGAAAAAAAAACCAAAGAACTTTTTGAACCGAATTTTATTAATTTTTGTTTTTACATTTGATATTTTCCTGGTTTTTTTTTTTTATTAATTTCAATTCCAGGAACATGAAGTGATAAGGGTTAATTTCACTTTCTATGATTGTATTCGTGTTTTTTTTATTCTTTGGTTTAAAGAGTATAGCAATTCATAGAATGGTTTAATTAATAAATTGTTAAAAGAGTGGAAAATAATACCATTAGGATAATTCAATGACATTGGAAAGAAAAAAAAAAAAATACAAGAATTTTTAAAATAAAATTGATGAAAATTAAGAAATAAAAAAAAAATAATGAATTTTTTTCTAAAAATATGGACACTGATAAGTGAATATGAGATAATTTTAAAAATAACAACATATTCATTTCCATTCTAAGTCTGTATAGCATAAATTGATTGTTGATCGCAATATGTTAAATTCATTCAGTGTTATAAGTAAAGTATACACCAAATTGCAATATTACACGCTTAATTTAAATGTAGATTTACTAAATTTATTGCAAATTTTTTTTTCTAGAGAAACAGGGTTGCCTTTGTTCCAATATTCTATGCCTTGTATACCAAAATTTAATATGAAAATTTAGTTGAATTTTCGGAGTATCTATGGTAAACATGATTTGGTACAAGCTTTAGGTACAGGCACTATAAATTCAAACTCATTTTCACTTAAAATTTAAAGTATACTAAATACAGTAGGTGCATAATTTATTTTTAGGAAAAGTTTAAATGAAATTTATACTCAAAATTAATTTTCTTGTTGTATAATAATATTTTTAGAAAAATAATTGTTACCTTTATAAATAATTATTGTAAAAATATTTGTATTATTTTAAAAGCTATAAATAAAATTTTTAAAAATAGAAAATACAAATACATATTATATGAAAATTTCATTTAATTTTAAACTTTCTTACTTAGCATCATCTACAGTTTCCCGTGTTGCTATTGCTTTAAGAGTTTCTTAATAAATCTACAATTTCAATTGTATTTTGCTTTACACAAGTGCATCTTAATATCAAATTTTACGACATTTTATGAATCTCTCATTTCCACATCTACATTTTATTTCATTTAAAATTATTCTGGATATCCTTTAAAATTATATCAGAATCGGAGTATAAGAATTAAAAAAAAAATCACAATGAAAATTTTCTAGGTATACTCGTACAAGGTATATAAGAAAAAATTTCCTTATAATTAAAAAATAATTGAAAAAGAACAAAAACTTTGTCTTTTCATTCTTCATTTTACTTTGTAATTTATAATTCTTTTATTCTTTTTTAATATGACTTTTAAGACACATGATATAAAATACAAAACTAACTATGTAATTTTAAAAAAAATTCTACTTCCTTGCTTCTTCCTTATATAATATCATCTTCCATCTCTCATCATTCAACCCACCCAAGAAAAAAATTAAAACTAAAATTTATTTTTTTTTTATTATAATTGAAATTTGTGTAGCAATATACCTATGCCAATACCTATATTTAATATTTGTGTGTACTGTGTAGGTATTGGCTTAAGAATATGACCTTATAATATTATTTATGACTTCTCTTAAGAATGACTTTTTTTTTATTTTGGTATATAAGTTTTTTAACCAACAAGAAAGTAAGAAAATCGTCCTTTTTTTCTTTGTCTTACAATCCAACTTAATTTTACTTAAAAATCTCAAAAATAAAGATTTATTATAAGATGAAACTAAAAAACAAAAAAAAAGAATATTAAAAAATAAAAACTTTTTTAAAGAAAAAAAAAAATTTATTTTATGCTGACCTAAGACTATACAAAAGTATAGAAATGGTGGAAAATGTAAATTTAAATTATTTTTCTCGTTATTCTCCTATAGTAAAAATAAAATCTCTATTGTTTACTTTGTACCAAACAAAAAAAAAATATAATAATGAAAAGGATATTACTACATTTCCCAAAAGTACAAAAACATGGCAATGAAATTAAAGAAAAACAAAACTAAAGAACAAAAACTTAATTTAGGAGTAAAACTTTAGGATACGAGGAAGGTATATAATTTGTTTAAGACAACAAAAAATTAGTCAATAATGTTGTCATTACCCTAGGTTTTTTAAGAAAATGCTTTCATTAAAAATTTTATAGCATTAAAAAATAATTCAAAAATTTCTTAAAGAATATTTAAGGGTCATGGAAGAGCAAAACCGTCTACATCAAGCCTTTTAAACTATTGTTACTATTCTAAAGGTATTGATTAGTTACGATTTTTCGAAAAATTTTAAATTGCATTGATTTAATAGCCAAATTCGTTGTTGGAATACATAAAAACAACTTCTAGATTATTATAAGTTAAGTTGACGCGGCTATCGTAAGGTAAACACATAAGCCAAATGCGCTGATTGTGACACTACCGGATCCACAAAATTCGGGAAGTATACGAAAACCAGCCCGAGCTTTTGAAAAAATGGTTCAGGTTCCTAACATTCAGCAGAGCCGGGAACCAGCAAAGCAGATGGGCCATCGTCTCCTCCTCCTCCCCGTCACAGCCAGTCCTGCAGAGATAATTCGCCAATACGAGAATGTCCCGTTATGACCCCTATTACAACTTCAATGTATCTTTGGTGGAGAGATCCCTGGTGCGAAATGCAGTCTTGGCTACAGTTCTCTGGTTACATTACATGTAGTTCAGTTCGCCCATCTGCGATTGCCTTGTCGTGTATCATAAATTTAAACGTACTTAGAGGCATTCCAAGGTCCTCCTTTTTAGTTAAAACGGCGAGAATCGTCCCATTCCTCGCGAGCTTAACCACCCAGCAGTTTCTTTGAGTTCCGCCATGTCTCGGAATATAAATAACCAATCATTACTGGCACCAAGATTAAAATAAACAAAATTATAATTGGCAGGTTATGTATCAATTTGATTTTAGGCATATTCCATCAAAGATAGGCTTGTATATTAATACAATTATTATCTTTGAATAAGCTTTTATTCCTCCTATGCAAATTCTCATTAATAATATTATTACAAAGATAGTTTCAATTTTTTTAATATTTTTGACCTTTACAAGGGAAATTAAGTTGATGATATAAGAAATATTTAATACGTCCAAAAATAATATTTAGAGCTAAAGCTTCATATTCAAATCCATTATACGAGTATAATATTACAAACGATATGGTAAAATAACTATTGTATAATCTTTTAAAAATGCGATAACATTACGGAGGTATCTATACCTATACCTGTACACAGTTAAAAAATACAATGTAAAAGGAAATGAAATTTTTCAACTCAAGTGAATAAAATCGAGGACGTTTAATACTTAAGTAGTTTTTAAGAGAAAATAATGAAAATTTACCTTGTATTTATTTAAATTATACATATATACATAAATATTATAATATTATTTACCTTTGCTCAAATATACAAACATAATACGAGTATATAAATATATTTTGTACTCTCCAATAAAGGAGATTTAAATGTCAAAACTTTACAATCTCTTAAGGATTCTACGTTATAATACTGACTGTGCTACTGCTTATTACCATGAAATTTTCATATATTCAGTTTTGTTGAATGATGATGCTTGGATTTTATGTTCCTGTTATGCCTATATTGTATAATATTTAAGCTATACCTTAAAACTAAAATCGCTTAATAAAATATAATATGAAGTATCTTGTAGGGAAACAAGAAATTTTTATGTGATGTAGGTTGCGTTTACGTTCAGTAAGTATCAAATTTATTATGTTGTATTTTCCACAAAAAAAAAAAAAAAAAAACAAAAAAAAAAAGTTTACTTTTCTTCAAAAGTTTTTCGCATAAATTAAAATTGACTTGAAAATACTATAAGTTATGCCATTTTTTTAATTCTTATTTTAGGAAACCCTTTTCATTATAAAATACTAATGAATAATGACTTACCTCAACGTGTATATAGAGCTAGTTAGAGGAGTAATTAAAATTGAATAATAATAGAAGAAGAAAACAAAAATGGCAGTTATAAACTAAAACGAAATGCGTAAAGCAAGTAGAAAACTAATTTTGACTTTCCACAGCCTTCGACTCATAAAAAAAAATTTTAGAAAAAAAAAAAAAAAAAATTCTAAATTAAGTTTGTTAGAGGCAGCTATGAATTTAGTTTTGTCTTTATTTCTAGAATTTTTGATGATTACTGTTATACTTTAATTTCTGTTTATGTTGTTGTTCCTTAGAACTTAAGATACGATTATGTTTATTTTTGAGATCTAACAATAAACGGCAAAACAAAATGCTATATTCACTGAAAATGGTCATTAAATCTAATATGTTCAAGTACGACAAACTCTTGTGACATCCTCTGATACCTGTAAGAAAGTTTTTCAATAGCTATTTTTGACAATACACAAAAAAGTACACTACTGATATTTTTTTTAGATTGGTTCTATTATTAAGCTTTGTCGTACTTGATTTGCGTACATATTATAATTTGTTTGGGATTTAATGCAAATTATTTTGGATTTTGTGTGCTAGCTATTTTAAGAATTTATACAACCACTAACAAATTTTGTTAAAATAATATCCCTGCTATAATACTCCTTTATGCAAAGGTTAAATACTGAAGGCTTCGTCACAAGAACTCAAATTAAATAGAGTTCTGGTAGTAGCAGCCTAGTTTAACTAGATTTTAAAGCTGTAGATGGAGCAGACGGGCAGAAGGAAGGATGCCCAAACATATACTAAATCGACACATCAAAAACATTCGACTGACCAGACTGATTTGACACTGTTATTCGGAACATTGAGTTAAAAAACTAACAAATTGACCGTAAAAACCGATATGTTTCTCATTTATAGCTCAAAATACCCTAAAAAATAATTAAATTCGTGTAATACACCATCATATTATTGAATATTATGAAAAGACTGTGAGATCTGTATGCTATTCTAATTGTTGTATGTGCATAAATGTTAAAAAAAATTGCGTAAAATTTATTCATTTGACTTCCGCTCTTTAGAAATACTTATTACATGCCATTCCCTGTATAAACATCTAAGAAATTGTTTCAAATAACAAAAATATTATAGCGTACATGAATTTCATTCAAAAATTTCATCAACCTCAAAAACCCTTTTTCAAACATAAAAACTATTAGTATAATTATTTTTAATTAAAATTCAAGAAATAAAATATTTTTACCGTTGTTAGTTTTCCCCAGATAATTTTCTTTGGTTCTGGTTTTTTTTTGTTAATGTCACTTTTATATAAAGAAGAGAAAATTTCTTGTTGATTTTTATTCAATTTTTTTTTTCACTCCCTAGCTAGACTTTTAAAAATAAGACGTTTTAATTTCTGTATGTTAATGTAATTGGTATTTAGCAAGCTTATACACTGTTTAGGTTGAAAATTATGGTAATTATAATTATATAATTTAATAATCATATACTCTGAATTTAAATAAGGTACATCGAACTTTTTTATTGTATTTATGAGTATAGTAATCATAAAACAAGAATGATTGATGAGTTCCTACCACTCTATTTTATAAATAACTTTGGAAATAAACTAAAAACATGTTTTATATGTGGAGGTATGTAAAAATTTTTATATAGAAATATTATAACAAGTTCAAAAAGCAATTAAAATCAGTCAGCAATAGATTCTAATTCAAAGTTTCAGCGGTATCTCCGGATGTATCATGCGGAGATGACATATACTTGCAGATTAGTTTAGTTCGACAAGAAGTAGACTTGCAAATTCCTCTCCGTGGTTCATTATTTTTATGAAGAATTTGATTATAGAATAGACAAATTTAATTCACAATAACCACAATCGAATTCGATTAAATTCGAAAATTGGAAAAAACAGTCGATAATTCGAAAATTTGCCGATATTCCGTAATAGGTCAGAGATAATTTGATACCCAAGCTCTGAAAAATCAATTTTACTGTCGTCTTCTTCTATGTTATCCACAATTGAACTGACAGAGAGTAAAGCAATAATATAAATAGTTTAATAATAGTATTTGTTTTCAAACTTTTAAAATATAATCAGTAAAACTTTTATATAAGAAAGTTTTTCATAATTCTCAAAAATGTGTTGTACAAGTTGTATTAGTCATTTAATTATAATTTTCTAATTCTAATTATTTTACTATTTTTAGTCGCAATAAAAATTCCAATACGTTATGCAACAATATAATGAAGTAAAATTAGTATTCATATTATTTTCAAAATAAAACATAAGAAATGAATCGGATAAAATTTTTTTATATTTTTTGTATTACAATTGCATATTTCAGTAATTCTATATTTCGATTGTGTTTTGCAGAAAATTATTTAGAATTGGATTTAATAACAGATTTAATTGAATTGATAATTAAACAGGATCCTGATATTCGTAATATTTTTTATTTAATACCAGAATATGAAATAGAATTGATGTATGATATGAACAAATTAATGAAAATCATTTCTAATCGTACAACACTACAACAAATTATTATTTTCCATAATATTAATTTGTATACAGAGAACGGCACGCAGATTATTTTAAAACCATCTGGTTTTCGTACAAAAATTTTAAATCAAAATATATTAGTAATTGCTATATATATGTTTCAACATCAAAATAATATTTTAAAAATTATAGCTAAATATTATATTATGAATCGTCATGTAAAAATTTTGTTATTGCCAACAGTTTCTCCACAACTTCATACAAAATTCAATCTTAAATCATTTAAATCTATATTAATATCACACTGTTTTAAACTAAGCTTATTCAATGTCATTATAATATTTGAAAATTTCCAAGAAAATAATATATTTTATCAATTTAAACCATTCGAGAAACAGAAATGGTTAAAAAGAGAATTTTATAAAAATTTTAGTGAAATTTTATATCGTGATCAAACAAACAATTTGAATGGATATAAATTACGAACAATTGTTTTTAATATGATACCTTTTACATTCCGCTCTACTTTAAGGTAAGACATTGATTTAATTACAAGGGGATTACAAAAACAAAAATCCCTATTGACTTTATGATGATATAATGTCAGTGTCTCATATGGAAAACCATTTGGTTTCAGTTTATGTTACTTGAATTTTTTATTGTGGAATATTTAGAATCAATTGATGCTACAATATGAGACACTATTCAATATGTCACATGTGTATCACAAATTTTAAGAACTAATTTGTATTTTTTCTTTTTTCAGCATACCTAATCGTTATCTGTACAGTGGACCTTACTTTAGTCTCATTGAAGCTTTTGCCAAATACATGAATGGTAACCTTAAAATAATATTGCCACACATAAATGGAACCATAACTGCATTTGATATGGTTTGTGGACAACGTATAAATGTGGATTTTATATTTCCATTAAATAGATGCGGCAAGAGATCGAAAAATTCATACTTTTATAGCTATCCTATTTCATATTTAGATCAATGTTTAGTTTTTCCATATCAATCGAATTTAATTAAAAAACATGCTTATTTCACTTCACCATTTGATTTTACAACATGGGCTTTACTTTTTGTTTCAATACTAATATTTGGAAGCGCTAAAATTTTAATTCAAAAAATACTTTTTAACAACTATAATGATTGGATTAATCAATTTTTTAATGTGTTATATACTATAATTTTTCAATCTTTTGCGGATAAATACTATTTTAATAATATGTGGAAGATGAGATTATTTCATTTAACATTAATTCTATTTGGATTTATATTTACTAGCATGTATTTGGCATTTATTACAACATTTCTGATTAAAACTCCATATAAAAATCCGCCAAGATCTATTGAAGATATAAGATTAAATCATATGAAAATTATGATAAGAAGTAATCAAGAACGCGGATTATTTAGAGCATTTAATGTAGATAAATATGATGAAATAGTGATTCATATTGAAAATATAGATAAAATTAAAGTCCTTGATAAATTCGATATTAAAAAAGTTGGATATGTTATGTCAAGTATCTATTATAATTATATAACAGTATCTGAAGAATTACGAGGAAGAAAACCAATATTATATAGGACTAGTTTATGTGCAGTTGATAACTACATATATATTTTAACTGGTTCAAAATTAATTAATAATGAAAAATTTAGAATATTTTCGATTTTTGTTAAAGATCTTGGATTATATAAATATTGGGAAAATCAAGAAACTCTTAAATATCCCTTTGCCAAATTGGATCATTCGGTTGAAATTGATGAATTAAAGATATTAGAAATTGAAGATTTACTTTTTGTATGGATGATTCCAATTATCGGATGGATATTGAGTATTTTAGTGTTTATTTTGGAATTAATTGTGTATCACGTCCTACATAAATTTTAAATGCAATACCACTTATTTAATAGCAATTTGTTTGTAAAACTGAAAGAAAACCATGCAAATTAATAAAAAATAATTTTAACAGAACACTAAACTTATTTTGGTTGTTTGATTCGTCAAATCGTAACATTATCTGGTATTGATTTGGAATGGCTTATAGTCCAGTTGAATACTCGAACAAGATCTTAAAATCAATGAAATTTCCTTAAAATTTTGGATTGTTTCTCCATAATTTATAAGGACTGGATGCTAAAGTTTTCTCATTAATTTGTCGTAATCCGCTGTACTTTGAAACCCAATTTATTTGTTCAAAAATTTCATTTCCAATAATTTTTTTAAATAATCCACGCAATGTTTACGTAGAATAAAAATCTTGCTCACAATGTATTTTCTTATTTTTTAAAAATAAAAATATTTTTTTAGAATAATGTATACAAAATTACAAATTCATCTTAAAATAACTTTTAAATCTGCTTTTAAATAAACATAATTTCCGGCAAAATTTATAATATTTTAATTTTCATTGTATTTAATGTATAAAACCTTGATATCCGCAAATGCATAAGGAACTCCACTTTAATTCAAAAATAATGCATTCAAATAAAAAACAAAATAATCCCCAACATTTCGTGTTGCTTTCTATAATATTTTATTATTATTTCCAACAAATTCTTAATTCTTTAATAACATATTTAATCAATTTTTAATATATTGTTAAAATTATTATTGGAACAACTTTAATTACACATTTTTCACTGTACTATTCAAAGAAATTATTCGAAAAAATTACAGGAATAAAAAGAAAAATTTTACAAAAGGTAATTTTTGTATGTAGTTCATAATCCTTGTCATTTTCGATATTTCCTATGTAAATTATGCTGACCATGTAATATTCAGAATTCAGATGCATTTATAAAAGATATTTTGGAAAAATTTCATGTTTAACATGCAAAAATAACAAGAAAAGAAGAAAAATATAAAATTTCAGTTATAACATTTTTAAAATGTTGTATACATAAAAATGAATAATTTTGATTTTCATACAAGTATACAGCACGGATATCCACGGTATATTCGTATACTTGACTGTATACAATAAATTTATCTATATACGGTAGTACTACAAGATTTTGACAATAAACTCTTAAAATATCAACCCTAATAAAATTTCAGCAGCAATATTTTCCGAAATATGAAACTATTTTAAAGTTTTGAAAATTTGCATTTTAAAATTTACCAAGCTTGTTATTGGACTCTTTCAATAATGTGTTTGCAAGGAATATCAACTTACTCTTGCAATTCTACCCAACGAGTGCTATTTAAAAGCAAAATAACTTTATATTCATTAAAAAAAAAACAATTTAATTTAGTATAACTATATTTTTAACGTCTGCAATAAAATTGCTAGTAGGCGGTGGGGATTGAAACCTAACATGGTTATCTTGTTGTACACAATGGTTGTGCCAATCTAATTCTCACCACTGAATGCTTGTGTGGTGGTTGACGATAGAGCAGACATACAACCGTACCAAGATGGATAGGGTTCAGAGGGCTGGGTGTATTGGTATTACTAATTCGTTAAGTTAGATGTCCACGGATGCATTAAATACGCTTCTCAATTTGCTTTTAGCGGAAATATTTGACTAATAGTCAGCTCTGTGGTCAGGCTCAGGTAGACCGCGTGGTGCTAGAACCCGAGGTAGTATTCTTGGGTCACTTCCTGCGGCAGCAACAGATTTTATCACGGACTATTGAAACCCAAGGCTGTGCTTCGACATCAGTGATTAGCATTTGGGGTTTAGATAAACTTAGAAAGGCCACCTGTAATTTTATGCTCAATAAAAGTTTGGAGATCACGGGTTAGTGGTAGCAAAGTGGCATATTTACCGTAATTTGCAAACAGGGGACCGGAAATGCCAACCAACCATAATTTTTTCTACCGATTATTCATTATAATATAATTGTACTGTTTTTGTATATCGGGTATTATTTAATATCTTCGTTTAACTGTTACTTTTACAACATGAATTTTATTTTTATGCATGAAACGATTTTAACAATTTAAAAAAAAAAATATTTGTAAGACAATGAAACATGCTTGGTGCTACTATAAAAACTATTGACTTTAATTTGCTTAAATTTAAACGAAATTTATTTATGTGAGTACTTTAAAAAATCGCCATTTAAAATTATTGAAAATAACTTAAATATATAAAATTCAAAAGAAAAAACACAAAAAAAAAAAATAATATTTGTTTAATAAAATTATATTGAAAAATGAGGTTTCAATTGAGAAAATTAAAATTCAACAAAAAATGGTTTTTGGGTTGAGAAAATAGAAAAAATTGAGGTTAGGGTCATAAAACGGAAAATCTACTTATCTTATCCAAGCTCTTATTATAATTATAATGTAAATTTATTATATTATAACTTTTTATACTTTTAATGTTAATACAACTTTATAATATTAAATACACAAAAAACAATAAGTTAGAAGAGTGTTATAATAGACAATCAACAAGCGATAATAAAAGCCAGCACTTATGCGGGTTCAGACCAAAACCTGCTGGCTTAGATTTTGTAGATCGTATTTTATTTTATATTAGCTTTTGAATCAGAATCCTTGATTTTAGATGCATTTTTCTTAAGAAATTCCGGATTTTGATTTATTTACGTTCCAAAGATTAGTTTATCTAATTCGATAGAAGGCCTCATAATTTGGAAAATGAATCGATTGTCATCTTGAAAATTTGATAATTCAAGTTTCGAACCTGTTATAGATTTAAAAGTCATTTGAAATTAAGCATTTTCTTACACAAAATTCAACTGATATCACGGTGGACGAGAGCCATGTATTTATTATAGGTAATAGTAACTCTTACAAATTACATAGAATTTTAACCATTGTACATATAACACCGTTGCTGATATAATATCGTCTAGTATATACCGTTTGCACAAACTCTTTCTTTTTATTAAATAATATTGTTATATTAATTTTGAACAATTTAAATAATGGAACTGTGTACACACATTAAAATATAAGGTCTAAATTTGTGTACAAAATATTTATGTATATGCATAAATTGTTTGTATATTTTATATTCTACTGCCACTGTTTGTTTATAAGATTTTTTTGCATAGGTAAATAATTTTTTTTCTGAATTCATCCTAAATACCTCATTTTCACATTTTAAAAATTGATTTTCTATATTAAAAATTAAAATGTATAATTTCTAAAATTGGAACATTATAAATGTGTGTACATTGTACCTTATAAATTATTTTTTTAATGAAGAGATAAAAATTATGAATGAAAAGTTTAATAATTTTAGAAATGAGGATAAAATTAAATTTTTAAATATGAAAAGAAAATTGAATAAGGGTGCATATTAAAGACTTAAGTGTACTCACTATACTAGTAATATTGTGGGAAAAATAAAATTATAAAATTAAGTAAATTGAATTAAAAAAAAAATCTATAGAATCAAAATAAATTGTTGGCTTACATTCGAATATCGTACTTATATTTAAAATATTATAACTCGTCTGAAATCTGAATAGATAATTACTTTACTCATAATAATAATTAAATTTTCATCCCCCAAAAAATAATTTTGTTTTCATCATTAATTTCTTAAAATCTTAACACAGCTCTGCTACTCTCTAGTTTTATTTTATTACTTTATAATTAAATTTTTTTTCGGGAAATTAATTGAATCTATATTATACTGCGATCTATTCCAAATTTTAAAACAACAATACATCCTGTATTAAATTGGGTATGGGTTTAAATTGAATATGGGTTATATTCAGTATAGCTAACTCTCTATGACTATAGAAACTGGGGCATGATTATATCATGCACTAGCCCTGTACTCCTCCTAGGAGTGAAGAAGGAAAAAAAAAAAATATTCAGTATAGTTATTAGAGGTACCCCACAACTTTCTCACTAATTTTAATAATTATTGTAGGTATTCTTTAGAGACTGCCTTAAAATTCCAATAACATGGTTATTTTTAATTTTCTCAATAAACTACTCACACCTATACGAATTTTTAAAAAGTATAAAAAAAAACAAAAATAAAGTTATCATTTAAAATTGATTTTTTACCACAAATTTAATTAATTTTAAATTTTAATTCCCAATATAATTTAAATTTTTTTTGTTTTTAATAAAATCTTTTACACTATTGTATTTTTGTTATACACATAGATCAATTATTTATCAGATATACCACCATATAGAATTTTCCATTAATTAATATAAATTAATTATACATAATATGCTATTTTATGTAAAAATATATATATATATATATGTATAATATAAATTATACTTTGTATAACATTATATTATAGTTTAATAAATTCATTAAATGATATAAATCTTAATTATAATTTATTATTTTTAAATGAAACTCAAAAGTGTTAACATATTTTAACATAATATATAAGTATAAATTATTTATATATAAATGGTTTGAGTTTTAAACCACCACAAATAGGAAAAGTAACTTTATATTAATTACATACATATTTTTTTTTTCTTATCATCTTTTATACCGCATTGTTATCACAAAATTTAAATCAATTACAAAAATTTTATATTAAATTTTTATAAACGTTTCAAATATTAACTGGAATATCTTTTGTAATTTTAATATTTTACTCAGGGCTATAGTATTGGAGATGAATTACGTGCTATTCTACTCAAAAATTCACGTTCTATATGCAATATATAGAACGTAAATTGGTACATAAAGTGTGATTAGTATCTCTTGACATCATTTAGGTCTTAACAACAATAAGATTTTAAAATAAATTTAATATTAAAATGCATCTTCAAAGAAACGCGCAGATCTCTGCTATAAAATACTTTCTGACATATTGTGATGATCGATAATAATTCAAACAATTTTATGTGATTCAATAAATTTAAAATTTATTTTAATAATTTGCAAAATTATATATTAAATTATTTTATATCTTAAGAAATTCTCATTAAAATTCATAAAAATCGGAATTCTTATCAGAATTTTAGCAACCTTTATTTATTTACAAAAAAATTCTATTTTAAGGGAATGAGCCGCCGGCATTGATCATCGCCTAGACCTTGAACTCTTATTTCAACAATTAAATTTTTCTTATACGAGTATATTTCAATATCCTATAATTGAATGAAATATTATTTTTTTTATATTTATATTGTAAGCTTTCATTTACATATATAATATGATTGATGACCAATATGTGCTGTTAATAATTCATAATTATTGAAAATTTTATATATCCTTATACATATAGTCACTAATAATTTTTATTAATTAAATTAAGAGAAATTCTTATAATGTATATAATATTATATAAATATATTGTAATAATTATAATAATTATACAATATGTATGAGTATATAAATACATACATATACTTATATTTAATTGTAAAAGAAAACATAACAATGTTATATATGTACATATGTATGTAATTAGCAATGTGTCAGTTAATAAAATACTTGTTAAAAGAATCGTTTACATTTTTACCGCATAATGACAATGTTAAAAAATTTATTATAACATTTTTTTACAATTATTACACATAAATTATTAAAAATTATGGATAAATGATTTAAATCATAATCGAAAACTTAAAAATAATGATTATTTTAAATTATTGTAAATGTAAATGTTGAAAATTTAATTAGAATCTATATAAATAGGTGAATATATAAAATATTAATGAATTTCTAATTAATTTTTAATTAATTTAATTATCTAAGTACAAAGAATTTACTGAATAAAACACATATTGGCAAATCAAATACGCAGCGATGTAGATACTGTGACAGGGTCACTGGGGGCTCCAGTCATGTAATATTTGAGTGTGATGGCTTGATACAGATTTCTCAGGGCCTTGAACTTGAATCCTCATGAATCGTTGTACATGACGGACCTGTTAAAATTTATCGGGAACCTGAATTTTGAGTTCTAATGAAACGGCGCGGGGATGAGTAAAATCTGTATGGTCGAAGTGCTGATTAAATTCGCCCCAAACATAACATAACACAACATAATAAAACATAAGGAAAACATATAGAATTGCCCTTTTATTCCTATTTGGAAACTATAGATGGAACTGTTTTAGTAAAATTTTTTTTTGAAAAGTTTGTTTAATGCTTTACAATTTAAAAAAGAAAAATTTTTGAGATATGAAATAGCTTTCTATACTTACATTAACTCAAAGTAGTGAAAGATTTTAAAACGAAAAAAGAAGACTTGATCGGTTAAACTCTGTTCATGTTTATGAATGTTTTATAATAGTGTTATACACTGTTTTGGTAGATTAACTACTAATATTCTTTTTCGAATAATGTCCTTGTTACTAAATTTGTCGACATGAAGTTTAAAGATTGCAGCTCATATTCGCTATACGATAAAATAATATTAATTTTAAATTGATATTTTTACTATTACTATGATAAGTTGACCTTATACAACCACAATCAAAATAGCAGTCCCATTACAAAATTCAATTATGCAAAATTTAAGTATATTATATGAATAAGAGTTTCCTATTACCAGTTTAAATAAAAGAATGATTAAATTGACTTTCATAAATGTGTGGCAGATTTTGTATAAGAACTTAAACAACCAAAATTATTATAGTGGTATGGGAGGGAGCTACTCAAAAAACTGCTTTCAAGGAACAGGTTTGTTAACATAATGATAACAAATGTATAAAAGTTTTGGTTAGCCCAGCTCATAATGTTTTTTTTCAATTATCACTGGGACAGACAACCGAATGGGTAATCATTCCTACTTAATTTACAAAATTTATTCATTTTCCATAATAAATTACGTTTCAGATAGACATAATTTTATATTATGAAAATTTTTCAAATAAATTACTTTGCAAGAAAACAATATGTTTGAAAATTCAATTTTCTGGGGATTTGTGAGCACTGAAATAGGTGACAAAACGAAATCTTTCCTTTTCTTTGTGTATATGAGAAAAAAATCATTAGTTTCCAATTTTTAAAGTGAATTTTTTTTTTCATAAATTAGAAAATTTTTTCCTTTTATGTTCTAACACATAATTTTAGGTAATTTATAATTATTACAATAATGTGCACATATTGGTACATAATTCAATATATAATATTACATTAACCCCAGTACTTACATATATATACATTATTATTATAATATTATGTAAGTATGTAAATATTTTGAACATAATTTTAAACATAGTTTCACTTTTTACAAATGATTGACTAAATTAAAATTTATATTAAAAATAATTTTGCTACATAACTAATAATAATTACAAATTTAAATATTATTTTATATTATTACATGTATTATTATATAAGTACCTAACACGCACACACACAAAATTTTTTTAAACAAAATTTTTGTACATATTATTCTATAATAAATTGAAACACTAATTGCTTATAAATTTATTTATTATCCTTGATGTTCAATATGATAATGAAAACAAGAACAAATATATAAGAATATTGTAATTATATAAAAAAAAAAAAAACAAAAATAAAAATTAATTGAACAAACTATATGCTATTACATTTTATTATGTCATAAATTATTAATTACCTTAAGTCATACATCTACATATTTTTACCTCTACATACATATTAATTTGTATACACAATATTTAACCAAAAATATTTCTACATTCTACATGACGTATCTATATGTATAGATAATTAGTATAATGTTAAAAATATTCATAATAAATAAATCATAAATTAACGTATTAATAAAAAAAAAATATTATAATGATTATCATTATCCTTAAATATTAAATATTAAAATTATTATTATTATTACTATTATAATCATTATCCTTTGGTTATTATTTTCATATAAATATATACATATATACTAAAATACATTATATTTTTATCCTATCAATAAAGTGACAAAGCACCGGCAAGAAAAAAACCCAATAAACCATAAAATAATGAAAATTTCCTGATTTTCTCGATTAAAATTGTAATTCATTTATGAGATAATTTTTTTTTTTTGGAATCTTAAATGCCTCAATTAAATAGGTGTAAAAAATTCTATATATAAACGGGAATAAAATATTTCGACCATTAAAATGTTTGTCAAGGAATCATTATTACACTACTGATAAAAAATTTTCTCTTTGTAAGAGAGGAGGAGTGAGAAGAAATAGGGTAACCTCGTTTTAATTAAATTGCATTAATTTTACAAATTAATCTTGTTTACGAAAATTTGAGCTTCTTTGATCATTAGTGAACAGTTCATTAATAATATATCAATTAGTATCCATGAGTTTTCCCAAATTTTTCTCAATGAACATGCGAATTCTGAAAAATTCAAAATTTTTTCTTTCTCTCGTTGAGTTTGTAATTGTATAATTGGATCTAAAATGAACTTTAAAATTTAAATTTGATTTCATACTTGGCATAAAGGAATTTGGTGACAGAACCTGGTACGAGTAGAGAATTTTGCTGTAGTTGCCATACAATTACTCTAAGAACAATTGAATTATACCTATACAATATAAAGCTTAATATTATTCTAATTTTTCCTAAAATAATGGATAATAATAGTGCCACTATTCCAATTGAATTAGATTTGATTGTGCTTTTATAAGTTTTTGCAATAACTGCCTTACGAAACCAAAAAAACAAAATTCATATCATAGTTCAGAACCCATATACTCTGCAGGATTCAACTTGAAGTGTTCAATTAATATAGGACCAATTAGTACCACTATAGAATAGGACCAATTAGGAACAGGAACTATAGAAAATATTCGTTTTTGGTACATTTATGATTGTATTTCCTTGCAATAATTTTTATTGTTTTACTACAATTTTTAATAGAATTTTTTTTTTAAAAGATTTTGTTACAAAGTGTCAGGAAATTGAAAAAAATTTTAATGACAACCATATTTTTAATAAATAAAACATTTAAAATCTTTACTGATTTTTGATTTCCAATTAATTTCAAATGCACATAATTAATGAATTTCGTGAATTATAAAAGAAAAATTAATTAGGTATTAAATAAATTTGTATGTACTACTTTTATATATGTATATATTTTTACCGACCGTATTGTGTAAACAATAGGTAGGTTATGTGATGGCAACAAATTTCGCATATCGAGTTTTCGGTAGGAACGTACTTCTCCATAGTAGGGAAGTGTAAATAAACTATTTTTAGCAACCTGTCGGTCTGTCGGTCTGTCGGTCTGTCGGTCTGTCCGTCTGTCGGTCTGTGTGTGCACGCGTGTATCTCAAGTTCGGCTGAACCGATTTTGATGAAATTTTATATGTAAGTTTGTTTCTACCATGGCACGGATCGATCAACTTTTGGTATATATCAGGCCTCGGGAACTGCACTTTTTAGCGGGCCTGTTTTACATTTTTGAACATTTTGAAGAAAATATTCAACCGATTTACTTGAAATTTTATATATAAGCTCAGCTCGACCGTCCGCAAAAATTCGTATGTTTTGGAAGAAATCAGGCATCGGCAACTAGACGTTTACTACGGGCCAAATATACATTTTTGTGTATATAAAGAGAAATAATCAACCGATTTCATTGAAATTTAATATATGAATTCCTCATATTAAAGCAATGAACATATAAATTTTTTGGAAATATCAGGGCTCGAAAACTGGTCTGCGGGCCGATTTTACATTTTTCACCATATCCACAGAACAAATTGATGGAATTTCTTGAAATTTGATATTTGAGTTCTGGTTGTTACCGAAGCATTTCAGAGAATTCGGGTAGCACAAAGCGAAACTCTACTAAGAGCCAAATTTACATTTTTCTAAGTATGTTAACTATAAGCTTACTAATGTCCTAAAAATTGGAAAGAAGTATTTAAAAGACATTTTTATAATATTCTGTAACACTTTCATTTAACTAGACAATACACAATGCGGTCGGTTATGTGCTGACCGCATCAGATTTTTTTATTTTATAAATTTTTAAAAAATTAAATTATTAAACTTCGGTTTAAATTACAAATCAAAATAATATAGTAATTTAACTTTTAAATAATACGCTCGATTGCAATTTTAAAATTAAATCTGGATTAAAATTATTATTTTATACATAATTTATTTATTTATTTATTGTTGTTTTATTTTGTCACTTGAATTTTCATTAAAATGTCAAGCAAAACCAGATAATAATTTGAATGAAAAAAAAAATAAAATAAAATTATTTTAATATCATAATCTACTTATTACGGTTAATAATAATGAAAAAGATATTAACAAAATATTTTTTTTTGAAATATTTTTTTATTTATTTAAAAAATTTTCATATGAATATTTAATTTATTTGGAATTTTAATCATAATATTAAAATTTTACAGGAACTAAATAAATAATTCGAAAAAAAAAATATATGATTTTACGTGTTACAATGTTTTCTCTTACAATCCCTTACATATAAGTATATGAGGGTATAGTAGAGCACCATTTGTCAATGTTTATAGCAAAATGAATTCAAAAGCACAATAAGATTGAAATCACCTCACTTTTGTTGAATATTTCAGAATATTTATTAACAACTTCAATATGCAATCACTTTTTATACAAATATAGAATCTAGTAGTTTCTTTGTGCCCAACAATTTCTCACTTAATTGTTTCTTTACCTTTGATACGTTTGATAAGCAAAATTGAAACACATATTCGATCAAAACCTTAAAGTTTTTAAAATAAAAAATTTCATTTCATTTCAAAATTTTCAATAAAATAAAATTTTTATTAAAGTTATTTTTTAAAAATAAGACCGTGTTTAATTTAAGACTTGGTATAAACATTCAATATTAATTAGAATAAAGAAAATATTAGTATAAAATTATTATTAGACAAAAAGAAGATAGAAAAACAATATTTTGTTTGAGTGGAATAAAATCCTAACATACCGACAACAGGTTTGATTTTTTAAATTCGATTTGAAGTCGGACATAATTTTTTTTCAAATTGTATAACATAAGCGTCTGAAAGTTTTTTTTTTTAAATGTAATTCAGGAATGGCTCTTAGTTTCAACGTAATAAGCAGTTTTAAAGTTATATGGAAAATAATTAAAATGGAAATTATTCAAAAATTTTTCTATTATTTCTAAATTAACATTAGTAGAAGCTTGTTTATGAGCATATTATATTAATTTAATGTAATGTAGTATAGTATTAATGTATACGTAACTCTGGCAGGCTATAATTGTATCTATTATTCTCATTTAAAATTTTTTTTTTTTTCTCTCATTTACTTTTTGATGTATTGATAATGATAATCGGAAAAGTATGGAAATCAAATACCTGATTCTCAAATATTTTGCAATAATAGCCTCTTGTATTACGAGTACTAAGCAACATAATGGGTCATTAGCCTCTTTCATTACTAAGCAACAATTTTTCCAAAACAATCTTTATATTTCCAATTATCAAGTACTTAATAAATATTAAGTAATGGTTGCAAGTCTTATTAAAATTAAAATATATCTACATATTTTAAATTCCCAAAATATTTTTAAATCTTAAATTTTATATTAAAAATTAAAACTATTGCTACGTATTTTATTTCATTTTAATATCAAAGTATAAAAAATTATTAAATTTCAAAATTTTAATTAATTTATAATTATTACTATTATTTTTATTATTAATTATTATATTTATGTATTACAAATAAATATGTAATATATGAATGTGTACAAATAATATATAAAATTGCCTAATTAAATGGAAAAATTGTTGAGTTCATTTTCCAATTTAGTTTCTTATTTTTTTTGTCTTTGTTGCATATTTTTTTTTGTGGGAGAAATCAAAAATTTCTAATTGCATACAAAATCAATATCAAATATACAAAATTATTATATACCTATGTATTATGTGTATATATGTAAATAAAATATTATATAAATATGAATTCAATAAATATTAGGAATACAAATAAATAATTATTTGTAAATATTCTAATTTTAATATTATACAAAATAAATAAAATTTTTATATAATATGTAGATAAAATAAATAAGCTTATATAGAAAAATCAATAAAATGAAAAATAATAGATAAAAAAATTGAAATTATATACAAAAGTTATATAAAAAATTTAAAGAAAATTTAAGAAAATTTTTACTTCAAACCAAAAATTAAAATTAAATTTTTAATATTAAACGAGAATAAGTAGAGTTCACCCTGCCAACTTTGGGATACTCGTAAGAATAAATGAATAATTTTAAGATTTGTATTATAATTCAGTAGTTTCAGTATAATTTCTATAATATACGAGCAAATAAATTTCGAAGTTGTACAGCAGCTATCATAAACGCTTATGATATCTTAACAGATTTTACAGGAAATAGTGGCCATGTTACCATATTCGTTTATACAAAATCAAATCTTTAGTATAGTAGTACCTTAAGCAGTTTCTAATATATAATTGAATAACTAATGAAGTTATATGGCACCTACCATGCAAGGAGTCAAGAAATTTCAACAATTTTTATCACACATAACACCTAATTATTATTTGGGCTGTTATCTACTTGTCCGAATCCTATTAATCACCACTTATTATATTGCATTATAAAATGATTTATTTATTAAAATATTTGTAGAGTTGATATTAAACATAAAAAACTTTGATTTTAAAAACTTTTAATTTATTTTTATTTTCAGAAACGAAATCATCAAAACGAAGAAGAGATTTTTATTATGATGTGGTTGGAGACGATAATTATTGGGAGGAAAATGGGAAGGCGATGAATAAACTATAAATAAATTTGCATTTGCGGTTTCAACTTCTTAAAGATGTAGCTGTGTAAATTGTACCATAATGAAAAAAATGTTTATTAAAATGTTGGAGTTCCAATAAAATGCTTACATAATGAACCTGATTCTATAAATAAAATTTCACATATTTGAAAATTTTGTAAAAATTTATTAAATATTTTTTTTGTTATAAATAATAAAATAAATAAAATTTTTTAAATATATTTGTTATAAAATCTCCACGTTCTAATGCATTTAAAATTACGATAGTGGAATTATTTATTTAAGAAAAATAATTAATTGAATAAATCGAACTTGATTACAGGATCCCAGATTCCAATTCCTTTTATTTTATATTTATTCATAGGTAAGTTTTAGATATTATGTAAATGTTACATTTGCATCCAGTCGGAAAATAATACAAAATCGAATATTTTCTTTGATTAAGAATTAAATATCATGAAATGGGGAATAAGGAATAAAACTTTTAATATTTAACGAAAAATTTATTTGTAATATTGAAAAACTACTATATAAAAGTGAAATTGAAAAAAATATTTTCACAAATCAATTGCCTTAATATTTTTAAAGTGTCTAACCATTAAAAAAATTTTCATTATCGCAAATATTGATCACAACAAATGCATTATATACTAGAGACTGAAAAAAATATTTTCATCTGTAACAAAATAACCTTGAAAACTGAAATATTGTTGATAGGAAAATATTCAATTATAAAATTTGAAGAAATTTTCTACTAAAAAACAATGTTATAAGCAGTGTTCCCACTCAATAAAAACAAAATGTATCCAATTTCGAGAAAAAAATGTATCCAAAATGTATCCAGCCTCCTAAAGTAGAATTATTATACTAAATCGTCTTATTTTATAACAATAAACTAATAAATAATATTAATTTGCTTTATTCAACAATGTGAGTTTCGTTATTTATAGTAAATTCTTTTAGAAATTACACGCAATTTCTACTACATTTTAAAATTTAAGGTCAGAAAATATATGTTCTGTAGCTGTTGAACTATGCGGTAAAAACGATTCAGCATGAAAACGGGCAAATTTTATTTAGTCAGCAAATTAAGTTTTTTGGAAGATAAAGCACTTAAAAGTTACAGCACTTTAAAAGTTTTCTAACATTTATTTAGTGTTCGAGAAAGAAATGTATTCATATTTCAGCAAAATTTTAAAATGTAGCCAATTTCGACATTTTAGCAGATTTGAGTATCTTTGTATCCAAACTAAATTTTAAAGCAAAAATGTATCCAAATGGATACAATTGTATCCAAGAGGGAACGCTGATTATAAGCACATTTTGTAGAAAATCGTAAAAAAAAATTTTTTTGTTTGTTACTGTTCTTGATTGCAATATAGGGCCTTTCCCAGTATCGTCAAATGCATGCAACTGACGTTAGTCATGAATCCCAAGGCAACATGACGCTAGCGTCATAAATCCCAACATATGTTGCTAACGCAATTGATTGTCATTTTAGTTTTTTTTTTCGCATGTTTTTAAAGGTTAATGCATAAGTGATTTGTTTGAAAATTGCTCAAATTACACGTGATTGTCATTTGCTAAATCAAGCGATTGACGTGATTGACATGATCGTCAAATCTTTGACATACTAGGAAAGGGCCATACTATAGCCCAATTTTCAGTCTCTCAATCCGTTAATTATCTAAGCATTTCTCGAGCATTCGGACATTTTTGCGTTTACAAATTCAAATGTTTATAGTAAAGAACTCAACTATAAAAAATTAAATTTAAATTTTCTTCTCACTGGTCAAAATTTTATTTATTAATATTATTGCAGCATATACTTTTTAAGAACACGTCCTTAAAATCAAAGATAATTAAAAAGAAAATCTTATTTTAAGAATTGTTAAGATATTAATCGTTATTTTAATACACCTCTTTTCGATTGTTGCGGTATCTCTTATTGCTCAAATACAATATTTTCCACTTATATACGTAATAATTACAAAATATTGAAAAATTTTTATTTACTAGGTCTTAATCCATATTAACTGGATTTAATATTATTTTCGCGTTAACGGGAAATGTACTTGTTATTTTTCACTCTACTTTCATATTACTGAAAAAGAAATCTTTAAAGATGCCAAGAAAAATACATCTGAATATCGATATCGTGTGTGTCTATGGGCTCATCAGTTTGGAAATTTTATTTATACATATACTTAAATATGTTTTCACAAAAATGATTTATAATGAGATTCTAAGTCGAAGTGAAATTCAAGGACAAGAAAATAGAATTTTTTTTCCTGATATGTCGGAAAAACATGGAAAGGATAATACAAATGCAAAGGATAATAATAATATTGAAAAAGGAGTAAAAATATGGCACTTTTATATTTTCTTATTTAAATTTCCATTTCAATATGAATTTTTTTCCTTTTTTTTTCCACTTGGAATCCATCAACCATATTATAATAATGTGGAGCAATTTTCTCATATACTTATGTTTATTTGACAGTTTAAAAACATTTTCATAAATCTAAACTAGTTCCATTTTTCGGGAACTTTTTATTTATTTTTTTTTTTCATAATTTTTAAAAGGAAATTTTTTTTTTATTGTCGCTTTCAGCTTTAATAAAATTTTCATTTCTTTCTCTAGTAAAAATATTAAATTAAATTTTTTTTTTTCATAATTTTAATATTTATGCTGGCAGCGAGAGAAAGAGTTTTATGATTTTTAAAAATATTAAATTTATTTGATTAATTTAGAATTTTATTTAATCTTCAACTGTTTAAAATTAAATCAGTTTTCAAAAAATTTTTTAATGTAGTTTCTAATAGCATGATAACTAATTTTAATAGTATATATAAGTTCTCAAATAAAATTTTTCAAATAAGATTTATGAATTTGAATTAAAAATGTAGGTCATAACATTTAAATTTAATTGTAGTCTATGAAATTTTTAAGTAAAATTTGCTTTATGACAATAAAATATAATATTATGACAATTTTCATAAATGAATCGCTCAGTTCATTTGTGGTCTACCCAACATTTTTGCAAAAATAAGTTATTATATTCAGTAGAGCTGTAATGGCCTAAAGAATTATTCTATATTTTCAAAATACTTAGTTTACTCATAAAAGTAATTGCTTTAATAAATCTTTTGATTGTATTAAAAAGATTTGGATGCGCATAATTTATAGCAATAGACAAACTGAAATAGTTCACCGAATATTGAAATTAATCTACCCTCGGAACAGATTAGAACTTAAAACGGAACTTAAAAATCAATTGAGTATTTATTTATCCTCAACATTTGAACCTATGTCTTATAGTATTTAATTTAGTAAATTTATCGAGAAATAATATGCAAAGAAAGAAGAATTTCATATAATATTGTACTAAATTGATCATTGTTACTCTCACAATTTTTATATTACACACAAGATTTTGTAAAGTAAGTCATTTTAATTGTTTCTTGCAAAATTTTCTTTCATATTAAACATTTTAATGGTAAAAATTCTTTATTAAATTATGAGGTTTACGAATACTGCAAAGTATGGCTCTTGAGCAACACTTTTTTAAAGAATTAGAAAAAAACAAACATTCGCCATACCAAAAGAACTAAATGACTTCGATATTGAAATAAAGAAATTCCTTAAATTAAGGTATATGAACCATGCTGCATGTAGAAAAATCTAAAAGTTTTAGTATAAAACCGAAACAACTTCGTCAACATGAATTGAAATCAACACATTTCCATTTAAAAATTAAATTTTTCAGATTTCAACATTTCGGATACTAAATATTTCAAAATTTTTAAGATACAAAAATCATAATTTTCGACCTACACTAAAGCAACATTAAGATTTAAAAATTTCAATTCTACTCTTACATAATCTAGATAGCCATACTATATAACACACGAGTCCCCATTTGAATAATATCTTACTTAACTTTTCAATACAATAACGAAGTAATAAATTTCAAGGTATAAAGCACGCCTTGTTAAATATAATATTGCGGAAATATTTTATATTTTTTTATAATTTAATTATCGTATGGTATATAAAAAAAAATTTCGTGGCTTATTTAATTTGTAAATAATAATGTTCAACGTATATACACACAACGCCTCTGTTGTGTTCTTACCATCTTTATTTATTATTTTTATTTTTCCTATTTTTCTTCTCTTTTTTCTTTTTAATTTATGTTCCTGTCTGTGCAAAAGATATAGAAAGAAAAACATTTTATTATCTAGGATCAGAGATATGTATTACAATAAGCTTCGAAGCTGATCAGACATAATTGTTTAATACTCTCTTGTTATTTTTTAATAAGTCTGTATGTACAAGAATATCCTTGTTATATAGAGTTTTTCCGAGTACTATAAAAATTTTAAATAAAAATTTAATAATACTTTATTTTATGGAATACAAATATTTCGAAGTATACGTAAGAAGAAGTAAAATTTAAGCCGATTTTGGAGAAAAAAAAATCAAAATAAAAATTTTAACGAAATTTGTAAATTATTTAATTTTTAAAGAAGAGTCGAAATTCCCACAACGCTGTAACGAAATAGCAATTTAAGAATTTATTCGCAATATGAAATAAAAAATCATAAATATTTGAGAAATGAACAACTTCAGCACAATATTTCCACATATGGAAGAATTAATGAGTCGATCTAAACAATTTTGTGTACCAATTATTTAAGATACGATAGGCTCGTCACTCATCTAGTAAACCGAGTGTCACAAGAAACTGGTTCATGACTATATACGATTACATGTAGGCATTGTATCAGCTCTATGTTCCTCCTAGGAGCGAAGTAGAATTAAGAAAAATAAACAATAGTTAGAAATTGTAGCTCCCCGACATCGAATTCCAAATTAAACAAATTAAAATATTAAAGAAACTTGAAAACGTCTAATAATATTAAATAGCCAAAAGATATTTTCCAACCCAATATTAAAATTTTTCAATATGACCGGGAAAATTAATGCAGAATACCAAAAATAACCATTCTTATATTTGCTCTACTGTATATTCTACAAAAAAAACACTTTCCACAGCAATTAGATTTTTTCTGTTTTTGCTTTCCACTTGTGTTACGGTCTCCTTTACTACTAGAAATACCCATTGAATGTGGTTTACTTTTTCTACCAAAAATATACGTGAATAAAGTAAAACCAAAACCTTAAATAGCACCCCATGGTTTTTAAGAAAATCAATTCTATAGTCTATTAATATTTTACACTATAATACAAATATTTAAAAATTAGTAGAATTCAAGTATTATAGGTAATTTCAATAAAGTAATTAAATTTCTATAATAAATTGTTTGTTACTGTTAAATCAACTAAGCTTAAGGAACTCCCATGCTTAACTGAAACTTGAAGTTTAGCTTATTCTTTAGCAGCATTTGCACTTGATATATATAAGTAAAACTATAGCTATATAACAATTTCAAGCATATTTTTCACAAAAAAACTTCTTAATAAAAAATGGTCTTAGTAGCAATTCAATTACAAAATATTTATCACTTATCTGAAGGTGCCCTATGAGGATATAGATAAGCACAGATTTTCTCAAAAAAATTTGTCTGTACGTGAAAGATAAACTGTTTGAGCAGTACCAACAAATTTCTATGTTCTATTTTTTGTATAATGTTCTATATACATAAGTACCAATACATACTGCAAATGTTAAACTGTACAGGCCAAGAAATATAAATAAATTTCATAAACTTTAAAACTGGTTACACTATAGTTTTTGCTTTGAAATTAAAAAAAAAAAAATGGGAAAAACCAAATCTAAGATAAAAATTATTTATTTTTTTTTATTAAATTTCAATACCTCATTTACCATTATAGAAGTTTTTGCTTAAATTACATAAAAACTATAAAATGTTCTTATACATTTTAAAATTAGAACTACTATTTTAAAAAAAATTTCGACAGAAAACTTGAATTTCTAGGTGCCTGTCCTATATGTACAAACACTTCCATAATATATATATCTACATATTTAAAATTTTTGCAAAAAAATTCAAATTTTCCAAAAAAAAAAACATGTAAGAGTCACTTCTGCAAAAGAATATTACTCATACAGGTTAATTTGGAAACTTCTGAAGTACCTAATATTACTCAATTCTCCAATAAATTTATATTATTTACCATTACTGTGTGTATAATAAGACTCGTTTTAACTTCTTCAGCGCACGACGTTCTTTCCAAAAAATGTTCTCCATCTTCCCTTCTTAAAGCAATAAACATTATTCAACAAACATTGCATATTCCGCAATAGTTAATAATTGTCTTGTAACTTATCATGCAAGGATAGTCACAGAATTATAATGCCTATAGAATTAAAATTTCACCTTTTTGTTTTGAAATGTTTAGATAAAGGTATTTTGTTATCAAGTTAATATCGCTGTGAATAGAAAGGAAAAAATTTTTGAAAAACATGTAATGAAAACAATTGGAAAACTTTTGTTATTTTTAAATTTTCGTATTTTTTTTTTTTAGTTTTCAATGGCGTCTTCGTTTTCCATCGTTCATTGCAAATGTTTACTCTGCATATATATGGTAGATCCGACGTATCTATTTGTATAGTACAATTTACTCGCAAAGAGTAGAGCCACTTCAAACAAAAAATTTGAAAACCTGTATAAAAATTTTCGACCTTTGTCCTTTTCGAGCATTGTCCGTTTTCTTCATATCTTTTAACAAAATGTACTCATTAATAAATAAGAAACAAAAACTTTTACAATTTTTACATATAATGTACTTGTAGAATAAGACAGGAGAAGAGCAAACAATAATTTCCGCAAGAATGCAATATTGTGAAGGGGCTCAATAATTTTTCATTTCATTTTCATCAAACTCAAGATTTCTAATTGAAATTTAGCATATCCTTTAGTATATTTCTAATTGAATTTAGCATAATATTTTTACTTATCTAAAATTTTAAAATCACTCTGTATACAATGTATATATACATAGTATTGCCTTCTTCTTGTAAAATAACTTTTAAAATAATCACAACAAAATCAGTTTTCTTTTAAACAACAAAAATTTTCTTCTTTTCTGTTTTGGAAAACTTTTCAAGTCATCAAAATTTTGTAATCATTCAAAATTGTTTTTCTTTACATTAAAAAACTATAGAATTTATTTAGTTTGCACAAATTTACATAATATAACATGTGTACAAAGCATTTATGTAATATACAATGTACACATACTCCATACATTTTTGTCTATTTTATGTTTATGCAGTATATGGATGGGAAAATTTTGTGGTCATCTTTATTTCAAAATTTATTATAAAATTTATTAAAAAAGAAAGCAAAAAAACAAAAAGTAAAGTAAACAAAAAAACCCTAAGAAAATATTGCACCAGATCAATTAAAAAAGTTTTTCTTTTAAAGGAGAAACCATTAAAAAATTTATTAAAAAGAAAAGAAAACAAAAAATTTGTATAAAAATTTATTTATGAATATTTTTGGAAAATTTTATGAAAATTATAATACATATGTACATACATAAATAATAATATTGAATTAGTAGGTACATAAAATTATTACACGTAATGTTTCGAAAATTAAAATAATATTTTCCATTATAAAATTGTTTACTGTTAAGACCATATATACGTTATGTAGCTCTTAACAATAGTTTTATAATGATATAGAATAAAGTTTGAAGCCATAAATTTGTTATTTAGTTAATAGAAAATTCTAATAATTACAGTTTAATTTCCTTAAGTAAAAATTGTTATTACCATGACAATCAAAATTAATGACCGACCCATACGCGAATTCGAACCATTCCTGTATAAATTGAATAAGAAAATCAAAATCTCTGTTGAGTTTTGCAATACAGAATAACTGAATTTTTCTTATCAAACTTAATATTTTCTGTATTAGATCAAACATTTTGTATTAGATCAAAACTTTAATTGAATTGGGTTAAGCCAATGGAAATGTGAAGCTGTAAAATAATAAAACATTATTTTTTTTTGTTAAAATCACTACTAACACTTAAATTAACAGTCTAAAACACAAATTTTATTTCTCCTTAACGCCTCTTACGTATGATCATTATTTTACTCAGTTCGAAATTATAACGCATACTCTATTTTTTTGAATAGAGTATTTTCTATTTTACTTCACTTGAGGTAATTGGATATTATTAAAAATAATTTTATTTTTCTGTATAAAATTTGAAATATGGGAATTTATTTTATTCAAAAATTAGAAGATTTTTCAATAACAACAAATCAGGCTAAGTGCTGTGACTAATAGAACATGAGTGCAGATTATGTATTGGAAAAGGTTTGTATATTTTTTTAATATATATGAGTACGATTAATGAATATTTTATACATTATTCGATACATTCGATTTGTCACTTGGTATATTGGAGGGAACGGGATATTTGTCCTTCTATATATTGTTTCAGCATATATGGCACACCCACGCATAAGTCGTAACTTTGTCATAGAATGTTGTGCTAATACAAGGCATACATTTTAAGGAAGTTCAGAATACAATCTTAAAGTTGTGCCGGTTTTTGATTATCTTATCAGTAGTAATCGAAATATATAACATACTTGCATCATTGCGAGTTCGGAAAAAGTGTTGTGTGCGGCATTAAATTGTTGATCTAATCGTTGTATTACCGTGGTGATAAATTCAGTCGGATTTTTAAGTCTTAAAACTCTAAATTTAATACGAAATTTATTGTATTGGGCCACATCATTTATTATATAGAGTGAATTCAGTTTTGATGCGATATAAAATTTTGATTAAAGATTTAATAAATTTTTCAATATGAAGGAATTAAAATTCGTACTTGGATTTATAATTGATAAGTCTACAGTCATAACATTGTATAACATTATTATACATAAACTAAAAATTATTATTGGAATTTATTAAAATAAATATTAAGCTATAATATGCACAAATACATACATACACTTAATATATCATTTCGTATATAAATATACAAAATATTATTATAATTCCCATAATTATTTCTCAATTATAATTAAAACATTGTATAAATGTACTCTTTAAGTAACAAATTAATCCAATATAATATTATATTAATATTGTTTAAATTTAGTAAAACAGAATATTTTTGACAAAATATTAAAACATAAGATCAAAAATAACTTCTAATTAAATATAATTTGTAGATATATACATTATGTACATATTATTATAATATTAAAATTAAAGCATAATGTCTGAGTATATATAGCCTAGTTACGTATAGTTGTATTCGAGAGATTAATTACTTAATTTCCGAAAACTGAATAAATAATTATTATTATTTTGCGGTAGGTAAATCTAGTTAGTGATTTTTACATTGACTTTAATAAAAAATTCATTAACATTTTTATTATACATACATATATACTGATGATTTTCATTATGTTTCTTGACTGGATTTGGAATTAATTATTTATGAAATATTGAGGTTATATTCATGAAAGTGTAAATATATAATAATAATATGTATTTCATATAGAATTAAATATTAAATTTTGTATATAGGGTTTAAAAGATTTCTGTCTATATACAACATACATAATAATATTATACAAGAATACATGACCTTTTGAAAATTTTAATATAAAAGAGAAAATCTAAGATTTTGATATTGAAGATGTTTTTCTTTAAAATTTTTTGAGAAATTCAATTCATATTTCGCGCAATAAAATTTTCTTTTTACAAAAATTTGGAAAAAAAATCCTTTGCTTCTAGAATTTTAATATGTTCCCACGCTTAAAACAGATTTTCAAATATTATAACGTAGGTATGTACACCCGAATTAGATTTAGTAAATTTTATGCGTATATGATACTTGATTATATTTTTTGTTGAAAAGCATATTCCGATATTTCATAAATTCTGGAATAAAATTCTAGAACCCCACGCCCACCCATATTTCTTTAAATTTAAAATAAATGAATGAATAATTATTAAAAATCTAAAGTGAGAGGAATGATTCATAGGTCAGATTTTTCTATTAGTTTTAATTCATTGAATTATTTTCTATATAATAAAAATATAAAATTTCTCAAAGTAACTATGATTTTTTTTTTAATACAATTTTAATAGGAAAATGGAAAGGAATACACATACAAAATTTTGTTCTTTTCACATCTACAATATTATTTTCATACTTAATAAATTCATAAAATTCATACTTATTTTATATATATATATATATATATACTAACTGTGGCCTAACTGCGACTCACGAGACACATGCAGCACTTTCAAGCCAATATTTTGTAGCTTTCGATAAATGTACTCAAGTCTCCTTGATTCAACAAAAACTGCACGAATGCAGATAATCAGTGCCGTATTCGTGCGAAAATGATCAACCGATTCCAAACCGATAATAATTAATTTGTAAAATTTCATTGCAACAGACAGTAACTGCGTTTATCTAGTTAGTATTTATCTTTAAAGGAAACAAGTACCAATACTCTCTACGATTATAATTTGTAATATAGAATTTTAAATAAATTATTTTTTTCATACAATTTTAGTTGAGGCTCTCGAAAAATTTCAAATTTTTAAAAATTTGTTCTTTGAAAACAATAACAATCAAGGACCTTAATCGCTCCTGGTATATAAAAACATGTTGATGATATCACTTTTTAGTTAATAAAAGAAATATGTATTCATAAAAATTTTCCATTTTTATATATATATTCATAGTACATATATATACATACAAACACAAATATATAACGTACATATATGTACATATTTAACAAAGAATAATAAAAGAAAAATTTTCAAATATAAAGTAAAATTTAATGATGTTAAAGATTTGACACTCTTATGACATGACACAGTAATATAAATTCATATTTCTACAAACACATATTATATATGTATGTATATATATAGGCAGTAATATCAAAATTTATTACATAAATTTTATATTAGAAAATTTTACATAACAGTCGTAATAATTTTTGATATTCTTTTTTTTTTTTTTTTGAAAACTTTTATGATAAAATCACAAAAGAATAGAAAACATAAGACATTGAGACAATAAACACAATATTTTATATTATATAATATTTGTACATATGTGTGTATGTATTAATATTTTTAAATAATAATAAAATAATAATAATAAAAATAGCAAATAATATTATTACTTTTGATGTCCTTTTCTCTTTCTGAAATGATGTGATGACAATCAACAAATCAAATCACATATATAACAATAAATATTATGATTATTAAATTTTTTTTTTTGTTATAAACTCTATATAAGGACTTAATTATATAGAAATTTTGAATTTTGAATATTTGATATTTTCTAAGACAGTTTTAAAAGTTCAATGAACTGAAAGCAATAATAATTTTACAATATTTGGTATATAATATTATGCATATTTGTATGTATAATATTGTATGATTAATCTAGGTTATGTAAAATTTTTATTGAAATCAAAATAAACAAAGAAAAATATGAAATTCTTATATATATTATACATACATATATAATAATGAAAATGTTCTCAAGACCCCTTAATAAAGAGATGGGCCAGTATCATATATGGAAAAAATAAAAATTTATTAATAATAATTACAATGAAATTTTAATAAACTTAATGAGTGATGTATAAATTCATGAACCAATACCATAAATAATTTACAGAATTTTAATGAAATAATAAAATAAGCCTTTATTGGACGTAATAATTATTGAGAAAATATAGCCTATGAAATTGAACAGTATATGAGTTTGATAAAGCAATAATTCAAAACAATTGGTAACAATTTCGAATTAATTAAATGTTGCGAATGTAGATTCCATTAAAACTTATTAAATTCGTGAAAATAAAAATTGATTTTTGTTAAAGTTAAAATAACCATCAATATTTTCTGAACCTTTTTTAAATATTTTAATATTTTCGCAAAAGCAGACCGAATAATTTTACTTAAGATATTAAGCAATATAGTATAGGACCAGTACATAAATGGTTTGAAAGCTATTCTAAGAACAGGACACAATTATTCTTAGAAGCTGGAAAAATTAAAATCAACAAAAAACCTTGTTAATTACGAAATGGTACAGGGTAGCTCACTTGAACTTATTCTGTTCTTGATTTACGTGAATAAAATACTTACTGAGTATGATCTTAAATGGACAAATATTTTTATGTATGCTGATGATTTACCCATAATTTACTCAAATGAAAATTAACATTAACAACACAAAAATTCTGAAAATAAAAATAAATTAATATTGCAAGTTGACGGTTAATGTGGAAAAAAAAATATTTATTATTAAAAGCTCAATTGAAGGAAAAATTGGATGTAAGATTTAACAATATTAAAATCGAAAATGTCCACCACTACAAAAATATTTATGTCTCAACATTGATAAAGATTTGAATTGGAATTATCATGATAGTGAAATATGCTACAAAATGGCAAAGATTTTTAGACAGACACCTAGTTTTATTAGCAATGATACAAAGAGATCTATTAATTATAATTTATTTAATTTCAATATCAAATATATTGACTATCTACAATCTAAAAAATCTACAAAATAAAACTATCAAATACTTTATTAATCTACGAAATAGAATAAGCTCAGCATATTTATATAAAGAACTTAGCATAAATATAACGCAGAAACAACTGAAAATTACGCAAGCCGATCATATGTACAAAAATTCTAAATGGTTTTTTAATTTCCAATACATAACTTTGTGCAATAAATTGAAACACATAGCCGCTGTAGTATCAAAAGAAATATATGTATATATGGTTTTGATATTTCGAAAGAAAGGTTTCTTTCATTGTATTCTCTTAAATTTCCATACATACACATGCCTTTTCAAATTGATTTTCCAATTCATTTGTGAAAAATCATATAAAATAAATATAGGAATTTGGGAAAAGAAGAAAATTCTTTCAAATTTTACAAAAATTTTCTATAAATTCGAAAAGGTAATTTTGTCTTTAATAAGGAAATCTATTATTTCTAGAATTGCAACAATAATAAAAAATTAAATTAAATAATAAATTTTTATTATTGAATAACGATGGCCATATTAGTTTGGTGTTAAGAACGCCCTCAAATCAAACAATAATTATAATAGAACATAATAAAAAAATATTTTTTTAATGTTCTGTTTTCAAAACCATGTCTAGACAGACAACTTATTTAACATTAATCTTATTCAAAATTTTATAAAATTAAATACGATTTATAATTATACAAAAATAAAATATTTTTGAAAATTAATTTTCTCATAAATAAAAAATTTTCATTCGAAAAATATTGTTAACAATCGAAGATTTCATTTCATAAACAATAGGTTAGAAAAAATCGAAATCTATTGTTAATTTTATAACATTAATAATGAAGAATATTGGCAATGTCATTATTTTTAGCTTAACAATTTTAATTTCTAAGAATACAGAAAAAAAAAATATGTGTGAGAATAAAAGAAAATTTGTATCTGAATCTGAACAACAAAAGACTCGCTATAATAGAAAAACTCATTTGTTTTTCAATAAAATTCAAAAAGGTGTACAAGTTTAATGTCCTTTTTGTTATTTTTAAAATGAATTTGAAATTGATAAAGAATTATGATTTTTGCAATTTAAGAACTATTTTTTTTTGTTTAATTTGTTAAAAATAATATTTTAAATTATTTATTTTCATTTATAAAGTTCCAATATTTTATTGGAAATTGAATAAATCTCAAGATAACAGCGAAATTCATAAAATATATAGAAACTAGTCTCTTTTACGTAAAATATCTAATTTGAAATTGTTATGTTAAAAAAAGTTTTCAATTATTTATGGAATACTGTTCGGTTTAAGTAATTACGATTCGTTTTCTAGTTGTTGATAGGTTTAAGTAATTACGATTCGTTTTCTAGTTGTTGATAGGCGAGTATGATTTTTTCTGATTGTCGCAGCTCTAATTTTAATTTAGATAATATTTTGTTGATTCTGTCGTTGTCTGTATTCGAAAAAATTGCTTCCATTATTACTTGCTTGAATAACAGTACATTTAAAATGAGATTTATATTATGACAAAATTGTAGAAGATATTATATAGCAGCGCATAGAAAAACACAAAAAAGAAGGGAAATCTCGAACAATATAAGATTGATAAAAATTTTTTGAAAAATTTTTAGTTTTCAATCACAAAAGTTCATGTTTAAGGAGTTATAATTCAAAAACAGTAAATTTGACACCAACTGTTGTTTACGTCTTTTAAATGAGAAATAAATTTATGAATAATACATTTCTCTAACTTCAATAACTTCTGAGCTGTTATGATATTAAATCAGACAGAATTATTTCAATTTGATATTATTTAAATTACCAAAACTATCACTAGAATTCCCAGTTTTACATCTTTGTTCGACGAGCAATTTATTTCCTAAAAAACCCACAAGAAATTACCCTTTAAGGGCTTAAACTCCATTTATAATAAAAATTTTATAATCTACGAGAAAAACGAATAAGTACATAAAAATTTCATTCAAAAAAATTTTTTTTACGTATTTAATCTAAATTAAATTTTTAGATCCTTATTAAATATGGCAATCAGGAATAAGTTTTCTATATATTTTCCATAAATTTATAAAATAAAATTTTAATTTCATGTTATTTCAATTGATACAAAAAAATATAAATGTAAAAATTATGAAAGCTGACCTACAACAATACACACGAATATCCTCTGGCTTATATCCTTCATAGTTTTCCATATAAATATTTCAAATAGAAAAGAATATAATTAAAAGTTAAAAAATATAAAATTTTTATACATACAATAATATTATTTAAGTAAAAGGATTCATATAAGAGAAAATTTTTCATAATACCTGCTTGGAAATGAACGTATGATACAATTTTCCTTTTTAATTAATTCCAATCACTTTTTAAAAATGGGTTCTGTCAGATGTTTTTTTTTTTTTTTTTGAAAAAGTAATTAAATTTTTCCAATAAATTTTTACCTTTTTTTTTGGTATTCTTCTATTTATGCATTTTATTTGTTTATTTATATTTTATCTAAACATGTTCTAAAATATGAATACAAAAAAAACAAAACAAAAACAAAAATATCCTTTATCCTTAAAAGAGTTTACATTATTATTTTCTGAGATATTTTATGTGTAGGAATTTGTTTTTGAAAAAAAAAAAACAAAAAAAAATAAATTGGATTAAAATGATTTTTCCATTGAAAGCAATAAATTTTCATTTTTAACAACTTACGTATACAAAGTATGTGTTTGTGTTTTAAAATAGCTGATATCGCAATTGCCTAAAGTGCCTAAAAAATAAAATTTAAATAAATTTTTATTTTTGGTAAATGAAAAGTTTTTTCTTTAATTTTACATTTTTTTTTGTTCTTTGGTTGAAAGTCAATTTTTGGATATAAATTTTTATTTCATTGACGTAGGGAAAATTATAATGGAACAAAAAAAACGTACGATAAAAAGGAAACATAATCATCGTAAATGCTTAAAGCAAATATTTAATTTTAAAATTTATAGCGAATTTCTGAACATTTTTGTAAGTTGAAACAATCAACTTATAAATAAATTTCAAAATGGAGATAAATGCAATCATAAGATTTTTTTTTTTTTCAATATTAAATTGAATATAATATTATTAATTTAAATTTTCATTCAGAATACACAAATTCTTTTCAAAATTTGCATAATAAATTTTGTATTAGGAAGCGAATTCTTCTAGGATTCTCTATTGAAATTATTTTTTAATTCTCAATTTAATTTTAATTTAGATTCTCAATCAAATGTTTTGTTTTTAAAAATATATAAATAGGGTATTTAATTATCTACAAAACTTGTAAAACGAAAATTAGTGTTGAGGGAGAAAGTCATTGAAAAAATTATGTTTATGAAATGATTATTGAACAAATTAAAATAAAATTGGATTGCAGATTATTGTGCCCCCTCCCACTCACCTAGCCATGAGAGCTCAGTGTCTTGCCTTGAGAGGGCCACATTTTTCATAAATTCGAGACACTTCTGCAGGAAAATATCCCACAACGATATGGTCATACCATCGAGAGTCCACCTAAGACAAACTTTTTCCTATGAAACAGAATGTGAAGCACATTCTTTGTGAACGTGCATTAGATCTCGCTTCATGTCTCGACAGTAAATGTGCAACCCGTCAGTTTCTAAGGCCAATTTGCTTAGTTGTTTGTTGTACTATCAGGAAACTTAAATAAGAATTCTCACATGATTTTTCGGCATCCTTATAATGGCTTTGATGGGCTCTTGATTGTAATTGCACAAAAGTCATTTTGTTTGCTGAAGCCCCGACGAGGTAGATTGGATAATAGAAGTCAAAACGAATTAGGGCAAGAAAAACTGAAAATATTAGCAACAGATTCTATTGGGTTACATCAATTTTAAGGAAAATTATTATAGGGCTTAAATTATATTTTAAATCCCCAATTGCATACAATATTCTTGATATCTTTTAATTTTCTGGAATTAATTATTTTAATCCTTTAAATTTTTAAAATAAATTTTTCAAAAATATTTTTACTACAATCACGTCTTTGGCATAATAAAAATTGTCGCTTTTAAACTGAAATATGTTTTATGCCTACCTACCTACAATTAGTAATAGTTTTTTTTTTATTTTCTTTTTTCATTTTTGATATCCTTGTTTAGGATATAATCATATCGTAAAAGCAATTAAATAATATCAAAATGTTTTAAAAGCAATTTATTTTTCACAGCATTCAAATCCTTTTTCAGATTTTTTTTTTTTGTTTTTCATTTATTCTATTTTTTTTTTATTATTATTTTTGAGCGGCGCTCTACCCTTTCAGAGATAAAATTTTTTTACTAAAGCTTTTACATTTAATTAAACGTGCTTATATATACATAGCACAGAGTTCATATAAAAGTTAAAAATTAAGGATATATATAAAAAAAATTATATATGTAAGCTATCAATAGCGTAAATTTACTCTTATAATAATATAAGAGCGTACTCCATTATCCTTTTCAATTGAATATAATATAAAGAAAATGAAGTAATAAAAATTTATGAAAAATATTTTATGAAAAATTGGATTGGAAATATAGAATATTGGAGAAGTATGAGGAGAATTGAATTTGAATTAATTGAGAATTATGAAGAGGAAGAAGAAGAGTAATAGGAAATTACAAACAAATTCAATAGAATCATACATATGATATATAGAAATTGGGTTAAACCTATCATTTGGAACCATATTTAAATCAAAAAAGAAAAAGATAAAAAAAAGAAACTAAAATAATTCAAATTTTATTTTACAAACGAATTATAAAAGAAATTCAATTAAAAATTGGAAAAATCAAATGTATAAAAAAAAAAAAAATTAATTTTTTTTTTTAGAAAAAAAAAAGAAGGGTTTCAAAATTACTAGAGCGCAACAAAAATTATCCAATTTTTGTTTTTCTTTCTTTCTAATTTTGCTTTCCTCTTTTTCTTATTATTATAAAATGGTTCTATATGATAACTGATCCTTATACATATGTATGTGTATATATACAAGAATTTTTAATTGAAATATATTCCATTTTGCATTATAATAGTGCAGTTAGATACAGTTCCACACAATTCCTATACTGGGTATTTCGTATAAGGTATCAAATAATTTTAGGCATGATTATTTTGATCAATTTCCAGCAAAAAATTGTATATAGGTTTCGGCATGTTTTTTGAACACATTTAACACGTTTTACTGGTAAAACTATGAGGGATAGATAAAATGTTATGTGGGTTAACTTTTAGATCTACAAAACAAAAAAAAACAAAACAAAAAAAAAATTAAATAAAAAAATTTTCGAGAAATTTCGAGTTTTTTCAAAAAAAAATTTAAAAAACACAAAAACAACAAAAAAAATCTGATTTGGGCGAGCTGTGTCTCATATACTATGGCTCAACTTAAAGTAATTGTAAGACCAAAAAGTAAAGAACAATCAATCGCCTGTAGAATAAGCTCCTAACAAGTTCCGATATTATAAGCATTTATTTATATGCAGGCAAAGGCTGCTACCCTTTTTTGTCAACAGGTTGTAGCTCGAAAACGAGTATATCTGCACTCCCCCCCCTCCCACCCATACAATTTTTTGCTAAGAATTAATCAAAGAATCATGCCTGAAATTACTTGCCGCCTTATGAGAAATATCCTATGTAAATTTTTTTAATAGAACGCATAAACATTCAATCAAATGAATTTATTTAAGTATTTGATATTAAACAGTTTCCCTATCATGTCAGTGTTGTTTTAATAAAATGTTTGTACATACATCTAATATGGAAATAAAATGGTTATTAAAAAGAACGATTAAAAAAATTTGTAAAGAAAACATAAAATATGTTTAGAATTTTTAAAAGAGGAATCCTATTACTTTATATAGAATAATTTGATTTTTTTCATATATATACTTTTTGCCCCCAGAATGCTGTATTGTGAATAAACTTCAAACTCCATTCAATTTTCGTACAACATATTGTATATAGTGAGTGTATTAGAAGAAACTGGTAGAGTTCCAATCATTGCAAAAATAATTGAAATATTAATTGTGAATTATTTATATGTACGAATATTGTACGCAAAAATTACGAGGAATCAGAAATATTTCAATTTAATTGGATAATTTTTATTTTATTTCATTATTATTTAATTAAATTTTACATAAATTCGGATCATATCAATAATAGTAATCGTAAAGTAACTCTTCTCCTCTAAACGAGTTAAAAATGCTTCTACTGAAAAGTCATCCACTGGTTATTTAAATTAATTTTGTTGCATACATTTAGGATGAATGGAAAAGAAAAAAAAATTGAAAGAATTGTTTACATAATGATCAAATTAGGCAGTTAAGTAAATCAGTTAATATTAATTCTTTCCTTACATAAATCTTACAGAAATCTTACAGAAACATAAGACTCTGAAAACTCATATTAAAAAAGTTTCCAGAAGCCATGGAAACTTGAAAGGGGTGAAGGTTAAAAAAAACTTTTTTTTTTACCGAAATAAAAAACTTATTAGTTTATCTTAAAGGATGCAGAAGTCTTGTAAACAGATACACGGAAAGACGTATCCGGACGGACGAACTGACCAGACGGACAGAATAAAATTAATAAGTACTTTTTTCAAAATGTTTTTTTTTTGGTAAAGTTCTAATAAAATTACTTTATTTAAAAAATCCTAATAAAGAAACAATTTGTTTTTATATTAAAATCTTGTACATGAAATTTTTGTAGGATACCGACGTACCTCTCTTATACTGTCATGGTGAAAACCTTAACAATTATTTAAAAGTATTTTTATTCCTACTGTCTTATTATCAAGTGTTTTACTACTGTCTTTCATTATATAAGAACTTCTTAGAATATTAGTTAAGGACATAAACTTTCCTTAAAATCCATAATTTTTTTTATTCTTCGGAAAATCTCAAAAATTGCAATCTCATACATAAAACAAATCAAAATTTTTAATTTCGTTCTATAATTAGAAATCTCTCTTTTAAAATAATATCCTTGAAATATTTATAAATGCATATATATAGGTATTTATACCGTTTACTCGAAATATAATTATAAAATCTGCTCATAAAATCTTATACACTACACAACTACATACATACATACAAAAATATAAATCTTTATTTTCATGCAATATTATTTTTACCGACCGTATTGTGTAAACAATAGGTAGGTTATGTGATGGCAACAAATTTTGCATATCGAGTTTTCGGTGGGAACGTACTTCTCCATAGTAGGGAAGTGTAAATAAACTATTTTTAGCAACCTGTCGGTCTGTCGGTCTGTCGGTCTGTCGGTCTGTCGGTCTGTCGGTCTGTCGGTCTGTCCGTCTGTCGGTCTGTGTGTGCACGCGTGTATCTCAAGTTCGGCTGAACCGATTTTGATGAAATTTTATATGTAAGTTTGTTTCCACCATGGCACGGATCGATCAACTTTTGGTATATATCAGGCCTCGGGAACTGCACTTTTTAGCGGGCCTGTTTTACATTTTTGAACATTTTGAAGAAAGTATTCAACCGATTTACTTGAAATTTTATATATAAGCTCAGCTCGACCATCCGCAAAAATTCGTATGTTTTGGAAGAAATCAGGCATCGGCAACTAGACGTTTACTACGGGCCAAATATACATTTTTGTGTATATAAAGAGAAATAATTAACCGATTTCATTGAAACTTAATATATGAACTCCTCGTATTAAAACAATGAACATATAAATTTTTTGGAAAGATCAGGGCTCGAAAACGGATTTGCGGGCCGATTTTACATTTTTCACCATTTTGAAGAAAGTATTCAACCGATTTACTTGAAATTTCATATATAAGCTTTGCTCGATCATACGCAAAAATTCCTAACTTTTGGAAGAAATCAGGCATCAGCAACTGGGCGTTTACTACGGGCCAAATATACATTTTTGTGTATATAAAGAGAAATAATCAACCGATTTCATTGAAATTTAATATTTGAGTTCCTCGTATTAAAACAATGAACATGTAAATTTTTTGGAAAGATCAGGCATCGGCAACTAGACGTTTACTACGGGCCAAACATACACTTTTGTGTATATAAAGAGAAATAATCAACCGATTTCATTGAAATTTAATATATGAGCAATGAACATATAACTTTTTTGGAAAGATCAGGGCTCGAGAACTGATTTGCGGGCCGATTTTACATTTTTCACCATATCCACAGAACAAATTGATGGAATTTCTTGAAATTTGATATTTGAGTTCTGGTTGTTACCGAAACTAACTGGTGAGCATTTCAAGGAATTCGGGTAGCACAAAGCGAAACTCTACTAAGAGCCAAATTTACATTTTTCTAGGTATGTTAACTATAAGCTTACTAATGTCCTAAAAATTGGAAAGAAGTATTTAACAGACATTTTTATAATATTCTGTAACACTTTCATTTAACTAGACAATACACAATGCGGTCGGTTATGTGCTGACCACATCAGATTTTTTTTTATTGAACTAGGGATTTATTTTATAATTTTAGAATATATAGAAATCTGTATAATATACTCATTAAAAAATTATAATCATATACATATTTGATATTTTGAAAGCATTATACACTCTTTAATACAACCCAAATAATTTCCAAAGTGACATTATTATAATTAAAAGGTGTTACAAAATTTATAATGAATCAAATTATATAATATGTATGTATCATCGAATATAGTGAATATGATATTTGTGTAGTGCAATATAGGATACACCTATATAGAAACTAAACATATTGGCAGAAAATATTTTCTGACATTAAAATTTTTGATCATTTAAATAAAATATATGAAATAAAATTGCAATTATAGAAAATGGACGGGTACATTACATAAAATGAGCAATAGAAAGAGAGCAAAAACGAAAAAAAAGGATATTTGTAACCTCCTTTCTAACAACAAAAAAAAAAAAAATTATAAAAATTTTTAATTAAAATAAGATTTTTTCAACTGGACATAATAAGGATTTTTTAACAAATTTTCCACCCTTATTATGTACAATGTTAAAACCCCCCACAGTAAAAGTGAAAATTCCATAAATTTTAATCATTATATTTTCTTCTTTTGCCTCATTATATAACATTACTTTATTACTTAGAAAACTGTTATATATAAATTTTCAAGGTTAATATTAATTGATATAACAAGAAATTTAAATTAATTTCAATTTAATTGTATACACAAATTATTGTATTAAAAAAATAAAAATTAAGATGGATTGGAAGAAAAAGTTTGCTATATATTATACTTAAATATTTAGGTCAAATTAAATTTTAATTATGTGAACCTACCCTATAAACGTTTTTCTTAAGATTTCCTTTGGTTTTAATTTATTTGATTAGGTAATGAAATGACATTGGAATTTACAAAATAAAAAATAATTTTTTATACTCTTGTATAAATTAATTTTCTTTAATGATTTCTAAAAGGATAATATAATTAAAATATGAAACCATGTAATATTATGAAAATTAATGAATATACAATTTTAATAATTATTTTATTTACTCACAAGGTGAATAGAAGATGGTTAACTTAAGAATAAAGTTGAGTCTCATTCTTGTGGAGTGTATGTCCATAAGTCTGGTTCTAAGTGTACATGTCCTTATTTTGCTTAACGTTCAATGTTGAAACGAGTGGAATTTGATTGTCACATATTTTTCATGCTCTTAAATATTTCGGTCTTCTCTTATTTTTGTCTCGGAGGCACTTGTAATTTGGTACATATCGTTTAAGTCACACAAACCACTAATTTATAAATTTTATGAATTTTTCATAGTTTTAAATTAATAATTTAATCCAATAATATTTTTACATTTACAGAAATTTATTTCTGTTACTTCTGGACGGCTTTCTAAATTTTATTACTGTCTAAAATTTGTAGATCTTGATGTAGCCGAAACTATATTACTTTGGGTCTGCGACTGAGCACTATATGGTTTCTGAGCTCTTGCCGCCCGTCATAAGTCTATACAGTTTCCAATACAACTTCCACCAATTCTCTTCGATATCTCATAAAGACTAATGGGATTCTATTAGTTTTGGGATTTTCTTCTTGACCCTGCGTACATGGTCAGGACTGTAGAGACTACAATACCAACCTACTTCAGCTCAACCGCTTCCAAAATCAATTATATAGTGGTTAGATCGTTAAATTGATCGGTATAACTGGTAAGGGGTGTTAATATTTGCATACTTCTTCAAAGGAGCCATGTTTTCATATTAGCCCGGAACTCCAAGTTCCTGATTTCATTATTTACTCTTTATATTTTTTATTACTCCAGTAGTTCTCTATTGGTATTTTTATGTAATTTTTAAAAAATTTAATCTAATATTTAAGACACTATACTAATATTTCAGAATTCAAAAATATTTGATTTCTGCCTACACATACATAATTCGAAACATCGAGTTTACAATATTATTTTCCATTCCAAATAATATAATTATATAATAAGGAGATTAAAGGATAATTTTGCTTTTAATTTTCATATTATCACTTAAAGTTATCAGTCTTATCAGTCTTATTTCTGAAAATTCTCTTAATATTACTCGAGTAAGGTATACACAAACATAATATATTAGAACATAATTTTTCCAAATATTTCTCAAAAAATAATTAATAACAATTTTTTTTAAAATATCAAACCGCGTATTATAAACGCACACGTTCTAATAATTGAATAAAAAACATTTTAGAATATCCTTATTTTTTATGTCCTTAAGGTATTTTACGCTTTCTTATTTGTTTATTTTCCTTTACATTTTATTATTTTCTGTTTTTTTTTCGTAATTCGATTGTTCAATTGTTTTTCTTCTGTATATATATGTACATACATTTCTACGTAATATAAAAATAACAATAACAGGAAGGCAAAAACCCAAGATTGGTTACATTAAAATTTGTACTTGTATAACAACGATTTTCAACTAAAATCAATTCAAAATATTTTCAAAAGTGTGTAGGTACTATAAATTTTTTTTTCCAAATTCCCTCTTACAAAGTTAATTTTTGAGCACTCTTGAATATTAAAGTATAAAAACCGGGGCGAAAGAAAAAAAAAATCAAAATTCAAAAACATCTGGAGGGTATCAACAAAAAAAAAAAAAGCAAAAAGAAAAAAATTTATAAATTTTCAATAAAAGTTTTGTAATCCTTCGTTCGTTTATACTTTCAGTTTTCTATATCGATCTCATTTTCATATTTTCGTTTCTCTTTTCGGATTTTCATGCTTTTCTTGTATATTTTACTAATCAACATAATACGCCTTCTTAATATATAGAAGATATTCTTTTACATAATTTTTATACAAAGTGATAAAATCCACACCAAAGAAAATATAAAGAAAAATTTAAATGGGAAAAGGAAAAGGGAAAGGAAAAGCCGCCAAAACCAAAATCGAAAATTTTAACAAAAACATCTGAAGGGGTTTTTTTTTTTTTTTGAATTCAATGTAGTAAAGAGTGGAAAAAATACTTTTTTTCTTTCCTAATTTGAAATTTTCAAATTAATTTTCAATATTATTTTGAATCGGTTCCCTCCAATTTAATAATATAATTTGTCACAATCTCACTCCGTCTCTCTCTCTCTCTTTCTATCTCTCTCTGTCTCTGTGTAATATATTTTGTTAAAAATCTTTTGTTCCGAATAATTTTCATTTCTATTGAATATTGAGAATTGAAAATTTTAAAAGATAAGGAAAAGGAGGATCAATTACATAATATTGTTGTACAAATAAAAAATTTTCTTTTATTTATTTTTTCTTTTTCTTGTGTTGAAAGCCCACTTAAATTCTGGAAAATAAAATACTTTTCTAAATAAATTTACAATTGTATAAGTATGTATTGAAAATTTTAAAGTTTTCTAATACAATTTAAATTTATTTTTTTTAGTTTTTTTGATTTGAAGTATTGAAAATTTTCTTTTTAAAGATTTTAATTCTCTTAGGCATACAATTTGTATAATATTTTGATTGGGAATAAAAATTTTATAAAGTAGGATGAAAATTGGTTTTTATGCTATTGATTTAGATGAAGGAGAAATTTATTTTGTTATACGATATTATAAATTGGGTTTAAATTCCGGAAAAATTCAATACAAAATTCAATAAATTTTTTGAATATTGCTAGAATTTAATAAGAATTTCAATTATGTTTCAATAATTTCTGTCATCGTTTCTTAAAAAGTTAGTAGTTAGTGTAAAAGAGCTCTTGGTTTTAATGAACATTATAAGTATTTTTTAGAATTAAATTATTAATTTTTGTTAATTGTATATTCGGTGAGCGGATGCAAATTAATTGAAAATGCATTTTATACTACTACCTACAACAGGATCAAGATGTCGAAAAATTAAAAATTGTGTACCTAAAATGCAGAGTTTCAGTTCTAAGGCATTTTAACTTCAGTGCTAAAGCATTTGACCCTGCAAAAATCTAAATGAAATTTTTAATATCATAACATAATATTAAAATATCTCTTAAAACAAGTTAATAATTATTGTGTACTATAATGGTTTCAAATTGAGAAATTTAAAATAGCCGAAATTCGCATTTCAACTGACGACAATATCATGAGAATCATCACACTTGTGTGCTTTATAAGAACAAATGCATAATTTCTCATTAAAGAGATTAAAAGAAATTAGAATTATAAAACTTAAAAGGCTTTTCGAAAGCAACTATACCTATTCATAAAAAAATTAATTTAATATTTTCAAAAATGTACGACGGGATCCTAAAATTAATTGTAAATAGCATTTAAAATTTGATAATTTCGAATATTAAATAATTGCTGTCGTTGTCTACAATCATTTTTAAAATTTCTCTCAAAAAGTAGAGAGAAATTTTTCTCTATTTCAAATTATTTTTTTTAAAAAATTTAATTTAAAATTTAATTTACAAAGAATCTTTAAAAAAAAAAATGTTTTGTTTTTCCCCCAATATTCTAATATTACAGCAAACAAGCAAAAAAATGGAAGACCATCTTAAGATGTAAAATATTCAACTTAATATTTTAATGGTGTATCATGTTACAAAGAAAATATACCAGTAAAAAACATAGCAAGTAGAAAAAAAAATCTATTAATCTTATATACAAAAAAAAAACAAGTAGGAGTCTATAGGAGTCTACTATATAAAGATGCTAATTTATCAATTTCACTCTAGATTAATTTAAATTCCAAAAATAAATAATTTTTTTTTTGAAATAAAATTGAAAATAATAAGAAAAAAAATATATAATGCAATATAACGTGTTATGTACCATTGCCGTCACCATCATCATCATCATTATCATCACTATCATCATCATCATCACCAGCACCATTATTACTAGCATATAGTACTCGTATACGGCATCATAACGTCATAAGAAGTCCTTGAGACATTATGCATATCATGTACAACCATTTTATTCACTACATTTATTACTTATACACTATACATAAGTACGCGTAATTATTCACCTTCAATATTGAGAAAATTCTATTATTAAATTGTTTCCTATATTAGATATTACTTCTAATGGAATTTTCTATATGAGAACCGAAAATAGAATAACTAGCTATATTAGAAAAATTTTCTTTACTTCAAATACAAAAAATTTATAAAAAAAATTTTTTTAGTAAAAAATTGTAAAATTTTTTTTCTTATTCAATTTTAAATTATTGCTTAAAAAAAAATTTTTATTCGATATAAAAATAATATTTTTTGCACGTGATTTCATTTACAATTCAATGATGTGAAAAAAAAAATAATAAGGAGTTGGTGTATCAGATCCTTGCAATATGATTACAATATAAAAAAAAAAATACCTATGTATTGTAATAAAATTTAAATATAATTTTTGTATTTTGTGCATGCAACATAAAAGAGTCTTAGTTTCTATTTTATTTTAATAAATTATAGTTCTACAGTGACGCGGCGATGTATTAAAAGGAAAATGTATGTAGGTATAGATATCAAAAATATATGGAGCTATTTAATTAATTATTTGAATATATATTAGATTGGAATAGCATATAAGCTCTTCCATGCTCTTAAAGAGAATAATTATTATTATTAAAAACGTTTCAGTCATAGTATAAATCAACTGAATGAATACAACTGCGAAATACCCTACATCTATGAGTTTAAAAACTTGTTTCTGAAATATTTAGCTTTCATTAAAAATTTCATTTTTATTTAGCTTTAATTTAAAAAATTCGCTTTTGGTGTTGTATTGCAGCTATCTCTACAAGTGGAGCTATTCCATTAAAATTTTCAGAATATATGAACAATGTAATTGGACACACATACCTTTGCAAAATTTTATATTAATATCTTTATTAGTTTTTGAAATAGTTAAAATAACCTTTTTTAATTGTATCGTAGCTGCCCGAATTCCGAAAGTTGATTCTGAATAATCAGCATGAATTATTCGAATTAGTCGAATTACAATAATAGCAATCATCATTAAAAAAGAAACAATTTGTGAAAGTTTTGTGATGATTGTAATATTTTATTTTGAGATATCCCGTGATCGAACGGACGGACGGACGAACATGTTTAAATTAACGGAGAATTTTACGCTGAGCTAGAATATACATATATCCAAGTTCAAATCGCAGACAATAGTTCAAGTAATTTATAAACTCTATCCAAAGTAAATATAGGTTATTGTTGAACCCTTCACGAAGATGCAGGGTATAATAAAAGTGAATTTGTAGTAAATATATCTATTATGTATTATCTATTATGTCCTTATATTCAAAAATTAAAATTTCTTTTCATAAAATCTTATAATATTTTCAATATCTTTGATTTTGTTATGATTGAATATGTACCATGTTCATATGTAAGTAAATATAATTCTAGCGAGTACAATTTGAGAGTGCCTGTCTTACAACGTGACATGTAGCTCTTAATAAGATAAGGCAATTTAATAGGAAGATAGGCTCTTATAATAGGATAGTAGCTCTTAAATAAGAGCTTCACAAATCAAAAATTTTTAAAAATTAAAAATTCCTTCAAAATATTCTATTTATACAGAAATTAACAAGATCTTGTTTAAATTATTTTGCGTTATAATATATTGAACAAATAGTAAACCTTAAGAATTGTAAAAAAAACTTCAATTAAATCTTGTTCCTGTTCTCTTTACTTAAAAATTTTTGTGCTACCAATTACTTTACAATTATTGTTTAATTTGTTAAACTAAGCGAGACTTCATAGAAATTACAGTGATTATTGCTCAATCTAATTAATTGAGCAATAATCACTTAATTGCTCAATTATTGCTCTAATTTCCTCATTGATTGATTACGGTATCTGGCAAAGCTTTGTTATCCTTTAGGAGTATAGACGATGTTTTTAAATAAGAAATGTGAAAAAAATATTTTCTTTAATAGTCGAATTTTCTATAATTCTAATTATCAGAAACTGCAGCCTATAACACTGATGATTTAATGATTCGGAATGAAACAGCTATTATTATATAGATTCAGGTATCATATAGAATTTTAATTTAAAATATCCAATTCAAAATAGCTGTTATTACAATTATAATTGTAAAAATCACTGCAAAGCAAATCCCAGTTCAAAACTTTTAAGAATTTTACTTATAGATAGATAAGAGTTTATTATAAAATTATAGTTACTCACAATCACAACTTCCCAAAAAATTATAATTTTTTTATAGACTCTGCTCCTTTTAGATACTAGGGAAAAAATTATTAACATAAAACTTAAAAAAAATAATACAAATTTTCTTCTTTTTGCTCAATAAAATTTTCATTTTGTATACAAAATCCCAAAATTATTTTCTATTTATAACAATTTTTTTACTGTATATAAAAATAAAAAGGATTTTTCGTATATATACGTAGTAGGTACCTACCTACACTTATTTTAATATTCAAAACATGAAACAGTGTTTCTTTCCCTTACATTTCTCATTAATAATAATTTCACGTGTTTTGTATACGACATTTCCTATTAAATAATATTATATACCTACCTATGTACATATAAATTCAATATAAATGTACTGAAAAATATATTCAGATCCATAATATAGAAATAAATTATACATTCATGTACCTAGTTCTGTTTATACCGGAAGTAAAATTAATAGTTTATTGTTACAAAACAAATTTATATACTGTTTACTGCTTAACATACATATATAATATGCATATATGTATGTATTTAAGGATAGTCATATAAGCAGAGATGGTGTAGCCTTAAATTAAATTTTAATATTATTTTTAGTACATTTTTATATTTTCATTAATAGGTGAGAATAATATGAAAAAAAAATTGAGATTTTTAAAACACCTGCTAAGGGAAAATATTCAAAGTTAATCGCCATTAATTATTTATGAAAAATTGAAATATTTTTGAAAAAGAGGGATTTGATAATTATTATATTACGAGTTCTTGAAAATTGTGAAAGTATTTTACCCAAAACACAAAATAAATTCGGCGTTCTACCTTAAAACCCTAAAAGATAACCTTAAAATTACAGATGTAAATTGTAAATTAATTAACGGGGGCTGATATACAACTCCGATAGTAGTGATATCCATTTCAATTTATTTCAATACCCCACAACAGAAGGGTGAGGGAATTGAGTGACTTCCATATAGCATGAAAATATTTCTTCACTTGAATGTGTCCTGTAAGAAAATTCATTGTTAGACGAAGACAATGTCCAGATGGTTCAGATGATCAAAATCTACGCGTAAAAGCGCCCGTCCTACCCCGCGCATCACCATGGAATAACATTTGAAGCGCTGCTTTGTCCACCACACCACTGAATCTACAGAATATGGTGAGTGATTTTCCTATAGCAACTTAAAGAAAATCGAAAAAAATTTCTTATACTATAGATGTATAAGAAAAATGTAGTTTGTCGGCACCCTTCCGTATTCAACCAGTGTTTATTGCATTCCAATCTAGTATTATAACAACAATACTCCTGAACTAAGTTATTTTCAAATACTATATTGTTTTAATTTTTAAAATCATGTTATACCGTCTTTGCTATATCAAATTCTTCGGTTCTTGAAAAAAAATCAGTTCTACCTCATATTTAAAGGTCAATAGGTTTATAGTACATTATGCATTATTCGTAAAATCTTCAAAAGTTGACAGTACAAACAAAATTATCCCGTTTACAGTTTTACACTATTATTTTATACAATTATCTTACATAAGGAAATTGTACTGTATGAATTTTATGCACCGGAAAGTAGCAGAACCTTTTATAAATACTTTGTCTATCTATGAAAAATTATATGTACATACAATGGGTAGTAAAAAGGGTTAAACTGTAGAACCTATACTTACATTTTTACACAAAAAAAAAATCCAGTTAAAGAATAATAAAAGCACGTTTCATAAAGGTTTGAAAAGTAGAGCATAACCAAAAGTATAAAGGAAGAACAACAACATTATGATATAAGCATAACATTGAAGTAAATATGAAATTAAAAATGTAACTAGCTGACTCTGTATATAGGAATTTAAATAATTTTATGTCGAAAAAGGATTAAATTTCAATAAGTTGAAATTTTTTTGAAGTTTTTGGTCAGAATAAAGGAAGGATTATATTTCAATAATTTTTCATTTTCATAATTTTTTTTATGTTTTGTTAAATGAGTTGGGTATTGGTATACCTAAATGTTTACAAAGGTGAAAAACGTGACTATAATAAAATCTTAAATATTAGCAGTGATTTTTTTTTTTAAAAAGGAGTGAATTATTTTTAATTTTATAAATAAAAGAAAATTTTATAAAAATTAAGAGATGAAAATAATTTCTTCATTTCCCTTATACCATAATATATTAATTGCGGAGCTCACTTTTCTTTTAGGCAGTCAATCATTTGGTTGTAAATATTAATTTTAATTTAATAAGATATTATTGGAACCCTTGATTTAATCATGAAATTTTACATTTAAATTAATTAATTTTCATATTAAATTTATTAGAATTTAGTGTAGAGAAATTAAAGTCCCTGTGGAGTAATGAATGACCCTACACCATTAATATTACACAAATAATTTCATAAAATGAATGTTAAATTAATAAAACAATAATAATTGCTGGCTGTTGTTGAAAGTCATGTAAACTAGAAGGTATATGTTTCGAACGCAGTTATAAGAATATGCTTGCTTTTTACCAACCGCATTGCATGCAATAGGGGAGATTATGTGATGGCAATAAATTTCGCATGTCGAGTTTTTGATGGGAACGCACGCCTTTTTAGTATGATATGTATAAATGAACTAATTTTAGAGAGATATTGTACTAAACTAATGTTAGAGAGAGACTGTGTGTACACGTATGCATTTTGATAATCTTCTGTAACACTTTCGCTAGAATAGACAAAACACGTTGCGGTCCGCTATTTGCTCATCACATCAGATATTTTTGAAACTTTATAAACAATATAGCACGTACACTCATTAAGATCCAAATTCTATTTTACAATTAAACTTGAAGATATCCACATCAGACTCTTTCATACATAATATATATCTACTCCTTCAAATTTAATTCACAAAAATTACCATTATACAAAAATATTTTATACACAAATTATTTACTTTTTCATAAAAGATAGCAATTTTTACAAAGGATATTCCCAGACTCAGTCATAACAAAAGAAAAATATTGTATAAAATAACAAAATTGGGCTGTTAAGTAACTATATAGAGTTAAAAATAATATTACTCTTAAGATTTTTCTTGTTGCTTTTTTTATAATAACATTTTAGTTTCTTATACAAAATACATTATTCTGTTGGTTGCTCGAATACAGACATTGAAAGGAATATTCTCTCTATAGTCGGTTTTATTTGGTAGAAACGACACGAAAATTACTTTGTAGCAACGATTTATTTTCACTTTATCCTTAATATTATATTTTTTTCATTTGCTTCGAAGGATGTGAAATATTATATATAATTTATAAAATATTTTTTCAAAATATAACAATAGTTAAACTACTTATACCCACACACACACATACACGAATTAATATTGCAATATATACAGTTATATACAAACATACTCTTACTTTCAGCAATTGAAATTTAGTCTAAGTGAAAAAAAAAATTACTAGCAAAACAAATAACTCTTGTGTTATGCACACCACTACTAATGTAAAACACAAAAACAAAATACTTATTACTATATAAATTATAAAGAATTCCTTTATATTTAACTTATATCCTTATACTTATGTCCTTACTATTATATTATATTTCTGTATACTAACTTATATTTACTTTTAAGTTTTAGATGCCATTGACATCAAGTGGCTACACTTACAACATCTCAAATACAGATTGTTAACAAAATGAATAAATAAATGGAGGTGGAAGAGGCGATTAAGAAGGATAGTATTGTTGTTAAACGAAATTGAATGGGTTAAAAAATAACAATAAAAAAAAGCAAATAGTATAAGAAAAATTCTGACTACTAAGATTCATCAGGTTTTACAGTTTCTCTTATATATTTTATTCTTGCATAGACTTCACTTGGTCTTTTGAAAAAAAAAAAACTAAATCTAAAAGGATATTTAAACTTTTACTTGACTAAATTTGTCTATTTATTTTATATTTGAAAAGCTTATGATAAGAAAAGGGAGACAAAATAAGTCTGAAATGCAATGTACTGTGTATACACAACAGAAATAACAATAAGTTGTGTGTCAGATAAAGAGAATAAAAAAAAAAACGAAAAAAATATATTTTTGGATTAATTTAGATCCTTTAAAATTTTAAGGAAAATGTTAATTTCCTTTCACTTTCCATGACATTATACAATATTAGCAGTTAATGATGCATTTTTAGAAAAAAATTATGTTTCGGAATCTAAACTGAAATCATCACAGTTTTTGTATTTTTATAATAAAAATAAAAAATTAAAGACACGATTTTAATGTATATGCATTAAAATCATTTTAAGGAGAATTTTTTTAACTCATTTTAACTAATATATAAATTATAATCATAATAAGTTAGTAAAAAATTTATGGTGTTTAAATGCCAATAATAAGAATGACCCCTATAAGTATGCAATTTTTGCATTAAATATTAAATACGGAATATAACACACTATTTTCAATAAAATATCGGCTACTAATATTTTTTCATCCCTAATTCATTAGGGGTAACATTCATGTATAACAAATTACCCAAAATTTGTTTTCACTCTATAAATTAAAAAATTAAAGCTCGTTACAGCATAGTTTTATCGCAGCAAATTAAAATGCGTTACAAAATCGGAGTTTAAATCGGAGATCAGTAATCATACTATATTATATTGAGTAATTCAGACGAGGCCGAAAATCACAAAAAATCCTTTGCACTGAGGTAAGAACCATCGATCTGGGGAAAATAAAATATATTGAATAATAGCTAAAATAATTTCCATATCTTTTAATACAAAAAATTCTCAAATATTGTAACACAAAGAGCTTGAAATTTGTTATTTCAAATTTAATTAACAGCTCGTATAATATTCAATTTATTAATTAAATAAAAGCTAAAATAAATATTATTTCAATTACCTTTTCATAATGTTAAAACTACAAATTAAATTTAATTTTTAAAAAATTTTAAAATCAAAAAATCATAATTAAGTTTCTATTATTTTTATTTGCAATATTTTTATGTGTATAGGCAAGCAATAATTCAATACTTTTTGAAAAATTGAAAATTATTGTACAAAAATTATAAAATTAAAAAAAATTTTAACAATAAAAAAAAATTTCAACAAAAATTATTTTTGAAATTTGAGAAAAAAATCAAAAAGAATTTTTAATAAAATCAAAATAGGGAACAAAAAATCCTTAAAAATTTTTTTCCATACACTTTTTCTATTTCAAAAATTACAATATAAAATTTTGCATTTCAATATTAAAATAATTTTAGGAAAAAATTTTTTTATTTAAATATTTTTTTATTTAAATTTTTTTTTTTTAAATTAGTCTTCAATTTTTCTCCTTATTAAATTTTGCTGTTTTGAAAAACAAAAACAATAAACTTTATACAGGAATCCTTTTTTCTATTGTTCCAAATATTTTTGCTTTTAAAAGCAAAAGAAAGCTTAAATTCGCATGGTATGAAATTCAGTTTAAAAGTACATTCACTTCATACACATACGTACACATACGTACAATTTCATGTGCGCATAAATCAAAAACCAATGTATATCTAGTTAAAAATCAAAAACAGGAAAAAAAAAATCTGAAGAATAACATAAAACATAAATATTTCTTTCAAGGATATTTTTAAAGAAGAAAAAATAAAAATGAAATTATAAAAATAGGAGCAAGCAAGAAAGTAAAAGAAATTCCAGATTTTTTTATTTTTTTTTTGTGAAAACAAACAATAAACTTCAGATGCAATTCAGTTTCCAATTCAATACATAATAATATATTATATACAATATATACTGCCAATATATTAAGTAATATTTGAACATTTATGCATACCTATACAAAGTTTTTATTCTATATTTTTGTTCTTATACAAGAATGTACATTATTAATATGCAATACAAGACTTCTACACTGGAAAAATTTTTGCCATATAATTGGTACGATGAAAAGGGAATATCCAAAAATTTTATTAATTCGAAAAGAACTGACACCATTTAATCGGGAATCTATGATATCCTTGGCATATGGGTCACAAAACCTGCAAAATAAGCAATATATGGACAACAATTCTCCTACTTTCGAAAGTTTTAACTCGAAGGAGCAATAATTTATTTCTGTATGGTAGGAGAATAGCAAGATTTTTACCTGGATAGTTCCGAAATGCGTACCTTAAGATCAAGTAGAATCGAAAGCTATTAAGTGATCCCTAATAATAAGAAATGACTAATTTATGTATTATTACAGTGTCATTTACACTCGCAATTAAATTTAAAAAAAAATTGTTCATTATTAACTTAATATGGCCTCCGATGAAATCAAAAATAGGAAACAGCACAATAATCTCTGTCTAATAAAATTTCAGTGAAAATTGTTATATAAACATTTTTTAAAATATATAATCGAGAATGTAAAGAAATTGTAAAAAATTTATTTTCTGTAACACAGTTGGAAGCATGTTTACCTTAAATACGGAACAGAATTAACACAATACAGCATACAGGGAAGCACTGCAATGGAATAGGTTTGAATGCTGTTTCATTTTCTCAATCCATCTGTTCTACGGTTATTTATTGAAGAATTATTGTACTTCTTAATTTTTTATGTTATATAAAATTTTTTTCAGTGTAACTAGAATTCAAGAGAAAGGGAATAAAAAGCAAAACATTATTTTTTATGATTACAAGGAACAAATCAAAATCTCAAGTTTGTGTTTATGTTTTACACTTCTTTTATAATATTTATTTTAGTCTCAAGTACCTATATATATGCATTTTTACTTGATTCACTCAAGAAGCTATATTATGCAGTTGTGGATGAGTAAGAATCATAATATTATATTAAATAAAAAATATTATTCTAAATTTTACAATGAATTTACGATTCGTTCTGTAAAGAAAAAATTGCATATACATATAATAAGAGTCGCATTGAACAGAAAAATACCGAAGAATTAGCAAAAAACTTCAATATATTTTATTTTTATTATACTCGTAATATCAAAAATCATTATAGTATATGGGGGCAAACTGTAAAATAAAAACCACATGATATTTATTTAGTCATCATCAATAAAAATTTTTTTTCTCTTTGATTTTTTTTCTCTTTCTATTTTGCAGAATGCTTAAATCAAGTTCATATTTTATTATCAACAATTGCGTTGCCTAAATAACTCAAGATCCTGAATATTTTCCTAATTTGTAGGTCTTCATATTTATTCTATTTGCATTTTTATTGAAGAGATTTGGAACTTTATCGTGTTATATCTGAAATTTAGCTCCAAAATAGGATTTCAACATAAGACAATTTATTTCCAGCGACGGTAAGAAAATGTATATTAGTTTCAGTTCCATGGAAATGTTCTTCTTTGGATTGTCTGACTATAGTAAAACAAATTTTTCAGAATACAAAAAATACTAAGTAATAGGTAATTGCTCTAATAATTTAAAATTTTTAAGATTCACGTTAATTAATAGCTCTTGCAAGTTTCGAATAAACTCTAAACATTAAGATTCGTACTCAGACTACTTTTAATCCCTTGTAAATTCGAGAACCGGCTAAAATTTTTAATAAATTACAAAGAAACTCTCACCATTAATTTTTTTACATACATATTTCATATTTTTAAACACAATTTTTTCTAAAATTCTAAAATATGTCTGATATTTGTTCCATTTCAAGGACCTATAAACACACTAAAATGCTATAATAAACGCAATATTATTTTCTTCATATTTTCAAATGTATAATTGGAAAACTATTATTATTGTATTATACAAATGAAAAACTATACTATACGTGGTATACTAAATATTAATATTATATGCAATATGATTTTAACTAGTATACTGCCCTCTTTAAAAATCAAATTCAGTACAAAAATATTATACAAAACCATACAAGAATATCGATATAGCATGCATATAATATATTGTATAAAAATTTTCTTATATAAAGTGAAATTCATCCAAGTAAAATCTAAATAAAAAAGCAAAGAAAATAAGGATACGTTCATATACAATTATACATATGAGTTGATTTTGGAAAAGTTTCCGACTTATTGAATTGTATTTAATGCATTTTCAATTATATATTATATTTTCCACCTAATATAATATTATATTGAATGTATATGCACAAAAATCAACAGAGTCCTCCGTGTTATCGATGACAATTTAAAATAATTTAAGTTGTAAAATAATTTTGAAATTTAACACTGCGGTTTTGTGCATAGAATTTCAGTACAAAGTTTCTTGAATATTTATTTGTTGTCGAGGGCGAAACTCTAAGGTATATGCATTAACTGCTTACAACAAGGGATTTATAATGCTGTTTGCATATTTTATACATAAGACACTCCTTTGCAAAGGTATATTTGACACGTAAAAACAAGTTCGCGCCACCACTTTGTTACACACACATACGGGATTTTTTTTATGGCAATTTATTAGGATTAAACTCTTCTTGTTAAGTTTATTAAAATTTTGCGCTCAATACCAAATTATTTTCTAAGACACTCCGTATATGCAGCAGATGTGTTCAATTTCACATGCGTTCATATTTTATGAATTTTTTCTATTTAATAATAAATATGTATATGTATAATATTATGCACTTGTTTATCGCAATCTTGTAGGTATAAGTACATTGAAAAGAAAACATTAACAAGAACATGTTTTTTTTTTTTTAGTTTAAAATTTCTTATGCCATAACAATGCACCTATAAACTATTTCATCACTTTAACAGTCTATGCTGGTACATACCAGCATATAAAAAGTTTTTCTCTTGTAATTTCATCACGCTGAATACAAGATTAGTCATGGAATTGAAGCCTCGCAATGTAATGGAAAAAAAATATTTATTTTTTAAAATTTAAGTTTTTTTTTTTAAGTTTTCAAAGGTGGGGCACCCGGTGCCAATTGCAAATGTATATTTTGTATATATGATAGATCCGTCGCTGGGTTGATATATGTATAATAAGAACGTTATTATTATATTTATAGCTGAAAATCAATATTCTTTGTTAAAAACTTGTAAATGGGTAATGAAATGAAATTTTTTTTTTTTGTATTTATTTTAAGTTTACAAGTACCTACTAGAGAGCTATACCATGTTTAAGTTGATTTTGAAAATCACTCTTCAATTTTGGCAGTTCAACTTACAGTAAGTAATAATAATGAGAATAATAATAAGAAAATGTGAAAACCATTTTCTTTCCTTTTAATATTTTTGAACTTTATTTTGGTTATTAACTTTGAAAATGAATTTTTGAGTTCACCATTATACAACTTATAAAATGTGAAAAAGGAATATAATGTGAACTGTTAAAGTACCATGTTATATTGTAAAAAGTATATACTCAATTCATAATATTTACCACGAAAATAATTATGGTTATGGCTAGATATGCTTTAAGAAATCGATGAGATTTTGTAAAGAGTCCAATATACCAGAAATTATAATGATTGGAATATTGGACCGCAAATGTTGATGAAGCATCATGAGAAATATTAAATAAAATAATACATACTTCATATATCTTATTTTTTTCGAAAGATTTGAGGTTTGAGCTATCTTTTGTTATTTATGAGAATGTTTAATGGCACTAACTTATTTGTTTTGTGTTTTTCGACAGTCGTTATCCTAAATGAATTAAAGCTACTTTTGAATTAATTTTGAATTATTAGCTAAGTTATTTTTAATTAAATAGCTAAATTTGAATTAATAAAATAATTGAAAATCAATGAATAAATTTAATATTTACTATATCCGCAACTAGATCCAGTATCCACGTTTCAGAGTAATTACAATTAAGTGTATAATGCAATTGTAGCCAATACAAATATTAAACCATCCAAATTTGTTACATTTTACGCATTCCGCGCATTTAGATAAAGGACTTTTATTGAATGTTTTTTCACTCAGATTACTTCGTTTATATTACAAAAAGTTTTAAAATGGGATAACAAAAATCAAATCATATGAAACTTCTTTCAACATTTAAATTAGATTCGTTTAAAACCCTTATTATTTTTAATATCGCTAACTTTCTGATAAAAAATGAGTTTCGCTGACTTTCGCTGATTTTCTTGACTTTTTAGGAGATTTGATTACGTCAATCAAATCTATTTGTTTGAAGTTTAAGCCAAATTCCTGAGCAATACGTTGCACAACCAATGCATCTGGCTCTTTCGTCTGAATACTAAATGTTTTGTCGCATTCTTCAACTTGATTTACTAATTGATATCGTTGTATGTTTTCAACTTCTAACCTGGTATATTTAATATCATTCTTTAATTGTTTATTTTCATTTTATAGTTTAATGTTCTCCACTATCAAACCATTTTGGAATAAAAAATGAAATTGAATATTGTTTTGTTGAGAAATTTGGTTTTTAATTATGACCTCTCACTTCCTGCATATTGCTTTTATGCTCACTTCAGTTTCAAGTTTACATCTACTCTCTTCATTTACAGAAGTATTCGCAAAACCTGTAGGTTTCCTCTTTTGACGCTTGAATTTATATTGTTGGCAGGACCAAATTTTCTCTGGCTTTTGCAAACATTCACGAAAAAATTCAATATCAAGTAAACATTGATTTCAGTAGCATTTTTTGCTCAGTCTTCATTATATTGAATCTCACTATTCGTACTCAAATTAATTTTTTTTTTAATTGTTTATAATTGTTATAATTGCTATTTAACATTTTCTACGTTCTTCTTGATGTTTGATTAGTTGCCATTTAGGTTTTTTTGCGGTAGATTTAGCTAAGCTCTAGCAACAGTTCCTATTCGCATTGAGACATAATATTGTTAGAGGGTATATATGTAAAGTAAATTCCAAAATTGAAATTTTTTCTTTCCTCTTTTTATAAATAAATTTTAAAATTTCATTTTTTCCGCCCAAAAAAAAAACTTAAATTTTCCCATAAAATTTTAAAAGAACTTTTTTTTTTCACTCTTTCACCCTTAATGTTATTCTTATGATCTTATACTCGTATAAGAGGCTATGCAAATTATATTAAATTATTTAAGTTTTCCTACTAGCTATAGCTATAAATTTTATAATATTTTAATTGTTTTGACAATGAAGCTTCAAAGAATAACAATAATTATAATTATTACTTTTATTCATAGAATAATTTCCTTCTTATTTTAATACAATTATACTTTGATGTACATACATATAAAAATAATTATATAGAAGAAAACTTTTAAAGAGCCAGTTAAACAAGAAATCTTAGAAACAAGTATAGAACCCTTCAAAATTATGTACACAGAATTTAAGAAGAAAAATATGAAATTCAAAAAATTATGAAACAAAAGGATGCAAAATTTCTTATATGTTATGTAGATGCTGAAAGTTAAATTGCCTCCATTGAAAATAATATAATGTTCTTTAAGAAAAGGTCATGGCCCAAAAATATTATAATACAGACATACATGATATTAAGACATACGTGTGTTTAAAGGAAAAGAATATAGTGTTTTTCAACTTTAAGGGTGTATTATCAAATCCTTAACTTTGTATAGTAATGTATGAGTGCAAGAGTACTTTTTATATTATAATGAATGCGTTTGGAATTTTATGTACATGGAAACTAATTTTACATGTTATTGTTCCTTTCTATAAAAGCACTTATAATGATAGCTTTTATGATAATGATGATTATGGCGTTAGTAATAGTGATGATGGCGATAATGATAACAATGACAAGTGGTTTGTGTACTTAAAAATGTCGTGAAATGAGATTCAGACTGTAATTTAAGATGCATTGTTAAAATATAATTAAGGAAATCTTTAATGAAATTATTGAATTAAAAATAAAAATTAATATTTTTAAATTATTTGAAGCAATATTTATTACAATATTAGCTATAATAAGCAGAATTTATGCACTAACTAGAAACTCAAAAAATTATCAAAGAAGAAAACAACACCTTGTCAAGGTACAAAATGTATACTTTTCCTATGAGCCCATTTACTATATACCATTAGCCTGTTTACTCTACAATTACCGCTTACTCTATGTGTGATCCCGTTTAATCTACTATTGCATAAAAATTTCTGAATGTAATCTGGAAATCTTCCCAGAAATGGTTTTACGCAAGTTTTGTCCAAGGACATGTTTAGATATCGATCGTGCGCAGTCCGAGAGTCTTAACAAGAATTTTAAAAGAAATTAACAAGCACTGTCATCTGCGGCACATCTAAAACAAATCCTGATATTTGGCTAGCTTTCAAATTGTTTCCGGGATATCTTATATATTACATTATTACAGACGTAAAAGTGTTTTTCAACTAACTCTTTTAAAGCAGTTACGATGCGTTCATTTTATTAACATCAAGAAAGACTTAAAGTAAAATAATCTTTTAAAGTACCTTTTAATAAATGTTAAATTTTCTATTTATAAAGATTTAAAAGTATTTTCTGTAAAAGTGTATCACATTTTCTTCCTCTAGTCATCATAAATTTTATAATTTTTCTCCCCTTACATCTTTGAATTTTCAAATTCTCATATTTCATATTCTGTCATATTTTGATGAACAATTTATTTTCTATTCTCTTCAGCTTCTTATATGTATATACCTTAAAGTCATCTTTAATATGATTATTTTTAGCAGATTTTTCAATTATACTTAACAAGAACATTAAACTTGAACGCTTCGCATGTATATAGAAAATTTGATATGGCTATGCTACGTATATCTATGAATATTTTTGTATTATCCTGGTATATGTATACTTAAAAGGAAGTGTTTTAAAAATGGTGTTAATTTCGTAAAATTATGTAATGATTTTTTTGTTTTTTTGTAATGAACATCAGATGGTTTTAAAGTTAGCTGTGAATTAGTAATATTTCATTAAAGAGTTATTGTTTTACATACATTATTATGTAGCATATACAGTGGCTCACAAAAGAAACCGGGCAAGAATATTATACTGTTTTAAAGATAAATATATATATATAAATTTCATAATATTTTTAAATTTCATTCATATATTTTTTTAATAACTTCAATGTAACATTTTTACAAAAACATAAAAATTACAAAACATAATAACAACAAAAAAAAAAGCATAAATAGTTTTTTCTCGTGAAATCTGGCTCACAAAAGAAATCGGGCAACATTGAATTATAATATTTCAAATGTTGTATCAACAAAAATTAATATTTTGTGGCATTCCCTTGCTGTCTTTTTACAGCCTGTAGCCTGCTGGGCATAGACTTGACCAACTTCAAACATACTGAAGAGTCAATTTTACACCATTCTTCTTGTAAAACTTCTTTTAACTCATGGACATTGGAACACGTCCTAGATTGCATTCTTCGGCCTAGCTCCTCCCATAAATGTTCGATTACATTTATGTCTGGTGACTGGGCTGGCGTTTTTAAGACCTTGGGACAGTTGTACAATAGCCACTCTTTTGCTACTCTTGCGGTGTGCTTGGGATCGTTGTCTTGATAAAAAATAAAGTCATTTAAAATCCCTAGCTTCTCGGCACTTTGTTTGACATTTTGTTTAAGAATGTTCAAATATTGCATTTTATCCATAGTCCCATCTATAAAATGCAAATTTCCAATGCCGGAAGCCGACATGCACCCCCACACCATGACTGACCCTCCACCATGTTTTACGGTTTTTTTTGTATTTTTAACATTAAATTCGTCGCCTACTTTTCTCCATACATATCGTCTACCATCTGACCCAAAAAGATTATATTTGCTTTCATCTGTAAATAAAACCTATAAAAATGGTTAAATACGTCTCTAAAGCTTAAACAGTGCATAAATTACTTTGTTCCAGAATGAAAAATCTTTGGTTAGATATTTTTCAGCAAATTCCAATCTCTCTTTTCTATTTTTTTCAGAAATGTATGGCTTTTTTCTGGCTACCCGACCATAAAGATTTGCACGCCGTAGAACTCTTCTAATGTTTTCAGCATGGACATCCTTTTCAAGGGAATCCTTTGCAATTTGAGCCAAGTTAGGAGCAGATATGAAGGGATTTTCTCTACTTTTTCTTAATACAAATCTTTCGTCTCTGACTGATAAAATCTTTTTTCTGCCTGTTTTTGGCTTGTTGGCTATTTGTCCGTCTTCTTTATACCTTTTTATTATGTCATGAACCGTAGATTTACTTTTTCCAACGATTTCCGCAATTTCCCGTTCAGTTTTACCACTTTTAAAGTTCAAAATTACAATTTCCCTTTCGCTTTTACTTGTATACCGGCCCATTTTGAAATATCACAAAATATTACACTACAATTGCTTCGAAAATCGCAACAGAACTAGCTATTACTAAGTAGATGCACTTAAAATTGGATTACATATCAGAAGGCAAAAGTTTTTGCTAGCAGATTATTGGCGCCGTTAATACGGTTAATTTGCCCGATTTCTTTTGTGAGCCAGATTTCGCAAGAAAAATTTATTTATGCTTTTTTTTTTGTTGTTATTATGTTTTGTAATTTTTATGTTTTTGTAAAAATGTTACATTGAAGTTATTAAAAAAATATATGAATGAAATTTGAATATATTATGAAATTTATATATATATATTTATATTTAAAACAGTATAATATTCTTGCCCGGTTTCTTTTGTGAGCCACTGTACATATAAATATAAAAATTTGTGACTATAGGTATATGAGTTCATAATTAAGACAAAATTGTTTTCTTAACTCTATAACTCATGTCGTAATAATAAGGTCGAATTACGTTTTAAGTGTATGTAAGAAAGAGAAAAATAAAGTTTGTTTTTCTTTAAAACACGCTTGAATTTAAGCTCATATATTTTGATTAAAAATTCAATATAAAAATATTAATAATATCCTCTTTTAAAAGTTCAAAATTCTGGCAAAAATAAATGCTTGTAGTCGTAAGTGTTAACAAAATTTTAGGTACTGTTTGTATTATACGACAAAATCTAAAATTTAGTCAGAGTCTGATGAAAATCGTATATGTTTACTATTTTACGAGAAATGTTAAAAATTACTTTATTGCCATAAGATTTTCTATCAGAATTTTAAAAGTAAAATGGCAACATTTGATTTCTTGTGATAGTGTTAAACAGTGATCAGCTAATTCTTATTTAGGTGACAATTATTCTTATTTTTTGAAAATTTCCTACACGAACAGAGTCACGAATCTCGCAGTTCTGGGAAGACGGATGGACAAATTCTTCTGACAATTAAACGTAGAAAAATTTTGGTCATATAATAAGAAATTCTAAATACAAGCTACTCCAATTAATTGTTTGATGGAAAATAGCATTCGTGACTCAGAAATATTTGAAACTGGTATAAGAACGGTAGGAGAATTAGTTCATAGTGCAAGATGCAGAGAGGATATGGCAACATTATTGCAAGTCTAAGATACTGGCGTGTGAAAAAAGAAGTGATCGCTTAAATATTCGACAGTGGATTTTTTTGAATTATAAATGAATAATAAATCAAAATCGAGAAGACGGGGTCAAGGTAGCTGGTACACATAATATATTACAAGTTTTTTCTTCGGAAACAATATTATTATTTTCTTAAAATTTGAACCTGTTACAAATAATTTTTTTTTAAATAAAAAAAATTTTTAATTGTACTAGTTAGGCACTAAGATTAAACACGGCGCAGATTACACTATTAATTAAACCTGATACATAATTTCCATGAGAACGTCCACTTGATAAATCGTTCTCCTTTTTGATACAGTCATACCAGCAAATCATCCTTATAACAATCATAATTTGAAACTCCGATCTAATAGTTCAAATTTATTCAAAATTTGTTGTATATTTTTCAATATATTATTGTACACATTGCTACTATATTGTACTGCAATTACGATATAATGTTGAACAAAATCTTTTCTTCAAATATCATAATTACAAATGATTTTCAATCTTTATTGCAACCACAAATTTGTATAACACAATACTTACCACTTTAAAATTTTAAATTTCAAATTCTCATTAATACAAAAATAATATATTTAATTTTCATTTCTAATTTAAATTTAATTTATAATACACTAATTACCGTCATTCAATTAACATAAACTTACAAAAAAAAAAAAAAAAAAAAACAAAAATTTCCTTTCCATTAAATTTTCTTCGTAGATTTCCCAATAATTTAATTATATTGTCACACAATTTAAACATTAATAACCTCAACAGTGAACAAATTACACACACAATCATTAAAATGTATACAAAATATAAATGTTATATACAATAATTATTATAACACCATAGCGAACATAATAAGTAAGTACCTAAAATCTAAAAGAAAATTATTATAGTTAATTTATTAAGAAAATTTTCAAAGTATTACATAACTTTCACTCATTTATAATACAAGCACATACATACATCTATATACATTCATTTTAATATTCATTATGGAATATATCAATATATTTCCGATCAACACAAAAACCAATCAATATACCATTTATATATTATTTTCCGATAACGCGATTAATTAACAAAAACAAAAATAACAATAATAATAAGCGAAAAAAAAATTCTTCACTTTATTTACGCAAAAATACGTAAATAACTATTAAATAAGTTTTTTCCGCAAGGAACAAATTTTCTTCCTTAATTTCTCTTCTCAATGTTCAAAAAATATTTTATTTCTGTTTTCTCTTTTAAGGTTTGATTTTCTTTTTCCGCTCGTTATATTACAATTAAAATGAGAATATCAAATGGAAATTATCAATATAATGGTTGATAAGGCGATAGGTACCTAAAATTCCCAATGGGATATTGAATTAAAGTAATATAAAACAAAAAAAAGTTAAAATATCAAATATATAAAAAATAAAATGTAATCAATAAGGATATTAACATGAATTCAGGTTGGTTAAATTGTATAGGAACACGTATGTATATAGCGTGTCTGAGAATCGATGGAATTCCCTAAGCAGAATGATTGAAGAAAGGCAAACGAGCAAAAATGAATAAGGGACATTTTCCATTTTTAACGTTTCTTTTCGAGTTATTCAACCTATGAATTCGTCTTTCAGAAACGGATGATCTGGAAATATGATGGGAAATGAAATTTCGCGGAAATCATGAATTAAAGTCCATAAAATTTTCAATTTAGGATTGAAAACTCTTTTGCATTATAAAGAAGATGCATGATAAATCATCAGAAGAGTTGTTGCTTTGACGCAAATGTATGCCTGTTTATTGCTCATATTCGACCTTTATTAAAATTCTACGGCTCTTTTTGGCTTATATTACCTATATGATTTTTTTTTTATTTTTCCCCATTTACTAATTTTTGGTCAATCTTAATCTTCAATTTTGACACCTTAAATTTGAAAATTGCATTCTCTTTTTCCAAATGGAGTCTACATAATTTGGAATAATTTCCTATCCTCCCTTGTATAATATTGTATTTGCATATATTTATATGTATTATTACATGGACAATACGTGTGTGTATAAATATAAATATAATAAAAATAATGTTGATAATGTATATAAAATTATCAATAAACCACAGAGATAAGTATTGGTAAACCATGACCAGTGTTATTTATATTTTCGCGAACAAAATAATTTGTATTGTGGCCTTCTTTTTTTTTTATAACAGGAAGAAAGTATTTTTGTATTTAATTTCCTTTTAAATAGTATAAAAATTACAATCATATTTTATTTTTATATACACATATATGTATATATGTACAGGATGATAAAGATAATACAGTTAACGCCATCGGCTGCTTGTAAAATGTTTTCATCTCAAATAAGTATCGGAAGTCATGTGTTAACTGTCTTCATAAAAACTAAGCTACTATTAGTTTTCCTTTGAAGAATGCTAGTTAAAACACGAGCTCTTTTTGAACCTCAAACTCATTCCCACTGGATTGTAAGTCCAGAGATCACACATATCGTTTGCTATCCGAAATATTCGTAATTTCGAGATATTCTAACTATTGCTAAAAATACAGTTATTATGATTATACAGAGGATTTTAAAATAAATTGTTGGGAGCCACAAAAAATTCAGTAATTGAAGAAAGGGTTTAAGTTTCGACAAGGTTAACTCTTGTAAAATTGTTATTGGAATAATAAATCCAAATTTTCATCTTGTATTTAATACACTTTCGACAACTTTGTCGTATAAGCACATTTATACTAGCAAAATGGAACGTCCACGTTATATATAACCTAGAAATGGAACGTCCACCTACAATTTTCGTTATAAATCTCATCATTTTTTCTATGTTTTACGTATATTACATACATATAAACATATTTATAATTTTATAATTACACATGGTGCATTATGCCAAGCGATATCAAATTAACAGAAAATATTAAATATTATTACTCTTTAATATTACCGAGAATTTTAAATTTACATGAAAAATTACTTTTGTATAACAGATGCACACACATTCTATTACATATTAATGGAATATATTATATTTCATGATATACATTCGTGATATATATAAATTACATAAGATTTGCGTACACCATATAAAGTATATGTAAGCTTCGTTACAGAGAAACAAAAGAAATATTCTTCAGCAACAGAAACATAGTTTGCACTCAGATAGGTAAAAAATATCTTTTATCTTATCATTATAGAAAAGAAAAATGTGGGACTATGTAGATTCATCGCTATGGTATATTTTCTGTATCTACATTCATATTGTGAATACTGATCATATTGTTTCATGTACGTATAAGATAGATGTACATATACATAATTCGGATAGTGGTAAAATATGTGACTAAACTCAAATTTAATAAGATTGTGCGTAGGGTACTGAACACGCTGTCAAGTCGTAGAGCGTCGTTATAATTAACTGTATATAATTAATTTGCATACATGTGTTCTTGCATAGGAAAATATTGTGGTAAAATATTTCTCATTTTTAAAAATTAACTCAAAATGTTAATATTGCTGCTAATAAATAAACCTACGTTAGCTACGTTCCCGGCGCCATGATACTGCTGCGACAAAATTTATTTCTGCTTACAATTTCACATCATCTACATGGTCATAGTGTAATTTTATTATTGTGTTCGCACTTCACCTACTTTATATGATTAATGTCATTAAAAACAATGCAGTTTTTTGTGTAATACTGTGTAATAACACCGTCTATACCTGCGCACAATTGAAGTCAGGGTAACACAAATCCCAGTAATAAGGAACCAACTTATTTCGTAACAACGAATAATTCTATATCATTGAATACTATTTGTAAATTTGAATTTCATATTAATTTAGTCAAACACTAAATTTTCGCACTTACCAAATTCATGACTTAAGGTTACAAAGTTTTAAGAATTCCATATTGATTTTCATTCTTGTTTTTCCTAAATTTTTGTTTTCTTTGAACAAGCATAATTTCGAAAGTTCTATTACATAATAAACATTATCATAGTTAATAGTATAAATATACAAAATAAGACAAAAACTTAAACTATAACTGCTTTTACTAAATTTCAAATGACATCATCCACTTTATGTTCAATGCAGTAAATTTTTTCACAACACAATATCATGTGTGTTTAACAACAAAAAAATATTCCAGAAAATCTCAATAAAAATTGGGTGTAGTAAAATTTGACTTGACATAAAAATTGCTGCATATATACACATATACTCGTAATGTACACAAGTATTTCTCCGATACAATAACGATCAGCAGAAAATTTTTGAAATTATTGTAAAAATATTTCAAAATGGCAAACATTAATACTCGCCTATATTTTTTTATATGTATGTATCACATAATAAAAATATATATCGAGTAAGTATGTTTGTATATTGAAATAAAATTTACGGAAATGACCATTATAAAATTATATTATAGTTTTACAGTTATACTGTTATAAAATGTTTTTCCTTCACATTTCCTTTTTAGTGTTTGGTTTTATTTTTTGTTTTGTTATTATACTTTAACATTCTGTTTACAATTTTTCACTCCTTTTTTGATACTTTCATATTTCATACTTATATAAAATTGTAGGTGTGTACTATTAGTTGAAAATAATATAATTTCAAAATACAAATTGAAATACACTGAAAATTAAAATTAGTTAAAATTGAATGAAAATTATACTAAATAGTGAAATCAAAAAATTTAATATATCAAAGATTTTCTCTCAAATTTTCATTAATAATTTCTATATCATTAACAATATTATATGTTAATTGACAAATATCGTCCAAGATTCAGGTCTAGTATTCAAGTTGTTTGAAAATTTAACAAAATTGTGTTTTTGATTCAACAAATAATTGAAATTTTATTGCTATGAATTTTAAAGACTTCCAAATTTCTCCAATTGTAAAAATTATTCAGAATTCTCTCCATACGTCCCAGAAAATCAGATGCTAAGCGAATTAATTTAAAACTCTTCCTGAAATATTGTTGCAAAACTCTTCTTTTTTGAAGTAACTCTTCGAATACTAAATTAATTTTTCATTAAGACATACAAACTGAAATTTTTAACGAATCGCTTTGTACTCGTATTAATAATAAAATATTTGGAATAATTTCAAATAGTTTTATTAATTTCCACAATTAATCTCTAAACTAGACCTCATTTAGATTGAATTTTAAATATTTTACTTTTAAAATCAAATATGTGTTACAGTAAAAACAAAATTTTCAAATTTAACATAATTAATACCATAATTTTCTCTCAGTGTTCAATATTGTGTATTTTACCAATAAATATTATTATTACCAAACAATTATTATTATACAATAATAATAATAATATAATAATGATGATGATATCATAAAATATTTAAAAATTTGGCATAAATTTAATATAAATGTCCGTTGTACCCTATAAACATGTAAGGTACACAATGTACTTACATGTATGATAGAGATACTGAATCTGTTATACATTAGTGAAAATAAAATACATGATTTAGACATTTTTTTTTGAAATTTTCAAGTGAACAGCTATATTTGGCAATAATACTTTCTCGGAAAATATTGTGTTGGAATTTTTAATGATTTAAAATTAAATGTAGTGTGTTTTTTGACCAATTTTTTATGGCATTTGGTAACTAAAAAATTCTTACAACTAGCTTTGAATATAACTAATCTTACCTAATATGAAATTTTAATAATTATATGGAAACTGTAAAGCAAATCATTATTAATGTTATGCAACAATGGTGATTTTGTAAAAATGTTAAATTCAGAAAAATTATAGTTTAATTATCGAATTTTATTTATGTAATTAAATTGTCCGAAAATCAATATTCTCTAACTCGAATTCTGTTAAATCTTGAACCCAAATTAATATTCGTATAAGTACCTCTTCCTCTGTTTAAGATTTTTTTTACATAAGCTCAATTACTAGGATTACGAGTATAAATATGCAAACACCATGTTATATAAAATTATAGACTACGTATACCAAAATTCTTAAAATATTTGCATACTTATAGGATTTAATATAAAAATCAATATAATTTTCAATATTTAAATTGCATAAAACACCACAATATAACAATAAAACTTAACTTAAACATTAAAGTTTATAAATTCGAAAATTTTCCTATCAAAAATTAATTCCCATTATTCAAGATCCTCTAAAAATATTGAATAAAAAAAAATTTGTTTTTAAATTGTTACAAAAATTTTTGGTTTTATCGCGACTTCTATTATTATTTTATTCATTGATTCCTTTTTCTTTTCCCTTAAATCAACAATTATACAATCAAAAAAAAAAAAATATTTCAAAGTGACCATCAAACCGTATTTAATTGAGACCACTCTTAATAAAAATAAAGAGGAATGAGAATTTTCATTAAAAACAAAAACAACAAAATGTTAAAAAAGAAAATTAAAATAGAGAAGGAAAAGCAAAAGCGCATAATTATACCATGGATTTAACATTGTAATTTTCACTTTATGATTCGGAGCACTGAATTTTTCCTTTTTCTTATTAGCATTTCTTACATTATTATTTCTTCCATCCTTTTAGTTTTTAAATTGCCTAGAAATTTAATTATAAGTAAGATTTTTTTTCTTTTTTAACAAAATATTAAGTGCTCTTTACTGCTTTGCTTCTATATTTTGTTTTTGTCTTTCTTTTCATTAAATTTCAGAAGTCATGAGAAACAAAGATAAACATTCAATTAACAAAAGGATGTAGAAATAAAAATATATTATGTACATATAGTTGAACCTTAATATTTTGGGATTATGATATTGAAATTGTGCTTGTAAATGATTTTTTATTTCAAATATAAATCATAAGGATAATGTTAATAAGAATAGCAAATTATAATTGAGTAATGTTGGTGAAATACAAACCAAATACAATTATATCATGAGTCACATGCGGTATATTTTAATTAATTGGTCATCTTACTCGAATATCTTACTTCAAAGATGCGAAAGAATACGTTACGGCAACGGAGATATGTACAATCAAGCAGAAATCGACATCTTAAGGCTGACAATCTTTGTACTAGAAAAATTGTTCTTTATATATAAAGTAATTAACGAAATATCAACATAACGAACATAACATCACATATACAAGAAGAGATAACATTACAAACAGATATACAAAAAATGCAGACGAGATTAATATCTCTAAAAGCCGAACTCAGAATTAGTTTAACCTAGCCTAATACACTCGGCTACTTATTCAAGAAAAGTGTAAAACCATAGATGAAAGAAAATTTAAGCTTATTCTATCAATTATAATTAGTAACTTAATTCCTCTCACTGAACATAACACACATAATAACGGCTACACTTGTACTCACACATTTCATAGTAGCACAAATCTAAAGACTACATGGTAGTCTAAAAAAAAATGCTGTCAACGACTAAATATTTGCTTACGTTCATCCAATGTGAAAATCAAAAAATATCATGTGTTAAAATTTTATTATCTAAAGATTTTGAAAAAGAAAATTCCACTTTCATCAAACTTAAAGAGTCGGGCATTGAAAACGATAAGTTTTCTTCACGAACTTCTTTCAAAATTTTATATTAGATTTGGTATTACGCGGCATTCCAAACGAAAACACAAAATTTCCAAATACAATTATTTTTTTAAAAGAAAATTTACGTTCTTTATTCATTCATTCTTTCACTTTAGACAATATCCTTGCATTCAATTCGCTTTTTATACTTCTGTTGTTATGAATGAGCCTCCACTCTTATTCGTTTTTTTTTTCTTATTTTCTTCAATTTTCTCTATTATCCTTTAAATAGCATTCAAATTGTTTGTTTTTCTCCTTGTTTTTTTTTTCATTTATTTATTTTCAAACCAATTTTTTGTTTTTATTTTTACTTATTCTATTTTCCGAGGTTCTGCTGCTTATAGAATGCTACATATATATAGCTACTGTTTATTTTTCTACTTTTATTCAATCTTGATTTAATTGTATAATTACTTAAAATATAGAAAACGTGATTTTAAAATATTTTATACCTTGAGGAGTAGTGTACTACTTTTGTATTCTATTCCTTTGTCACAATTATTTTGCCTTTATTTTATAATTGGCAACGTTTCTGTGCTTATAAGAGCATATCAACAAATTGTTAATTTTTTTTTTCTCTTGATTTTTTTTTTAAATTAAAAGTTAAATAAAATGTACCCATAGTGTTTATTTATTAACTTTTGATTTGTTTTAATTTATTGAATTAAAAACAAAAAGGATATTGTTATAAAAATATTATTTAAATAGAAAAATCAATTTGATGGCATAATGGTTGGCTATGCGCTTTTATGGTTAATATGGTTTTATTAAATATTGAGTTTAATTTGTTGATTATCACAGAACAAATTTTTCTTTAGAGAGTTGAGCAGTACTAGCGTATTGTGTTATGTACCATTAAAAAATTTTCGTTATAGTAATTAAACGTGCCGTCTCCAACTCTCCAACTACGTTCGAATTAATTAAATTCATTGGTAATTCGTTGAATAATCCTGAACTCAACTTACAATTTTTGTATGACAAGCATATTGGCTGTGCTCATAGCAATTGGCTATCTTTGTACACTCCTTTTATTTTCTTATTTCCTTAGATAAGAGCAATTTTAACACACTTGTTCAAATTTAAAAAAAGGAAAGGATCATTCTATTCTCTATACTATCAATACTTCTTTCAATTCAATTCATCTCCTCTTTATATGACAAAATTTTGTTTTTCCCTTTACCTCTTTCTTGATAGACGATATTAAAAAAACTCGTTCCTTTCTCTATACTATCAATACTTCTTTCAATTCAATTCATCTCCTCTTTCTCATATTATGTTAAAGTGAACCGAAACTTGTAGTTTCTGAGAGAATTCCGAATTTCTTATTAAATTTTAGATGAATTTTAACATCATAATTTTAGTCACATTCAAATGCTCCAATGCAGTGTTGTCACAATTCAAAGATTTCTTCGGTCAATGAATCAGGATAAGAATCTTAAAATTTTCATAGACATGGGCTCTAAAGTTTCAATCTTGAATAACAAACTATCGGTGATTATGATTTTGCTAAAACTTCTACCAAGTGAATATTTAAGTGTATCAGCTTTCGGCTATTCCTGTCTCTAAACTCATTTATGTCGAGGGTTTCTGATTGGAATGATTTAATTTTTTAATAGTTTATAAAAACAAAATTTCATAATTTTTTCTGTAACCGTATTTGAATCTGATTTTTTTTATTCAAAATTCATTTAAATATTCATACTTACATCGCTTTAAAATTCAGAATATTTTTCACAGTTCATTAAAATAGAAAAAAGAAAACATTTTTTTAATTATAATTTATTTCATTAATTTATAAAACCAAAATTAAGTTGAGGTTTTCATTCTCCTTTTTTCCTTGTTTTGATTATTTTCCTCCTCATTTTCTTTTATTTTTCAATTTTCACCAAAAAATAAATATGAATTCATTACTATTATACTTTTTATAATGAAATGATTTCTTTTCCAAATAATTTTGTTTTTTGAATGAAATTAATGCAAATCAGCGCTATTTTATAATGAACGAAAGGAAAAAAAAATTTAGAATGATTAAGAAATTTAAATAATTACCAATGAATAATACGTTATGAGGTTATAAAGCGTATCTACCCATCCTATTTTCCCAGCCATCCTCTTTTCGATTTACTAATTTTTAAAATATTTTTGCTCAAAATATAGAAACTACTAACAAAATAATGGAAATGCACGGTGTATGAAAATGAAAATGCAACAAACAAAATAAGAAAGTTAAACGAAAGATGGTAAAATATTTGATTTGATTAATTGTGTATAGCTACACGAATATGATGCTGTGTTTATAAAAAAAAAAAGAGAGAGAAGAAAATCAATTCAACTTTATTTTTACATCTTAAATTATACAAACACATATTGCACACACATTTATACGATTTGAATAATGTGCTCGGTTTAATATTATAATTTTAATTTTAACCCTCACCTAAACACCCTTAGTAAAACTTTAAAAATTTTTGAAGGAAATTCATAACACAATAATCAAATTGGCTTTATTACACTTATCAAACATGTTCTGCAAAAATTATAAGCTTGACAAATTGTAGATTGGTGATTGTAGACTTGACACATTATAGACTCCCGACTACTTAATAGACGTAACGTCTACAATACGCCCCCGAGACTTGTGTTATCGAAAAACTCGAGCATTTTATGGAGGCCAAAAGATTTTTTGCTCGCAATACTAAGACAACCAAAAACTTCCTTCTCATGTGGACTAAAGCTATACATTTATTCCATTTCATTCTCAATTACTTAGCACAATAATCAAAGGAAATAATTTCATGGTGTTAAGCCGATTTTTCTGACAATAATATAAAATTGCTTTTTAACTCATTTAATATGATGAAGTTGGGTTGACTTTAAATTTTAAAACGACTTTAAATTTTTTGTTGTTAGGCTGTCTAATTTAATTGCCGCAATCTTAGCTAACAACCTCAAAACAGTGATGCAGTTTTCGGACAATAACTTTCAGTTTAATTAAAGATCACAGTTTACGTTAGTATAACAAAAACTTTTTACACAAAAAAAAACTGGTAGTAATAAGTTCGTGAAATCTGTCAACCAATTAAACGAATATGAATAAATAATTATGAGTCCTTGAGGGTTAAAATATTCGTATCTTTACATAAAGTTGTAAAATAATTTTTTTTTCACATTTTTCGCAACCTCTTTGTTTTCTTTTCAATGTTTTTTTTCCTTTCCAATTTATTTAACAGACTTGAGATGCAAATTTTTTTAATGTAAGTTAAATAATAGTAAAATTTGCATTTCATCAGATCTAATCTATACCACATTGAATTTTTTTTTTTGTTTTTTCTTTACCAAATCTGTAAACAGTTGCATTTTAATGAGATGCTCTAAAAAGATTCAAGTGAAATTTTTAATTAAACATTTTGATTTGAAATAAGAAAATGTAATATAGAAAAATTGTCTGAAAAATAAAATTATAATGATTTAGTCAGTCGGTTTTCAGTCAGTCTCAATTCTTAAAGTCGTAGTAAAAAAAGTCTTTTAAAAAATGCATCCGAATTTACCCATAAATCTGAAAACTTTTGTTAATATAGATAGAACTGGCAAATATAAGATTCAAATAAAACAACCAGAACTTTATTTCTTCTCTACTGTGGTAACCAACCATCTAAATATCGAAATTGCTCTAAAAAAAGATCTCAAATTTAAAATTGAATATTACTAAGGCAGTCTCTGCGACTGTCCGGCACTGGTTATTCGGCGCCGCAATTGTCTTGGACATGGGTCCCTAAGTGTTCGGGAACTATTGTCCAACTCCCTTAGGGATATCTCCGGCTTTGTGATTGGGACGGTGATATTATAGACGGGAGAGTGGGGTGGCTACAATAAGTCAAAAATGGCTGCGGTGGCTTGGGGGGATGCTCCTGTCCCACTCGGTTCCCTTAGAATCTACAATCTACAAGGCAGTCTCATAAACGAATTATTTAAATTTTATTTCTTTATTTAACAATTAATTAATTGCATTCAAAATAAAATTAAAAATATTGTGGTTTTAAGAAATTCAAGTTGCAAAATTTAAACAAAAATAAATTTAAATGAGTAATTGAAAAAACCTAGTTAATATTAATTGAAATTTTCTTGTTTTTCAAAATTTATTGAAAAATTTTTTTAGTAATTAAAAAAGGAATTTTTTTTTTGGTTTGATTAGCTTCCAAATTTGATTCAATATTAAAACAAATTGTAGCACGATATGCTATCAACTAGAAAAGTTTTCCAAATTTAATTGACATTTTTTAAATAAACAACAATATAGACATGGGTTCCAATTTTCTTGAAGTTTAATAATATAAATTATAATTAATGTCTAGACATACGAAATAACGTTTGTGTGATGCAAAAATAATTGATGTCACATCTAATTTAGTAGTCGGTCAACTTTTAACAAATCAAATCAATTTAAAATCTGTGACTTTCATTATTTCAAGGATAACATATTATAACATTTTTCATTAGTAACTGAATGGTTTTATTTACATATTACAACAATACTCTTACATATCTTATAAATTCATCTAAAATATGTCCACATTATACCGCTTCCCTTCATCCTGTTTTTTAATTAACTGGAAATAGTAACAGTTTCGTCTTTGGAATTCAATTATTAACATTGTATAATCTTTGTTTTTCTAGATTTAGCAATATAACAAGAATATTTTTTGTGAAAATTTAATATACACTTGTAGCTTTTGCTTTATTATCTTTATTATCAGATCACATATAAAAAAATCTTGTGAACCCTTTCAAATTTTAATTAAATGACAATCAATTCGATAATCGATTAAACGGATCATATTTCATTAATCATTTTCATTAATCATTTTCATTATAATTTTAAAACTAAATGGCATAATTGAGTTCAAGAAATGCACGTTTTATTACCAGTTTTTTTCATTAATCTGCTACTGAACTAGTTAAAAGCTTACACCAATAATCTGATATGACTACTCTAGAAGAGAAAACATCGAACACAGTCGCATATTATTTTAAAAATTAATATGAAAATTTCAGCCCCTTATACAGATTTTAACCGACTTTTCCCTGGAAAATTTAATATATAACAAGAAAAAAATTCAGGAGATATTAAGTAAATTTACGCATATATAGGTTATTATCGTTTTCACACAAAACATGTATAATAAAGAAGCTCTCAATCTTATTTAGGAAAAAAAAACTAATTCTTATACTTGTTTTCTCATAAAATTCTTGTTTATATTTTTAACAAATAATATTTTTAATTGCATTTGACACAAATAAGAAAAAATTAAAACATTCTGTCTGACATGCACTTCAACATATTAACAAGTAACGTTAACAGTATAACAGTATTTATGTAATTATTAAAAAAAAAAAAAAAAACTACATAATTTTAATCTAATTTTCAATACTCTTTACATCTTATTTTCCTTATCCTTAACAAAAAAAATAACAAAAACAAAAAATTTAAGAGAAAAATTAAAATAAAAATGAAAACTTTTTTATTTAATCAGCGTAAAAATAAATTCAAAATTTTTGAAAGAAAAGAAAAACTTTTTCAATTTATTTCTATTTATTTTCATATTTTTTTTCGTCTTCTATACCACCCTTGAAGGATTAAACATTATTACTCTAACTGCAACAACTTGTTACCCAATATATAATTTTAATGCATTTAACTTAACACATACTTATGTACAAGAGTGTATGTACAAATTGTGTAAAAGAAAGAAACTGTTATTATTTTGGAAAATTGTTTATCTTCCACATTTTCTTAATATTTCACTGTGAAACTATTTTTATGAAATATTCTTTTTTTCTGTTTTTATTTTGTGTGTTTGTATTAGACTGATATTATGAAATTGAGTTAGCGTTTAAAATGATATTTTTCTTTTACATTTCAAAATACTTCATTCACAAAAACACGATGGAGCAAAACTAATTAATCAGTCAATTCAACAAGTTTTGTGAGATTATTACCAACCAGGAGCGGGTCTCCAACTATCGATAGGCCTGAAAATAGTTTGGGTCTGCCTATATTTATCTTTCAATAATAATTGTTAGCACCTGTATTAAAAATAAATTCATTAAAATAATAATTTTAAGGATAATTTTAGAATTATAGATTTTGTATTGCTTACACATGTTGCGGTTCTGCAATAGACCTTTAATACACAACATTTTCTTACTACACTAGCTACGGTTATTCATGACTTAGTAGAAATACATTATTATATCGAAAAAAATTCATGTACCCCCCATTTAAATGCAATATTTTTGAAATTTTTTTATTCTATCGAATATTTTTCGACTATTTAAAAGTGCAAAAATAAATTTTCTTTTAAAAATTCTGAGCTAATTTTTTGTAAAATGAGCAAACATACTTTAATATTCCAAAAAATCGAAAAAATATTAAATAAAATTTTAAATTTTTCATTACAACCTGCGGTAAATTGAAACAAAAACTCCGTCTTTTTTATGGTAACATAATAGCATTATAATAATTTCCGATTAGAAATATTTTCTATGAAATCAAAAAAAAATTAAAATTTTATCTATATATGGTCAATTTATATAAGACGATTTTTATGGTAAAAGAAAAACACATCCCTTCAATTCTTGCAAATCGAACAAAACGATTTCGGTTTTTTACATACGTTACTCGAATTTGCTACTTGCCTATCTAGGTCAAGTATGTTGTCTATTCACGAAATTTAATTTACTAAAATATTAAGTAGCTTTATAGTTAACAATGATTTTCTCGAAATATTCCGAGTTAAATTTGAATTTCTGCCGAAAAAATTTTAATAATATCGCTATATAAATTAAATATCAAAGACGTCTCCCAAATAAGTTCTTCAGAGAAATTAAATTAAATAACTATATTTGTTAATATATTTATGAAAATCTCGCCAAACATCACCTTTGATATAGAGATAGTTTCTCCATTTTCCAAAATTAATAGCAATGTCTACTACAAACATCAACTGTTAGTGTTCTCTAAGTAACCCTTCTAGTAACCAGTATACAAAATTTAAGATTTATACAAAAATTATATAATAACTTTTTTTCCTTTTCGTGTAACGTTTCTCATCTGTTTTATTTTTGCTTATTTCTTTTTTACTCTCTCTTCATCCGTATAATAGTGGTGTAACCAAGAAAATATTTTAACACAATATGTTCAACCCTTGATGACATCTACAAATTCATCAGCGACATCTAAGTTATATAAAATGAAAAAAAATAAAACTAAAAACGTAAAACATGTAACAATAATCAACCACAATACTGTCTGCATTTTTTGTATATATATTGTATATATATATATATAGAAATTCACACAACTATGAAATTTTTTTTCTATAAAAATGTAGTTTATATGCATTTTTGTTTAAAATTGTGCAAAAACAAAAATAACATTTACTTGACATCTTTGCGAGAAAATTGAATTTTCTTGTCTTTATTTACAGAGTGAAAAAAAATAATAAGAGATGAGAAAATGATTTACGAATTCTAATTTTATTTTTAAGAAAACAAAAGGAGGGAAAAATTACATTTGTTGTCATTATTAACATTTGTTGTCACCATAATATATACAGTGTTACTGTTATACATTGTATAACATTATATATATTTACGTATATGCAATAATTTTAAGGATGACAGATATTACACATTTTGAAATCTAAGAGGAGAAGAGCGTTCAGTAGAAAAATAATATATCTGGAGAAATATCAATAAGGAAAACTATTTACGTTCTTAATTTTTGTGTTCACAACAACACCACATTATTACTGACAGCTTCTATTGCTCTCACTATAATATTGTCTACATAGGTATGTAACTATGTTCATACATATATGCTATACCTTTATTTAGGTATATTACAACATTATAATATGAATAAGGATTTTTAATATTTGTTAAATCTTTAGGAAAAATGAGTACAAAGTATTTTTAAATTCAGATGAGTAATTGTAAAAAAAAATGTTGAATTTAATTGCAAGAAAATTTAATTTAATTTTTTTAATTTTAACATTTTCAGCTGTGATTACAATATTATACAAACAATTTTTTGGTCAATTGCAGTCATATAAAATTAATGATGCGATTTGAGGTCCAAAATCAATATTAAGTGTTTGCTTTATTTAAATGCCATTTCAAGACTATAGAGCTGTATTTTGAGCCTAATCTCATAATAAGTAATCAATTGTAAAATTCAAACCTACACTTTATTTCGGTATTGCAATTCAACTATATCAACAAGAATTTCAAAAATTAATTTATCGATCCGTTTAAAATTGTGTTACGTAAATTAAAATCTTAATTATTCAAAACTATTATTGGAGAATCACCATTATAAGAATTAATGAATATCACATTCCATAATTGAGAGCAAATTACTTGAAATAAAAAGAACTAGAAGCTGTTATCATTAATTAAAAAGAATTTCTTCTTTTTTCTACTAAAATGACAAATCAGTAATTTTTTTCATCCGTGTACGAACTGTACAATTTTTACAGAAAATAATTTAACGTAAAAAAAAATCCAAGATTAATTAAAATTTAGTAATAAACAAGCCTGCTATTAGCGGTTCCAAATTATAAATTTATTAATTTCAAAAGGCTTTGGCTTAGACACCCAATTTTGCAATTAACACCTATAATATTAATGTAGGATTATTTATAATACAGTAATTTTTCGTATTAAGAAACCCCAATTTAGAATAATTTAATGATAATCTCTAAAATGATAAATACTAGCCCCTCACTCTACGTCATACAAACGTCGTTCAAAGCCATTCTTTTTTTTTATAAATAATCCGAAACTGAAGTCGTAAGTTGTCCGCCCAAGAAACTTTTCTAAACGTAGATACAAGGATTTACTGCACATAGGTAATCAATTTTACAACTACTTAAATATAAATTGTTTTGTATTTCAATTACGAGTACTTTCTTTTTTTTAATACATATTACTCCCTAAAATACATATTCACAAAGGTGTAAAATATTATTTCTTAAAAGAGTACATTTTCTTCTTGCAAGAAAACTCACTTCAAAAATTATAAATCCTTTTTTCATATAATGTCATTGAAAAATTCTCCAACTAAAAAATTATTCTATTTTTGTTCTTTGTTATAAATAAATGGTATATACTAGATATACAATAATTTTAGGAAAAATTCAGGGGTTGATAAAATGTAAGTAGTGTACAAGTAAGTGTAAAGGCAGCAATAAAATTTATATAGTAAAATTTTTTTCTTCTTTAATTTCTTCATCTTACAAATGAAAAATTTACCCACAATAATGAAAAAATAATTTTTTTTTTTTCATATTTTTCCTCAAAACTCTTTATTTACTGTAAATTTTTGTATGAATCATAGTTAAAAATAATAGTTACTTGAAAAGAAGAAAAATTATAACAAATTGAAATAAGGAAAACGACAGTATATTGCAAGGTTTGCTTAAGAAAAATTCATATAATGTATATGTTTGTGTGTGTGTGGAAAATGAGTAAAAATAAAAATCTTATATTGATATAAGAATGACAAAAAAAAACGATAATAGAAATGACAGTAAATTAAAAAATGAAAGTAACGTAAATAAGTAATAAAAAATTCTATGAAAATATTAAAAAGAAAAAGTGAGCATTCAGGGTGGAAAAAAACAAAATGACAATAAAATGTGACGGAAAATGATTTTTCACTAATTTCACATGAGTGTTTCAATTTGTAATTTGAATTATATTATATGGAATATGTATGTTTGTATTAATAGTTTGAATATAATTGGAAATTCTCTTGATTATTCTCATTGCATTCGGTAGAGATCTGTGAATTATAATGAAAATGGTTCTAATTTTTAAATGAAATATTATTAAAAGGGAGTGAAGAATAAAGTATGATGAAGTGTGGGATAAATTTATATGATATTTTAATCATGAAATCGGAATTATTAAGATGTAAACTAATGTGAGTCATTAGTAGGTAAAATTTATTATTCGATTAAAATTATTCTGCTTAATTTTAACAGAACACGACAAACCTAATTGTCACGACAAACTTTTGTTATATTTTCAAACAATTTTTTAATATATTCTCAACATTTTTCAGAACCTCAACATTTCCAAATACAAATTTTTCATTATAACCGGAGTTTCAAACTGAAAAGTGTTATTACCCCTATATTTCTTGGAAAATTATTAAAATTTTCAATAACGCCAATTAATATGTAATTGTCATATATAATTAAACTACTATACAATATAGACGTTCATTAACAGATTTATTTCAGCATAATATATTATACTTATATGCATATATACTGCAAGACACTGCAGACAAAAAACTAATTTTAAATTTTATATACCTTTATCAATTACAAACCCACAAAATTACATGTAACATTAATAATAATATTTTTTACGTAAAACCAAATCAATATAATTTTAATGTTATGGTGACAAAACTGAAAAACTTCAACATTAATTTAAAATATTCTATAATATTCAACTATTAAATTTTATTACACATTTACAATATGTATAATAACAATAGCACGTAAATGTAGTTATGTAAGTATACATTATGTATATTCATTAGTATAATGTCCTTCTTCTGTGTATTTATGCGTATTTTAACTTAGATATTATAAAATTCTATTAATACCTTAGATATAATCATATTGCACCCCCAGAACAATAATGTCTCAACATAAAAGATGAGAATTTAGATATCATTATGCTAGGAATTGACCTGAGTTGTTTTAAGATTCATTACATAATTTGTTAGCTATTTGTGTAAAACCATACAGTTATCTTATAGAATGCGCTTTTCTTCTTAGAATACGAAATCAATTTTTTAAGAGAATGCTACCAAATTTTGATATATTTTTGGATATAAAATTTTTCTCTGTGATTTGGAAGATAAAGACCTAGAGACTTTCCTATACACTCTTGGTTTTAATTATTTTAATAGATTTTTCTTTTTACTTTAATATAAGTACAGGTAAAAACATTCATTTTAATAAACTGGGTGGTTCATTTTAATTGTCGACATTTATTTCAAATTTCTTTCTGACATTATAATTTTTAGACACTGCTTTCATTGTGGTCATATAACCTTGTGTTAAAATGTAGAAATTTTCTAATCACACTATAATAATATTTTATTTTTTAAATTTTGAATTAAAATATTTTAATGTTTTTCTTGGGGTACAATATATTCCTATATGCATTTGAATGATAATTTATGCATGCATGGAATAATATTCTTTATCATATTGATCACAATATTCAATTACATAGAAAAATACCACAGATTTTATACAATAAAGGTACAACAAAAATATAAAAATATTTTGTTTTTTTTCCACACATATCGACACAAGTTAAAATTATCCTTGACGCATAATAACATTGGTTGGAAATATTATACATGCAGGTTCACTCAAACTATAACCAAAACAAAAGAAAATCTATTTTCTTATACATATTGTGTATAACAAATCTTTGGTATGTCACCTGCAGTAAAAAAAAAAATAGAAATAATGAAAATTTCAAAAGAATTCAATTAAATTTGATTGATGCAATAAAAATGAATTGCAAATGTCTACACAAAAAAAAAGTAATTTTTCATATCAGTTTCAATAATTTTCGAATACAAAAAATAAAAGAAAATGTTTACGTTTTTATGTGAGTGTATTATACTTGAAGGTTTTTAATCAAGCAACATATGTGGAATGATGCATAAACGTGCGTTTTCAAACTACAATATAGCTAGGTTTGGTAGTCGAATTTTCGAAATTCCTAGAGTTTTGACCCATAATATTGTATACGAGGACTTAAAAGCCATAAGAAATTTTAATTTAATTCAATTGATTTCAGATTTAATAAAACTTAACTAGACCATGACTAGAATAACTGTTTTGCCATTTCAATGACCACAAGATATTTTTTACGCTTTTTGGAAGATATTCGTTTTTTATTGACATCAGAATATTATACAATATTACAAGTTGTAATATGTCAAACTAATTATTCTTATTCAGTTGTGGATATACCAAGTTGGGTTAAAAAATTCCATTATTATCTATCTGGTTCACCTGATTCTTTTGATTAAATTTTATAAGAAAATTTCACATCATCTGTGCTTATTTTTACACGAGCCTTTTCAACTATTTTGCTTCAATTATTCAGCCATCCTCCAAGTATTTATCAAGTAGTTCAAATATTTCAATCTCTATACTTATATAGAATTTTGCTTTATTTTCTCGCAATTTATTTTGTTGAACAATACATTTGCTTTTCATTTTGTTTTTCATTAATTTTATTTTCTTCTATAATGTTGTTAATAAAATTCATTTTGTAATTTTTGAAAGTCACTGACCTAAACATGCAGATTAGCAATAATTTTAATAAGAATAGTATTGCGTATATTGGTATATCTACATCATTATATGGGCCCTCATTTGAAGCACTGGCTTTTGAAATTCCATTAACAGAGTTTCTTTTCTGTCGTGAAAATTCCCATTTTTGGCAAAACCAAAATTTTTTTTTTGGATTTTGCACATATTCTTTGAAATCACCAGTCTCCAATCCGGTGCAAGTACAGCAAAACCATTTCCTAATATTAGTTTTTTCGTTGCACTATTTACAATAATTACTATCATTCGCCAACTTGTTTGTTTACTTGCTTTATATACGACATTTACATTTTTGATTCAATGAGCGTTTTTCAGCTTCTTAAAAAACAATTTAATTCGTATAAAAGCTCTATAATTTAGAAATTTTCAATTATTTTTCAAAACTGAGATTGCTCTCGAATAAGAATTTTACCAGTAGGTATAATACTCTTAAAACCGATATGCGTACATATATTATATTTAATTCAAAGAATAAATTTTCCTCATTTTTTACTATAGTAAAGCAAATCAAAATCTGTATATGTATATATATTCAAATTTTACTATATTTCAACAATATGAAAAGAAAGAAGTTTCGTATAAATTAAAGAAAAGTTTTTGAGGTTTCAATCTATTTATATTCAATTGATCTCAATTACAATTTTGTATCTATAATTGAATATTTATTTTAAAATAATTGAGATCTACACGTACTCTTTTACTAAGCAAAAGAATAGTTTTACTCATATGTAGTTTTACTCTTATATAGTTTTACTCATATGTTTGTACATGTAGGGAAGGATATAAGACCGAACCTTAAAAATGTAAAATTTCTTTTTAGATTTGAAAAAACACATTTTCTTAGAATTTTCAAATGAATATGGAAAGCAAAAAAATTTCAATAAAAATTTCATATACAAGGATATGTGAAGGATTTTCATTTTTTTTTCTCTTTGTATATAAATTAGAATCTTATATATGGATGAATATTAATTGTGATTAAATTGAGAAACCAATTATTTTTATTGAATTCTTGATATAGACAATTTTGTTTTTTGATTAAATCTATTTTATAGATTCAACCCTCAATAAATTGAAATTTTAAGTCAATAAATTAATTTTGTTTTTTATGTATTGTTAGTTTTATGTATAGTTGAAATTTTGCACGACCCCCTACCTTGTCAAAAAATTGAAAATTTTTTAAAATTTTGCACGACCCCCTACCTTGTCAAAAAATTGAAAATTTTTAAAATTTTGCACGACCCCCTACCTTGTCAAAAAATTGAAAATTTTTAAAATTTTGCACGACCCCCTACCTTGTCAAAAAATTGAAAATTTTTAAAATTTTGCACGACCCCCTACCTTGTCAAAAAATTGAAAATTTTTAAAATTTTGCACGACCCCCTACCTTGTCAAAAAATTGAAAATTTTTAAAATTTTGCACGACCCCCTACCTTGTCAAAAAATTGAAAATTTTTAAAATTTTGCACGACCCCCTACCTTGTCAAAAAATTGAAAATTTTTTAAAATTTTGCACGACCCCCTACCTTGTCAAAAAATTGAAAATTTTTTAAAATTTTGCACGACCCCCCCCTACCTTGTCAAAAAATTGAAAATTTTTTAAAATTTTGCACGACCCCCTACCTTGTCAAAAAATTGAAAATTTTTAAAATTTTGCACGACCCCCTACCTTGTCAAAAATTGAAAATTTTTCAAAAATTTTGCACGACCCCCTACCTTGTCAAAAATTGAAAATTTTTTAAAATTTTGCACGACCCCCTACCTTGTCAAAAAATTGAAAATTTTTAAAATTTTGCACGACCCCCTACCTTGTCAAAAAATTGAAAATTTTTTAAAATTTTGCACGACCCCCTACCTTGTCAAAAAATTGAAAATTTTTAAAATTTTGCACGACCCCCTACCTTGTCAAAAAATTGAAAATTTTTAAAATTTTGCACGACCCTCTACCTTGTCAAAAATTGAAAATTTTTTAAAATTTTGCACGACCCCCTACCTTGTCAAAAAATTGAAAATTTTTAAAATTTTACACGACCCCCTACCTTGTCAAAAAATTGAAAATTTTTTAAAATTTTGCACGACCCCCTACCTTGTCAAAAAATTGAAAATTTTTTAAAATTTTGCACGACCCCCTACCTTGTCAAAAAATTGAAAATTTTTAAAATTTTGCACGACCCCCTACCTTGTCAAAAATTGAAAATTTTTCAAAAATTTTGCACGACCCCCTACCTTGTCAAAAATTGAAAATTTTTTAAAATTTTGCACGACCCCCTACCTTGTCAAAAAATTGAAAATTTTTAAAATTTTGCACGACCCCCTACCTGGTCAAAAAATTGAAAATTTTTTAAAATTTTGCACGACCCCCTACCTTGTCAAAAAATTGAAAATTTTAAAAATTTTGCACGACCCCCTACCTTGTCAAAAATTGAAAATTTTTTAAAATTTTGCACGACCCCCTACCTTGTCAAAAATTGAAAATTTTTTAAAATTTTGCACGACCCCCTACCTTGTCAAAAAATTGAAAATTTTTAAAATTTTGCACGACCCCCTACCTTGTCAAAAAATTGAAAATTTTTTAAAATTTTGCACGACCCCCTACCTTGTCAAAAAATTGAAAATTTTAAAAATTTTGCACGACCCCCTACCTTGTCCAAAATTGAAAATTTTTTAAAATTTTGCACGACCCCCTACCTTGTCAAAAATTGAAAATTTTTTAAAATTTTGCACGACCCCCTACCTTGTCAAAAAATTGAAAATTTTTAAAATTTTGCACGACCCCCTACCTTGTCAAAAATTGAAAATTTTTTAAAATTTTGCACGACCCCCTACCTTGTCAAAAATTGAAAATTTTTTAAAATTTTGCACGACCCCCTACCTTGTCAAAAAATTGAAAATTTTTAAAATTTTGCACGACCCCCTACCTTGTCAAAAAATTGAAAATTTTTTAAAATTTTGCACGACCCCCTACCTTGTCAAAAAATTTAAAATTTTTTAAAATTTTGCACGACCCCCTACCTTGTCAAAAAATTGAAAATTTTAAAAATTTTGCACGACCCCCTACCTTGTCAAAAAATTGAAAATTTTTAAAATTTTGCACGACCCCCTACCTTGTCAAAAATTGAAAATTTTTTAAAATTTTGCACGACCCCCTACCTTGTCAAAAATTGAAAATTTTTTAAAATTTTGCACGACCCCCTACCTTGTCAAAAAATTGAAAATTTTTAAAATTTTGCACGACCCCCTACCTTGTCAAAAAATTTAAAATTTTTTAAAATTTTGCACGACCCCCTACCTTGTCAAAAAATTGAAAATTTTTTAAAATTTTGCACGACCCCCTACCTTGTCAAAAATTGAAAATTTTTTAAAATTTTGCACGACCCTCTACCTTGTCAAAAAATTGAAAATTTTTAAAATTTTGCACGACCCCCTACCTTGTCAAAAAATTGAAAATTTTTAAAATTTTACACGACCCCCTACCTTGTCAAAAAATTTAAAATTTTTAAAATTTTGCACGACCCCCTACCTTGTCAAAAAATTGAAAATTTTTAAAATTTTACACGACCCCCTACCTTGTCAAAAAATTGAAAATTTTTAAAATTTTGCACGACCCCCTACCTTGTCAAAAAATTGAAAATTTTTGAAATTTTGCACAACCCCCTACCTTGTCAAAAAATTGAAAATTTTTAAAATTTTGCACGACCCCCTACCTTGTCAAAAAATTGAAAATTTTTAAAATTTTGCACGACCCCCTACCATGTCAAATATTGAAAATTTTTTAAAATTTTGCACGACCCCCTACCTTGTCAAAAAATTGAAAATTTTTAAAATTTTGCACGAACTCCCTACCTTGTCAAAAAATTGAAAATTTTTAAAATTTTGCACGACCCCCTACCTTGTCAAAAAATTGAAAATTTTTTAAAATTTTGCACGACCCCCTACCTTGTCAAAAAATTGAAAATTTTTTAAAATTTTGCACGACCCCCTACCTTGTCAAGAAATTGAAAATTTTTAAAATTTTGCACGACCTCCTACCTTGTCAAAAAATTGAAAATTTTTTTAAAATTTTGCACGACCCCCTACCTAGTCAAAAAATTGAAAATTTTTTTAAAATTTTGCACGACCCCCTACCTTGTCAAAAAATTGAAAATTTTTTAAAATTTTGCACGACCCCCTACCTTGTCAAAAAATTGAAAATTTTTAAAATTTTGCACGACCCCCTACCTTGTCAAAAAATTGAAAATTTTTAAAATTTTGCACGACCCCCTACCTTGTCAAAAAATTGAAAATTTTTAAAATTTTGCACGACCCCCTACCTTGTCAAAAAATTGAAAATTTTTTAAAATTTTGCACGACCCCCTACCTTGTCAAAAAATTGAAAATTTTTTTAAAATTTTGCACGACCCCCTACCTCGTCAAAAAATTGAAAATTTTTTAAAATTTTGCACGACCCCCCCTACCTTGTCAAAAAATTGAAAATTTTTTAAAATTTTGCACGACCCCCTACCTTGTCAAAAAATTGAAAATTTTTAAAATTTTGCACGACCCTCTACCTTGTCAAAAATTGAAAATTTTTTAAAATTTTGCACGACCCCCTACCTTGTCAAAAAATTGAAAATTTTTAAAATTTTACACGACCCCCTACCTTGTCAAAAAATTGAAAATTTTTTAAAATTTTGCACGACCCCCTACCTTGTCAAAAAATTGAAAATTTTTTAAAATTTTGCACGACCCCCTACCTTGTCAAAAAATTTAAAATTTTTAAAATTTTGCACGACCCCCTACCTTGTCAAATATTGAAAATTTTTTAAAATTTTGCACGACCCCCTACCTTGTCAAAAAATTGAAAATTTTTTAAAATTTTGCACGACCCCCTACCTTGTCAAAAATTGAAAATTTTTTAAAATTTTGCACGACCCCCTACCTTGTCAAAAAATTGAAAATTTTTAAAATTTTGCACGACCCCCTACCTTGTCAAAAATTGAAAATTTTTTAAAATTTTGCACGACCCCCTACCTTGTCAAAAAATTGAAAATTTTTAAAATTTTGCACGACCCCCTACCTTGTCAAAAAATTTAAAATTTTTAAAATTTTGCACGACCCCCTACCTTGTCAAAAAATTTAAAATTTTTAAAATTTTGCACGACCCCCTACCTTGTCAAAAAATTGAAAATTTTTTAAAATTTTGCACGACCCCCTACCTTGTCAAAAATTGAAAATTTTTTAAAATTTTGCACGACCCCCTACCTTGTCAAAAAATTTAAAATTTTTAAAATTTTGCACGACCCCCTACCTTGTCAAAAAATTTAAAATTTTTAAAATTTTGCACGACCCCCTACCTTGTCAAATATTGAAAATTTTTTAAAATTTTGCACGACCCCCTACCTTGTCAAAAAATTTAAAATTTTTAAAATTTTGCACGACCCCCTACCTTGTCAAAAAATTGAAAATTTTTAAAATTTTGCACGACCCCCTACCTTGTCAAATATTGAAAATTTTTTAAAATTTTGCACGACCCCCTACCTTGTCAAAAAATTGAAAATTTTTTAAAATTTTGCACGACCCCCTACCTTGTCAAAAATTGAAAATTTTTTAAAATTTTGCACGACCCCCTACCTTGTCAAAAAATTGAAAATTTTTAAAATTTTGCACGACCCCCTACCTTGTCAAAAAATTTAAAATTTTTAAAATTTTGCACGACCCCCTACCTTGTCAAAAAATTGAAAATTTTTAAAATTTTGCACGACCCCCTACCTTGTCAAAAAATTGAAAATTTTTAAAATTTTGCACGACCCCCTACCTTGTCAAAAAATTGAAAATTTTTGAAATTTTGCACAACCCCCTACCTTGTCAAAAAATTGAAAATTTTTAAAATTTTGCACGACCCCCTACCTTGTCAAAAAATTGAAAATTTTTAAAATTTTGCACGACCCCCTACCTTGTCAAATATTGAAAATTTTTTAAAATTTTGCACGACCCCCTACCTTGTCAAAAAATTGAAAATTTTTAAAATTTTGCACGACCCCCTACCTTGTCAAAAAATTGAAAATTTTTAAAATTTTGCACGACCCCCTACCTTGTCAAAAATTGAAAATTTTTTAAAATTTTGCACGACCCCCTACCTTGTCAAAAATTGAAAATTTTTTAAAATTTTGCACGACCCCCTACCTTGTCAAAAAATTGAAAATTTTCAAAATTTTGCACGACCCCCTACCTTGTCAAAAAATTGAAAATTTTAAAAATTTTGCACGACCCCCTACCTTGTCAAAAAATTGAAAATTTTTAAAATTTTGCACGACCCCCTACCTTGTCAAAAAATTGAAAATTTTTAAAATTTTGCACGACCCTCTACCTTGTCAAAAATTGAAAATTTTTTAAAATTTTGCACGACCCCCTACCTTGTCAAAAAATTGAAAATTTTTAAAATTTTACACGACCCCCTACCTTGTCAAAAAATTGAAAATTTTTTAAAATTTTGCACGACCCCCTACCTTGTCAAAAAATTGAAAATTTTTTAAAATTTTGCACGACCCCCTACCTTGTCAAAAAATTGAAAATTTTTAAAATTTTGCACGACCCCCTACCTTGTCAAAAATTGAAAATTTTTTAAAATTTTGCACGACCCCCTACCTTGTCAAAAATTGAAAATTTTTTAAAATTTTGCACTACCCCCTACCTTGTCAAAAAATTGAAAATTTTTAAAATTTTGCACGACCCCCTACCTTGTCAAAAAATTGAAAATTTTTAAAATTTTGCACGACCCCCTACCTTGTCAAAAAATTGAAAATTTTTAAAATTTTGCACGACCCCCTACCTTGTCAAAAAATTGAAAATTTTTTAAAATTTTGCACGACCCCCTACCTTGTCAAAAATTGAAAATTTTTTAAAATTTTGCACGACCCCCTACCTTGTCAAAAAATTGAAAATTTTTAAAATTTTGCACGACCCCCTACCTTGTCAAAAAATTTAAAATTTTTTAAAATTTTGCACGACCCCCTACCTTGTCAAAAAATTGAAAATTTTTTAAAATTTTGCACGACCCCCTACCTTGTCAAAAAATTGAAAATTTTTAAAATTTTGCACGACCCCCTACCTTGTCAAAAAATTGAAAATTTTTTAAAATTTTGCACGACCCCCTACCTTGTCAAAAATTGAAAATTTTTTAAAATTTTGCACGACCCCCTACCTTGTCAAAAAATTGAAAATTTTTAAAATTTTGCACGACCCCCTACCTTGTCAAAAAATTTAAAATTTTTTAAAATTTTGCACGACCCCCTACCTTGTCAAAAAATTGAAAATTTTTTAAAATTTTGCACGACCCCCTACCTTGTCAAAAATTGAAAATTTTTTAAAATTTTGCACGACCCCCTACCTTGTCAAAAAATTGAAAATTTTTGAAATTTTGCACAACCCCCTACCTTGTCAAAAAATTGAAAATTTTTAAAATTTTGCACGACCCCCTACCTTGTCAAAAAATTGAAAATTTTTAAAATTTTGCACGACCCCCTACCTTGTCAAATATTGAAAATTTTTTAAAATTTTGCACGACCCCCTACCTTGTCAAAAAATTGAAAATTTTTAAAATTTTGCACGACCCCCTACCTTGTCAAAAAATTGAAAATTTTTAAAATTTTGCACGACCCCCTACCTTGTCAAAAATTGAAAATTTTTTAAAATTTTGCACGACCCCCTACCTTGTCAAAAAATTGAAAATTTTAAAAATTTTGCACGACCCCCTACCTTGTCAAAAAATTGAAAATTTTCAAAATTTTGCACGACCCCCTACCTTGTCAAAAAATTGAAAATTTTAAAAATTTTGCACGACCCCCTACCTTGTCAAAAAATTGAAAATTTTTAAAATTTTGCACGACCCCCTACCTTGTCAAAAAATTGAAAATTTTTAAAATTTTGCACGACCCTCTACCTTGTCAAAAATTGAAAATTTTTTAAAATTTTGCACGACCCCCTACCTTGTCAAAAAATTGAAAATTTTTAAAATTTTACACGACCCCCTACCTTGTCAAAAAATTGAAAATTTTTTAAAATTTTGCACGACCCCCTACCTTGTCAAAAAATTGAAAATTTTTTAAAATTTTGCACGACCCCCTACCTTGTCAAAAAATTGAAAATTTTTAAAATTTTGCACGACCCCCTACCTTGTCAAAAATTGAAAATTTTTTAAAATTTTGCACGACCCCCTACCTTGTCAAAAATTGAAAATTTTTTAAAATTTTGCACTACCCCCTACCTTGTCAAAAATTGAAAATTTTTAAAATTTTGCACGACCCCCTACCTTGTCAAAAAATTTAAAATTTTTAAAATTTTGCACGACCCCCTACCTTGTCAAAAAATTGAAAATTTTTAAAATTTTGCACGACCCCCTACCTTGTCAAAAAATTGAAAATTTTTTAAAATTTTGCACGACCCCCTACCTTGTCAAAAATTGAAAATTTTTTAAAATTTTGCACGACCCCCTACCTTGTCAAAAAATTGAAAATTTTTAAAATTTTGCACGACCCCCTACCTTGTCAAAAAATTTAAAATTTTTTAAAATTTTGCACGACCCCCTACCTTGTCAAAAATTGAAAATTTTTTAAAATTTTGCACGACCCCCTACCTTGTCAAAAAATTGAAAATTTTTAAAATTTTGCACGACCCCCTACCTTGTCAAAAAATTGAAAATTTTTAAAATTTTGCACGACCCCCTACCTTGTCAAACAATTTAAAATTTTTTAAAATTTTGCACGACCCCCTACCTTGTCAAAAAATTGAAAATTTTTTAAAATTTTGCACGACCCCCTACCTTGTCAAAAATTGAAAATTTTTTAAAATTTTGCACGACCCCCTACCTTGTCAAAAAAATGAAAATTTTTTTAATATTTTGCACGACCCCCTACCTTGTCAAAAAATTTAAAATTTTTAAAATTTTGCACGACCCCCTACCTTGTCAAAAAATTGAAAATTTTTAAAATTTTGCACGACCCCCTACCTTGTCAAAAAATTGAAAATTTTTGAAATTTTGCACAACCCCCTACCTTGTCAAAAAATTGAAAATTTTTAAAATTTTGCACGACCCCCTACCTTGTCAAAAAATTTAAAATTTTTAAAATTTTGCACGACCCCCTACCTTGTCAAAAAATTGAAAATTTTTAAAATTTTGCACGACCCCCTACCTTGTCAAAAAATTTAAAATTTTTTAAAATTTTGCACGACCCCCTACCTTTTCAAAAAATTGAAATTTTTTAAAATTTTGCACAACCCTCTACCTTGTCAAAAATTGAAAATTTTTTAAAATTTTGCACGACCCCCTACCTTGTCAAAAAATTGAAAATTTTTAAAATTTTGCACGACCCCCTACCTTGTCAAAAAATTGAAAATTTTTTAAAATTTTGCACGACCCCCTACCTTGTCAAAAAATTGAAAATTTTTAAAATTTTGCACGACCCCCTACCTTGTCAAAAAATTGAAATTTTTTAAAATTTTGCACGACCCTCTACCTTGTCAAAAATTGAAAATTTTTTAAAATTTTGCACGACCCCCTATCTTGTCAAAAAATTGAAAATTTTTTAAAATTTTGCACGACCCCCTACCTTGTCAAAAAATTGAAAATTTTTAAAATTTTGCACGACCCCCTACCTTGTCAAAAAATTTAAAATTTTTTAAAATTTTGCACGACCCCCTATCTTGTCAAAAAATTGAAAATTTTTTAAAATTTTGCACGACCCCCTACCTTGTCAAAAATTGAAATTTTTTAAAATTTTGCACGACCCCCTACCTTGTCAAAAAAATGAAAATTTTTTTAATATTTTGCACGACCCCCTACCTTGTCAAAAAATTTAAAATTTTTAAAATTTTGCACGACCCCCTACCTTGTCAAAAAATTGAAAATTTTTAAAATTTTGCACGACCCCCTACCTTGTCAAAAAATTGAAAATTTTTGAAATTTTGCACAACCCCCTACCTTGTCAAAAAATTGAAAATTTTTAAAATTTTGCACGACCCCCTACCTTGTCAAAAAATTTAAAATTTTTAAAATTTTGCACGACCCCCTACCTTGTCAAAAAATTGAAAATTTTTAAAATTTTGCACGACCCCCTACCTTGTCAAAAAATTTAAAATTTTTTAAAATTTTGCACGACCCCCTACCTTTTCAAAAAATTGAAATTTTTTAAAATTTTGCACAACCCTCTACCTTGTCAAAAATTGAAAATTTTTTAAAATTTTGCACGACCCCCTACCTTGTCAAAAAATTGAAAATTTTTAAAATTTTGCACGACCCCCTACCTTGTCAAAAAATTGAAAATTTTTTAAAATTTTGCACGACCCCCTACCTTGTCAAAAAATTGAAAATTTTTAAAATTTTGCACGACCCCCTACCTTGTCAAAAAATTGAAAATTTTTAAAATTTTGCACGACCCCCTACCTTGTCAAAAAATTGAAAATTTTTTAAAATTTTGCACGACCCCCTACCTTGTCAAAAAATTGAAAATTTTTTAAAATTTTGCACGACCCCCTATCTTGTCAAAAAATTTAAAATTTTTTAAAATTTTGCACGACCCCCTATCTTGTCAAAAAATTGAAAATTTTTTAAAATTTTCCACGACCCCCTACCTTGTCAAAAATTGAAATTTTTTAAAATTTTGCACGACCCCCTACCTTGTCAAAAAAATGAAAATTTTTTTAATATTTTGCACGACCCCCTACCTTGTCAAAAAATTTAAAATTTTTAAAATTTTGCACGACCCCCTACCTTGTCAAAAAATTGAAAATTTTTAAAATTTTGCACGACCCCCTACCTTGTCAAAAAATTGAAAATTTTTGAAATTTTGCACAACCCCCTACCTTGTCAAAAAATTGAAAATTTTTAAAATTTTGCACGACCCCCTACCTTGTCAAAAAATTTAAAATTTTTTAAAATTTTGCACGACCCCCTACCTTGTCAAAAAATTGAAAATTTTTAAAATTTTGCACGACCCCCTACCTTGTCAAAAAATTTAAAATTTTTTAAAATTTTGCACGACCCCCTACCTTTTCAAAAAATTGAAATTTTTTAAAATTTTGCACAACCCTCTACCTTGTCAAAAATTGAAAATTTTTTAAAATTTTGCACGACCCCCTACCTTGTCAAAAAATTGAAAATTTTTAAAATTTTGCACGACCCCCTACCTTGTCAAAAAATTGAAAATTTTTTAAAATTTTGCACGACCCCCTACCTTGTCAAAAAATTGAAAATTTTTAAAATTTTGCACGACCCCCTACCTTGTCAAAAAATTGAAATTTTTTAAAATTTTGCACGACCCTCTACCTTGTCAAAAATTGAAAATTTTTTAAAATTTTGCACGACCCCCTATCTTGTCAAAAAATTGAAAATTTTTTAAAATTTTGCACGACCCCCTACCTTGTCAAAAAATTGAAAATTTTTAAAATTTTGCACGACCCCCTACCTTGTCAAAAAATTTAAAATTTTTTAAAATTTTGCACGACCCCCTACCTTGTCAAAAAATTGAAAATTTTTTAAAATTTTGCACGACCCCCTACCTTGTCAAAAATTGAAAATTTTTTAAAATTTTGCACGACCCCCTACCTTGTCAAAAAAATGAAAATTTTTTTAATATTTTGCACGACCCCCTACCTTGTCAAAAAATTGAAAATTTTTAAAATTTTGCACGACCCCCTACCTTGTCAAAAAATTGAAAATTTTTGAAATTTTGCACAACCCCCTACCTTGTCAAAAAATTGAAAATTTTTAAAATTTTGCACGACCCCCTACCTTGTCAAAAAATTGAAAATTTTTTAAAATTTTGCACGACCCCCTACCTTGTCAAAAAATTGAAAATTTTTAAAATTTTGCACGACCCCCTACCTTGTCAAAAAATTGAAAATTTTTAAAATTTTGCACGACCCCCTACCTTGTCAAAAAATTGAAAATTTTTTAAAATTTTGCACGACCCCCTACCTTGTCAAAAAATTGAAAATTTTTTAAAATTTTGCACGACCCCCTATCTTGTCAAAAAATTTAAAATTTTTTAAAATTTTGCACGACCCCCTACCTTGTCAAAAAATTGAAAATTTTTAAAATTTTGCACGACCCCCTACCTTGTCAAAAAATTGAAAATTTTTAAAATTTTGCACGACCCCCTACCTTGTCAAAAAATTTAAAATTTTTTAAAATTTTGCACGACCCCCTACCTTGTCAAAAAATTGAAAATTTTTTAAAATTTTGCACGACCCCCTACCTTGTCAAAAATTGAAAATTTTTTAAAATTTTGCACGACCCCCTACCTTGTCAAAAAAATGAAAATTTTTTTAATATTTTGCACGACCCCCTACCTTGTCAAAAAATTGAAAATTTTTAAAATTTTGCACGACCCCCTACCTTGTCAAAAAATTGAAAATTTTTAAAATTTTGCACGACCCCCTACCTTGTCAAAAAATTGAAAATTTTTAAAATTTTGCACGACCCCCTACCTTGTCAAAAAATTGAAAATTTTTTAAAATTTTGCACGACCCCCTACCTTGTCAAAAAATTGAAAATTTTTAAAATTTTGCACGACCCCCTACCTTGTCAAAAAATTGAAAATTTTTAAAATTTTGCACGACCCCCTACCTTGTCAAAAAATTGAAAATTTTTTAAAATTTTGCACGACCCCCTACCTTGTCAAAAAATTGAAAATTTTTTAAAATTTTGCACGACCCCCTATCTTGTCAAAAAATTTAAAATTTTTTAAAATTTTGCACGACCCCCTATCTTGTCAAAAAATTGAAAATTTTTTAAAATTTTCCACGACCCCCTACCTTGTCAAAAATTGAAATTTTTTAAAATTTTGCACGACCCCCTACCTTGTCAAAAAAATGAAAATTTTTTTAATATTTTGCACGACCCCCTACCTTGTCAAAAAATTTAAAATTTTTAAAATTTTGCACGACCCCCTACCTTGTCAAAAAATTGAAAATTTTTAAAATTTTGCACGACCCCCTACCTTGTCAAAAAATTGAAAATTTTTGAAATTTTGCACAACCCCCTACCTTGTCAAAAAATTGAAAATTTTTAAAATTTTGCACGACCCCCTACCTTGTCAAAAAATTTAAAATTTTTTAAAATTTTGCACGACCCCCTACCTTGTCAAAAAATTGAAAATTTTTAAAATTTTGCACGACCCCCTACCTTGTCAAAAAATTTAAAATTTTTTAAAATTTTGCACGACCCCCTACCTTTTCAAAAAATTGAAATTTTTTAAAATTTTGCACAACCCTCTACCTTGTCAAAAATTGAAAATTTTTTAAAATTTTGCACGACCCCCTACCTTGTCAAAAAATTGAAAATTTTTAAAATTTTGCACGACCCCCTACCTTGTCAAAAAATTGAAAATTTTTTAAAATTTTGCACGACCCCCTACCTTGTCAAAAAATTGAAAATTTTTAAAATTTTGCACGACCCCCTACCTTGTCAAAAAATTGAAATTTTTTAAAATTTTGCACGACCCTCTACCTTGTCAAAAATTGAAAATTTTTTAAAATTTTGCACGACCCCCTATCTTGTCAAAAAATTGAAAATTTTTTAAAATTTTGCACGACCCCCTACCTTGTCAAAAAATTGAAAATTTTTAAAATTTTGCACGACCCCCTACCTTGTCAAAAAATTTAAAATTTTTTAAAATTTTGCACGACCCCCTACCTTGTCAAAAAATTGAAAATTTTTTAAAATTTTGCACGACCCCCTACCTTGTCAAAAATTGAAAATTTTTTAAAATTTTGCACGACCCCCTACCTTGTCAAAAAAATGAAAATTTTTTTAATATTTTGCACGACACCCTACCTTGTCAAAAAATTTAAAATTTTTAAAATTTTGCACGACCCCCTACCTTGTCAAAAAATTGAAATTTTTTAAAATTTTGCACGACCCTCTACCTTGTCAAAAATTGAAAATTTTTTAAAATTTTGCACGACCCCCTATCTTGTCAAAAAATTGAAAATTTTTTAAAATTTTGCACGACCCCCTACCTTGTCAAAAAATTGAAAATTTTTTAAAATTTTGCACGACCCCCTACCTTGTCAAAAAAATTGAAAATTTTTTAAAATTTTGCACGACCCCCTACCTTGTCAAAAAATTGAAAATTTTTAAAATTTTGCACGACCCCCTACCTTGTCAAAAAATTGAAATTTTTTAAAATTTTGCACGACCCTCTACCTTGTCAAAAATTGAAAATTTTTTAAAATTTTGCACGACCCCCTATCTTGTCAAAAAATTGAAAATTTTTTAAAATTTTGCACGACCCCCTACCTTGTCAAAAAATTGAAAATTTTTAAAATTTTGCACGACCCCCTACCTTGTCAAAAAATTTAAAATTTTTTAAAATTTTGCACGACCCCCTATCTTGTCAAAAAATTGAAAATTTTTTAAAATTTTGCACGACCCCCTACCTTGTCAAAAATTGAAATTTTTTAAAATTTTGCACGACCCCCTACCTTGTCAAAAAAATGAAAATTTTTTTAATATTTTGCACGACCCCCTACCTTGTCAAAAAATTTAAAATTTTTAAAATTTTGCACGACCCCCTACCTTGTCAAAAAATTGAAAATTTTTAAAATTTTGCACGACCCCCTACCTTGTCAAAAAATTGAAAATTTTTGAAATTTTGCACAACCCCCTACCTTGTCAAAAAATTGAAAATTTTTAAAATTTTGCACGACCCCCTACCTTGTCAAAAAATTTAAAATTTTTAAAATTTTGCACGACCCCCTACCTTGTCAAAAAATTGAAAATTTTTAAAATTTTGCACGACCCCCTACCTTGTCAAAAAATTTAAAATTTTTTAAAATTTTGCACGACCCCCTACCTTTTCAAAAAATTGAAATTTTTTAAAATTTTGCACAACCCTCTACCTTGTCAAAAATTGAAAATTTTTTAAAATTTTGCACGACCCCCTACCTTGTCAAAAAATTGAAAATTTTTAAAATTTTGCACGACCCCCTACCTTGTCAAAAAATTTAAAATTTTTTAAAATTTTGCACGACCCCCTACCTTGTCAAAAAATTGAAAATTTTTAAAATTTTGCACGACCCCCTACCTTGTCAAAAAATTTAAAATTTTTTAAAATTTTGCACGACCCCCTACCTTGTCAAAAAATTGAAAATTTTTTAAAATTTTGCACGACCCCCTATCTTGTCAAAAAATTTAAAATTTTTTAAAATTTTGCACGACCCCCTATCTTGTCAAAAAATTGAAAATTTTTTAAAATTTTCCACGACCCCCTACCTTGTCAAAAATTGAAATTTTTTAAAATTTTGCACGACCCCCTACCTTGTCAAAAAAATGAAAATTTTTTTAATATTTTGCACGACCCCCTACCTTGTCAAAAAATTTAAAATTTTTAAAATTTTGCACGACCCCCTACCTTGTCAAAAAATTGAAAATTTTTAAAATTTTGCACGACCCCCTACCTTGTCAAAAAATTGAAAATTTTTGAAATTTTGCACAACCCCCTACCTTGTCAAAAAATTGAAAATTTTTAAAATTTTGCACGACCCCCTACCTTGTCAAAAAATTTAAAATTTTTTAAAATTTTGCACGACCCCCTACCTTGTCAAAAAATTGAAAATTTTTAAAATTTTGCACGACCCCCTACCTTGTCAAAAAATTTAAAATTTTTTAAAATTTTGCACGACCCCCTACCTTTTCAAAAAATTGAAATTTTTTAAAATTTTGCACAACCCTCTACCTTGTCAAAAATTGAAAATTTTTTAAAATTTTGCACGACCCCCTACCTTGTCAAAAAATTGAAAATTTTTAAAATTTTGCACGACCCCCTACCTTGTCAAAAAATTGAAAATTTTTTAAAATTTTGCACGACCCCCTACCTTGTCAAAAAATTGAAAATTTTTAAAATTTTGCACGACCCCCTACCTTGTCAAAAAATTGAAATTTTTTAAAATTTTGCACGACCCTCTACCTTGTCAAAAATTGAAAATTTTTTAAAATTTTGCACGACCCCCTATCTTGTCAAAAAATTGAAAATTTTTTAAAATTTTGCACGACCCCCTACCTTGTCAAAAAATTGAAAATTTTTAAAATTTTGCACGACCCCCTACCTTGTCAAAAAATTTAAAATTTTTTAAAATTTTGCACGACCCCCTACCTTGTCAAAAAATTGAAAATTTTTTAAAATTTTGCACGACCCCCTACCTTGTCAAAAATTGAAAATTTTTTAAAATTTTGCACGACCCCCTACCTTGTCAAAAAAATGAAAATTTTTTTAATATTTTGCACGACCCCCTACCTTGTCAAAAAATTTAAAATTTTTAAAATTTTGCACGACCCCCTACCTTGTCAAAAAATTGAAAATTTTTAAAATTTTGCACGACCCCCTACCTTGTCAAAAAATTGAAAATTTTTGAAATTTTGCACAACCCCCTACCTTGTCAAAAAATTGAAAATTTTTAAAATTTTGCACGACCCCCTACCTTGTCAAAAAATTTAAAATTTTTAAAATTTTGCACGACCCCCTACCTTGTCAAAAAATTGAAAATTTTTAAAATTTTGCACGACCCCCTACCTTGTCAAAAAATTGAAAATTTTTAAAATTTTGCACGACCCCCTACCTTGTCAAAAAATTGAAAATTTTTAAAATTTTGCACGACCCCCTACCTTGTCAAAAAATTGAAAATTTTTTAAAATTTTGCACGACCCCCTACCTTGTCAAAAAATTGAAAATTTTTAAAATTTTGCACGACCCCCTACCTTGTCAAAAAATTGAAAATTTTTAAAATTTTGCACGACCCCCTACCTTGTCAAAAAATTGAAAATTTTTTAAAATTTTGCACGACCCCCTACCTTGTCAAAAAATTGAAAATTTTTTAAAATTTTGCACGACCCCCTATCTTGTCAAAAAATTTAAAATTTTTTAAAATTTTGCACGACCCCCTATCTTGTCAAAAAATTGAAAATTTTTTAAAATTTTCCACGACCCCCTACCTTGTCAAAAATTGAAATTTTTTAAAATTTTGCACGACCCCCTACCTTGTCAAAAAAATGAAAATTTTTTTAATATTTTGCACGACCCCCTACCTTGTCAAAAAATTTAAAATTTTTAAAATTTTGCACGACCCCCTACCTTGTCAAAAAATTGAAAATTTTTAAAATTTTGCACGACCCCCTACCTTGTCAAAAAATTGAAAATTTTTGAAATTTTGCACAACCCCCTACCTTGTCAAAAAATTGAAAATTTTTAAAATTTTGCACGACCCCCTACCTTGTCAAAAAATTTAAAATTTTTTAAAATTTTGCACGACCCCCTACCTTGTCAAAAAATTGAAAATTTTTAAAATTTTGCACGACCCCCTACCTTGTCAAAAAATTTAAAATTTTTTAAAATTTTGCACGACCCCCTACCTTTTCAAAAAATTGAAATTTTTTAAAATTTTGCACAACCCTCTACCTTGTCAAAAATTGAAAATTTTTTAAAATTTTGCACGACCCCCTACCTTGTCAAAAAATTGAAAATTTTTAAAATTTTGCACGACCCCCTACCTTGTCAAAAAATTGAAAATTTTTTAAAATTTTGCACGACCCCCTACCTTGTCAAAAAATTGAAAATTTTTAAAATTTTGCACGACCCCCTACCTTGTCAAAAAATTGAAATTTTTTAAAATTTTGCACGACCCTCTACCTTGTCAAAAATTGAAAATTTTTTAAAATTTTGCACGACCCCCTATCTTGTCAAAAAATTGAAAATTTTTTAAAATTTTGCACGACCCCCTACCTTGTCAAAAAATTGAAAATTTTTAAAATTTTGCACGACCCCCTACCTTGTCAAAAAATTTAAAATTTTTTAAAATTTTGCACGACCCCCTACCTTGTCAAAAAATTGAAAATTTTTTAAAATTTTGCACGACCCCCTACCTTGTCAAAAATTGAAAATTTTTTAAAATTTTGCACGACCCCCTACCTTGTCAAAAAAATGAAAATTTTTTTAATATTTTGCACGACCCCCTACCTTGTCAAAAAATTTAAAATTTTTAAAATTTTGCACGACCCCCTACCTTGTCAAAAAATTGAAAATTTTTAAAATTTTGCACGACCCCCTACCTTGTCAAAAAATTGAAAATTTTTGAAATTTTGCACAACCCCCTACCTTGTCAAAAAATTGAAAATTTTTAAAATTTTGCACGACCCCCTACCTTGTCAAAAAATTTAAAATTTTTAAAATTTTGCACGACCCCCTACCTTGTCAAAAAATTGAAAATTTTTAAAATTTTGCACGACCCCCTACCTTGTCAAAAAATTGAAAATTTTTGAAATTTTGCACAACCCCCTACCTTGTCAAAAAATTGAAAATTTTTAAAATTTTGCACGACCCCCTACCTTGTCAAAAAATTTAAAATTTTTAAAATTTTGCACGACCCCCTACCTTGTCAAACAATTTAAAATTTTTTAAAATTTTGCACGACCCCCTACCTTGTCAAAAAATTGAAAATTTTTTAAAATTTTGCACGACCCCCTACCTTGTCAAAAATTGAAAATTTTTTAAAATTTTGCACGACCCCCTACCTTGTCAAAAAAATGAAAATTTTTTTAATATTTTGCACGACCCCCTACCTTGTCAAAAAATTTAAAATTTTTAAAATTTTGCACGACCCCCTACCTTGTCAAAAAATTGAAAATTTTTAAAATTTTGCACGACCCCCTACCTTGTCAAAAAATTGAAAATTTTTGAAATTTTGCACAACCCCCTACCTTGTCAAAAAATTGAAAATTTTTAAAATTTTGCACGACCCCCTACCTTGTCAAAAAATTTAAAATTTTTAAAATTTTGCACGACCCCCTACCTTGTCAAAAAATTGAAAATTTTTAAAATTTTGCACGACCCCCTACCCTGTCAAAAAATTTAAAATTTTTTAAAATTTTGCACGACCCCCTACCTTTTCAAAAAATTGAAATTTTTTAAAATTTTGCACAACCCTCTACCTTGTCAAAAATTGAAATTTTTTAAAATTTTGCACGACCCCCTACCTTGTCAAAAAAATGAAAATTTTTTTAATATTTTGCACGACCCCCTACCTTGTCAAAAATTGAAATTTTTTAAAATTTTGCACGACCCCCTACCTTGTCAAAAAAATGAAAATTTTTTTAATATTTTGCACGACCCCCTACCTTGTCAAAAAATTTAAAATTTTTAAAATTTTGCACGACCCCCTACCTTGTCAAAAAATTGAAAATTTTTAAAATTTTGCACGACCCCCTACCTTGTCAAAAAATTGAAAATTTTTAAAATTTTGCACGACCCCCTACCTTGTCAAAAAATTTAAAATTTTTAAAATTTTGCACGACCCCCTACCTTGTCAAAAAATTTAAAATTTTTAAAATTTTGCACGACCCCCTACCTTGTCAAAAAATTGAAAATTTTTAAAATTTTGCACGACCCCCTACCTTGTCAAAAAATTGAAAATTTTTAAAATTTTGCGCGACCCCCTACCTTGTCAAAAAATTGAAATTTTTTAAAATTTTGCACGACCCCCTACCTTGTCAAAAAATTGAAAATTTTTAAAATTTTGCACGACCCCCTACCTTGTCAAAAAATTGAAAATTTTTGAAATTTTGCGCGACCCCCTACCTTGTCAAAAAATTGAAAATTTTTAAAATTTTGCACGACCCCCTACCTTGTCAAAAAATTGAAATTTTTTAAAATTTTGCACGGCCCCCTACCTTGTCAAAAAATTGAAAATTTTTTAAAATTTTGCACGACCCCCTACCTTGTCAAAAAATTGAAAATTTTTAAAATTTTGCACGACCCCCTACCTTGTCAAAAAATTGAAATTTTTTAAAATTTTGCACGACCCCCTACCTTGTCAAAAAATTGAAATTTTTTAAAATTTTGCACGACCCCCTACCTTGTCAAAAAATTGAAAATTTTTAAAATTTTGCACGACCCCCTACCTTGTCAAAAAATTGAAAATTTTTAAAATTTTGCACGACCCCCTACCTTGTCAAAAAATTGAAAATTTTTGAAATTTTGCGCGACCCCCTACCTTGTCAAAAAATTGAAAATTTTTAAAATTTTGCACGACCCCCTACCTTGTCAAAAAATTGAAATTTTTTAAAATTTTGCACGGCCCCCTACCTTGTCAAAAAATTGAAAATTTTTAAAATTTTGCACGACCCCCTACCTTGTCAAATATTGAAAATTTTTTAAAATTTTGCACGACCCCCTACCTTGTCAAAAAATTGAAAATTTTTAAAATTTTGCACGACCCCCTACCTTGTCAAATATTGAAAATTTTTTAAAATTTTGCACGACCCCCTACCTTTTCAAAAAATTGAAATTTTTTAAAATTTTGCACAACCCTCTATCTTGTCAAAAAATTGAAAATTTTTAAAATTTTGCACGACCCCCTACCTTGTCAAAAAATTTAAAATTTTTAAAATTTTGCACGACCCCCTACCTTGTCAAAAAATTGAAAATTTTTAAAATTTTGCACGACCCCCTACCTTGTCAAAAAATTGAAAATTTTTAAAATTTTGCACGACCCCCTACCTTGTCAAAAAATTGAAAATTTTTGAAATTTTGCGCGACCCCCTACCTTGTCAAAAAATTGAAAATTTTTAAAATTTTGCACGACCCCCTACCTTGTCAAAAAATTGAAAATTTTTGAAATTTTGCGCGACCCCCTACCTTGTCAAAAAATTGAAAATTTTTAAAATTTTGCACGGCCCCCTACCTTGTCAAAAAATTGAAAATTTTTAAAATTTTGCACGACCCCCTACCTTGTCAAAAAATTGAAAATTTTTGAAATTTTGCGCGACCCCCTACCTTGTCAAAAAATTGAAAATTTTTAAAATTTTGCACGACCCCCTACCTTGTCAAAAAATTGAAATTTTTTAAAATTTTGCACGGCCCCCTACCTTGTCAAAAAATTGAAAATTTTTTAAAATTTTGCACGACCCCCTACCTTGTCAAAAAATTGAAAATTTTTAAAATTTTGCACGACCCCCTACCTTGTCAAAAAATTGAAAATTTTTAAAATTTTGCACGACCCCCTACCTTGTCAAATATTGAAAATTTTTTAAAATTTTGCACGACCCCCTACCTTGTCAAAAAATTGAAAATTTTTAAAATTTTGCACGACCCCCTACCTTGTCAAATATTGAAAATTTTTTAAAATTTTGCACGACCCCCTACCTTTTCAAAAAATTGAAATTTTTTAAAATTTTGCACAACCCTCTATCTTGTCAAAAAATTGAAAATTTTTTAAAATTTTGCACGACCCCCTACCTTGTCAAAAAATTGAAATTTTTTAAAATTTTGCACGACCCCCTACCTTGTCAAAAAATTGAAAATTTTTAAAATTTTGCACGACCCCCTACCTTGTCAAAAAATTGAAAATTTTTGAAATTTTGCGCGACCCCCTACCTTGTCAAAAAATTGAAAATTTTTAAAATTTTGCACGACCCCCTACCTTGTCAAAAAATTGAAATTTTTTAAAATTTTGCACGGCCCCCTACCTTGTCAAAAAATTGAAAATTTTTTAAAATTTTGCACGACCCCCTACCTTGTCAAAAAATTGAAAATTTTTAAAATTTTGCACGACCCCCTACCTTGTCAAAAAATTGAAAATTTTTAAAATTTTGCACGACCCCCTACCTTGTCAAATATTGAAAATTTTTTAAAATTTTGCACGACCCCCTACCTTGTCAAAAAATTGAAAATTTTTAAAATTTTGCACGACCCCCTACCTTGTCAAATATTGAAAATTTTTTAAAATTTTGCACGACCCCCTACCTTTTCAAAAAATTGAAATTTTTTAAAATTTTGCACGACCCCCTACCTTGTCAAAAAATTGAAAATTTTTTAAAATTTTGCACGACCCCCTACCTTGTCAAAAAATTGAAAATTTTTAAAATTTTGCACGACCCCCTACCTTGTCAAAAAATTTAAAATTTTTAAAATTTTGCACGACCCCCTACCTTGTCAAAAAATTGAAAATTTTTAAAATTTTGCACGACCCCCTACCTTGTCAAAAAATTGAAAATTTTTAAAATTTTGCGCGACCCCCTACCTTGTCAAAAAATTGAAATTTTTTAAAATTTTGCACGACCCCCTACCTTGTCAAAAAATTGAAAATTTTTGAAATTTTGCACGACCCCCTACCTTGTCAAAAAATTGAAAATTTTTAAAATTTTGCACGACCCCCTACCTTGTCAAAAAATTGAAATTTTTTAAAATTTTGCACGACCCCCTACCTTGTCAAAAAATTGAAAATTTTTTAAAATTTTGCACGACCCCCTACCTTGTCAAAAAATTGAAAATTTTTAAAATTTTGCACGACCCCCTACCTTGTCAAATATTGAAAATTTTTTAAAATTTTGCACGACCCCCTACCTTGTCAAAAAATTGAAAATTTTTTAAAATTTTGCACGACCCCCTACCTTTTCAAAAAATTGAAATTTTTTAAAATTTTGCACAACCCTCTACCTTGTCAAAAATTGAAAATTTTTTAAAATTTTGCACGACCCCCTATCTTGTCAAAAAATTGAAAATTTTTAAAATTTTGCACGACCCCCTACCTTGTCAAAAATTGAAATTTTTTAAAATTTTGCACGACCCCCTACCTTGTCAAAAAAATGAAAATTTTTTTAATATTTTGCACGACCCCCTACCTTGTCAAAAAATTTAAAATTTTTAAAATTTTGCACGACCCCCTACCTTGTCAAAAAATTGAAAATTTTTAAAATTTTGCACGACCCCCTACCTTGTCAAAAAATTGAAAATTTTTAAAATTTTGCACGACCCCCTACCTTGTCAAAAAATTTAAAATTTTTAAAATTTTGCACGACCCCCTACCTTGTCAAAAAATTGAAAATTTTTAAAATTTTGCACGACCCCCTACCTTGTCAAAAAATTGAAAATTTTTAAAATTTTGCGCGACCCCCTACCTTGTCAAAAAATTGAAATTTTTTAAAATTTTGCACGACCCCCTACCTTGTCAAAAAATTGAAAATTTTTTAAAATTTTGCACGACCCCCTACCTTGTCAAAAAATTGAAAATTTTTAAAATTTTGCACGACCCCCTACCTTGTCAAAAAATTGAAAATTTTTAAAATTTTGCACGACCCCCTACCTTGTCAAAAAATTGAAAATTTTTTAAAATTTTGCACGACCTTGTCAAATATTGAAAATTTTTTAAAATTTTGCACGACCCCCTACCTTGTCAAAAAATTGAAAATTTTTAAAATTTTGCACGACCCCCTACCTTGTCAAAAAATTGAAATTTTTTAAAATTTTACACGACCCTCTACCTTGTCAAAAATTTAAAATTTTTTAAAATTTTGCACGACCCCCTACCTTGTCAAAAAATTGAAAATTTTTAAAATTTTGTCAAAAAATTGAAAATTTTTAAAATTTTGCACGACCCCCTACCTTGTCAAAAAATTGAAAATTTTTAAATTTTTGCACGACCCCCTACCTTGTCAAAAAATTGAAAATTTTTGAAATTTTGAAACGACCCCCTACCTTGTCAAAAAATTGAAAATTTTTAAAATTTTGCACGGCCCCCTACCTTGTCAAAAAATTGAAAATTTTTAAAATTTTGCACGACCCCCTACCTTGTCAAAAAATTGAAATTTTTTAAAATTTTGCACGACCCTCTACCTTGTCAAAAATTTAAAATTTTTTAAAATTTTGCACGACCCCCTACCTTGTCAAAAAATTGAAAATTTTTAAAATTTTGCACGACCCCCTACCTTGTCAAAAATTGAAAATTTTTAAAATTTTGCACGACCCCCTACCTTGTCAAAAAATTGAAATTTTTTAAAATTTTGCAGGACCGCCTACCTTGTCAAAAAATTGAAAATTTTTTAAAATTTTGCACGACCTTGTCAAATATTGAAAATTTTTTAAAATTTTGCACGACCCCCTACCTTGTCAAAAAATTGAAAATTTTTAAAATTTTGCACGACCCCCTACCTTGTCAAAAAATTGAAATTTTTTAAAATTTTACACGACCCTCTACCTTGTCAAAAATTTAAAATTTTTTAAAATTTTGCACGACCCCCTACCTTGTCAAAAAATTGAAAATTTTTAAAATTTTGTCAAAAAATTGAAAATTTTTAAAATTTTGCACGACCCCCTACCTTGTCAAAAAATTGAAAATTTTTAAATTTTTGCACGACCCCCTACCTTGTCAAAAAATTGAAAATTTTTGAAATTTTGAAACGACCCCCTACCTTGTCAAAAAATTTAAAATTTTTAAAATTTTGCACGACCCCCTACCTTGTCAAAAAATTGAAAATTTTTAAAATTTTGCACGACCCCCTACCTTGTCAAAAAAATGAAAATTTTTTTAATATTTTGCACGACCCCCTACCTTGTCAAAAAATTTAAAATTTTTAAAATTTTGCACGACCCCCTACCTTGTCAAAAAATTGAAAATTTTTAAAATTTTGCACGACCCCCTACCTTGTCAAAAAATTGAAAATTTTTAAAATTTTGCACGACCCCCTACCTTGTCAAAAAATTTAAAATTTTTAAAATTTTGCACGACCCCCTACCTTGTCAAAAAATTGAAAATTTTTAAAATTTTGCAGGACCGCCTACCTTGTCAAAAAATTGAAAATTTTTTAAAATTTTGCACGACCTTGTCAAATATTGAAAATTTTTAAAATTTTGCACGACCCCCTACCTTGTCAAAAAATTGAAAATTTTTAAAATTTTGCACGACCCCCTACCTTGTCAAAAAATTGAAAATTTTTAAAATTTTGCACGACCCCCTACCTTGTCAAATATTGAAAATTTTTTAAAATTTTGCACGACCCCCTACCTTGTCAAAAAATTGAAAATTTTTTAAAATTTTGCACGACCCCCTACCTTTTCAAAAAATTGAAATTTTTTAAAATTTTGCACAACCCTCTACCTTGTCAAAAATTGAAAATTTTTTAAAATTTTGCACGACCCCCTATCTTGTCAAAAAATTGAAAATTTTTAAAATTTTGCACGACCCCCTACCTTGTCAAAAATTGAAATTTTTTAAAATTTTGCACGACCCCCTACCTTGTCAAAAAAATGAAAATTTTTTTAATATTTTGCACGACCCCCTACCTTGTCAAAAAATTGAAAATTTTTAAAATTTTGTCAAAAAATTGAAAATTTTTAAAATTTTGCACGACCCCCTACCTTGTCAAAAAATTGAAAATTTTTAAATTTTTGCACGACCCCCTACCTTGTCAAAAAATTGAAAATTTTTAAAATTTTGCACGACCCCCTACCTTGTCAAAAAATTGAAAATTTTTAAAATTTTGCGCGACCCCCTACCTTGTCAAAAAATTGAAATTTTTTAAAATTTTGCACGACCCCCTACCTTGTCAAAAAATTGAAAATTTTTTAAAATTTTGCACGACCCCCTACCTTGTCAAAAAATTGAAAATTTTTAAAATTTTGCACGACCCCCTACCTTGTCAAAAAATTGAAAATTTTTAAAATTTTGCACGACCTTGTCAAATATTGAAAATTTTTTAAAATTTTGCACGACCCCCTACCTTGTCAAAAAATTTAAAATTTTTAAAATTTTGCACGACCCCCTACCTTGTCAAAAAATTGAAATTTTTTAAAATTTTACACGACCCTCTACCTTGTCAAAAATTGAAAATTTTTTAAAATTTTGCACGACCCCCTATCTTGTCAAAAAATTTAAAATTTTTAAAATTTTGCACGACCCCCTACCTTGTCAAAAAATTGAAAATTTTTAAAATTTTGCACGACCCCCTACCTTGTCAAAAAATTGAAAATTTTTAAAATTTTGCACGACCCCCTACCTTGTCAAAAAATTTAAAATTTTTAAAATTTTGCACGACCCCCTACCTTGTCAAAAAATTGAAAATTTTTAAAATTTTGCACGACCCCCTACCTTGTCAAAAAATTGAAAATTTTTAAAATTTTGCGCGACCCCCTACCTTGTCAAAAAATTGAAATTTTTTAAAATTTTGCACGACCCCCTACCTTGTCAAAAAATTGAAAATTTTTTAAAATTTTGCACGACCCCCTACCTTGTCAAAAAATTGAAAATTTTTAAAATTTTGCACGACCCCCTACCTTGTCAAAAAATTGAAAATTTTTAAAATTTTGCACGACCCCCTACCTTGTCAAAAAATTGAAAATTTTTTAAAATTTTGCACGACCTTGTCAAATATTGAAAATTTTTTAAAATTTTGCACGACCCCCTACCTTGTCAAAAAATTTAAAATTTTTAAAATTTTGCACGACCCCCTACCTTGTCAAAAAATTGAAATTTTTTAAAATTTTACACGACCCTCTACCTTGTCAAAAATTTAAAATTTTTTAAAATTTTGCACGACCCCCTACCTTGTCAAAAAATTGAAAATTTTTAAAATTTTGTCAAAAAATTGAAAATTTTTAAAATTTTGCACGACCCCCTACCTTGTCAAAAAATTGAAAATTTTTAAATTTTTGCACGACCCCCTACCTTGTCAAAAAATTGAAAATTTTTGAAATTTTGAAACGACCCCCTACCTTGTCAAAAAATTGAAAATTTTTAAAATTTTGCACGACCCCCTACCTTGTCAAAAAATTGAAAATTTTTAAAATTTTGCACGACCCCCTACCTTGTCAAAAAATTGAAATTTTTTAAAATTTTTCACGACCCTCTACCTTGTCAAAAATTTAAAATTTTTTAAAATTTTGCACGACCCCCTACCTTGTCAAAAAATTGAAAATTTTTAAAATTTTGCACGACCCCCTACCTTGTCAAAAATTGAAAATTTTTAAAATTTTGCACGACCCCCTACCTTGTCAAAAAATTGAAATTTTTTAAAATTTTGCAGGACCGCCTACCTTGTCAAATATTGAAAATTTTTTAAAATTTTGCACGACCCCCTACCTTGTCAAAAAATTGAAAATTTTTTAAAATTTTGCACGACCCCCTACCTTGTCAAAAAATTTAAAATTTTTAAAATTTTGCACGACCCCCTACCTTGTCAAAAAATTGAAAATTTTTAAAATTTTGCACGACCCCCTACCTTGTCAAAAAATTTAAAATTTTTGAAATTTTGCACGACCCCCTACCTTGTCAAAAAATTGAAATTTTTTAAAATTTTGCACGACCCTCTACCTTGTCAAAAATTAAAAATTTTTTAAAATTATGCACGACCCCCTACCTTGTCAAAAAATTGAAAATTTTTAAAATTTTGCACGACCCCCTACCTTGTCAAAAAATTGAAAATTTTTACAATTTTGCACGACCCGCTACCTTGTCAAAAAATTGAAATTTTTTAAAATTTTGCACGACCCCCTACCTTGTCAAAAAATTGAAAATTTTTAAAATTTTACACGACCCCCTACCTTGTCAAATATTGAAAATTTTTTAAAATTTTGCACGACCCCCTACCTTGTCAAAAAATTGAAAATTTTGAAAATTTTGCACGACCCCCTACCTTTTCAAAAAATTGAAATTTTTTAAAATTTTGCATGACCCTCTACCTTGTCAAAAATTAAAAATTTTTTAAAATTATGCACGACCCCCTACCTTGTCAAAAAATTGAAAATTTTTAAAATTTTGCACGACCCCCTCCCTTGTCAAAAAATTGAAAATTTTTAAAATTTTGCACGACCCTCTACCTTGTCAAAAATTGAAAATTTTTTAAAATTTTGCACGACCCCCTACCTTGTCAAAAAATTGAAAATTTTTAAAATTTTGCACGACCCCCTACCTTGTCAAAAAATTGAAAATTTTTAAAATTTTGCACGACCCGCTACCTTGTCAAAAAATTGAAATTTTTTAAAATTTTGCACGACCCTCTACCTTGTCAAAAAATTGAAAATTTTTAAAATTTTGCACGACCCGCTACCTTGTCAAAAAATTGAAATTTTTTAAAATTTTGCACGACCCTCTACCTTGTCAAAAAATTGAAATTTTTTACAATTTTGTACGACTCCCTACCTTTTCAAAAAATTGCAATTTTTTAAAATTTTGCACGACCCTCTACCTTGTCAAAAATTGAAAATTTTTTAGAATTTTGCACGACCCCCTACCTTGTCAAAAAATTGAAATTTTTTAAAATTTTGCACGACCCTCTACCTTGTCAAAAATTGAAAATTTTTTAAAATTTTGCACGACCCCCTACCTTGTCAAAAAATTGAAAATTTTTAAAATTTTGCACGACCCCCTACCTTGTCAAAAAATTGAAAATTTTTAAAATTTTGCACGTCCCGCTACCTTGTCAAAAAATTGAAATTTTTTAAAATTTTGCACGACCCTCTACCTTGTCAAAAAATTGAAAATTTTTAAAATTTTGCACGACCCGCTACCTTGTCAAAAAATTGAAATTTTTTAAAATTTTGCACGACCCTCTACCTTGTCAAAAATTGAAAATTTTTTAAAATTTTGCACGACCCCCTACCTTGTCAAAAAATTGAAATTTTTTAAAATTTTGCACGACCCTCTACCTTGTCAAAAAATTGAAAATTTTTAAAATTTTGCACGACCCCCTACCTTGTCAAAAATTGAAAATTTTTTAAAATTTTGCACGACCCCCCTACCTTGTCAAAAAATTGAAATTTTTTAAAATTTTGCACGACCCTCTACCTTGTCAAAAATTGAAAATTTTTTAAAATTTTGCACGACCCTCTACCTTGTCAAAAAATTGAAAATTTTTTAAAATTTTGCACGACCTTGTCAAAAAATTGAAAATTTTTAAAATTTTGCACGACCCCCTACCTTGTCAAAAAATTGAAAATTTTTAAAATTTTGCACGACCCCCTACCTTGTCAAAAATTGAAAATTTTTTAAAATTTTGCACGACCCTCTACCTTGTCAAAAAATTGAAATTTTTTAAAATTTTGCACGTGCAAAATTTCAAAAAATTTGAAATTTTTTAAAATTTTGCACGACCCTCTACCTTGTCAAAAATTGAAAATTTTTTAAAATTTTGCACGACCCCCTACCTTGTCAAAAAATTGAAAATTTTTAAAATTTTGCACGCCCCTACCTTGTCAAAAAATTGAAAATTTTTAAAATCTTGCACGACCACCTACCTTGTCAAAAAATTGAAATTTTTTAAAATTTTGCACGACCCCCTACCTTGTCAAAAAATTGAAAATTTTTAAAATTTTGCACGACCCCCTACCTTGTCAAAAAATTGAAAATTTTTAAAATTTTGCACGACCCTCTACCTTGTCAAAAAATTGAAAATTTTTAAAATTTTGCACGACCCGCTACCTTGTCAAAAAATTGAAATTTTTTAAAATTTTGCACAACCCTCTACCTTGTCAAAAATTGAAAATTTTTTAAAATTTTGCACGACCCCCTACCTTGTCAAAAAATTGAAAATTTTTAAAATTTTGCACGACCCCCTACCTTGTCAAAAAATTGAAAATTTTTAAAATTTTGCACGACCCGCTACCTTGTCAAAAAATTGAAATTTTTTAAAATTTTGCACGACCCCCTACCTTGTCAAATATTGAAAATTTTTTAAAATTTTGCACGACCCTCTACCTTGTCAAAAAATTGAAAATTTTTTAAATTTTGCACGACCCCTTGTCAAAAAATTGAAAATTTTTTAAAATTTTGCACGACCCCCTACCTTGTCAAAAAATTGAAAATTTTTTAAAATTTTGCACGACCCCCTACCTTGTCAAAAATTGAAAATTTTTTAAAATTTTGCACTACCCCCCTACCTTGTCGAAAAATTGAAAATTTTTTAAAATTTGATAATTAAAATGCAAAAATATTTTAAAATGTCTCGTAAAATTTTATTTTTTAAGAACAATTTTAAACCAACCAAATTTTAAATTCAATACAATTTTATTATCAATTTTTTTTATTATTAATGGAGAATTTTGAATTGTGTTATATATTTCCCATACCCTCCTTAACTAATTATGTACACTCTATTAATGAAATGAAAACATTCATTACATCTTATTTAAACTAATAGTAAAATACTAAAATAATCACAGCCAAGTTACCGTATGTAAGATTTCAAAAAGTGTAAAGTAAATAATAACAGTGTGATTCAAAAAATATGGTGCGTAAATAATGGGGAATGAGAATCAAAAGACATATTTATAAATTGTATCGCAACGCAAAACAATATAGGAAAAAAAAAGTCGTTAGCTTGAAAATTTAATTATATGTCTTTTGGGAAAGGGAGAGAAATTGGGACACTTCCCCTAAATTATATTTTGTATGTGTTACACTAGCCGTAAATACAATGAGTATATAAGTAATGTTAAAAATGTTTAAAACGTGAAATTCTGAAAAAAAAAAAATAATAAATATCCACTGTTCGCAAATTTCAATATATTGCGTTGTGAAAATGACAATAAAAAAATCTGTAAACCAACATTAAACTTACGTTCTCAAATTAAATTAAATGTTTACTTAAATAAATTATATTAAATGTTGGGGTAAAATGATCCCCATAGACGATGATAAATTTATTTTCCCTTCCTCTGCTTCGTCTTCTTCTCTATATTTGAAGAACTCAAGGATATTATGTTAGAACAAAGCTTTAATTTATATTTTAGGGACATTCAATGACATCCTGAAATTTAAATGATTTAATCCAGACGAAAACACTTTATTTGTTTTAATTTTTTTTTACCTCCTAGCTTGGAGTGTGGTGGAATATTATGTTGACGATCATTTTTAGTTTCAGATTTTTGGGTCATTTAACTTATGAATATGAGAGATGAAGATATTAAGCGAACAAAAATAATTTATTTTACTCTATCTGAAATTAATATTAATTATTTTAGATGGAATTTAACTTTTAAACTGCAACAACAATAATAATTATTAAATTAATTTTGAATAATATTTGTTTGATTTGATTGATTTTCTTTTATAGCCGAAGCACACGTGGATTCATTTTAATATATGAATCTAGGTATGAAAAATAATATTGATAAAATAGGAATTTTCAATATTTTCAGGAGGAATTTAATTCTCAATAAATTGCGTCCTGCATTCGGTTAAACAGTGAAATATGATAAAATGAATGTGAAATAATTTTAGAGAGAAAAGCTGCAAATATTATCGCTTATGTAATAATGTTTTTGCAGAATCCAAAAGAATCGTGGTTTGGAAGTGAAATTGTTATTCTGACTGTAACATGTAAGTAAAAGCAAATGCTCAACTTAAATGATGGTATTATTATTATTCTTTGAGCTTATTTAAGTCCACTGTAAGCTCATTTTGTTCTAAATCACTTTGATTCAATCGAATTTATTTTAATCAAATTTTAAAAATGTAATTACAAAATGCTATCTAGAAATCTACTTATATTAAAAGCAAAATTATTAAATATTTTATAAAATCATTAACTTTATTTCAAATTCTATTTATATACTTTAAAAAAAAATCTCTTTTCCAGAATCACATTTTTCAATTAAAAGGAAATGGATTGTTATAATTTTGTTTCTTTGGTATTTATAATTAAAATAAACTTTTAAAAGATCACTAACAGGATTTTATATAAATGCGTTTTCTGTCACAAGAGTCCATCTCTCTAATATTATATTAAAATCGAAAAATGTAATCTTTATAAAGAATAAGAGAAGCAAAAAATATTGTTTTTTTTTTATTCTATTAAAAGTTTTAAAAGAAGATTTAAACTTAATTTTCAAAATAATAAATTTGTAGTCAACCTATACCTATGGATGATACAATCGTTAATAAAAAATTTACTTAACATTTTTATAAAAAAATTTTTTACGACGGATATTTTAGAATTATCTAGTTTTTAAGGAATATTATTAAAAAGAAAATTTAAACTTGTTAATTTACTTTGTGTTTTTATAACCGTACGAACGTATGTTCGAAGGGTATAATAAATTTGCCTTACCGTTTGTAATCGCTAAGAAATAATGGTCTTAGATATAGACTCAAGTGTACGCACGGGCAGACTCGACTTAGCTTTGTCTGCCCGTGCGTCCGCCCGTCTTTCCCAATGATAACTCAAAAACTAATTGAGTTAGAATAAAATTTTCTCAAACAATTTATTTAGTAGTAAATTCCGGAAACCTATTTCAATTGGATATGATGGAGACAGTGGTTCAGGTAGCAGCCCTACAACTTCAACAAGCTATATTGGGCTATATCACAGATATTATTCAAGCTTGTTATTGCAATTTTTCGCAAGCAAACAAATTATTAAGGCTCTTATATTTAATAAAACTAATTGAAATCTCTTGAGCTATGGTGATAGCTCCCATACAACTTCGAAATTCATTTATATTTCATATATTATAAAAACTATTTAAATTACAATGCTGAAATCAGGATTACGTATGGAACATTATGTCAATTAACATACAGCAAATAAAATCATTCATTCGTACGGGTATCACAAAGTTGACATGGTCAACTCTATTTATTCTCGTTTTATTATAAAATTGTAATCGGATTTTCACTTTAATTTTCAAAACTATACTACACTTTTCAATTTGATACTTTAAAAAGAATTAATATATAAATATCATGGTAAAAATAGAATTAAGAAAAAAAGCTACTTATCAATCAATTAAAAGAAAATCTTTAAGGAAAGGACTATTTTATAATATTTTTTATAAAAGAGAAAATATTTCAGTGTAGCTGATTTGTCAAATTGGACAGTAAATTCTAGAAAATTTATTGGAAAATTTTTAACTTCGTATATGAGTGGGTAAGAGTTGAAAATTCTTTAATTCTCTAATACAATTTTTTTTTTTGCAAATTCTAATGCTGAGTCCTATTCCACCAACTACTTTTACTATAACTTTCACTTTTAAACTTTTTAGAAAATTAATTATTAGATTAATATACAGGGTAATCCAGAACCATTGGTTAGAGGGTTAAACATCGGTAAAATTTTTATTCGGGACTAGTTGCCAAATCTCAAGAATTTCCTAAGTTACGCAGATTTTAATGAATTTTCACGAAATGATTTTTGATTTTATGATTAGAAAAAGTAAAAACTAATTAGTTCAATAGGGCCGTGGCCTCCTTTTAAATAAAAATCATTATTATATTTCAAAAATAATGAAAATTTTTTACCATATTCAATACAGACCCATTGCCGAAGTGAAATTTTTTCTAATTTTTTAATTCATTTATAGTCATATTATTATTTGAGACATTTTGAAATTAATTATACTTCTATTATATTGGTTCCATCATAATTTTAGATCAATTTTTACAACATTCAATAGCAATTTTTATTCGAAATCTTAGAAACCTATAATAAATTTAAAACATTTCAAATTTTTATTCATTAATTTTTGATGTAATTTTTATTTTATACAAATATACATGTTACAAGTTATTGCAATTTTTTGGAAATGAACATTTTCCACTTAAATAATTTTATGGATAAAAAAATCAATTGATGACAAAAATATTTTACTATAAAATTTTTATTGAAAATTCCCAATTTTTTAACGGACATTCGACCGTTCTTCAAAAATTGTTTTAAAAAGGAAATTAAATTTATTAATTATAATTACAAAAATGAAAAATATATCATGGCCAATGAATGTGACAACGGTGGGCTACAAAAAAATACCATTAGATTGTTTAAGAGTTTAATAATATTTTATTACAAAATTATATCGAAAAAATTTATGAATGTTGTTAAAATTTATTTATAAAAAATTAATTTTGAAGTCTCATTTAATTAGCTACTAACAAAAGAAAAAGTCGAATGTTTGTAGCACATTTCGAAATTGACAATATTGTGGGAGTATTTGAGGAAAATGAAAAATCAATTTTCCAAAGATTCTAAGATAATAAATCTTACCATAAAAACTCATATTTTACAGCACATTTTTAAGAATAAAATTTATAAGTCTAAAATTATAATTGTGCCAAATCTGTGAGGCTAGGCATGGAAGAGTTTTAGTACATTTGCTCAGAATTTTCACGATTAAATATTAAAAATCAATAAATCAGTTCAGATTTTATATACTAACAAATCTTCTTCGAATTATAATTTTCTTTTTAATCAAGCAGTTAATACTGCGGTGTTTGAGCCATACAACATAAGTTATCACAAGATTGGTATTATGGAAATTGTAATTAATTATAAAATGAACTAAAATCTCAATTATACTAATTTTTCCATTCAACTTATCATTATTGCATTTACGTTAATTGTTTTCCAGCATATTTTCTTAATTTTGTAATTGAAACTGGAGCTGAATTTTCGGCGTAAATCACACCAATTACAAGTACTAAACTGCTACTGTTCAAGTGATAACTCAATTTTTCTAGTTTTTCTTTTAATGCCATTTTCCTAGTTTGAGCGTAAAGAGGCGATAAACAATTTACAATTTTAAATTTTTTTGATTTTCTTTACTCAAACTTTCAAATATTTAACTCAATATATATATATATAATTATGTGCTTAAATATTTGTGTTATAACATACTAACTATATTAAAATAAAACCTCCCAACTACTTTAGTGTTGGATTTACATTTTTCTCGAATGTTTTAAATGCAAAAAAAAATTAACTCACAACAAATGTCGAACCATACATTTTAATTTATTTTTTTCTTCTTATATTTATTCATTCGTTCTTTATCCTCTTTATTTTATATTACATAATAAATTTTATAATACCAATAATAATATTATTAAAAACGTAAAGTATTAAATAGGAAAAAAAAATAATAATTTTCTTAAAATTTTTTTTCACATCCTTTTCATATTCCTGTGTATAGGTTTTTGGTGTGCGCTGTTCTCTCAATTTCCAGAAAAGTAGCCATTCCTATACTACATAAGATAGGATATTAGGTATGTATATGTATACAAATATACCGTACTAGTATATTAGGCTAAATTCATATCATAATTTAATATTGTTATAAAAATAATATTGAAAAATATATAAAAGATAAAATTGAAATTTTTTGGTTAAAAGACGAAATAAAATTGAATTTGTGGGCAAAAGACGACATAATAATGGTGAAATAAAGGAATGTACTCATAAAAAATGAAAAAAGCAAAAAAAAAAATGTAAGAAAATAGCTCGTCAATTTCCTGTTATTATTATTTACAATTTTGTGTGGAACGCTTTAAAAAAAATGAAGGAACAAGATGATAAATAAATGCGGCAATAATAATAATAAATTGAAAACGAGAATATTCAAAATTTTGTGATGATAATAATGATGATGATCACGATGGTGAGGACATTCAAAAGAAAAAAATAATCCACGTGGTAATGTACTTACTTATTTCTAATCTAATCTACTTCATTATTTCGAAAAAAGTTAAAATTCTGTTGTAAATAATTGAAATATTTCTCGAGTATTTGAATTTTTGAAATTTTACATTGGTATATTTTATATATTTAATATGCCTTAATAAATATTTCTTCACTGTAATCTCTTCAAATCGTAGATCTCCGTTATTCTTATTACTAAATATTTTGTTCTTGATATTACAAAGTTCTCTAAGTATATTCGCAAATTTAATTAAAATAGTAAATTTTTCTGACACAAGAATAATAATTCAATAAATAGAAAAAAGTTTGTTATAGAAGTAGTTCATTTTATTGAATTTTTACTGTATTCTAAAATTAATTATTTATGTTATTTTTCAATTTTACAAAAATTCTTATACTAAAAGTATTTGTAGATAGTAAAATTGTATAAATGGGGTAACAGTGCATTACGATCGCGTATAATAGGACTTATTGCCTCTGCTACCTTATTTTTACGTGTGGGAACTCTACAGATCCCGAGGAAGTATATTTAAGTTTCCTTGCCACCTCTAGATAGTCACCTCTCTATATGGCGTCAAAACATCCGAAAAAATATTCTCTCCTGATTCTTTTTGATCTTTATTATTTCCTTCAATGGCTTTTGATCAAAGTCTCCGAGAAATAATTTAACCTGTCGAAGGTCAAGAAGGCCATTTCAATCCTTTGACTGCCTTCTCTGTGATTCGGTCTTCTGAGAGAATTTTCTATTGATTAAACAAATTTATGAAATTTTATAAACACGTATAAATGCTCATTTTAGTAATAAGCTCCAGTAAAAGTTAGGTGTAATATATTCAAAAGTAATTCTTAAATATTGCCTTTGAAGTAACTATCAAAAATATTAAATATTTTTCTGTTATTCTAAAAATTGTAGAATAAATTTTACTCAATTTAATAAATTATTAAGTATATTCCGGAAAAATCTAAACAGCTTCCGTTTCGCAATACATAATAATTATACAAAAATCTTATTTCTCTACTTTAATATCCAATAAAGCACCAATTTAATATTCTATTTCTGTTATACATAATATAAGTATTATAATTGAACACTATTATTCATGAAAACTTGATATGATCAATTTAATAATGAATCATTTGTGTTTAAAAATTAAATTTAATAAAAAAACCTTATGTTCTCTATATATGAAAGCATATTGGTAAAGAACGAACATTTATTTCTGGTTTTTTTTTTCTTTTCTTGTTTTATTATTGTTTTTTGTTTTGAAAAGCTAGCCAAAAATGATGTGGCATTATCGAAAACAATCACTTGTTATCAAAAGCAATAATTTTCTTTTTTTGGTTTTTTCTTTCTTTTTCTTTTCTTCTTTTTTGTCTATGAAAATTCTTTAGTCTTAGCAAGTATCAAATTTTATGATATATACATATGTATGCTTGCACATACGAATATATTTTTAATATTATTTATATCCTAAAATAGGACTAAGTTATTTTGTTATTTTTGTTCAAAAATGTCCTTATTTTCTTCTGTGTTTTTTTTTGTCTATTATTTATATCGTAGAAAATAAATTTTTATAAAAAGCTTATATTGGTTGCCAAAAATATTTTGTAACAAAATGTGATTTAGAAATTTATTAAAAAAATGTTTGCCCCGAAAAGTATGCAATTTTTTATATATTTTTTTCTAATCAATTGTATGGATGATTTCCAAAAAATTATAATAATGGTGTTGCCTGTTAGAAAAACGTAATCAGACTCTTTCCGAACCTCATTATTAATAAATAAATTTTAATCGAAAGCAGGCAAAGCTTGCATAATTTTATAGAATCGCAATTTGAAAAAAAATAAAACGCAATAAACAGCGGATCACAAATTACAACTAAATATTTGGTTATAAATCTTCTGGATGTGTGAATGTTATTAGACGCATCCTCGAATTCAGTATATTTTAACATTTTGGGTAAGGGTGTTAACAAATGAGTTTCGAAGTGTTTCATTTTCATACTTAATTCGTTCTTTATTTTCAAACTTAAACATTTTAGGTACTACAACTTCGTGCATGAGGATCATATGAAAGCAAATTGAATCACTTTATTACAAATTATTGAATTACCAATTCAATGCAAAAATTTCCTCGATAAATTTCAAAATTTTTATAAGTTTTCATAAAATTAACAGAAAAATTCAACAGCAAAAAATGCCTGAACGTACGGCCAACTATGGAAAATTAGTCTTATATTTTATTATTAAAAATTTTTTCCAATTATTTGGTTTTTTACTTATTTTGTTTTAAGTTGAAGTGAAAAAATACAAAACATATTTAGATCCTTTGTTTTTATTATTAAAAGGGCAAACAGAAAAATAACAAAAATAAAAAAGCAGAGGAAAAACAAAAATAAAATGACTTGTAAGAAGCTAAAGGACTTATTTAGTAAACCATCAGTTAAAATTAGTCTAATATGACTGATATTCATTTGACATTATCTCCCTCTCTCTCTCTCTTCCTCCCTCTTCACTGTTTTGGTCCTTTTAGTCTTCTTTATAAAATCATTTTAGATTTTCATGTCCTTTATATTGACAAAGAGTCTATAATATAAATTGAATGAAAATTTTCATTTCATTTTCATCTATAGCTACTTGTGAAAATTGTGTTTGTTTCCCTTGACATTTTTTTTTTTTGTTTTAGATTGGAATTTTTTTTAAAAAAACACAATGAAAACAATTTATACACTTAAGCTTAAGAAACTTTTGTTTTTCTTTCGTAATTTTATATATGTATAGTGTTGTGGTGAAAAATGTACAATGTCTGTTGAAAATGTGAACATATTTTAACTTATAATATAAGAATATTTCTTTTTTAATTAAATATTTGAAAATAAGATGCTTAATATGACAATTTAACAAAATGTACTTATAGTTGTTATAATACAGTTCTTATAAATTAATTTTTAATTAAAATCTCGGAACTATATAGATATTCACTTATAGGATTCTTCTCTAAGTAAATCCGAAATAAATGTGGTATAGTATTTAAAACAAAAATATTTGATTAGAATTATGAAACAAGCTTTTTATAATAACCTCAAATATTAGCAAGTTATCCCGACATTATTCAAATGCCCTCAAATTTTAATTAAAAATTAATGAAATTCTACATTATTAAGACTATACTAAATTATTCCAGTGCGTTGTGTATTATTGCCTAACAAAAGTTATATCTCTGGAGATGAAGAAGTTCAATATTTTTTACTTTAAATATATTTGGATGTACTTTAATAATTATGGAATCATATACTAATAATAAATTAGTTCGATATTTTTCACACAAACATCCACAATAACGTATTTCACATTCATTTCCATAAGTTTATTAACGTATTTCAATTCATTTATGGTATACAATAGCGTTCTAGACTGCGATATCATTGAATATTATTTGATTTGGCTGCCAAAAATTCTATTAATAAAATACTTTACTAAAATGACTCAGAAGCTAAATAAAACTATAATCTATATAGAATTTAATATTTTCAAATAATGAAATATTTTCTATAATATTTTTATTAATACCAAAATTAATTTACTTTTAAAAAGAATAATAAATAATAAAAGAAGAAAATTAAAAAAAAATTTTTTTTTTTTTTACAATTTTAATTAATAGATTATTTTATAATAAAAAAAATTTATATAGCTACTTATTAAATAAATTTCATTAAATAAATTTTTAAATTATAAAATTGAATTCATACTCCTTTTTAATTTTGTAGTTTAATATTTTTTAAATAAATTTATTGAATTTATTGAATAATAAAAATAAATAACAAATATCTTTGCCTTTTATAAATTATAGTGTAATGAGTTATTCAATATGGGCTACCTTTCATAATTTACTAATAAAATTAATGGCAATCTAAGAATTATTCCTAATAAGTGCATAGTATTTAGCCATTGTAAATTAATTTGTAGTTTAATTGTTGAGGTTTTTCTACATTTGATCACTGTTTTTCTACATTTATTTAGGTTATCATCCTATTTTTTAATCAACTCTGAATCATTACATTTTTAGAGGTCAAAAATTATTAAAAACCAAGGACAAATTTTTAATAGAAGCATATTATGTTACTCGTAAAATTATACTTAAATTTAAAGAAAAATCTATAACTATAAAAATTACAAAACTCATTAATAGTTCTAAGCAAAAATGTGAAAAAGAATATTAATTTTGTAACGGAAACAGTGAAATATTAAGAGTAAAAATCTCGAAAAATTTCATTCAAACGACAATTTTAATACTCGTAATCTACAATATTTTCGAAATTTCTTTCAGAATTATTATAAAATTTCTAAAATGTGGTCCACAAAATTCTCGTTATATTGTTTATGATAGGAAATTTGCTATATATTGTTCATAAAACAAAAAATTTTTATTACAATAAGCGCTTGGTTTCCTTACACATGGCCCCATTTCACAGATTTTACTAATTTTTTATTAATTTTAATATGTTCGATTTAGTAAACCCAGTGTTAATATTATTTTTAAAAAATTTTTTATATTTTTCTATATTACATACATGCATACATAGACACATATGTATATACAAATATTTTTCAATTAAAGTTACAATACACACATGAATGATAAAACTAGGTACATTATATTTTGCTTTTGATTGCATTTACAATAATATTGCATACTATATTACATATTATTATCATATACATACATACATACATATTATAATATGTATAATATTATACAAAAAGAATTTTAAGGATTTAATCTTCATTTGTAAAAATATTAAAGTAATAAAATTTACATAAATAAATTTTTATATTAAAAATAAAAAAGTAAAATTCTTGATCTCTTAAGCCTCTTTTAAAGTATTTACATAATAATATGAAAATAAAAAATAATATAATAAAAGTATGATTTCTGATTATTCACCTATACAATAATGTGTTTGTAAAAAAAAAATAATATTTGTTAGTTACCGGCAAATAAGACTAATTTTAGTTTTAATTCTGTAACAAAATTTTAATAAATTTTTTTTGAGAATTCATCAAATTTTTCAAATTAAAATTGAAAAAAATTATTTCTCTATAAAATTTTATGAAATTTCAGGGTTTCTTCTCTTAGAAATTCTTCTATTTTTAAATGAGATTCACATCAAATCTAAAATATGAAAATCAACACCAGCTGACGGTCTTTTATTTAGTATGTTCATAAAAGCGTGATCTGGTATGATTTTATAATCAGATGATATGCGATTTTAGACACTATATTATCTGCTGCTATAAAAAGCAGCAGATTTAGCAGTTAGCAGTAAAACAAACTCATTCAGAATTATAAAATTCACGTTTACTTATTTCTATAGAATCTGAAATAGAAAAATCATTATAAGAATACAATTATAGGGCAAACATTTATACCATTAAATTCATTCCCATAGCCATTAACATTTCTTTCTGCACAAGCTTCGCATCCATATGCATATATTCTGTATATATAATTCTAGGAATATCTATTATTGTAAAAAAATTTCAATTCAAATATTGTTATTTTCAAATTGAAAGTAATTCGACGAATTAATATAAACAATTTTTAATAAAATTTAAACAAAAAAAATTTGAATAAAACATTTTGCTACAAATTAATATAAATTTTTTTTTTTAATTTTGTTAATCCTGAATTCATCATTATTACATTAAAATTATTTAATTTTCTGAAAAAAAAAAATTTTCTTTTCATATCCATATAATATGAATGTATATGCTTAAAGGGTATTATACATTTACCCTGCCATTAGTAAAGCTAAGAAATAATGATCTCATATATAGGCATAAGTGTATGTTTTTGACCAGCGTCGAATTCTGAGACGATTTAAGAATGTAAGTCGTCTGTCCATGCATCACAGCGGTAACTGAAATAAATGCTGAAACCTTTTTTAATTAGATGTAATTAGTGGTTAGGGAAGCTGCTCCATATTTTCAAAAGTTATCTGGTACTGTCCCAAGAATAATTTGAAATATACAAATTTCGCTCAAACCAATATATTGTGTTTGTGCTTTTCGTTGTCTCTGCATTCGTATGGGTATAACAGAGTTGATAAGATCCTATTTTGGTTTATTTATGTTAAAATATCTTTCTGTTTATTGCATTATTAATTTTACAATATGATTTGAATAAAAATCAAAAAATTTCAATAGAAAATAAAATGAAAATATTTAATTTTTTAAAAATATAATAAAATTTTTGAAAACATATAGAATTAATAACTAGCATTTATTCTTGTTCTCTTTTTTTTTTTGAAAAAAGAGAATCCTTTTAAAATAAAGTAAGAGTAGCGCAATAGGAAAAAAATTCATAAACTTGTTACAATTATAAGTTTATTAATTTATTTAAATTTTTAATGTAAATTATATAAAATTAAATCTCAATTAAATGTTAAATACAGCTTGGATGGAAACATATAATAAGTCACGAGAAATGTGAAAAAATATCCATAAATTTTACATAAATAAATTTAAAATAGCTTTTATTCTTTTACAGGTGAAATTTTTGAAAATTGCAACCTAGAAAACTGTTGAGCTATGCCTTTGTTAATTATCTATTCTTTTAATTTTTATTACTACCCTAGAAGTATGTAATTTTTTGTATTGAAAAATTAATTTTGATATACAGTTTTTTCTCGATTTATAGTGGTTTCTCAGTTATCCTAGTTTCCACTTACCCGATTTTTTTTTTCAAAATTTTTCCGCTTAAATTTCACTGTACTAAAATAGTGCAAAAAATTTATTGCATTTATTGAGTACATGGGGGTTCCTCTTATAGAAGAAGATTTTGTTAGAAAATTCAATGGACCGGAAAAATAATTTCATTTAGAAAAGTTTTTTCTCTTATCCACGTGCATATTGTCCTGGTTCTACTGTATTAAGAATTTAATATTTGGTATATTGGAATTTGGTATGGAAAATGTGTTATTTTACAAATTATTGCGTTTAATCACAAATAATTTCAATTAATTTTATTTATAATAAATTAAAAAAAAAAAAAATAATTTTCTTGTAGTTCAATGCTAAAATTATTTAAACCCTGCAGTGCAATTCAATTATACTTACTAATTCAGCTTTTCTTACTAATTCTTCACTTACTTGAGAGGCACAAATAATAATATTGCATTTAGCAAATTGCAAATGGATGACTAAAAGGCGATAAAAATCACAAATTCTAGATAGTTAACAAATTATTCTTCTTTCGAACACCTATAATTTTAATTAGCATTATACACATCTTATTAAAAAAAAATTTCATTCTTGTTAAAGGTTTTTTATTAAAAAAAAATTTCAATTTTTCAAAATAACAATTAAAAATTATTAAAAATATTTTCAAATACTTAAGTCTACAATTGAGTGTTTTTACTACACTTACTATATTTTTTTTTTTTTTAAATTATGGCAATTCATTTCACTTCAATTATTTTTCAACTCAATTCAATTCAAACTCAATACATTTTTTTTTAATATACTTACAAACACATATAATTTATATTCATTCACTATATTATTATTCATTCATTGAAAAAAATTCAAAAAATTTTCTGAATACTTGAAATACAATTCTTATTTTTCGAAATTTTTTACATATTTTCGTACAATTGAAAGAATTCGAATATTTTGTATGAATATAAAATTATTTTGTTAAGTAAAGAAAAAAAAAATGCTTACATAATCCGTGACCTTTTTCTCCAAAAATTTGAATGGTTTACAAACTTTAAATATGCATTCACGTTCGTATATATCATAGTTCCATATTATTACTTTATGTAAAAATTTATTCACAGAAATTCAAATCAAAATTTGAATATCACAAAATCATTTAATTTCAAAATGTATAAGAAACCCAAATAAAATAATCCTTTTACTTTTTTTTATTTTTAATTTTATGTATAGTTTAAAGGATTGCTGATTCTTGAAGAAATTTAATAAAATTAGTTTAAGTTAATTTGCAAAAAAAAATCAGCTTTGTTGTGAAGTTAATACAGATCAGTGTTAAAAATCCAAGCTCGTTGATACAAAAATATAGTTCCGGAACTATAAATGTCTAGAACAGCTACTATTTCTTAAAAATGACATGAATTAATAAGTGATTTCCCGTTGAATGTTATGTATAGCATTGGTTTCAAAAATAATCTACATAGGATTAATCAAACTTTTAATTATACTGTTGTGTCATTCATTCTTCTGTTTCTACACTTAAACAGAAATTTCTAAATTATTTTCAAAATTATGTAAATCCGTCCTGTAAGCGTTTATAAAATTTATAAAATAAATTACATAATTCATTGCTAAAATTCAGATGATTATGGCTTCTTAAAATGCCATTCATGTTTGATATTCATGAAGGAATATTTATTGCTATAGGGGTTTAGAATGCTCAGCATTATAGCTACGTACAATATTAACTGAAATTGAATTTGTTTTCTAAATTTATAGTCTACTTGATTTGTTTTCCATCATATTTAAATAGCCTTCTTCACTTGAACTAATTAATATTTTATAAGAGAAGAAAATAATTTTATTAAATAACAGAAGGTTCTGTAAAGCTAATCAATATCGGTCACATCATTTGCGCTTGCTATTCATAAAATATTTACCTATCTGGCATTTTCAACCGACAAGCTTACCCTTAACTTGGCGAAATCAAAAATATGAAAACAAAATCTTTAATTTTTTTAATTTTTCAACATTTTATTTGAGAAAACAAACTAAAAAAGACACCAAAATTCCCAAAATACATAAAAAACCAAAATACACAGAAAAAAATAGTTTTTTTTTTTTATATAACATCATAATAAAGGGATCAGAAATGTGTCAGTAAATAATTTGATACACTTACAAGTATGTGTGTGTGTATAATTCGATTTGCATTCAAATATAAAGGTCATAAAATAGTAAAGAATTACCATATAACCGATCGGAAGGGCGAAAAAGGGGGGGGGGGGGGGGGCGGAATATAGGTAGGAGGGCAACTTACATTCAAAAATTTTTGTAAAATTACTTAAAACGATTTCATTTTGAATCAATCAACCTTTTTTTTTCCTTTTTGGAAATTTTTTCATATTTATTATCCTTGTCTCATATTTTTTTTTTATTTCAGGCAAAATGAAACATTATTCAATACAAGGATATAATATGTATGTAGATTATAAAAATAAAGAAAAGAATACAAACAGCACTAGATTTGTTAAAAACATAAAACAATCTGAAATTAACAACCAAAAATTTACATACATACATACATAAATAACACATTCCAACACATAAACACAAAATTTTGCATTCACATATTTATTGTATACAAATATAATAAACATAATAGTATACAATATAAAAGGGAATGTAAAAAAACTTTTACAAATTGAAATATCCTTCAAAAAAGGATATTAAAATATCCGTTTCAAAAAAAAAAAATTTTTGTATAAAAAGAGAAAACTATTATGTGTTTTTATTGAATATAAAATAATTTCATTTCCATATATCACAATTTGTTTTCATACAAAATTTTATACTTGTATTACATACATTATATACAATGGATTTTTTTCAGTGTAATATACTTCTATAGAATATTTCCAATTGAATTATAGTGGTTAATTGAATTATTTTTGTCATTCATACTGTAAACTCAGCAAATTCTATATTGGAAAAAACAGCAACAAAAAAAAATATCAAGGAAAAATAAGTGAAAATCAAGTCCTGAATAAAAATTTTAAGTATTTATCAGGTTTTTCATTATTTTTTTTGAGAGAGAAAGTGCTAATAGTGGAAAGTATAATTTCATTCAAATGTAATAAAAATGTTATATTGTAAATTTTGAGTTCAATTTTAATAGTGAATTTAATAGTAAATTGATAGTCAGTTTTCTTTTTAAATTAATTTCTGGGTCTTTAGGTCTAGAGTCTATATTATGTTGTAATGGATCTGATGATTTTTAAAATATTAACTATGACAAAGCCACAAAATAATTTTTAATAATAAATATATGAATATATGGAAGGCATAAATAGTATAAATTGGAAATTTAAAAGTTTTATATATTTGGGGCGTTCAATTTAATAAATAATTTAAACGACAGGTTTAATTCAACGGTAATATGAAGATTTATTTTAATAAATTAAAATGTATTTTACTATTCAACTATTTGAATGCATATAAAGAGTTTTGGAATGCTATGCGTTGGATATTCGGTGTGATTTTCTTTTAACATCTCATATATTTTGATAACCACTAAATTGCACTTTAAAACAATATTCTTAAAATGTGAAATTCGATTGTGGAAAAAATGAAAATATTTTTATGTTCTTAATTAAAAATATTAACATTAACAACATATATGCGAGAAATTTCTCTGCAGTTCAGTTGATAGGGCGTCCGCTCTGTTCTACACTTGTATGTACACACTGTGGAATGTTCTTTAAACACAGAAATCATTTCGTTTGCAGAAAAAGATATTTTTTGTCCTATAATCTGAAAATAGGTGGCCAATTTTCTTACTACGTCGGAATTTGATTTAATTTTTTTAAAAGTATTGAATGTTAATTACTTTAAAGTATGTACAAAGACGTCGCGTATTTGAATGATTTTTAGTAAAGTCTTTATAAAACAAGTACGCCTAAAAAAAATTTGATTATTTGAAAAATCATCCCATTTACTTGATGTTTTTATTGGAAATTTCTTGGTGTTGTAACTTAGAAATTTAAGTTATTGGTCTGGGGAATTTAGAAACGAAAAAGTAGTAGTTTTAAATAAATAACATAAAATTTTAAATTCTTAACAATTTTTCACATTTAGCAAGAAGCAGCACATACACTTGCAATTTTACTATTTTGAGTTATCTCAGAGCTTCGAATACCACTTTTCATATAATTAGAACACAATTTAAAACTTGAAATAATGAAGTATAAAAATATTGAACAACGAAATAATAAAAATCTTTGATAACCGGAAATGAAGACTCAATAAAACTTTGGGATCGTACTAAATTAACAAAGAAAGAAAAATCTTAAAATTCGAATTGGTACTAAAAATCCTTTAACATCAATATTTTTTCTCTTAAATATCCTTTTTCATATCCTTAAAAAAGCGTATAATGAAAACTTTTTAACGACTCATCAACAACATTACCATTTCAAATTATTGCAGCACCCTCCCCGCAAACTCCGACAAAAAAATCTTATACAAGAATAATAAAAATACCTCAATTTCTTCGTGATAAAATCACTGTAACCGCCATGAAAATCATAAAAATAATAAAGAAATTTTTTTTTTTATTTTTTATATGTGTATATGTAGGTAAAAAAATAAATTTTGTTTTGAAGAAAATTTCAGGAAAATCAAAAAAGAAAATTCAATAATTTTAAGTTTTATACCAGTTTTTTCAGTTTCTAACTTAAACTTTTATACATATTTTTTTTTTGAAGCTCAGTATGAAAGAATTTAAAGAAAATGAAATTATGATAAAGTTTATGGAAGATAAAAGAAAGTTATATACAGAGAATTTTTTTTTTTTTTCAAAACTATTTTAACATTTTTACTGCTAAAGTTTTAATAGAGAATAAAAATTTTAAAATATTCCAAAAAAAAAAAAAAATTTTTTAACATTTTTATTTTCTACTTTAACTTTTTAAGAAGTTGTTGGAATAATTCTTTTCTTGTATAGTTATTTATCATAATTTTAAATTGTTTTAAAACTGAATTAAGAGAGAGAATGTAGTTACTAATGTTTGTATAACACAAAATTCAAATCCGAACACATAGCACAAATAGATATTACGTACGTAGTATACTGAGTAATTAACATTTAATTTTAAATTATAACAGTTTTTAACATTTTTCACCTCAATATAACAATATTGAGTGTATTTATTAAGTTTGTATAACACAAAATTCATATGTACGAATTCATAATACAAAAACACTGAATAGTCTAATTGAGTCATTTACATTTAATTTTAGATTATAACAATTTTTAACACTTTTCATCACAAAATTTCATAGTTTCACCTCAATACAACAATATCGAGTGAATTTATTAAGTTTGTATAACAAAAAATTCATGTACGAATTTATAACACAAAAACACTGAGTAGTCTAATGGACCCATTAACATTTAATTTTAGAGTATAACAATTTTTAACACTTTTCACCACAATATTGCATAGTTTCACCTCAATACAACAATATCATAGTTTCACCTCAATACTTTATAATTTCTCCTCAATACAGTATTCACTATACACACTATTTATAAAGTAATGAGTAAATATATATATTTGGAACTAAAAGTCTACTACATACTCGGATGCAATAAGTTTAGTATTTTCAACAAAATAAGAGACATTTGTGCAATGCTTACAGATCATACAAGTGTATTGAATGTCTTAAAGTTACACCAAATGACTTTCTGCTTTAATTCATATGTGTTAGCTCTCGTTTCTCCAAGCAATATCTTATTTTTTTAAGGTGTTAATTGCAAAATCTATTCCAAAAATATTTCTGGAAATGGTATTTCTCAGTCTCACGGTGCTCTTTGAAAATTCAGCTTCTTTTGAAAGGTTTGATCTTGTTGTATAAGGACATAAAATTTGTTGTAAAACTAATATAATTTTTGATTCTTTATATAAAAATTTCTTTTAGTAGAGTGGTGCTAGCTTACTGAAAATCTCAACCTAAAAGATGTCAAAATACTGAAAACAATTCTGCAAAGATAAAATTGAAGTTGTACCAATGATTTTAAACTAAATTTTCATGGTAAATTAAAAATGGTACCACTTTAAAATATAACATGGCTCTCATTCACATAGAAAATTCTCTTATTTTTAAAATTTTTGCTCGTACTTAATTCAAAATTTTCATTTTAATAAAATATAAGCGTATTTTAAAATTTAATGTTTTTTTTTTATTTTTAAGTAAGAAATTATTATTTAACTTGAATTTTTTTCTGTTACAATACAAAAAATTATTCCACGAAAAATTTTCTACAATTGCAAGTACAAAAATTCAGAATTTTAAATTTCTCTCCATATATGTAGGTACATACAAATAAAATATCCACGTTTTCATTTTGTACACAAATAACCAAACCCATATAGGTACTTACAAATGCAAAACAATCTATTTAATATATGCAGTTATAATAAATAAAAAATTTAACACTTAAACCTTTCTTACCTCAATCAAAAATTGTAAATAGCGAACATAGACCTTGATCATATTTCAGTCAACCTTTTTTTTTCTCTGTACATCGTTTCAGATATTTTTTTTATTCAATAATATTTGCAATAACGAAAAGTTGAACCGGAAAAAAGAAATTCGAAAAAATAAAGTATTTTTAATACATAACATGTAAAATGTTAAATGTACGAAATACGTGAAGTACACTGACTACAATATCATGCCTTTTCGTTTCTGCTTTAATAAGTACACATGTGTACTTATTCTACATCGGTGATCCTGTACTATATACAGTTGTAGACCGAATTTTTAATTCCAATTATAATGTTTATGTAGGAATTTACGTTACTGGTAATTGGATTGAAAGTTGAAGCCTTCGTATATTTTAATTTGGTAAGAATTTGTTAAACTTTAAATTTGACTGTAATTTTACATCATCAAATGGAACCTACTGAGTTTTTTCCATTTTCGAATAAAGACTAATTCTAATGTGAAATGGTAAATGTTTTTTATGAAAGTTTGGAATTTTCATTGGAAATTATAATGGAAATTTTATAGGATATATTCTTTTGTTAAAAAGCATTTCGTACGGGTATTATTGATGCGAACTGTTGAAAGATTTCAAAAATTTTCATAAACATTTTCACTTTTCCAACGTTCCAATAATATTTCCTATAAATTTTCCAAAACAAAATGCAATTCAAAATTTTCTAATTTTTCTTTTTATATTTTAAGTCACCTGACAACGGTAGCGGAAATTTTTGGAACTCTTTTTACATTTTTCTTTATTCTTTCTTCTGCTCTTTTATTATTCTTTGTTTTTTATCTATTTAAATGTGTTTGTGTAAGTTGATTTTGAAAAAACCACAAAATATTTTAACAATGTTAACGACAAAATCAAAACGTAAGAAAAAAAAAAAACAAAAAAAAATAAAAGTAATTTTTTTACACTAAATAAAATTTTCTTTTCTTTTACCGTTATTGTATAAAAAAAAGGTGCGTCATATTTTAATTTGAAAAAGTCAAAAAAGTAAAACAATCAAAGGAATAAAAAAAAGTATTAAATCCCTTTTAAATTTTTCATAAAAATAAAAGGAACGAAACTAAACACTGCAGAGCACAGTGTTTCTCTACTGACAAAATTGAAAATTCCTTGATTGAACGGCGTTTTAATTATTTTCTAGTTTAGCTAGTCTGGAATATCAAATATCAGGTAGTATAAGCATTATCAGGTAGCATGGGAACGATTAAACAAAATTTTCGAAAAATGGCAGATGGCTGTATTTAGGTAAACCCAAAAACTCAAATAATCAGCTCACCTTGTTGGGAGTACGTATGATTCAATTGACTTGCAATTTAAAATATGAAAAGGATTTAAATTATGCAAATTACATTGGTATTTTCTCATTAAATGCCATCCGATACGGGTTTTGTGTCGTTATGAACTAAAAAACCTGCTTGACCTCACCTATTCGTGATTCTCTAGCGTTATATTCTATTCAGTTTACCTATCAACGGGCTAAACGAACGAAACAAAAAATTTTTTTGTTTCAGTAATAGGAAAACTTGCGTGTGCCAGGATCACATGATCGACTTACACATAATACTGTTATATTTTTTAAGTTATGCACATTCTTTTACTCTCATCTCTTTTTCAAAAAATAAAAGACCAAAAAATAGTATGGAAAAAAATTTGCATAATTTTATGTTGACGTTTCAGAAAACAAAAAACAACATCAAAAAAACACAAAAACGGAATTAAAGAAAATCAGTAGGAAAATATTACAAAATTACGAGAAAAAAAAGAAAAATAGAAAAATATCTACATAAAATAAGAAAATCCTTAGAGACATTTTAAGAGAAAAAATAAAAGAACAAAACAAAGAAGTGAAATTCGTTAGAATAAAATTTTATAATTCGGTTTCAGTTCAACAAGAAATTTCCATAAAAAATATAGAAAAATGAAAAGTTAAAGCATTTATTCTTGCAAAGGTTTTTTTGTATTTTTTTTTTTGTTCTTTTCATTCACATAATACTTTTCCCAAAAAAAAAATATAAGAAAAATTGAGGAAAATTGAGTATAAAGGCATCTAAATTTGCGGCAGCCAGTTGCCAATTTCGGAGTACAAATGAAAAAAACTCAAAAATGAACAATTGTTATTGGAATAACATATAGAATGATTATGTAACGCATCCGATAGAGCTAGCAATTTAAGGAGAGGCGACAGTCAGAAAAGACTAAAAATTGGTTTTACTAACAAATAATTGACCGTGAAATTCGTATTTCTCTGATATTCTCAAAAAAAGCATTGCTTCTTTATCGATTTATTCTTCTTCTGTATACTCGCAAAATTCAATTTGATCATACATTTCAACCTAACATACATTTTACAAAGATGATCAATCTATGACTTACATTATTACTGCCGACTACCGGAACAAATTATCACACGAAAAATTTTCTATTGTAAGTACAAAAATTACTATTGAAAGTGATTGGTACAATATGGCTCAAGGTTAGCTAACGTTCGTCTATTGGAAATTATGGTGGGTCAAATTGGACTTATTAATTCAACCTTAAATGACCGAAATAGTCTAATAATATCAATTATCCTGAATTAATATTAGTGATTGACATTTTGTTACGAGTATTCAAATATTTCAGAAATATTTTGAAATTTATTTTGTATTAAGTCTATAAATACTTGGACAACAAAACCTTGACGTCTGCATAAGAGATAAAATAATATTTGCACAGAAAATTAAAAAAAGAGACAGACAATTTTCGTAGAATTAGAAAATATTTTTACTAAAATCAAAATTTAAAAACAATAACAAAACACGCAAAATAACAAAATAAAAACAAAAAAAAAAAATTGTAAAATTTATATTGGGGTACAATAAAAATGTCAGAAGAAGTCAAAAATGTAAGAATTTCAATTTTTTTTTTCTCCACTTTTTTTTTTTTTTGGCTTGTATATAATATGCTCCTACATAATGTGTACATACACCTTTCTCTTTTTATCATCATTATTCAAATGTATGCGCATAATTTTTGATCTTTTTTTTAAAATTCCCTACTTTGTTTTTTTTCAAAATATTATACTTGTATTTAACAAGAATCCTATAGAACCCTTTATATCATATAGATATTAATACTTTAGAGTGTATTTTTTTTTTCTAGAATTCATGAATGTGTGAAATTATTTTTTATTGGAAAGCTATAATGAAATATGCAAGGTGTACGCATTTTATGTAAATTACCTTTGGGCCTATGATAAGACAAAGAAAAATCTTTTATACTCTCTTCATAAAATAATTTCATTTTTAAAATATAAAAGGAATGAAAAATAAAAAATACCAAAGTTAAAAAATACACATAAATAGTCGCCTGCTACTAGCATAGATTTATACTTATATAATTAAGAATAAGCTGAAGATACCTTAAAATTATCATATTACATAAAATTTACTTTTAGCAATATGAAATAGAATTTTTAATTCGAGCGTCTTTAAACTGCAATGGTCACTTTAATATAGTAGTTACTAATGGTTACTAATTAAGAATTTTCACAAATAAATTTACTTATTTCCCGCATCCTATCAATTAAACGTATATAATGAAATCATTGACAAAGCTTGTATTTGAATTTTCTCTCGGTCAGCACAGCTAATGAATATTAATTGTATAGAATCTTGCAAAAAAAAGTACTCAATCCCCTAGTAATAAAAATATGAGTGTAATGCAAAATATTCGTTTCAAAACTTTCTTATAGGAAAATTTTAACATGGAACAATTGAATTACAAAACTATTATTAATAATTAATCTCCCAAATATCCGCATCTACAAAATTTAATCATCACCGATTGGTCTCAATTTTCATTTGCAATTCCAATGGTTACAATTTTCATTCCTGCTGGATGTTTTGGTTTGTAAATTTTTGCAGAAATTCCACTTGGTTTTAAATTTTTTAAAGCGAAACAATACAGTAAAATTTAGGTCTGCTACTACGTTATAATTTCTTTAAAATTGAAAATCTTTTAATACGACAGCATGAGGATCAATGATAATTATGAAATGTAATTTTATTATAGCGTCTGAGCTAATTTTAATAAATAAAGAGAATTTCTAAAGCAATTAATTTCAATATTATTCAATAAAATGTAAAAATTTTTGAAAATTTTCAAAAGAGTAATATATTTTATTGAAATAAGCCCTTGAATATGGCTATGGATAATTTTCGAGTATTATTTTTAACTTCATAAAGAATTCAAGTGCCAATGAAATTTCATCATTTTAAAATCACGAAAAATATTTTATAAATTTAAAGTAAAATCAAGGTTAAATTTTTCAAAAAATATGAATATAAAATTTTACTCATTATTATGGGGCCCAAAACCGCACTGTCACCTCCTAGTGGTGGGCCCCGGTAATGGCGGAGGATAAAGGGGTGATTGAAACGATCAAAGTTACGTTCGTGTCGTGGTCATGTCTCGCGGCGAGCCTCTTGCTTTGTGAGTTTCAGCCCTATATCTATACGTCAGCTGACGACAGGCGTCCCAAGTCAAGGTGGAACAGCATATGCCGATGACTGCGTGGCTAAGGGGGAGCTTAGTCGTTAGTATGCGGACTCTGGATACCAGGCGCCCTCCAGTTTGAATGAGCCTTCCCATGGTATGCCGGGCTCTGCCATGGGTGACTTTACTTTCCCGCGCTACTCGTGGGACAGAAATGGAAAACAACAACAACAACAACAAGACAAATAACAACAGTGACAACAACAACAACGACACTAAGGACAACATACAACCACTTAGTGCTCAAGGGTCTTCGGAACCAGAGCTTCTCTCAACTGACGCAGAGGAGGAACTCCTACTCACGCCAGTGGAGGAAAAGGCTTCGCCTCCGATGGAGACGGATAATCAGGATCCTCTTGGACCTATTATCCAAAAAACTGAGGAGGACCTGAAAAGGTTGGACATCAGGGGAAAAAAACAATATTTCTCTGGTGCATCCAAGCGGCGTATCGCGGCTTATATCAGGGATGGCATGTCCCCAGAGGAAGCTCGCAGATACGAGAAGGAAAGGCTGGAAAAGCTGAAGGCCTGCGGATCGGTTGTTGTGGCCGACCATCCCCAAAAGAGGGAAAGGTCGGAAAGCAACACCCCTGATGCAGGGCCCTCAAAGAAGAGGTCGATGAAGGGCAATGTTGAGGAAAAGGTCCCTGGGAACATTCCTCAACAAAACCCGAAAATGACTTCTTATCGGGATGCAGTAGCACAGGTCAAGGTGGCCATCACTCATAGACTGCATCCAGAGGAAAGGCTATCCGAAGTCCAGATGGGGAAAATCAAAGTAGCCATCATGGATGAAATGGATAGGATTGTGGACTCTCATCCACAATTCACTGCAGCGTTGCAAAGGGACGGATGGATATCCGTAACATGCAACAATCAAGACACCAGGGAGTGGATAACCAGTGTCTGCAGGAAGATAAAGCCTTGGGACGGTTGCGATGTCGTGGTACTGGATGGCGACAGCATGCCCAAACAGCATGTCTGCGTCACCTACGTACCAAAGGACGAGACAACCGTCAGTCTCTCCAGGGACAAATTTCTAAGTAGGATAGGGAAGCAAAATCCCAGCCTCAAGATAAGTTCCTGGAGGGTGCTGAGGATGGATAAGGAAAAGGACGGGGGCTGCTCCATCACCTTTTCCGTGGATGATTCCGGATTGGAAGATCTACGGAAAGCGGAGTTCCGACTTTTCCTGAATTTCTTCCGTGTTACCGTTCGGGTTAAAGGAAGGAAATCCTCTCAAGGTGCTGGCGGCAGGGCAGGACAAAATAAAAAACCAGTGCCCACCGCGACAACGACAACGACGAGCACTTCAGGCCAACCAAAAGAGCCAAAACTCATTGGAAAGCCTGAAGTCGCTCCGAAAATGGCGGCAAGGGAAACGGAAGGACCATCGACCAGCACGCCAAATACAAGCGTCCCGGGGGAACCAAAAGGGCTCAAGCCCATTGGGAAGCCCGGAAATGCTTCGGTATTTGCTGTTGCAGGGGCTAGCGTGGCACCTGGGGCGGCAAAAGAGGCTGTGGCAGGGCAGGCGCCCACCAAGATGTGTAAAAAGGCGAAAATGGGAGGTAAGGCTCATGTAAAGCCTTTGTCTAAAGGGCCAAAGCCCATAGACAAGAGCCGGAGGAAATAATATGGCTGTGAGGTGCATCCAAATAAATCTACAGCATGCTAGGGCATCTACTGATGTTCTGGCTCATAGATTTATGAAGGATCACCTCGATATCGCCCTTATCCAAGAGCCTTACATAGTGAAGGATCAGGTTAAGGGCCTAACAGGTGAGCTATTGTATGATAATACAACTGGGGGCAGGCCTAGGGCTTGCATCTTGTTTAGTAAAAAGCTAACGTATTTTCCCATTCCAGATTACTGTTCTAAGGATCAGGTAGCTGCGTTGGTGAAGGTGAAGTCCTGCGGGGGCTGGACAGAGTTCATTGTTTGCTCATCCTACCTCCCGGGGGACTGTGCCCACCCGGACGAGCAACTGAAGGATCTAGTGGACTTTTGTGGAAGGAGGAACTTCCAACTTATAATAGGAAGTGATGCCAATGCCCACCACACCGTCTGGGGAAGCAGCAATATAAACAAAAGAGGTGAGTGCCTACTTGAATTTATATATAGCAATAAATTAATGATTATGAATGAAGGCAATAGGCCGACATTCATAAATGCAATTAGGGAAGAGGTCCTTGACATCACCCTTTGCACTGAATTTATCGGCAGTAGGGTTGGTGGATGGCATGTCTCAAATGAGACATCCATGTCCGATCATAGGCAGATTAGGTTTGATATCATGGTCTCCGGGGGCCTGGCAGAAGAAATATATCGGGTGCCCCAATCCACAGATTGGAGTCAATTCGAAACGCTCCTCATGGATGGGATTAGATCCGTTCCTGCTTCTGTCAGAACGGTGATGGATATCGAACTGGCCAGCGAGGCCCTGACGGCGGCTATTACTAATGCCTATCACGGGAGCTGCCGTGCTAAGCCGAGGCGGAGCAATAGGAAGTGCCCGTGGTGGAATGAGGAGCTTTCAAGGCTTAGACTAAAGACCAGGACGCTATTCAATAGGGCCAAAGCGTCAGGTTCGTGGGAAGAGTATAAGGACTCACTCACAAAATACAATAAAGAAATTAGGAAAGCGAAGAGAATCTCGTGGAGGGCGTTCTGCAAGGGCATTGATGAACTCCCCAGCAGTGCGCGTCTTCACAGGGTGCTTTCCAAAAAGTATGCTAGTAGGTTGGGCCTAATGGAACGTCCTGATGGCTCCATGACTGAGAACGGAAGGCAGACGTTGGAGCTTATGGCGTCAACGCACTTTCCTGACTCGGAGATTCTTCGGAATCACTCAAATGCAGTCATCGAACCGGGGGCACCCTGGCCCAGGAGGGATGACTGGCAACGATCCCGTCTAGTCTTCACGATGGGCAGGATTAGATGGGCTGTTTTCTCTTTCAGGCCCTTCAAATCTCCTGGTGATGACGGGATATATCCTGCATTTTTGCAGAGGGGTTTCCAACATATCGCTAGAGCACTGTTGGGAATTTTTCGCGCCAGCTATGCGTGGGGTTACATCCCTCAGGCATGGAGGGTGGCTAAAGTGACGTATATTCCGAAGGTGGGTAAGCGACCAAGCAACCACCCAAGGTCTTTCCGTCCAATCAGCCTTACTTCTTTTCTATTGAAAGCAATGGAAAAAGTGATTGATAGATTTATACGGGACGGTGCACTGGGAAGCAATCCCTTGCATGAATCTCAATACGCCTATCAGTCGGGAAGGTCTACTGTACTCGCTCTGCAGAGTCTGGTGGGGGTCCTTGAAAACTCACTGGAAGTGCGGGAGGTAGCAGTTGGCTGCTTCCTTGATATAGAGGGAGCTTTTGACAACACCCCATATCATGTCATCTGTGAGTCGTTGCACAAACGAGGGATTGATGCGACGACTAGCAGATGGGTCAATCGGATGCTACAGGATAGGATTATTAAGTCCACCATAGCTGACGATATACTCTTCATCTCCGCTGCAAAAGGATGTCCGCAGGGCGGGGTTCTTTCGCCCCTCCTGTGGTCCATTGTAGTGGATGATCTAATAGCTGCTCTCAGGGGCTCCGGGGCGCGTGTCTGGGGATACGCTGACGATGTGGCCTTCGTCGTGCGGGGAAAATTTGAGAGCACTATTTCTGATCTTCTACAGCAAAATTTACGTGTTGTGGAAAGGTGGTGCAAAGGCGTTGAGTTAAATATAAATCCAAGCAAGAGCACTTTGGTCGCCTTCACCAGACGCAGAAGCAGGGACAGATTAACGAGCCCAATTCTGTTTGGTGAACGTATTAGTTACTCGAGGGAGGTGAAGTATCTGGGGGTAACCCTGGATGATCGTCTCTCTTGGAATACCCATATCGATAGAGTTATCGGGAGAGCTACGGCGGCCTTGTGGACGTGTAGGAGCTTCATCGGGGGGACCTGGGGAATTAGTCCCAGAATAGCACTGTGGCTATATACGGCCCTTGCTAGGCCCATCGTCACCTATGCGTCGATTGTATGGTGCCGTAAAGCTCAGCAGGCGGGTGTGCGGGCCAAGCTGGAAAAGCTACAGAGGCTGGCCTGCCTGGGAGTGACCGGGGCGATGCGGACGGCTCCCACCGCTGCATTGGAGGTGATGATCGGATTGCCGCCACTGCACCTCCATATATTGAAGGAAGCTCGGCTGGTGACTTACCGACTTCTCTCTGGCGAGGACGGGGCAGGGCTAAAGTTGGCCCACAGAACTCACAGAGACTTCATTGAGGGCGATCCGATTCTAAGGATAACCATGTCAGATACCTGTCTGCCGCGGTACAACTTCGACCACAAGTACAGGGTTCTGTTTCCTGATCGATGGACGTGGGATCGGGGTGGTCCGGTACTTAGGTCGGGTTCGAGCGTGTGGTATGCGGACGGATCCAAAACGGAGTCGGGTGTGGGCTCGGGCGTATACGGTGTCCGCCCGGACACGCGTGTATATGCAACCCTTGACCCGTATTGCACAGTGTTCCAGGCCGAAATACATGCAATAGAGATCTGTCTGAGAATCAATTTGGAAAGGGGGTATAGAAACCGCACCATCTATGTGTTCTCAGACAGCAGGGCTGCACTGCTGGCGCTCCGTTCAGCTCAGGTTACATCCAAGCTGGTCTGGAGCTGCCTTGCTGCACTTGTGGAATTGGCATCGGAAAACAGAGTGATGCTCATTTGGGTGCCGGGCCATAGTGGCCATGCGGGCAACGAAGTTGCCGATGAGTTGGCGCGGAGGGGATCTGGGGCTGCCTTTGTGCAGCCGCTGCCTTTCTGTGGTCTGCCTTCTTCCGCCGTGGGGGCCAGGCTTGCCTGCCTACTCGCGGCGGAATGCAGTCGTCACTGGCGGGACACGAAAGGGTGCCGTCATGCGAAGGTGTTTGTTCCGGCGTGCTCCGGCGGATTCGCTGCGGAGTTGCTGGGGATGAGCAGGAGCCGGGTTCGCACTATTGCGAATTTCTTCACGGGGCACTGCCCGGTGAAATACCACCTGCACAGGCTGGGGAAGTCGGGCTCCCCCCTGTGCAGATTTTGTGGGGGTGGCGATGAGACCGCCGTGCACATTCTCTGCGACTGTCCGGCACTGGCTGTTCGGCGCCGCAATTGTCTTGGACATGGGTCCCTAAGTGTTCGGGAACTATTGTCCAACTCCCTTAGGGATATCTCCGGCTTTGTGATTGGGACGGGGATATTATAGACGGGAGAGTGGGGTGGCTACAATAAGTCAAAAATGGCTGCGGTGGCTTGGGGGATGCTCCTGTCCCCACTCAGTTCCCTTAGAATCTACAATCTACAATCTACTCATTATTATTAATTTTTACTTATATACGGTACCTATGTATATAGTTAAAATTAACATAATGTACTTATATAAAAATTATCCTCTTTTTTTTTTTTAAATATTTTGATTATTATAAATTCAGTTCATTATTATTTAAATTATCTTTCACTATTATTATATTTTTACTTATATACTGTTATACGTATATGCATATTCACGAAATATTTTCTTATGGGTTAAATATAAAGAGATTTAATATTAAATAATAAAATATGTAGATATGTTGATAAATAAAATATATATACCTTTCATTTCTTTTGTATTATTAAGTTAACAGAACTCTCGAACACTACACTGGTACAAAAAACAACAATTTTTACCTTGTATTGTATAGGTGTTTTTAAATTCTTTTATATATGGATTATTACCTTGAATACTTAAAAAAAATATTTTTGCATAATAATCATTACAAATATATTCCCACATACATACATATAACTACTTATACTCAATTTTTAGCACTTTTCCAAAAAAATTAAAAAACAAACTGCTTATTAGCTTTAATCTGTTCGCTCGTCCGTCCATAAACCACTTTAAAATCTCCTATTGTCACAAATAGATCTTTAGCAAAAAATTATTTCCGTTGAATAAAGTTCTTACCTATCTCTCCTTCTCGCTTCCTTCTAAAAGTTAGTTAGAATCACAAAGAACTAAAAATTCCATTTTTTGACTATTTATTGTAACAACACCACATATATTTTTTAAATTCTAAATAAATGCAGAAAGATATTGAGTAATTTCGCCTACCTTAGCGTGACATTGTTGATTTTTAAAAAAACACACGTTTTTGTTTTTCAAAATTTTGATATCGTTTTTTTTTTTTTAAATGGCAACATTTGTACAAACCTGATATTTAAGTACCTTTTCGACATTAATAAATAATTTATTTCGTTAGAAGAAAATTTTTTTCTATACCACCAAGCTATTACCTCTCAAAATTCGTAGAACTTAAATTTTCGATACCTTATATTTCCCAAACTGTATGGTTTTCCAAATTTCTATAAATACAGAAAACTAACAGTAAATTTCAAGCCACTAAAAAATATATCTTTTTTTGTAGCTCACGCAATTAACACTTAAATTCGAGCATTATATTAACGCATCTTGCAATTTTTTTTTACTTCACCCTAAAAGTATGCAATTTTTTCAAATATTTTCGTATATGAATGAAAGTTATTTTAATAGTGTATTTTGTTGAAGAGAAAAGTGCTACTTTACAAACCATTGATTTTAACCAAACTTTATTATTTATTTATTTATAAAAGAATATTCTTATATTTTATTAAACAAACTGTAAAATTTCCTTTCAATTTTAAATAATTGGTTCAGAAAAGATGTGAATTGAAACAAAAGGTTTTTTTTTATTATTTTCTTTTTTTTTCGTTTTTCATTTTTATTATGAATTAAAATTGAAATCGCCTTAATAATTTGTCAAGGACGAATAATTTTATATATATATTGGAAAAAAAAGGATTTTTTTCAATTTAAATTGAAATTATTAATAAAAAAAAACTTGAATGTCTTTATTTTTGAAGAGCGAAAAAAGGTGTCTTCAAGTAGTTTATACGCATATAATGTAAGGTATAAAATGAAAGGTTTTGAATTAATGTAAAATAAAAGTTGAAAAGGAAAAATCAAAATGTAAGTATACAATATAAGAGTATAATACTTTTCCATATTACATAGGAATTACTTATGTATATATATACTAAAAATGAAGAGGAGGAAAAATTTATTTATACATTAATATTATAAAAAAAATACCAAAAAAAAAATAAAAGTATAAAGTGTGCATTCTTGAATATTTATTACAGTATAAATCCTTAAGGATATTATTAGCATAATATTACTCATATAAACACATACAAATACCTTCATATTATACATTTTATATAATTATTTATATAAAAAGAAATATTATTACATTATTTATCAAAGAAAATCTTTTCATACTCGTGTATTTTTATATTTTTTTCCCAAGAATTTTCTTAATATTTTTCACTTCAATAAAAAAAAAATGAGAAATTTTTTTTTTTTTGTTAAAATTCTTAAGTCAATATTATTTTATAATTTGTATGGGAATTCAAGCACATGACAAAAATAATAATGATATAAAAAAAAAAAAAAAATTATTGTGAATAGTTACAGCTGCATATAAGCAGTTATATACAATAATTCTGGATGCAAATACCTGTACATTATACACACATTACAGATGCAAAAAAAAAAAATTGGACAGGAATTTTGCAATTATTTAAAAAATAATTAAACCATAATTTAAAAAAAAAAATATTAAAATGACAAAAGGAAGCCCATAACACCGTACGCATATTTAAATAGCTGTCATAAAAGAGAGAACAATTGCTTAATATACAATTGAGCCCATACATAATCAACTCCTTATTAGCAAAACAAAATTAGATTCCTAACATTTTCCTACAATCTTTTTTTTTTGTTCATAATTTACACGTAAACTTGTCTGTAAATAAGACATCGGTTAGAAGCAAAAACCTTTTATAGACACAAATTAATTTGCCCCATTCTACTCGTCTTCCTTGTATCGAGTCCTTTTAAACGAGAACAAAATTAGGCAAAATTTTTTTTTAATTTCATCTAAAATTCAATTCTAAAATTATGAAATTTTATTTGTATATCACTTTAAAATCTATTGGTCGCCAAGGTATCTGAGTAGAAATTTCACTCAAAAACAAAAATTTGTGCTTGTCAATGGACTCGTTTATAAGAAACAATGAAAATCATATAATTTTGTTAAGTGTTTATAGGCTGGTTCGACTATATTTATAGTTCTTCGCGCACTTTTTATTTTACAAAGCTAATATACTCAATTGCATCCCTTGGTGAAAGTGATTAAATCATTGGGGTTACAAAGGATTATTTAAAAATTTTGAATTGAAATTTTTGGTAGTTTTTACTACCTTATAATAAATAATATGGTCACGTACGAATTTTTTACTAATATTCGAGCCCTTTTCCTCTTCTTCATAATAGAGCATTTCCATAATGAGTATAGGCATAGCCTATGTGTTCTGCCTGTTGTAATTTAAAATTTGGCCTGTTCATTAGGAACTTTAAACATTATATTGGAAAAAATTTTGACTTTTAAAGCTTTAAATCTAACTGATGACATGGCAATTTCCATATTTAAAAAATTTCATTTTTTTTTGTGAGCAATATACAATGCTATACACGGCCTTTGTCACATGTTGAATATGTCGACTTTTTTGTTCCTTTTTTCTTTAAAACATTCTATTCGTTTTATTGCATTTTCTTATTTCCTTTGACAACTTCTTGCCTTTTTTTTCATATTATATAAAATATAAAAGAAAAATAAACTAAAAAGGAAAACTATATTTTTTTTTTGTTTTTCTTTGTTCTTTTTATATTTTTATAATGCAACAGTTAACCTAGTAAATTACTATACAAACGAAGGAAAAAGGAAAAAATTATTTTGAAATTTTTGTATATAACAAAAGAAAATTAAAGAAAAGAGAAAAACGATTAAAAGAACATTTTACAGAAAATTTTACAATCCAATATACATAATATATAAAAAACTGTTATACATATAACACTGTCAATTTAGATATAAATAAGAAAGGAATCCTTTTATTTACTTTTGGTGGCATCGCATATAGCTAACGATTAAAAGTCTTCTCGTATTTTTTTTTTTTCAGATCAAAGATTCTTTGGTTTGTCAAAGTGAAAAATATTTTAACTTTAAATGTGTATGATTGTACAAAGAATTTCTCAGGATTATACAGAAGTCTTGCTCTTCTGTTACAAATTGAATGATTTCTACAAGATCAGCAACAAATCTTATACAATTTAAAGTTATTATGTCAGGGATGGTTGTACTTTTATTATAATGTAAGCACATGTCTCCTATGTGCTATTCAATAAATTTTCATGTTTACTTAGTTGAAAAATGATCATTGCAATTGTGTTCTACAAATATAATTTTTTTTTTTGTTTTCACAATTTTGCATCACAATACTTCAAGTAAACGCAAAATGTGTAAATATATGTGTGGTGAATTATTTTTGATTTTCACCACAAACAGAGAATATTCCAACAAAATCCAAAATTTCTATACACAAAATTTTTTATCATGAGAATTTATTTATTTATTTATTTCATGTTTAACTCAAACATTTTACATAGACTGAATAGTAGGTCTTCCTCTCACAAATAATGAAAAAGAGAGAAAAAGAGAAAAAACTCAACTTAATCGAGTGCACCGCTTTAATTGTAAAAACAAAACCAAAGCAAATCGAATGACAAAGTCTGACGATTTCTGTTCGCAACTTAGAATGAGAACGGAATGGCATAATCAACAAGCGAATACTTTTCATCTTATTCACAATTTCAGCACATGTAGAATTTAAATATCGGACCAGGTTGCTAAAATTCACTATTGCAAATCACCCGATTTGCAAATATTAGCGTGCACATCTATAACTTAACATCACGACTTTTCATTGACTTGTTTTTTGTGAATACAAATATATAGCAATTATTATTAATGATTCTCACATATTTTATTAAAGAACTAAGAATTTTGTGTGGTTTTACCATGTGTACATAATAATGTAAAATTAATTTCTATTTGTAAATCTTATTTAATGAAGAAGAAATAGCTCTACTGTAAAACTCTTTTATAAATTATACAAATCTGAAAATATTTCCCTTGCTTTTTATTGGTTTTTCTTTCATATTTTTAACAAAATTGCTGACTTGGAAAAGGTGTTTATTGATTTTATGGTTTCGAAACTAACGTACATTATAATCTGCTTTAACATATTTCAGAACTATTTAATACTTGAGCATGCACATATGCAAATAAAATATAATTTTCCTTCTTCGATTTTATTGATAAAATCAAATTTTGTAATTATGTTATCTGTTTAGTTACTTGATATTATATAATCGCTACAGTGTGCGGGATTTTTATTTAACAGCAAGATTACTAAGACAATTTCAATCATTTCAATCATATTTGCCTTTTAACTTTCTCTCTCTCTGTCTCTATTTCTCTCTCTGTTACATATATTAAATTTCTTTGGGAAATAAATTTAGCCTTTTATCATTTTTTCTTTAAGGATATTACAAATCCTTTTACATCAAATACTTTAAATAAAATTGCATTTTAAAAATGAAAGAGGAAAAAAAAGGGAAACTTGCATTATAACTATCACTATTTTTTTAGTTAAATGCTAGAATCCTTTTTATATATTTTTAATTTAATATGGAAAATGTTGAAATAAAGTACAATTTCCTTTGATCATATGAAAATTTGACAAATAAAATTTATTAAAATTTCTTAAATATTTTTTTAAATTTTAAATTTTTGCATATAATATGCATCTTAGAATTACGTACAATATATAAGTGTATTTTATCCCTTTATATAGAGGATTTGAATGAATCTGGGATTATGATTTTTTTAAAGTATTTTCATTAAGGGTAACTATGAAAATTTTTAATTTACTGAAAATAATACCAATATTTTTTCTAAAATTATGAAAACGAATTACTGTGAATAATAATTGTTTCATTCGTAGTTAGACAGATTCTGCAGGTCCACAGCACCCTAATTAGAAAAAAATTACCGTTTTGCAACCACTACCACGTGATCAGTAGACCATCATGGAGCGTACGATTACAGTAGGCCTATATAAACCGCCCGGTTCTCTTATATTAGATACTTCCGTCAATTTTCTTTTATAAATTTTTGTATAATAAGCCAAGAATAATCTACATATCATTCCAAAAACTATAATTAAATTTCAAATTATTCCCAATGAGTTTATAGAGTATTGATTCGTAGGAGAAGGGACAGTCTGGCAAACCCTCATTAGTTTTAGTAGACCTTTTATTATCACCATCATGACATTTTTAAATTAACGTTTATATCGACTTATAGCACATACATCCATTAAGGAATCCACATATTCCTTAATAAAAAAAATCCTTTGTTATTTCAAAAATTACCACCTTTTATGGTAAGTTTTACACGTAACAGATAAATTTGTATATGAGTTTTTAAATATGCGCTATTATGCAATTTTAGAAAAATTTATGTAATTGAACTAACCCCCTGTTCTACACATCTTAAACGATTTTAACATGCCGGTTTTAAAGAAGTCACGTACTGCATATCACATTAATATAGATACCATATTACAAAACAGTGCTTGTTCTGAAAGAATCTCATTACATTTTGCTAAAATTTAAATTTAAAAATCACTTTCATTTTTATTTATTGAGGAAATAAAAATTATAGTTTTAAAGCGAAATAATATAGTCTAAAATTATACACATTGAATACAAAAACAAAATAAATAAAATAATTAATATGGCTAGTTGAATTTTCTATATTCATTTAAAACTATTTGGAAATTCAAAAAAAATAAAAATCAAAACAAAATGTCCTCAAACTAAACATTTTTTTTTTAAATTGACTTAATTGGCATGTAATTATCTCATTACCCAACAACCTGATTTATCAGTTTTCTAAATAGAAAAAAAAAAAATTATATATGAAAATAAAAATACGAATATTGAATTGGTTTTTCTAATAATTCTAGGATACTCACATTGAATTCTGAATTTATTAGCAATAAGTTCAGATTTAAATAGTTACCGTGATTTGACAATGGTTCATAAAGAAGCACACATTTCATTTCAATAATTTGAGTTAAAAACAGAAAATTTTTAATACAATGAGCAACCTGTTAAAATTTGAACACTCTGTGATGCCAAATTTCACTCAAAAAGCCAATTTCTATTTAAAAGAAAACCTGGTTTTGTGATTTCTGGTAGAATGAAAACTGGGGTATTATATCCGGCTAATTGCGTGTTCCGAGTTAAATTTAAATTCTTTTATTCAATATTTTATAGATGGAACAGGTAAATCTCAAATTTTGCTCGTTCGTTGAATTAAAGATAAAAACTCTCTGTTATCAGTAAAATAAGCTGTAACAAATTAGTAATTTTTATTACATTATGGCGAAAACTTTGTTTTGGACAAATAATTTCAATAAACCTATTGTAATTAATAAATTTGCTTATAGAATTTCAACTATTAATGAGCTGGACAAAGAATTAAATACATTTTTGGAAAAATCTTTCGATAATTTTCTTGTGACAAACTTATAATTGAACATTCTACCTCAAAATGTATTTAGTTATAACCAAACAAATCAACTAGTGAATATATGTCAACCAACGCATTCCTCGAAATTCTCAGTTTAATTTCGACGTCCAATAAACTCGCACATTATAAATATACTCGTAACTATACAAATTTTCATTTCCTTATTTCTGATTTAAAATCATTACAAACGAAATAATAATTTATTTATAATTAATTATTCTTTGAATGCTAAACATAAATACATACACAAAATCAAAATGAAAATCAAGGACAAATTTTTTTTTTTCCAATTTATTGAAACAACATTGATTTAACACCAATTCAATTATACTTAATTGAGTACAATTTTCAGTTAATTATCAAAAATGAAAAAAAATATTATGATGAACTTTGCAATAAAATGCTGTAATCAAAATTAATTAAATCATACGGAATTGGAAAAAATTAAACCCTAAAACTGTAAACATACTAATTTAGAAAAATTAAATGAAAATCATTGAAAAATTTTATAATTAAAAATCATAAATTGGTAATCAATCGTTGCCATAAACTAATTTGGAATTAAATTTTATGAACCTGTAAAATTTCCTTTAAATTAATTACAATTTAATTAATTAATCATCAAAACAAAATTCCAAATTTAAAATCCTTGCAGAGAGACATTTGTTGCACAAGCTTATAAACTGTAGCTACTTTTCCGTGGACTCTAATATCGTCGTTGCGGAATCTATTGATTACACAGCCTTGCGACCAAGTAATCGAAAATCTTCAACTTTAACCAGTGGTTTAAAATTACCATTGTTATAAAATTTTTTTGAAAAACAAAGAAGGAATTAAATTTTAATTTACCACAAAAAAAATTTCAAATTTCACTTTAAATTTTTCCCAAATTTTTTTTTTTTTGTTGGCGAAACTTTTTATAGAACTATGTATGTGTATATATTTTCATACCATGAAAAATTTTAACCATGACTTTTATTAAAATTCTTATTATAATTTATTTACAATTTCTAAAATTTATCCGCAAAAACCTCAAACACCTCCGAAATTTAAAAAATAACATTTTTTATTATTCTCTTTTTTTTGCGTTTCAAAGTGAAAATTAAATGTTTTTCGCGTTTTTTATTTTTTCCATTTTTTTTGTTATTTTTACAATGTAATTTATAAATGTCCTTTTTATCCCTATTATCAAAAGATCATAATTTTTCAGTTATTCTTCTAATTCGTTTTTGTTTTTCATTTTTGATATTTTTAGAATATTTTTTTTTTCGTTTTTGAGTTTGAAAGTGACCAGATATTCAATTTTGATCACATAACTGTGTTAAATCCTTCTATAATAAAATAGAAGGAAAATTTGTACGCAAATTGAGAAATATTTAACAACTCTACTCAGATATGAGTTCCGACTGAGTTCTATTAAAAATTTTCCATTGACCATCTGCGTATTGGCAGTAAACAAGTAAAAAAAAAATATTTTGGAGGATCAAAATTTTTTTTTTAGTATGAAAGTATTCATTCACAATTCCACTGGGCTTTATTTGAAATTTCGAATGAGAGTTGCTAAAAATTTTCAAAAAAATGTACATTATTTTATTCTCCAAAGAGTTTATGAAGATTGTCTAAGTTAATTTGTTTTATTTAAATTGAAATACTGCAATGTTATATGGCATACACTTTAGATTATAGTGTAATGTAGAATTTTCCAGAGTTCCAGAATTAAATTCTTAAATTTGAATTAAGAATTTGTTGTTAAGTTCAATATGAGAATTGGTATAATGAGTGCAGAGAGATTATTTGAATTCTTCAAAATTTGTATTTGCGATAAATTCTGTAAATTCTGTAAATTAACAGACAATATGCAGTCTAGATCATAATTATTAATAGTATACTAGAATAAAGGACGACGACAGAGCTAATTTGAGGAATGAAAGCAATAAAAATAAAAATAAATCTATTTGGTCCATATTCTTGCACAATATACTTAAAAAAATTGAACGCTTCATATATAAAAACTGTAATAATCGTTGTCATTACTTTCAGTCCCGATTAATAATTTTAAACATTTGGTTCATTTGTTCTTTTATTTTGGACACATAGTAATTTTTTTTTTTTACGCGAACGTAACATTTTATAAATGAATAAAAATGAAAATATATGAGTAAAAAATTTGTAACTAGCATAAAAATATTACAGAAATTCGTATTAGAAAAAACAAAATGAAAAACTAAAATAAAACAAAAAAAAAAAACAGAGGGCAAAACAGAAACCAAAAATTTATGAACGCTGACACAAAATGTTTTTTTTTTTTTTTTTATTATTTTTTCTTTTGTTTCTCAACGTTAACGTTATTAAAACAAAAATGTCACACATAAATAAACGGAGCTATATACTCTAACTATAAAGAGTACTTTCCGAAAATTTGTGATCACTTTAAATATTAACTGAAACTGAAACCAGTTAACTGAAAAGAGATGATGGTGATTTTTATTTTTCAATCTTATATTGAGACGAATCTCAGGGGAACCGAAATTAGAGGAAAGTTCACCATAATTATGAGATTGAATTGTTGAGGTGCTAGCGAGAAATTCAAGACAATCGAAAATTTTAAAATAAATTATAGAAAAAATTAAAATATTAAAAAAAAAAAAAAATTTAATTAAAATCGAAAATAAAATTTAAATTAAATTATTTTAATGCAAACTTAAAATTTGAATTTAAAATTTTAAAAAGTAGTGACAGTAATCCCCGCACAATTTATTAAACAATTTATTAGCAATTATACAATACAAAATTTGACCTATTAAATTTCACTTAAAATACTAAACTTCCCATTAAAATTCTGATTTAATTAATATTAAATTAAATTATAGCAAAAATATTTGGTATTCAAGAAAGGAAAATTTTGCAAACTAAATTTTTTGAATTTTAAAAAAGTTTTGTTTAAATTTTTTTTTTTAGAAATTTAAGAGAATTGCAATGAATACAACACTGCTATGGCATAAATGATTACCATTATAATAGTACTATAATTAAATTAAACTAAAATCTTCAATATTGTGGGTGTTCCTCATAGTGGTGCACTGACATATTATATCAGCGTGCATATCTTCATTTGTGGCCGGTCTAGGAAGTAGAAACTCTTGAAGGCATTCATTTTTTTTTTCTGGTTGACTTTATTTTTATTAGGCAATAGCGTTGACTGAATTAGGTATAAGCTATTTAGTAAGCATTAAATGAAATTTATAACATTCAGATACAACACTTAATTTAAAAATTATGTTTTAATTTTTGTTTTCGGTTATTCTAATATAGCAGCCTTTCAACACTTTTCCTGATCCAGTTGGATTTTTTGTAATAATATGTTTTACTGCATAGCTAACAGGATTTACTAAGTTAATGAGAATGAATTTTTAAAAAAAAAATCAAATTGAATCAACAGTAATACTTTAAAAAAACAATATGATTTTCTACATTTTTGTTCTATAGCATAGGCTCTTTTAGTTTTTTATTAAAACAGCCAAAATTATAGACTACTTTCAATAATGTCAATCAGAAAAGAGGCACATTTAGAGAGCACCTTCTAAACCGGTTTTTATATCCTAAACCGGTTATGATTTTATGCAAATTATTTTTATTGTGAGCCTTATTATGTAATAGTTTTGCTCCTCATTAACGAAGATCTACAATCAATGCACTACGATATGGAACACTCTGGAATATAATTATGCAAATTTTTATATTATGAAATAAATTTTCTATAAAGCACTGTGAAATGTATATAAATACAAGCATATGCAAATATATAATAATTATTGTATAAAATAATGTCAAGCGCGATATATTACCAACTATTTATATGTATTAATAAAAAATGCAACATACATACATACATACACAAAAATGTATACGCATTTCGAAAAAAAATTTTTTTCTATTCAAAGGAAAGAACCAATTCTTTTTTGTTTCTCTGTTTTTTTTTTCATTTAAAATTTTATGGAAAATAAAATGGAAAATATGGAAAATAATTTTGACTTTCAATTTATTTTGTTCTCCCCCAAAACAATAAACACTTGTTTTTTTTTATTATTGTTATTATTTTAAAGGAGGAAAAAAAATTGTTCTCTTCTCTATACAAAATAGAAAATTATCCTTGAAAAATATTTCATATAAAAATATAAAAACTTTAACATTAATACCTTTCAAATTAGAGAAAAAAAAATTTTCATTTAATTATTTTAATAAAAATAAAAAATTTTCTTTTATTTTCTAACTTTTTTAAATTTTAAATTTTCCACACAAATTGAATTTATTTTCCGTTCATTCTTAAATTAAATTTAAAAAAAATCCTTTCCAGTTCCTTGTATAAATAACTATAAATAAAATCAAGGAAAGTTAAGAAATTTTTTATTTAATATTCTATTAGAGTATGAAATAAGGAAATTTGCGGACATTTTAAAAAATTTTTTATTAAAATGAAAATTTTAATTTCTTCTTAAAATAAAATTCTAATTTTAGTTATTACGCACCTATAGTTAACTACTTATTAATATGAAAAAATTTTGCTGAAATATTCAAATTGAAAAGTTGGTAACCCACTTAAATTTTCTATATTTGTATATAGCCAGGACCGGATCTACAATATATGCAAAGTAACCATTTGCAAAGGGCACCGGAAAACAGGGGCGCGATTGAAAAAGTTTTTTCCAATACGTGCTTTCCAAATATTTGTTTTATTTTCATAACTGTTTTGAAAGCGAGGAGCAAACCGCGTAGGGCGCCGAACTAATCAGATCCGGTTCTATATATATGGTATTAAATTTAATGGAAATTCCTTAATACAATTGTAGAATAGATGGATGATATAATCGAAGGAACGAGTCAAGGCAGAAATGAACTCGAATCAGTAATCTACCGCTTTCTAGACGGACGTTCTACAAACTGAGCTAAAGAGTTATGAGGAAATTACCGGAATATTGTTTCTTCACATTGTTTAACGCAGTAATCTACATAATTGTCGGGTATATTTTATTTAAATAATATTCTTACATAAAATCGTCTATTTGAACCACACAATCACAAGAATATAAAATAGGTATTATGCCTACTACTCTAATGATATTACACATTATACAACGTATACAGTTGCTTATCTTTATTATATTTGGAATTTCCAATATTTATTAACTGATCGAGTCTAAGTATGATTAACAATGAAAATATTCTGCCGAACATTTGATATTCTCTTCGATTAGTATTAACAAAAGTTTAGTAAATAAGCTAATAAAAAATGACTCTATAAAGTATAGAACAAGATTGATATTTCCAATATTTGTAATCCAATTTCCAATATGTAAAATAAATAAGGATAGTGGCGCAAAATACATGTCTTTAAGAATTTGAATAACATTATTCTTATACAGAAATTTAGAGCTTATAAAAGTGAAGATAATGTCTTAAATTTGATTTAATTTTTGAAAATTAATTGGAAGATTCAAGATGGAAAAAGATTCAAGATCAGAAATTAATAACAATTAAGCCTTGAATTTTGAATGCTTCAAAAAAATTTTGAGCTGCAACCCGCTCTAATCTAATATTTAAAATATTCAATAAATCTAAGAAAAATATTATTAATGCGCTACTTTAATTATTTGGGATTTCAATATCTTATTTTTACAAATCTCATAAAAATCATTTCCAACTCACATTCCCATCATTTATCGTTTCTATTTTTGATTAATAATAATTTTTTGTATAAGATTTCATTCAACTCCTAATTAATGATCTCAGATAAAGTAAAAATTGCAAATCTTGATTCTTGAATCATATTTGTCTTATTTTTCAAATTATTTTGCACAAAATCATTTATATGCACATATACCTAACTGTAACAAAATATTATATTCTTACACATATTACTTAATCTCGTATATATAAGAAAATATAAAAAATCACTTAAAATTTTTTTTTATGTTATGCACCCTTTTAATCATTCTCATATACTCTCTCACTTCAAAATCTTAAAAAAAAAAAAAATTTAAATTGCTTTAAATTATAACCAAAATCAAAATTCACTTAACATTTTTGTGTGTACATATATGTATGTGCGCAATACTTAAATCATTAATCAAATTTTTTCTAAAAATCATTTCAACTCAAAAACTATACAGACAAATAAATTTTCCTGTGTAATATATGTATGTGAATTGCAATATTGTAGAATACAGGAGCATATACATAAGAACATATTGTATAACAAAATATAATAATATAAGATATACTCGTATATACAATCAAAAACTGAAATATGTCAACAAATTGCAAGTCATCTTAAAGCACACAGAATGTATGTATGCATTTACACTTGTATTATCCTTTTTTACAATAAAAAATAGGATAATAATAAAAGAAAAAGAAAGTATATTATAACTATTTTCTATAGTAAAAGACAAAACAAAAATTTTATATATTTTTATCCTTATACAAAATTACAAAATCACACATTCATTCATATAGTACGAAATACTTATACTCCACACACACACACACGCACACTGTCATGGTATGCCAACCATTCTCTTAACCAAAAAATTAAATTTTTTGTAACCCACAAAAAGACAAAACAAAAAAAAAAAAACTACAATATTTTGGTAAAAAAAAAAAATTCACTCAGTTTTTTATTCAATTGTTTTTTTTTACCCTCAAAAAAAAAAAAAATAGCAAAAAAAAAAATTAAAATAAAAAGGATTTTGCTGTAGAATAAAAAAAAAATTTTCTTTTGTGTTAAAAACTAAAAAGTTTGTATGTAGAAAAAAATGCAACAGGATTAAAAGCAATTGAATATGAATGAAACGCCTAGTATGTGTTGATAAAAAAAAAATTGAGAAAAAAAAGTACACCCCATCTATACTTAGGAATTAGTCTATACGGTAAATGGCAATTCCAAATCTAAATAATAAGGGCGACAAAAAAAATTTTTTTTTTTTGTTTTGTTGTTCAACCAACAACACTTGGGTTAAAGACTTAGAAATATTATGTTTCTGTTAAACTTCGATATACGGAAGGGTTCTTTTATTCCTTTGCTTTCATAAATTGGAAAAATTTGAGAAAGAATTAAGAATGCTTTCACATATCCTCTCCAACTTTCGCTACATTGTTGCTTGAATTCTGATCATTTGTTTTCAATTCGTTCACATTCATCTATTATAGGGTTTTTATCTAAGTGAATCTTGGTTTTCTCACTTTTATCTTGATATGTGGGTTTCATTCAAGAATTAGACGCGCTATTGATAATTGTTGCTTTCCCCGGAATGTTGCCTATCCATTTCTATTTTCTTTCTCTTATATGATTTCAAATAATAGATAAAGATTTTGTCTATTGTTATTCATAATTCTTCATTCATTATTCTTTCGAGCTAGAATATACGACATAATTATTATCTTCCGACACTTTCTTGAATAACACCTGCGATTCAGCATATTACGAGTACTAATAGGCTCAAAAATTTTTTTTGGTTTGGTGCTTTCATATGGAAGAATCATAATGAAAGACACGAGGTTTTTTTTTAATAAAGCCACCATCAATAGTAAACAAGAATAATGGTGTACTATTTACAATATAGAATATTGCTATACTAGCTGCATATAATTTGTTTTGTACGCCGTTTTTATTGCCTCCAAAATGTAGTACTACACGTCACAGACAGATTCCTAAGCAACTATGTCCAGAAAGCAAAAAGAGAAATTTGATTTTTACTTTCACTTTAGTGTCTTCAATATTTATAAATAACATTTTTTTTTAAACAAATGTTGAGGACTTGTGAAATTTCTTGCCCGTTTTTTTCCTCCCAAATTTTCTCAATTTTCTACTTTAAATTTGTTTTTTTCCTGGTTTTATTGCAAAAATTATTAACAATGATACTATGGCCCCACAAATAAAAAATAGTTGAGCACAAAGATTCAAACACAATAAAAAAAATACAAAACTATAAATAATTGCAAAATTTTTATGAAAAGGAAGTGAAAAATAAATTAATCAAACACAATATCAATTATTTTATCATAATATAAAAATTGCTCTAGAATAAGCAATAATTTTAACATGTACTATGAGGGTCGTCCCAGAATTAAGTAGCCTAACCAAGAAAACGCAAAAATTTTGACAAAATTTATTTTTATTTCTCAACATAGTCCCCTTTTAGGTCGATACACTTTTGCCAGCGGTGTTGAATTGCTTTGATACCATATTTATAGTAAGAACTGGGAAACTCTGCAAAATAGCCATCAACGCCAGACTACCTCTTCATTTGTAAAAAATTTTCTTCCACCAAGCCATTTTTGTGTTTTCTTGGTTAGGCTACTTAATTCTGGGACAGCCCTCGTACAATATACGAGTAATAATAGTATAGAATACAAATTCAAAATTATTACAAAATTTCCCCATAATTTATTAAATCAATATTATAGTTGTATTTTAAAAGAAAACAGTTTCAATTTTTCTTGTTATTTTTACACAAATTTTACTAAATTGTTTGAATTTCAAACAATGAAATTTTCTATTCTAACTTAAATATTAAACAATGGGTATGAAGTAGCTCTGATTGTGGTTGAAATTTTCGGTAAATGTTTGTGCAATAGCTCAATAATTATATGAGTTATATTATTATAGCATTTTTGATATAGATGATCAATTTCATTTGAACGCAGCTCAATTTTTGAGGTAAACATTTTAGAATTCGCACATATGGACTCCATTTTCTTCATTATTGTAGATGCAGCATTTCCTACAACAGATTCTGGCAATACCGGCTTGTTCTACTATAATAAAAAAATCAAATTCACATTACATCCCTTCTTATAATTTAGAACTTTAGAAGCCCATATTTAGGGGCAATAAATGTATAAATTCTAAAATTAAAATGCTTCTAACAATCATTCTCCGAGTATGAAAAGAAATAGTCGTTTAGACTTCTTCAATGATTTTTTGAATTCCTGTACATACATGGTGCATAAACATTTAATAATGCTAGACAATTACAAGTCTTTAACATAAAATGTACATAAGAACTGCAAATTGCAGTTAATGAAAAAAAAATAAAAGTATTTTTGATACAATTATCCTTTTTATTGATTTTAAGGTAAAATAATTTTTAAAATAAATAATAAAAGAGAAGGAAAGCAATATGGATAAAGAAGACTAATATTAAATTTTTTTTTTTGAAAAAATTAATTTTTTCCGAAATTTTTCAAAATGAGAGTTGACCGTGTCAGCCCTGTTATACTCGTATGAATGAATGATTTTACAATTTACATAATAATTGACACACCCTTTCATAGCACCTCTTAGTTATGTGCTATTTTATACATATGCATATGATTGTTGCCGTACAAAAGGGGGGCGCACAATAGATCCTTATACGTGGTCGCTTGTACAAATTGTGGCCCCCGTTGTACAAATCTACAAATATACCGTACAAAAACTCATACCAAGTCCAAGATTTTTATTGTAAAAATAATGGCCATAATATTATCATATTCGTTTATGCAAAATTTTCTATAATATTTCCGTAGTAAAAGACCGACTTCAAAATAGTATATGGTACAGCCAATATCACGAGTCAAATAATTTCAATTATAGTTTTATAAAATATAACAATCCTAAAATATTTGCTCGTCTAAAATTTCGATATTTTAGCTTTAATAATATCTGAGATATAGCAAAATATCTTTTGAAGTTTTAGAGCAGCTATCCGAACCACTGTCTCAATTGGATTCAATTTAATTAGGATTATGGTATTTACTGTTATACCATAACAGTAAGACAGGTGAGTCGTTATCAGTAAGTTAAGGACAGATGAGCCGGCATATCAGAATTTGACGGTTAAGTCTATATCTCAGACGACTATTTCTTAGCGTTACAAATAGTAACATACACACTAAATTTTTTTCAACTAGATTCAAGTAAAATACAACTAGAGTTGCGCTCCTAGATTTTTCTAGTGAAAAAAAAATCAATAGATTGTCTAGTTTAATATTTCACTGATATTCTAGTAGGTTTAATTAGAATTGCCATTGAAAAAGCTAGAGTTCTAGTTATCTGGACAACTACGTTTAATAAGAATCCGAAAACTATTTCTAGTAGAAAATCTCTTTATTTTCACTAGTATTTCATATAACTTAACTGCATTTTCAATGAAGCACACTAGAATTAACAGTATTTTAAGTAACCAGTTTCTAGTGAAAAAAAACAGTATATTGATAAAAAACGCTGGAAAATCGGTTCAATTTTTTTGCGGTATTCTAGATAACTTAATTAGATTCCCTGTGAAAAATTACCAGAATTTCCATTATGAGAGTTACCTGATTTCTAGTGAAAACACACAGAGTTACAGTGATAAAAAAAACTAGAAAGCACATTAATTTTTTCTAGAACCACTTGCTTGTTTTACCTGACTTCCAATGATAAATGCTAGAATTCCCAACAATTTGAGAGACTACCTTCTAGTGAAAATAAGAGGATTACTAGAGAAATTAAGAAAATGCCTAGTGAAATAAGCAAGAAAATCTTTTAGATTTCTTACGGTATTCTTGGCAGTTTAACTAGATTTTCCATAATAAAGACTAGAATTTCCATAACAATAGTAATCACTTTCCAGTAAATGTCAATATATTACTATTGAATAAAACTAGACAACTATTTCATTTTTCATCATAGTTCTAGTTTTTTCAAATAGATTTCCTGAAGAGAAACTTTGGATTTCCAGTTTTTTAAATAACCTGTTTCTAGTAATTAGGAACAGATTTCTAATTAAAAAAGATGGTCAATTTCTATAGGATAATTATAGAAAATCTGTGAAATACATCTATCCTATGGCATTGGATAGATATATTAAGCAGATTTATATCCTACCTAACTACGGTTTGGCTAAACCAAAATTTTCGAAAATTCTAATGTTAAAACTTTTGTAGTTGTAATATTTCTAATTTCATAACAAATTTTTAAAGTTATTTTAGGAAACTCATCACAAAAAATTTCAAGCAATATAAATGACATTTTATAGAAAAATAACAATTTTTGTGTCTTACATAACAAATTATGGTTTTTATTTTTAACTTTTATAGCGTTTGACAAAATGTTTTATGATAATGTTCTTACGTTTTTTCATTTAAATTTAACATAGCATATATTTTAAATACATTTTTTTATTTTTGAAGTTGTGATATCAGTATTACATGTTGCACACTTAAGTTAATTCAAAAAATTAGAAATCAATGGTACGCATACGTGTATATCCTTTCATAAACAAACTGTTTTATTTAGTAGGATTATTTATAGAAAAAGAATATGAAACGTGCTACAGCACTTCTAAATTTAACCAATAATAAAAAAATATATAATTAATTGGTCATAATACATTTTTAGTATTAGTATTCATATTTATCTACATACATAATCAGGTATAATATTTTTCAAAAAAGAAAAGAAATAATAAATAATTAACATTCCTACTTCTTAAAGATAAAATATGTATATGTATAAAGAGTGGTACATTTCTGTGTATTTGTTATAATATTATTATAAGGTGTATTTAAATGATTTGTCATCTATATCATTTTGCAACATTTACATACATAAAATTATAAAAATTTTATAATATAACCAAACACTAAATACTTAACATTAATTGATAATTTTTTAATATAACACCGAAACAGTACCATTTTACATTTTTCATTTTGTATATATAAAAAATTTAACAACTTCAAAATTTTTTTATCAAATTTTCAATTACAAGAAAAAGAAAATGTTTACTGTGAGAAAATCGTTTGCGCACTCCATAATTTTTCCGTCAATTACTAAATAAATGTTTTCAGTCAGGCGTGAAAATTTTTCAGTACATCTGTAAACGAGATACGGTTGCTTATTCTCGTTATCTAAAACATTTTCTATATTAGCATTAATCTGTAAACAAATATATTACTTAAATTAAAAAAAAAAAAAATCTAAAAAAGGACAAAGCAGTTCTTATATCTCACATAAATTTCTAAAACGAGGGATATTAAATCTTCCTCTGCAACAAGTTTTTCCCAATCATCTAAATTTATCGCAATCAAAACATTAGTTTTTTTTCAAATTTCTTCTTGGCAGCAAGATTCTTAAAAAATTGAAAAATAATAAGTTAATTGAGTTTTTTAGCTAAATTTATATCGAAACTCACCATATTGGAGAAATTCTGTTTCCTTCCTATAAAATGGTTCTAAGTTAAGGTTTTCCAATACTTGAATGTTAAATCTTTTACCTTTTAAGAGCTCCAATCCATTTTCAATCTAGAAATTAAAAGCAACTTTTAAAAAGCACTCATAAATTAGTTTGAGATTTTTACAATTGTGCCCTTGTAGGAAAGAAATGTTAGGTAAGTATCCAATATGTTTAAATATCCAACTTCAAATCTACGATTTTAAAATGTCTCGTTCATTAAATATTTTATACGATTGAAGTTTTGTTCTGGAGGAATCAATGTTTTCAGTTTTGCAATCTAAATTTAAAATAAAACAAAAAAATTTCACGCATACATATAAACGTCGATTAGGGCGTACGTAAAATGACGCGGAAAAATTACAGTTAAAATAAAAAAAAGATAAAAAATAATTAATATTTTTTAAAAATAATATTTTGCTTACTTCTCAAAATTTCTGCAACATCCTTATTAATACCTTTTTCCACCAAATAGACAAAAGAAGCCCCTACGTCCATATTTTAAGAATTACAAACCTTAAAATTACAAAAAATAAAATATTTATGCTTTATGCGGATAAACAGCATGCATATACTCGTATGTATGTATTTATATATGCTTTGATGTATATACATATGTATATGAACATATGTACCTCTAAAATATGTTTTTTAATTTTTGTAACAATTTTCTTTATTTCTTTTGAAATTGTTTTATAATTTATTTGCACTTGTTTTAATTTGTTTGCACTATTTTTTAATTTTTTTGCGTTATTTTTATTGTTGCTAATTTTTGATTTACATTAACTGCAACTAACTAAACTCACAATTAAAGTTCACTCTTCGAAGTTCCGTTCAATACTGCCACGTTATTCAATATTTTTTAAAAATCTCGCCGATTTTGCTGAAATTTCAACTGAAATCATGTGTATTTTACTATTTCTCACTTAATTATGCTAGAACCTCCTAAAAAATATTAAAATTTGCAAGAAGTCTATTGATATTTACTATTTTTTAGAAAATATTACTAGATTTGTAGTTTAAATATACATGTATGTATATGTTAAGTTTATATTTATGCTAATATTAGTATGCTGTATACGTTTAAATAATATTAAGGCGCAAAAAAAACTTGGTGGTGCAAGGAGTAATGCAACAAATAAAATCTAAAGAATTATTACTCGTATATACATTATTAAGCAAAATAAATTGAAAATTTCTTTAGATTTAAGAAAATATTAAATAACAAAGGAGTAAAATTGAGAAATCTTTCTGAAAATATGTAAATATTTAAGAAAAATCTTTTGAACATTGCTTAATGAAAATACCTGGGATTTAATAAATGGTTAAAAAAAATTTGCAACTCATTTGGCATAAAAATGTTAACAAAAATATGAAGCTTTGTACTCGTATATTTATAAATTTTAAAAGGAAAAGATTTGAAAAAAATCAAATGTTCTTCTTTAGACGCTTTATTGCGTTATTCTTTTCACCATCAAACTTTTTTTATTTGGTATACATACATATGTACGTCTGGACTTAAAAAAAAATGAAACGAAAATCAAAAAAATTTTACTTTTCTGTTCATTGTTTTTTTAGCATGTTCTTAAATAACTGTAAAATTTAAACCAAATATTTTAAATACAATATACAGAACTATGTATGTATGTATATGTACAAATTTTATACATTTTGTTGAATTTTGATTTCATGGCTACCTAATTATTGTAATAATGTAGAATTGTATATGTACATTTTATGCGCGTATTGTTTATGTGAAAAATATTTCAACATGCTGTTACGTGTTGCGCAAAGTGTGACCATATCACGATAATAGTATATTATTTGTTAATCTATTATTAAAATATTAATAGCATATTTTTTTGCAAATCTAAGTTAATAATTACTGGCCCAACTATTTTATTATATGAATTTATGTTTTTATATCTGGAATATGTACCATAAAACTAAAATAATAAACATATTCTAAGCATTTTTCTTTTTAAAAATTGCCAAAAATATCTTATTTAAATTAGTGGGTAACAAATGTGCTTGTTCACTTAGCTTTGCTAAAAGCTAAATATTGTACATTTTTAAATTTGTACAAATATAAATGCACCGAAGTATGAGGGAATAAATAATAAGTATAAATGCACTGAAGTTGATATTCAATTAATTATTATAATAAGATTTCAAAAAAATTTTTTATTATATTATGTTTAAATTTTTGAATTACTTATATAAAATGTATAAATTTTTATGTATACATGCATAAGTAAAATATACATAAAAATGCATTACATACACGTACTATTAACTAAAAGTTTATGTACATAAATCAAATTTGAAAATTTAAATCTTTTGTAATGTTGAAATTTTTAGTTTTCCATGTAAAATTTATAATTTAAAAAATGTACACGTGGTCACACTTTTAAAAAAGCGTAAAGCCATACGTAAACAAATGTAGAAATAGAATAATTAGAATAGTGTGACCACATTTCATTGGTTTTGGAAAGTTAAAATGAAAAGTAGCTGTAATAGTAATGCCAAAAATTTAAAATTTTCATATACATAAGTATATTTTCTTAGTTTTCTTAGTTAGACTTATATAGTTATCATTTATAATATCACAAATATTATGTATTTATATACGTTCATATGTACGTCCATATCGTGTTCAAAATATAACAAGTCCTCAGTCCTTATGAAGCTTCGACTAATAATCCCCCAATCTATTAGCCTGTTTTTGTGATTTAATATTACATTCTTCTCAAAATTTCTTAAAACTATAATCTTCATATTTAAACTTTTTTTGCAATAATGTAATGAAGCAAGAAATAATTTAAATGTAATGTTAAGACTTGTTAAATTTTCAGAAAAGTCATAGATTTTATACTAAATTCTATTTTACTAAATTTTGACGCATTTACTAGTTTGAATCTTTTATTTGACTTTAAAAAACATAGTAAGACAAAAAGGGTTTCGATGTTCATTTTAAGTTACTATTTATAGTAATATGTATTTGAACGAAGAAAGTATTAATTATGAATAAAGTATGAATTATTATGTTTAAGAAATAGTTCTATAGCTATTTCACAATAGTAATAACAGATTTTTTTTACAAATGTCAGTTTTTACGAAACGCAAAATTGAATCATATGTGTAGCAATTTTTGACAAAGTTATCTTTTTTGTACAAAGCCGCGATTTTTAACAAAATATTGAAAACAAAACCAAAAGACGTACAAAAATCAAAAAAGGACAGAGGAAATTGCAATGTAATTTAAAATAATTTTGTAGTTGCATGCATATTTCTAAGTACTATCAAATTTTAATTCTAATTAATGTGTATTATTCTATTTATAATTTTATCAAAACAATTTATTTTACCCAATGAGCTTATAACTTTTGCTAAAAGTTAGCTCATTGGGTCAATTACAAGGCAAAGTTTAAAAAACCACGTGTTATTTTTTTCGATGCTGCATGGTTTCTTTGTATGCGTAATATATAGTATATAGTTCGGTTTGTTTTGTTTAGATTCCTTTTAAATTTACTAGATCTCCGGACAACCGCTAAAAAATCGAAAGCACGAAACCGAACTCCGTCTTTTTCATCCAGATTCGACTAAAATTCTCTAGATGTCAAGCTATCCTGTCCGTGGATGGAGTCTATTATTATTCTGTTTATTCCATTTAATTTTGCTAGACGTCTCACATGCTTTAAGAGCATTAGTGGAATCTATTTATCTTTGTAGTTTTCTAGCAAAAATTACTAGTATATTCTATTCCCCGTTTCTGAAAACATGTCAACTCGAAAGTGTAATTCCAAATTCTGTATTTTTAGCCCAGATTCTCCCTCAAAGCTCCCTAGATTCCTAGTTATTCTGTACGTGAATGGAATCTATTATTTTTCTCTTTATTCTATTTAATTTTGCTAGACATCTCACATGCTTCAAATGCATTAATGGAATCTATTGATTTTCACAGTTTTCCAGTAAAAATTAATTCTATTCTATTTCGCATTTTTGCAAAATTGCAAACTGGAAAGTATAAAATCGGATTCCGTTCTTTTCACCTAGATTCGTTCAAAACTCCCTAGATTTCTAGTTATTCTGTACGTAAATGGAATCTATTATTTTTCTCTTTATTCTGATTAATTTTACTAGCCATCTGACATGCTTCAAATGCATTAATGGAATCTATTGATTTTCATAGTTTTCCAGTAAAAATTGCTTCTATTCTATTTCGCATTTTTGTAAAATTGCAAACTGGAAATTATAAAATCAGATTCCGTTCTTTTCGCCCAGATTCGTCCAAAACTCCCTAGATTTCTAGTTATTCTGTACGTAAATGGAATCTATTATTTTTCTCTTTATTCTATTTAATTTTTCTAGACGTCTAACATGCTTCAAATGCATTAATGGAATCTATTTATTTATAGAGTTTTCAAGTAAAAATTACTTCTATTCTATTTCCTGTTTTTCTATATTACTAGACAGTAATTGTTGTTTACCAGAATTCTATGGCAAAATAAATTTCCTAGAGCATCTAGTTGTAAAATACTAGATTTCTAATTCAAAAAATTGAAATTGCAAGAAAACTAATTAATTTTCCTTGAATTCACGTGAATTTCGTCACTAGAATTTGTCTAGTTGGAATTCACTCGCTAAAATTTTTAGTGTGTACGTTTGCACGAGTACAAAAATCAATTCATTATTAATAGCACTAAATCCATTAATTGGGAACAGAATCAGATGGAAATGTCAATCAATTATAAGAATAATTTCTCTCCTCTCTCTAATTGTTAATGATATGTATCTCCGAAAAACATATTTTTTCTATTGAAAAAGAACCAGTTTTACATACTTCCTGTGCTATAAATAATAAAATTCTTCTATAAAGCATATTTGACTACATAATTTCCTTTACAATATTTTGGAATTTTAAGGAGCACAACCTTTTGTTTAAATTTTGCAACAAATTTTCCTATAGTAAAACTTTTTTATCGCAATATCAAAATTAAAATGCTTACATGAAGTTAAAATGAAAAAATTTTCTAATTGTTATACAAAATTAAATTGTATAAAATATTTAAATAAAATTTTTCTTTTGTTTTCAAATTAACAATAATTGAAATTAATAATAGCCTCCTTTCAATAAAATTATGAATTTTGATTTTCATTCAAAAATTTTCTTAATAAAATTAGAATAAAAAAGGATACGAAAAACTTCTTCAAAAAAAATTTTTTTTAATACCAAATTTAATTTTGCAAAAAATAATGCACTGCATATCATTTTAAAAATTTTATAAATTTTCTTCAAAATTTTCTCATATTTTTCTTTGTACGAGTAATTTTATCTTTGTATAACCCAAAGGGTTTTAAAACTCAAATAGATAAGTAGTGAAATTTAAAGATGTGCACTTTTATATTCAACTTATTTGAAGTTAATTTCAATTTTCATCTGGAGTGTAGACAATTTATTTTCATTATCAATTAATTAGATATCATAAAAAATTCAATTGAAATTTTTCTGCTTTTTTAGCACTTTTCCAAAAAATTTTTGAAAAAAGTGCTTATTAGTTTCACTCTGTCCGTCCGTCCGTCTGTCCGTGTGTCTGTTTACAAAACTTCTACACCCTTGAAGATAGAAAGCTGAAAGCCTAAAATTTTAGAATCTTTTAGACATTAACAAATAGTTCATTTCGTTAGAAGAAAATTTTTTTCCATCTCCACCATTTGTAAAATTTGAATTTTTGACACTTTATATTTCCGAAACCGCAAGCTTTTTCAAATTTCTATAAACACAAAAAGCTAACGGTAAATTCCATGACATTAAAAAATATAATTATTTTTCTTAACTCACACAATTTAACTCTTAAAATCGAGCATTATGTTAACCCCACTTTATATTAATTTTTGCTTTATTTCAAAGACTGCATAAATCGCTCATCCTAAATATATGCAATCCTAGAAATAGTTTTGTATATGAATGAAAATAATTTTAATAGTGTGATAGGTATACATAGACTGTATTTAAAAGCAGAATTTTCACTTGTTGAAGGGAAAAGTGCTACAATACAAATCATTGGTTTGACTCAACTTTATTTTATATACACTGTATAACGTATAGGTGATTATAATGTAAAATTTTATGAAAATTGATTTGATTAAATGCATATACGTTTGTATAATTTTTGCATATAAAATTTAAGAAATTACTATATAACATTTAAGATAACAAAATATTATGCCGAATTATTTACAAGAATAATTAATTGAGACATAAGTAGTATTTGAATCGTAAATTACCCATAAAAATTTAATTACAATTTAACTAAATTGTACCAAATACCTATGATCTCTTATCTTTCACTTGTTGCTATGTCTTAATGAAGCCTAATTACTTTGAATTTTGAAATGATTTACAAAACTATTTATTAAAATTTTTATGTATGCTGCCATATTAGCCATACAACGCTCCTCTAATTTGCAAAAATTTCATGACACTTTAAAAAAAAAAATATAAAATAATTTGATTATGTCACAATTTTCTCTAAATTCGGATTAATATTAAATAGGAATATAGCAAAGAATATAGTTATTAATTTAAAAAATACCTCGAGAACATTCTTCTAAAATCCTTAAATCATAAGACTACCCAGTCGTTGATATGTTTAATTAATTAAGTACGGTATAAATTTTTCATTTGTCCTTAAATTCTACATAGATCCCCGGACGACTCTTTATTACTTATTCACTTTATGTTATTGTGAATGATGTGCGTATATATGGTAATTTTAAATATTTCCAAAATTTAAAATACCAAAAAAAAATTAATATTATGATTTGCTTATCTTAAGTTTTGCTGATATTATCCTGGCAATTAAAATAAATTCTGTATTATTTTATCGTACTGTGTGTGTGTGTGTGGTTTTAAAAATTTAATTTTCATTTAAAATATTTTCAATTTACAATTTTTTCATCTATATTACATATAACTATACGAATAAATTTTGTTTTTTTACAAAAATAAACCTTGAACTCTTATATAATAATAATATACCACATATTATGCTACATATACTCGTATATTATCAATCAAATACCATAAATTTGTAAAATGATTTTTAGAAAATTGATTTCTAATGTTTGTTTGTGAAAATAATTATGTACGACAAGCATCTTTTCTTTTTGGTTTTTAAAAAAATTTCATAAATTTTTTTCAAATATACCTTATAATCTACAATAGATATACATTGTATATATATATATTATATCTACAAACAATTAAAGTACGTATATATGCAATGCACAAATCCATTTGTATATAGAGATATACGAGTACGTCAAGGATAATTTCCTTTCTTAAAATTATTATTATTATAACATCAATTCTGTGGTATTTTACACTTTAATGTTGTCATTATATTATTATGGTATATACGTATACAACATACCATGTACACAATATTCTATTACATAAATACCTTATACATTTTACCACATAATATTCAAGTATAAATACACAACATTCAAAATATATTTGTATATAGAAATTCATATTATAGAGACGTATATATATAGAAAAATGTTATATAAGGTAAAATATATAAAACGTGATATTGAAATTGAAAATTAATGTTGTGGTCTTGTAACCAAAAACATCATTATAAAAAGACAAAGTGAAGAATGCAAGTTATTGAATAAAAAGACAAAAAACAATATGATTATATAACTTTGAGGTTTAAAGAAAATTATTTGTCTGCAATATTATTGTTTTTGTTGCTGTTATATGTAATATGCAAAAATGAAATTTTCAATATTGTAATTTAGAAAAAGAAAGTTGAAAGAGTTTATAAATTAAAGTAAAAATCATTTTTGCTTTTAGCATAGACGATGATGTCGTGTTTTGTTTTCATTAGAATAGTTTTTAATATTATGGAAACTATATCTTCAGTTACCAATATCTGATTATAAATAATATTAGATTAGACAAAATTCACTCCTACTGTGTGTTCTAGTTAAACAATTGCATATATGAGCTGTTGATTTCAAACGAAATTTTGGAAAATTTCTATTCGCATTATTAGGATTTTGCCCCTAAATTTTCATATTTATAAATTCGTAAATTTTTAAGTATTCGTAAATTTGATATTTCTACCTCAAATAATATAACAATATTTGAAAGAGTAAAATGTATGAGCGTTCTAACTGACAGAGCACTATGAAAATTAAAAAAATCTGACATAATTAATGCCTATTTTTCAAAATTTTTGTACCAAAAACTATCTACATTTTTTAAAATATTTCTAATTAACATTGTTAAAGCCGCGCTTTTAACTCCAGGGAAAATAGGGAAATAAATAAATGGGGAAAATTATTAATAGGGAAATAAAATCAAACTTTTAAAATGCTCCCACCACAATTACTAAACAAGCTTTAAATATCAATTATATTAAAAATTGCATACTTATAGGATGAACTATACTCTTTTCATGTAATATTGGAAAAATTAGGAAAAAAATCTAAAATGTCAACAAACTAAAAACTTAACAAAAAATTTCAAAATTTTTTTTTACTTAATTTTTTTTTTTCTTATATTTTTGTTTTTTTTTTTGTTTTTCATCTAATTATTGTAAATTTTCCATTAAAGATTGTTTACATGTCAAAATTAATAAAAAAGAAGAAGAAAAAAAAAAGAGAAGAGAAAATCCATTTTTAATCTGTTATACAAGGAAAAATAACATTTTTCTATTGAAAAATCAAAAAGTTTGTAATGAACGATTTTAAGGTTACCAGTTGATCAAAATTTAAAATAATTTTGTTTTCGTGATTGTTATAAGATTTTCAATGTTTCTTTTAGGGGATTTTTGAAATTCAAACATCGTTTTGCTAGTGTATAAAAAACCAGCATAATATTTAATTTTAAACTTTCATGATTTTTTTCTAGGAAAGCGCTTCATGCTACAATTAAATACAAGATAAATTAAACATAAAGTAAATTTCAAAAAATATTTGAATGTTTTCACAGTGATTTGGAATTTGCGTTTAAGATAGTTTAATTTATATTTAAATTGGGCTGAGATGATTTTTTATTCCTTTGAAAAGAATATAGAAAACAATTATAGAAATTTTCGAACAGTATCAACCGTAATCAAAGTAGTTGCAGTATTTCAAAAATAATTAACCGAATTAAATATTTATAGCTATTCTATATTGTAAAGCGCAGAAAAAATTTCAATTTTAACCTTTCAAAAATCGTATTTTTTTAAAACCACAGCTCAATACAATTGTAATTGTGAGAAATATAATCATTAATGAAATGTCTACCACAAGAGCACGGCCACACTCTACCATATACGAAAATCAAAATTATCCAGGGACGCGCTCATAAATTATCACAGGAAGTACACCAATCATATTTTTAATGTTGTGTTTCTGCTCTTTAATTCTTTCTAACTACATTAGACTACTTTTTATTGGGTTTTTTATGAAAAATAAAGCCTATGTGAATAAGTCAACAACAATTTTATTTGTTTTTTATTTTAAATGAACATGTAAATGCGATTTGAAATGATTCGATTTTAAATCGCATTCTACTTTGATGTTAAGTCGATTTCAACCGGTGAAATACCCGTAACATTAAAGTTTTATTATTCTATAATTAATTGTCCTGGAATTTTTTCTTTTTTAGAAGATTCTACCGGCTGGAATCCCTAGTATGTACACAAAAAAAAAAATTACAAAAATAATAAAATTTATTAAAACGCTTTTAACCCAAAAAATAAGACGTTTTATTCGTAAAAAAAAAAGCACAAAATAACAATAACAAAGTAATTATTATTCTAACTTTTTTACATTTTTATGGTCTAATTTTTATCTTCTCATTCTTTTTATTAATAATAGAAAAGCGTTGAAATTAAATTAATGGAAAAGCAGTGATTTGGAAAAAAAAAAATTATCTTTTTTTTTTTTCTATCCTAAATCCCTTTTTAAGAAGGAACCAAAAAAAAAAACAACAATAATTTCAACTTATCCATTAAAAATCGAAATTTATTTTTTTTTTTTTTTTGGCAATGATAATATTTTTTCAATTTTGTTTTCTTTCTCTTTCTTTTCACACTACACTCAATGATTACAAAAGAGTGAATTTAAGGATGAACGGGGAAAGGATATTTTCCTTTTATTAATGTGTACATAATATTTATATATGTATATAAAATATTGATTAAAAAGTTCGATGACAGTGTTATAAAACATATAATAATGAGAATAGTGTTGTTGCCTTTTATAATAATATTATAAGAATAATAAGAAAATTAAAAAAAAAATTTTATATATTTCCTAATTTTATTTCACTTTTATATTGAATAATTCCTTAAATTTTCTTAAATGATATTGATTAATATTGATTTTGATTACAAAATATCTATATTATGATCACAATAATAATAATGATTATAATATAATGGTAACAGTAACTGTTATACACATACATAATTGAAATGAGTTGTAATGATAATTATACAATAATATTGATAATAGGAGCAAAACAACAACAAAACAAAAAATAAATATTTTTTTTTTTATTATCATTATTAATTGGAAAAAGTGATAATTATTAACAATTTTTCATAAATTATATTATATAGAATAATTTAATTTTGTTATACTAATATAAATATTTCATAACTAACATACATACATACACATAACATATATATTATATACAGTATAAATTTGTAAATTAGATTTATGAATTATGTGAATGAAAGTTAATCTAGTCGATATTTTTATAACCAATATAGTTCGGTTATATTATGATTTACCAATAATTATCATTCTAATTGTTATAATTGTAAATGTCGTAAAGGTATATATATGGTAAATGTTAAGTAATTATAGAGATAAAAGTAATAATCAAATTATCATATAATGTTGACGATAATTTACGATATATGGGACATTAAATTTAATACACAATATAATCTAGAAAATAATTCTATAGATTTAAAAAAATCTGATGTGATCAGCACATAACCGACCGCATTGTGTATTATCTAGTTAAATGAAAGTGTTACAGAATATTATAAAAATGTCTGTTAAACACTTTTTTCCAATTTTTAGGACATTAGTAAGCTTATAGTTAACATACCTAGAAAAATGTAAATTCGACTCTAAGTAGAGTTTCACTTTGTGCTACCCGAATTTCCTGAAATGCTCGCCAGTTAATTTCGGTAACAACCAGAACTCAAATATCAAATTTCAAGAAATTCCATCAATTCGTTCCGTAGGTATAGTGAAAAATTTAAAATCGGCCCGCAGATCAGTTTTCGAGCCCAGATCTTTTTAAAAAATTTATATGTTCATTGTTTCAATGCGAAGAATTTAAAAATACATGCCCTATAACAATAGCGGTGTTAAGGGCAAATGTTTTATTTGTTTTTTTTAATATACGTGTTAAAAATCACCGAATGACAAAGATAGACGGTCCAAACTGTCATAAGAGCTATAAATAGTGAGGGGTACCTTTAAATGAACCTAAAACCCACCTGGATGATCATAAACTCCCCAGTCAAAATGACTAATCGTTAGTTTTTCTCTATATCGTGTTTTTCTGTCTGCATTCTGTGGGGGAAGACACTGAGGCAAATGTAATACGAGAAACCTATTAAAACCTATACAAATTTTCATCTACTGAACTCCCCTCCTACGGATTCTTCCCCCCCCCCCCCTTCCACCTTCTCTCTTGGATCAAATCGCCGATGAAATTAACTGTTATCTTAAATCATTTTCTTTCTAATATTTTTAATTATTTGTCATTTGTGTCATTTCTCTTTTCGGCGGTGAGTTGTAGGAGTGTAGAAATTTAAGATTTTAACAGTTTGAGGTTTTTAAAAAATGAGACTCTTATTTTGAGCCGACGAGACTTTTATTTTGAGCCGAAGATATTCTTATTTTGAGCCATTTTAAAATAGCTGTCTCAATTGAAAGATTTTCTTGGGTAATTAAATTTAAAGAGATATTTCAAAAATTTTAAGATTAAATAGATATCTAATTAAAGGTCACTATAATGCTTTATAAAAATTTTTTCTACCTCTCAAAAATTTGGCGAAATTCAAAATTTCGGTTAGTATATTTTTGATATATGTGAACGCTTCGTTTAATTTTTATGTTTTCATCCTAACAGTATGCAATAACGATTAATTATTTTTTTCATTTTTTTATATATTGATATGGAAATTATATAGTCCCTTCGATTTGGTAACAGTTCTTCACGTGATTTTATTTGTACCTGATTTGTACAATAAAAAATTACTTCGAACTCTTGTTGTTGTAAAACCATGCACGAGTTAAAAACGAAGTGTAAAAGCAACGCTAAAGCCAATATTGTATATTATAAAGCAGAAATAATAATTTATTCTATATATATAATATTTAATAAATTTCTAATAGATCAATCAGTTTTCTTATTCTAAAACTTAATATTAATAGAAAAATATTGCACCCTCTCCCCCTTTCCACAAATTTTATTCAAAATTTTATGAAAAATAATATTTTAACTCTCTTTGGAAATTCTTTCCTTTAAAACTTTCAAAAACCATAATTCATAAAATAATACATACATAAATATCAAATGCACCAAATGGTATATAAAGAATTTACCATACTAACACAATTTAAGAAATGAAAAACATTAAAATAAAAATTCATCTTTCATTACAAAGAGTATAGAGAAGTAAGTGGTAAGAATGAACAGCATTCATTCCTCTCATGATATTTTAATAATGATTTTTAGTTTTAACTAAATTTTCTAACTAAAAAAATATACCAAAGATGGAAGCATAAATTTTTTAGAAAAAAAAAAGTACAATAACGAACATTGTATACGTAAGTATATTTGATTGATCATTTCAGACAGTGCTGGCGCCTTTTTCTTTTAAAATAATTTTTACATTTTTTTTCTCTACTCTTTTTGTTTCTTGAATTTTTATAACAGTATATAGCCACATATTATGTACACATTTTGGTTATAAGATCCTTTTCACCATATTTTATAATAAATGAAATATTAGTTGATATTATAATATAATAATTTTTTGGGGGTGTTATAGAATAAAATATACATATTATATATAAAATTTTAGGAAAAGAAAAAAAAAATTTATAAGTGAAAAACAACTTCAGTTTTTCTATATATATACTCGTAACATAAAGTCTTTCGTTTAAACTCCCTTTGAATTTTGAATTTTCACTTCTTCTCTGTCTTTTTGTTTTGATTCTTTAATTCATTTCACCAAAAAATATTGTAAAATGAGAATAAAAATATATTTGAGCGTGTACCTACTATGGGATTCTTCTTACTATTCTAAAATGAATTCAAAACAGGAACAGTAACTTACAAGTACTCTTGATATTTTGTGCATCTACGTTGTAATACAAATACGTATTGTAATACAATCTACGTAAGTTCCCAATAAGTTACCATTGGTGTCCAATATCCAACGATACATAAGAATCCGAATAAGAAACTGGAATTTTTACGTAGCTAAAGCTGTCACACTCCAACATAATATGAAGTGTAAAAACTATATTAACGAAAGCTATTGAAAATCTTAATGAATCGTAATAAATTAGTGTTAGTTTACCGTGATAAACCATTTATTAATACCGTGACTATTAATTTTTTATTTAATCCCAAAATTTTCCTGTAACACTATTCTCTACTCCGGTCTCTATAATATCTACATTTATCTGGATGCCTCGTCGGGCGGTCACTACTGTAATATAACCTTATAGAATCGTACTTTTTTATGAATCTCAACCCACCTCATTTTACTTGTATATTCGCATATACAGCAGCCTATATCAGCCAGATCAACAAACTTATTAATTCTGATTGCTTTATACCAAAAAAATTTAAGAATAAAAAAGTTTTAGCAAATATTTTAGAAATTTTCTTGTATGTGAAATTCTTGAAATCTTTCTGAAACAATTTCAAGAATAGCAATATCTTCTTTAAATTGTAGAAATTTATTGTGATTTAGGAATTCTATGTGTGTTTAGTAAATATTTTAAATCTAGAAAAAATGTTAGAGAAGAATATGTCAGTCATATTCAGCCATATGCAATTTAATTTGACATTTAGATCCTCAGTCACCTCCAATTGAATTTGAATGATAGCAATTTCAACCAATACTGTATTATAGCAATTTTAAGTGCTACATGTCATTGATCTTATGCTCAATATATTATTGTAGTAATGTAATAGACAAATAAAATCAGCACCTTTGAACAAAGGTGTAAATCCCAATAAAGCAAAACTCCAAATCAAACCTCCGATTGTAATCATATAAAATTGTATACACCACAATATCATCACTGCCCCACATGGATATTCTTAATATACAATTTCTCAAAATTAATAAACAGAATTACAAATTCATAATACCCTTCCTAGCAAATTTCATTCTTATAACACTAAAAAATAGACACATAATACTTTACTATATTTTTTTTTTTCTTTTCAAATATTATAATGTACCGTCATCGTCTGTGATAGAATGATTTTGATATTTAAATATTTACCATTTCCGAAGTAAAAAGTTAAAAAAAAAAAAAAAAGACAGGCGATAAAAAAAACAAAGAAAATTAAGTTTTTTTTTTGTTGCCTCACAAGTTCCCTAGTGCTTAGTAATTTCAAAATATACTGAATAATAATAGTCAATGTGGGAGTAATATTATAATGTTCTGATAAAAGAATGATAGTTAAAAAAAAAATTTATATAATAAAAATTTTATTCAAATACACACATAAGATATTATGCACATTGTAAGGCAAAAATATTATAAAAAAAAAGAATTCTCCTCGAAAAAAAGAAGAAAACTTTTCATGTCTAATATTATTATAGATAATGTTATACAACTTACTATTAAAATATATCAAAAAATTAGAAGAGGAAAGAATTTAAAAAAAAAAGGACGAAAATATTACTCAAATAAATTTTGAAAATTAAAACCTATAATGAAAATAACAAGGGCTTTTATAATTAACATGTGGTTTTCAAGTAAAGTTTTTAGTAATAAAATTAAAATTGACATCATTCAAAATTCTCTGATGTTTGAGTGCTATATAATATAACAATTTCACTGTACTCGAAAATTACTTAATGTTTAGAACTATAAAATTTCTTAACTATTAAATTTTCTCTCACACAATAAAATTAAATTTCAACTCGCATAATTGCACAGGTTGCCCTTATACATGGAAATGTAATAAAACTTGTTATGATTAATCGAATTTTGAATTTAGAAAAACTTTTATTGGGCACATATTACACTTATATAGTCAGCTTTTAAGACTCATTTTAAATGTTATATGTCAGTGAAACAAATGATATCTTCAATCTTGAATATTTCACGTTTTTTGGAGAATGTCTACACGATGACTTCTTAAACAAGCTTATATGTACGCTAGTCCAAGAAAATTTTAAACTGGAAGAGATAGAGGATTATTAAGCTAACTACTTACTTAATAAAAATAATATATTAGCATATAGCGAGACCTTAAAATTAAAAATTATATATCACAGTAGCGGCTGTCCGACGAGGCATCCAGATAACTATTATACTACAACGACTATTACATAATTATAACTAAATACGATATTATCTACTATACACTTTAACATTTAGTATGCGTGATCATCCTTTGAATTTTCTAAACGCATAATTTTATCAAAAACCCAAACCATTTTTTTATTTATAATCATTTAATTCTGAAAATATAAACTGTTATAATTTTGTATGCATAACTAAGTAATAATAAAATATCTTAACATAAAGATTATTTTAAACATTAAATTAAATTGAAGCACATAATTATATATACATTCATGCACATACATATGTATATGCATGCCCATATTAAGTAAATTTCTTCCAGACACATAAAATACTTTATTTTATGAGAATTTCATTTGCGTTATCTATATGAATAAATATTGTGGAATATTTTTATTCTTATTCTCAAAAAAAAAATTTATTTATTAGTAAATAAAAATTTTCTAATTCAGAAAAATCTTATTTTTTTTTCTTTTTAGTTCAGTAATGAATTCAGTTTTTCACATACATGTTTGACATCAAACATTGTCTGCTCTGTTGAATCACATTTATAATTAAATTGTTTAAAATTCAAAAAATATTTTAATTACACTTAGTCAATAAGATTTATATTCGATGTCTCATGTTATTCTTATGTAGTGTATGAAATGCAGTCAGATTATTTACCGTTATCCAATGAACAACCTCTTGTGTATTATAAGATTTATGAAATGAAAAAAAGATTGTTCAAACTTTTATGAATGTAATTTAGTATGATTAATAAGTTCGATTTAAGATGTATGAAATTCGAACAAAATTATTTAGGTTTATCTAACGAAAGACTTGTGTTCAGTATGAACAAGCATTTTGCAATTCGAAATGCAGTAAATCCAACCAATATTGTCTTTTTATCCAATGAAACTTATTTTAAGTATGGACAGCCAGGTTCGATTCGAAATGTTGTAAATTTAACCAATATCTGTCTGTTATCATGTATGATGTAAATCCAATCAATACCGTCTAGCAAACTTTTGCTAGCTTTTCAGTATAAAACATATATATATGTTGAATACAACATTTATGAAAATTAAACAAGATCATTCAGGGTTAATTGGTGCTATTTATGTCCAAAGTTCGTTGTATGATAATCATGTTGGATTCAAAATTTGAATTGCAAACCAAGATTATTCAAAATTATCCAATGAAATCTTCGGTCACGGTTCAACATGAACAACATGTTGGATTCGATTTGTATGAAATGCAACCGATTTTGTTTGAATTTGCTCATAATATACTTATGTATTTGATTTCTTAGTTTCACACCACTGAAAAATAAACAAGATGTTGTGTAATTTTTATTTTTAAATTATTTTTTTCATTAATTTTTATTTTTTTTATTTTATAATATTATTTTTTAAATAATAAATTTTTTTTTTTTAAATTCCTTCATTTTTATTTTAAAATACAATTTTATTTATTCATTTTTTTATAGTGATGTTGTACTCGTATAGGTGTGTTGGCAAGTGTGTATTTTGTTAAAATTTTAATAGTAAAAGCAACAACAAATTTTTTAATAATAATATTTTGTATACAATAATAATATTTTCTGTTATAAATAAAAATATTATATGTAAAGGACATTAAAGGAGAGAGTGATAAAAATAATAATAATAATAATAATAAATTAATGTTGTGTATAAAATAAGGATAAAATATAATATTGCCATATCTCTACATAAAATATTTTAAAAAAACAAAAAAAACAATTCTACATTTTTTAAAACAATGCGAAAATTACTTGTAAATTAACCATAAAAATTCTTTTATTTAAAATAAAATCAAAAAAAATAAATAAATAAATTATTTTCTCATAATATTTTTTCTCTCTTTTGTTTTGTTTTTTGTTGTGTGTTAATAGTAGTTGTATGTATAGTGGGCATTGGTGTAATGGTAATTATGGTTTTTCGGAAAGAGGTTAAAAAATAATAAAAGCAAAAACAGAACACTGAACACTTTCATTTTCTTCTTGTGTTTTTTCTTGTTTTTTTTTTTGTTATATTTTTATTTTTATCCTTAATTCGCTGGCAATTTAATAAATTAAGTGTTGCCCTTGATAATGCGGTTAAATTGCGAATAAAAATTTCTGTTTTACTTAATAATATTCGAAATATATATAAGAATTGAATACTTCATATATGCATTACATTTAATTGTTTTATTAATTACAACGAATGCTGTAATTATTTTTCATTTATTTTTTTTTTTCGTAATAAGCATATTATTTTATTTTTATACTGCAGACAAACATATGGGTTTCATATTCCTTTTTGAATGATATTGTTAATGAACATTTCATAATATTATATATGGAAAAAAAAAACAATTAAAATGAAAATTTTTGTAATTTCAATTTCAAGGATAATTTTGATGAAATGTATATGAAAATTATTTTCAATTGTATTGAAGTATACATACGAAAAAATTTTATTTAAAGATAAATCAGAAATTTGAACCAGAAAATATTTCTTAAAAAATTAACCAGAACAGTTGATTATTTTCCTGAAAATTGCATATTGAAAAAATTAGAAATTTTTTCTTAATGATCTTAAACTGTAAGTAATGGGTATAAATAAGAAATAGTTTGCAGCATCCAGAATAGACTGCATATATATTTTTGAGTCTGTTTCATTATCATTATATTTTGCTTGGCTCTGGTATTAATTTCCATTTTCTGGTCGACTATATACTGGCAAATCATTTTGAATAAAACTGGTCGCCATACAGAGTTTGGTTCATACAGTCCGATATTCAATATGATGATTCCCAAAACAGGATCACAAAATTAGCATTCTAATAGTACAAATTATTTAATAAAATATAAATTAAGATAATATTAATAGTAATTTACATTTTATTTTTAAATGATTCGGCATCTTAGATATTTGATACAATTTGAACTCTATTTAATTGATTTTTAATAAGGATCATTCAATTTTCTTCCATTACGAGATATTAAAATCCAAAAATTCACTTGAAACTGAAACAATCTTTGTTAATTTCCCTTTTTTTTTACATAATATAAAGCTCATTAAATATTTTCTTGAATGCGTTCCCAAATTTTTCCAAATCTTAGGAACGCAAAATTAAAGTTTTGAACTAATTTCCTTTTATTTGTTATTGTTTTTTTTTTTTTTAAATGCACGTTGATTTTCTTCAAACATATTTTTAATTTCATGAAAAATTAATCAGCTTGGTCAATAATCTTAGGAATAACGTGTTTATTCGGTGAACACCATTTAAAATAATTTCTCAAAACATTATTTTGTAATATACATTCTTGCATTGTTATTAATGCAATAAGATTGCCCCTATAAAACAAAAATTTTACAATGATTCTATTTTAATGTACCTAGAACTTCAAAAAAAAAAGAGAAAAAAAATCAAAAGACTATTATCATTAAAATAAGGAAAAATAAATCTTAAATAATGTTTTTTTATTTTTATCCCTTTCTTTACCCTTTAAGTCTTATATAAAGGATAATAGTAAGAATTCTCCAGCAGGAATATGAAATTGAAACAAAAAAAAAATTAGAATAATATTACTAAGGAGTATAAAACCTGTAATTTTAATATTATAACGTTTATTCATACACACATACATACATGCATACATTGTTATAGGAAAGGATATTTCACACTTTTAAAATTCTAAATATTTTTACATTTTCATTGTTTCATTTTGTTTTCATGCACACAAGGACTCTATATGTAATTTTACACATACACAAACAAACACAAACAAATTCAACGTATACACTTCCTTTTAAAATTATTCTTGTTTTCTATCTCTCTCTCTCTCTCTGTCTCTCTCTTCCTATCTTTCTGGTAGTGATGGTCAGATCTTTAAGAAAATATAAAAACCAAGTTAATATTAAAAAATATTTTACAAGCGTTATATACAAAATTTATATGATTTCATACAAACATACACTAATACATTCATACAAATTTTATAAATACCGTTATATATAAAAATATAGTAAAAGAAAATGAGGTCGTTATCATGTCCATAAAAATAAAAGGGTTATTATTTTTTTTTTTATTTATTTATTTATTTTTATTTTATAGGTTGTAAGACAAATTTTTATAGTAAAAAAAAAAGATCCTTAATTTTTTGTTGTTTTTGTTTTTATTGTTTTTCTTCTTGATTTTTTATTGCTCTCATTTTGATCTTTCACATTTTGATGTTTCATCATTTCATATTTTTCTTATTTTTTGTTTTTTTTTTTGTAATTCTTTAATATTTGTTTAATAAAACTGTGTATATAAGCTCCTTGCTGCCTTTAAAAAATTTCTTTGAAGAATTTAGAATTATTAGAAATTTCTTAATTGATTTGGTGCTATACTTAGTGGTAAAGTGCAACGAATAGTTCATTAATAATATGTAAAACAATTTACTTATATATAAGTAAACCATTAGAAGGGCTGGGCTTTCTTACCAAGAACAGAAGAGATTCAATGATAAGGCTTATTTATATATTATCACCGGTTAGCTTTAAATAAATGAGTATATTCGGGAAAGTAAGACTTTTCATGCTTTGTTTTTAGAATATTTATATTTTGCATCCATCATATATTATAGTGAAAAATATTCTAAACTCAAAAAAAAATTTCAAAGACCACGAAAATGTTATGATTCTTAGTATTTGTAGTAAATAGACAAAATTTCGTTTTTCCTCGATTATATCATTTGGTTTTTATTTATTTAACAAGATTAAAGATATCAAGGTGTTAAGTAAATTTCATTTTATATTATTGGTACAGAAAATTCATGGAAAATAGTGAAGAGGGCAACAGTATTTTCTAATATCTATAAATATAGCTTAAATAAAAATACATATGAAAACAAAACGACATTCTATAAAAGTCTCCTGATTATCAGGACTTTAAGGGTATAATAAAAGAGTTTTAAATAAAAAAAATTTTAAATAAAAAAGAGTCTTTTTGGGGAATGAATTTTTGGTTGATATCAAAAAAAAATTTTTTAACTTAACCCAGATTTTTATTAATATTTTGTCTAATGTCTGTACATACCCCTTAAAAATTCCATAAAACTAAATTCTATTAAAAACATTTTCATTTCTTGTTTTTTACTTCTTTGTTTTTTATATTATTATTTCTTGACTCCTTATGCGTTAATACTTAAAATTTTTTTATAATGAGGATATTAGATACAAAACAAAGAAATGGTACCTATGCATCTAAGCTATGGATTTACAAATTGTGTGCAGTTAACATAGACAATTTATTTTTTTTGTAAGGTTTTTTGATTTTCTCGATATACAAAGAGAAATTGCATGAACCCGACCCTAAAATGAACATCAACTATTTAATGCTAATGCAATGTCTGCAAAAATATTCTTCTTTTAAATTATATGGGAGAAAACTGACAAAAAAATTCCCATTAGACTAATATAGAACTCTATTAGTTTAATAATTTAAAAAATCAAATAATTTTATAAAAATTTAAAATTGCTAATAATTAATCGAAAGCTTTGAATTTCAATTAAAAAAAATTGATATACTGCAGCTCAACATTTTGATTAGAAAATTAGAAAATTAATTCAATTTCTCAAATTATTATGTTGAAATTTGCATAAACCTAGTACAAAATTTAAAATAGAATATCCTTTAGACTACCCTTTAAAATCTCAATTGAGCTTATTTAAAAAACGCTTCAAATTAATTATTATGATCTCTAGAAAATTGTTATATCAAAATTTTTATGAATTGCAGTATCAATATTACATATTTATAATTTGAACCCTTTTGAATAGACAGATTATAGCATTTATTAATAATTAAAAATCATTTTGAATAATCTACACATAATTAAATTAAATTAAGTTTTAATAAAAATTAAATTTAATCTACTATCTATATGTAATATGTAACTACCATACATGTATAATATTATTAATGGGGCCAATAATAATAATAATAATTGTTGCTCCCATAATTAATATAAAAATAGATTTTCTTCTCCACATGGATTATTTTGTAAATATTAAAAATTAAATCTTATTTTTATTATGATTTTAATAGTTTTAAAATTTTTTTAAATTTTAAAGAAAATAACAATATGTGTTTTCATTTAGTTCTAAATGTTTTACAAAATTTCAAAGTGATTTCAATTTAAATTAGAATATAATATGGAGAATTTAAATAGAAAATCCTTTTAAGTATCTATAAAATAAATTGCTAAAGTTATAATTAATATAAATATTTAATGTTGCATAAAAATTAATTATTTTTAATAGAAACTATAGATTTTTTTTTTTAAATTTGTAAATAAAATTAGTCTGTATAACAAACAACTTCATGTTATTAAGAATCTTTTGCACAGAGTTGAATAGTATTACTTAACAATTTATTTTGTAAATATTAAACCTTTTAATTTTTAATAATAAGTTAATTAATATTAATGTTATGTGCTATTTAATTACAATTGTAAATTAATATGGGCAATAATAGTACATAATTATCATAATAAAAATTTTAAATGTTCCAAAAATTTTGGATTTCCTCCTCCTCCTTTTCTCATTTCTTTTTATCTTCTTCCTTCACATTTTCCTTACAAAAATGTTGGTCATATTCTATTCTTTTTTAATTACTCCAAAAATTTTCTTTGTTCTGTAAATGTGAAACTTGCTGTAAAACTTCAGCAGCCTTAGGTATGATTTTCACATTATCCACTTTTTTAAAAATCCTAATGTAACATTATTAAAAATTTTCATGTTTGAATTTAATTACCTAAAAAAAATATATTTTAAATTATCAAATATAAGTTAATGTTTAAATATTATAAAAATTCTTACCCGTACTCTAATATTTCAGAAACTATTCAACTTCATTATTCACACACACGATAAAGTTTTACTGGTTTTACTTTGTTAAATTGTTAATTTTTCAATTTTTCATAATATCAAAAAAAAAAAAAAACTTTATTGAAAGTTGGTGGGAAAGGTTTATTTTTAATTTTTGTCTTTTTCCATTTGTTTTTGTTTGAATTGCAAATTTAAATTAAAATTTTTTAAATACTTTTCAAATGTGCTGAAAAATATAAAATAGAAAAAAATTTTTTTTTTTAATTTTTTAATAAATATGAAAAAAAGAAATTATAACTATGTAAATTATTTAAAAAATAAAATTACAATGGTTTAAAATAAAATTAGTTTTGGCGTGAAACATTTTATAAAAACTTCAGGTGACATACAAACTGTTAAATTGAATACATTCTGTACTCTATAAAATTATTAACGGTATAAACTTAACTAAATATAAACAGTTATTTTATGATGTTACTTGCTATTTGAAAACTAAGGTGAAGTGTTAATTGTAGCAAATTATTTTAAAATTAACTAAAAAACCAATTAATATTCAATTAATCAGATTAAAAAAACTGCATCTGCCATCCTAGTATATTTTATTTAGTAAAAAAATTTAATATGCTCACTTTATTCCTATAATCCTATTAATGCGACATCTAGATTTTTAAAAAAAAAACTATACTATTTTTCTAGTACGGGTCCTATTTGACAATTTTAAACCAAAATTTAATTTATTCTAGAACAGAACCATTAATTTCAATTTCAGATATTTCATAAATTAGTTTCATATCATATAATAAGTTTCATAAAATTAGTTCACAAACCATAAGGTAATTTAAGCTGCAACCTTATTTCACGTTGTCTAATAAAACAACCATAAATGAATTCCACAATATTCCGCTTATCTTAGCCTAAAACCACATTACGAATTACCTAGCTTCTTTAAATTCAATTTTTGTTAATTTTTTTACATACTTCCTATTTTTATTGCACCACATTCAAAATTTAGCAAAGACAACACTCAATATATTCGCCGTGTTTAATAAAAGTCTTGCCAAAGTTCCTTAATTTATAAAATACAATTGATTTTTTTTTTAATTTTAATGAAAAATAAGGAATTAAATAAATTAAAAAAATTAACCAAATGAGGATAAATGAAAAATATATGTACTTTTGAATTGCATTAAAAAAATCATTAAAATTTTGGCTAAACCCAATTTCGTTTATGTTTCGTGTAATTTTATGTAAAATATTAATTTTAATCTTAAGAATTTCCAACTAGAATATAAATTTTTCAAAATTCTTTAGGAAATTCATCCGCCTAAACATCAATTTGTTTAAGTAAATAATATGGTTGATCAATAATATTAATACTATTACATAGCAATAGCAGTAGGTGAGAATTTTGAAATTAAATTCAAATCCTTAGATCCAAGCCTATTTGGTTCTAATTCTACCCAAAATAATTACCGATATTTCCTAATTCCTCCCTAACAATAACTGAGTTTGTCGCTTCAATTTATTTTTAATAAAATTTATTTTAAGATTCTATAATAAAAATATCAATACCAATTAAATTTAATATTGTTTTATGATAACCTAATTGAAGCGCTATAACCAACATACTTTAGAAAAGAATGTAGGCACCTACCCTTGCTATTTCAGTAGCAAGCTCTAGTTTTGTGTAGAGAAGTTCGATTTGTTACACTTTATTTGGTATTAAGAGCTTCTGTTCGAATATTATTAGTTATTATTGCAAAATAACAGAAACCTACATAAGCTAAAGTATTTTATAAGTAATTATTAACTATTATATAATATGTAAAGATATGTTGCATTTGGTGGTTAAATTACAGGACTACGTTATCTCTTTTTATATTACAGAAATTCCAAATGTGTTAAAATCTATAATTTGTTGTGTTAGCTAATAAGTTTTGTAAATTTTCGACATCAAATATTATTTATATCTGCTTTCATTATCTTTAAAATGTTATAAAGACGTGGGAAGGTGAATGCATATTATCATATTGAAAACATTTCATGTTCCTCGATAGTTGGGTACTACTACTATGAACATATCTAGCTACATATGAGAACATCGCTTTAACACTTCATCCCTGATTTTTTTCCAAAGTATTACTCTTTTTTGTATTTCTGGTTGGTAGGTTATTCTTATTTATTTCTATGAAATTTTATAGAAATTTGTGTTAAATTTTTATACCTAAAAAGTAAAAATCCTTTTAGTTCCACTCAAATATCCTTAAAAAAGAAATAGTAAAATTTTTTTAACCATATCAGCATCTTTCCAGAAACCTTGGAAAAGATTTCATCTTCTATTCTATAAATAGATAATTGTCCTATTAAAATTTATTTTAATATTAGTTTTGGCTAACAATTGGTGGTACAGAAAAAAAAAATTTAAATTTGATCAATACTCACTAACACTTTTTAAGGAAAAAATTTTATATTTCATTTTCATAGCAATAAGGTTAAATCTGACAAGTATAGAGTTTTGCTTCACAACGAATACCTCATTCAGTTTGTAGTTGTATTCCTAGTGGGCATCATCTATCTATTCTTTAAATGGGTATGTTTCTATAATACATACTTTAAATATTTTCACAATTTCTTTTGAAAATATTAATTTTTTTTATTTCAACTTCTTATTCTCTTGTAACAATTTTTATTCGTTACAATTTATTTAAAATCTTCTTTAATTTTAGTGCATCACAAATAATAAAATTGCCGATAACAAATCAAATATGGTTGAATTAAGTTTTATTGAAAACATCCAAAATGTTTGCCGATTGTGTTTGCGGTCCGAAGAAAATATGCAAGAAATATTTGAATGTACAGAGTTTGATAGAATTCCATTAATTGAAAGGATTTTCTTGTATTATCAAGTAAAAGTAAGTTTTTATATTTGAATATTTAATTAAACATGGATACTTAATTTATTAAGTATTATTAAAATTTAGAAAAGAAGGGAAGAGGGAAAGGTGAAAATAATTTTACTGCGCCATTTTCAAGTATTTTTCCAGTTCAGTATAGTAGCTGTCAGTTGTCAAAATTGATGTTTAAGTTAACAGTGCTACCATTATTTTTAATTTTGAAAATTTTCCCTGTTCACAATCGAGAAAAAACCAACCTGATAATCTTTAGCTACTAGTAATCAAATAAGTGGAAAAATAGAATTGATTTTTCCATTCAAGAGTTCACAATTCAAAATGGAAATATTTAAGTGAATTGATTTTATTTTTATACAACAAATGTGATAATGATGCTAGTCAACACTAAGGTGTAGTATTAGTTTTGATGGCATTTCGAAGAAATATTTCACATATTAAAGTGGAATATTTTTTTATTTAAGAGTTTTAATAGATTTGTCGAATTGAAAATTGTATTAACACATTTAGAACACTGGCTGATGTATTAATGGTGTAAGATAAAAACTTAATAAAATAATTTTTCTTTGTTTTACATATACATACATACATATGAATTAATACTGGATTTATTCGTTCTTCTTACTTATATGGAAATGTTATTGGTTGGCCTACTTATTATTGTGAATGAAAATTTCAAATTTTTTACATTTTTCTCTTTCCAAAAACATTCAATCAATTGCTACAAATGACGTAATACATTATTATTTTATTTCAATTCTTTTGAAACTTAACAAACTACATGTTGAACTTTCAATCTACATTGTCGATCAACAAACATAGCTTAATTTTCGAACATTTATTTTTGTTGTTTTCTTTTTGCTGCACTGGCAGCTTTCACAATAAAAAAAAACAAAATTTGACACTAGATGACATTAATTATAATTATCCGAAATTGTTTTGTTATTTGTTTATGTTTTTAGATTGCTCGGGAAGATGGTTTACCAAACAAAATTTGTCAGGATTGTTTTAATTTTACAGAGACATTCACTAGTTACTATAACAGTGTTCAAAAATGTGAAGCTAAACTACAAGCTTTAATTTGCACTGCTGGAGCGTTAGGTACAAAAATTCAACATAATAAATCTCAAGGATCTGATTCTGGTGGAAAATCAAATAGTAATTATACAGAGATATTACCAGATGACGATTGTGAAGTGGTTGTGATTGATCCAAATCAGGACTATGAAAGTTCTGATGATAGTTTTTCAGAAAGTGAATATACAACACCAACTTCACGGAGTACACCACAACCCGTGCAAGTGTCTAACACTGAACCTGTGACAAGAGTAGATACAATAGTTGAAGTCTCTAATAACAATACAAATAATAATGACCATGACATTGAGGCTATCGATGTAGAATTAGAAAACCGTAATGCATTCCTGTGTCAATATTGTGATATGGCTTTTATTGGTATATTTTCAAATTATTAAAAAGAAATGAAATTTAAATTTGTTTTTAGGAGCAACTGAATGTGCAGAACATGAAAGGCATCATGATGAAAATGCTCCTCATACATGTACATATTGTGCATTTAGGTGTCCTGACAGGCAAACATTAATTAATCATGTCAAAGATAATCATAATGACAAACCTTACATCTGTGTTGTTTGTAGTAAAGGTTTTGGTCGACGTTCTGATCTCAAGAAGCATGCAATTGTTCATACTGGTATAAGACCGTTCTCATGTTCAGTTTGTAGTAAAAGTTTTTCAAGGAACACCAATTTAACAAAGCATATGCGAATACATACCGGTCTTAAACCATTCGTTTGTCAAAAATGCCCAAGATCTTTCACTTCGAGTGCCGAATTAGAAAAGCATCAACGAATACACAATGGTATTGATAAACCGTTTAAATGTCAAAAATGTGATGCTAGCTTTAATCGCAAAGATAAATTACAAAGTCATCTCAAAATGCATCTAAAAAAAGAAGCTGCCGATGCTATCAACATAAGACTAAATCAAAGCGATCCTGGACAATTCGGAAATATTTCATCAATAAATAGGCCGATTAGTCTTTCAAATTTTGGTAACGATATGAATGTTTCTCAAATTAATAACAGTAATATGCTAATTAAAGACGGCATTGATTTATTAAATGAAAATATGGTAGTTTCGCTCGATCAATTCAATAATAGAAATAATATTAATACAAATTCCATTATGAACACAAATCTTAATAATTTGGGTATGAATTATGAAAATCGAACGAATGATTTCTTACACCAACAACAACAGCATTTTCAAAATAAATTGCCATTTGCGCAACAACAGCAATTCTTATTATCTGGCAATCAATTGCAACATTCCCACATGCAACAAGTTACAGATCTTCAGCATATACAACCAATATCAATTGGAAATATAATGATGCCACCTCCACCTCCAATACAGAATATTGTTAACATGAATCTTGGCTCACAATATAAAATTCAACTTCCTCCACAACAGCAGCAGCAACCGAAAATAAAAACTGAGCCTATTGAAAAATCAAAGCGTAGTGGCATTCACATTTGCTCAATATGTACCAAAGCTTTTACTAGAAAAAGAGAACTTCAGCGTCATGTTGTTATTCATTCAGGACAGAAACCGTTTGCATGCATTTTTTGTGGCAAACGTTTTAATAGGAAGGATAAGGTTGAAGATTAAATAATTTTATTTTGTACATCCGTACTTACATATATTTTTCTTTTCACATTTTAGCTGCTGCGTCATGAAAAAATTCATCGTGACGGTAAATTTCCATGTCCAAAATGCAAACTTGATTTTGCGAAGCAAGAAACTTTAGATATCCATTTACAATTACATGAAAAAGTTGAAAGAGCATCTCAACCACAACCTCCACCGGAACCCCAAGAACAGGCACAACCTAAAATACCAAATTTTCTACAAAGTCTTCAAGTTGGTGTTACACCACAATTGAATTTTTATAGTGATACAATATGATTAAAATATGGACATTTATTACAATGAAAATGGAGTAGATAAATACAATTTCTGACATAATAGTTAATTAATATCATAATAACTTCAACCCATATATTTCAATTATATGTGAAAAGGAATTTAACAGTATTGGTATTTATGTGTGAATATTCAATAAAATTAAGAACTGGAAATATGCACATATTCCAGATTTATTTAAATTATATTTTGGTTAATTTATTTTGGAGATCTAGACTGATATGGAATAACTTGTGTAAGATTTGTCAATTAGTTAATTGTTTTAATTAATTGCATAATAATAAATACTTAAAAAACTTAATAGTTAAATAATTATCATAAAATGTACATTAAGCAAACCTTTTAACGAAAATATATACATCTTTAAGATTAATTAAATTTCATTGTATTTTATATTACTAATAATGGTATAATATGAAGAATCTTTCGAGCATTTGAATGCTTAAAGAAAATAAAGTTTAAGTTTTGATTTTGCTCTAAATGAAGGTGAAATGTTAGTTGCCTACCTTAAATTCTTGATTAATAAATTGGTAATAATTTTTAATTCATTTAACTAAAAACTGTAATGAGCGTTTGCAATTCCATTTTCGTTCACATTTATTTAGAACATTTACTAATTTCTCTAATAATCGTATATAAATCTCAAATGTATTAATGAACAAATATCTAAGTTAGATTAACTAGTTGAATTTTATCGCTTTTATTATTCTCTTTTGTTATTGACATTTACAACTACTATATTAATAACAGCTATAACTACGCCAACTCACACTAAGCATACGTTATTAAAGAGGTAATTTTTTGTATTGTGGTCCATATTTTCAATAGTGGATATTAATGAATAGCATAATACAACAATATTTTTAATATCATGTTCAAATAAATATCTCCTAAGTGTATATGTAAATTATAAATAGTTTCATAAAAGGTCATATGGGGTCACAAAAGTGTTAATTATTACGCGTAAATACTGCTTAAAATTTTTAATAACAATAGGTAAAAATGTTATTTTAAATAATTAGAGAATTTTTAAAGTTTACGCTAGATGTTATTTACCTAAGATTAATAAATTTATTGTTTTCGTTTGTTGTCTCAAGGTCCATTAAGAGTGGGGATTCAATTGATATTATGCAAATGATCTGTTTCTAGAAATAAGTAACAATTTAACTTTTGTATCCCCTTAAAAAAATTAATATAAAATACAGACTGGTGGCTAACAATTTTGTTTTATTTGTGTAAATTAATTTTATTTTACTCAAATTTCATTCAAATGCATTTATAAAATAACTACAATGTGATTTCAAACAATTTTTGATTTGAAGGCAATATTATTTTATTTAACATTTTATTTCAATTTCACTTATAAATAAATTTTTAATTATATTATATAGATGAACATAGTTTATTAACGTCTGCAATGCATTGTTCATAAATGTACATATTATGTACATGAATATTTATTGTGGTGGTGCATTACCTAAACCAACATAATGTGGATTACGTTCACGATCATCAATTTTAATTGAATAACCACCAATTAATGAACTTTTAACATCAGCAACACCATCAGCATTAAATTGTGGTCCTTCACCAATTTTTTCTGCTTGTTCTTTTACAATTCTATAACCATTTTCATCGGCAATATAATGTACGGTACGATGAAAGAAACCATCACTATAAGAATACATACCAGTTACTTTAAGACCATCACGTTGTTCTGTTCTTGTATGACTATGATCATTGATTTCATCTTGTACAGATGAATCAAATTGATAATGTGCATGTTGTGCTTGTTGTTTATTCAATTCTTCATAATCAATTCCAATATTATTAATTATTGGGCGACGTGTTGTTGTTGTTGTTGTTCTTATTGTTGGCTGTGGTACAAATTCAGAACGTCCTAAATTATTTTGATCATCAGCTGTTGCAAATGGATCTTGTGGTGCATATCTAATATGTTCACTATCAGATATTGGATTTTGTTGTTCTAATGTACGAATTGAATTTGCTTGTGGTTGTTGTCCACCAACAACACTATTTAATGAATAAATTTTTTTATTTTTAATCTGAAATGAGAATTTAAAAAAAAAATTTTTAATTATTTTTCAAAAAAAATTTTTATCAAGGATATTTTTGCAATTATACATTGTGTTCAATACAACTGGTATACAGGTGTACTAAATATTATCTACTATCAACTTTATCAAAAAATAAGAAAACCAGCAAAACAACAAAAAATATTTATTATCAATATCGTAAAAAAAATTTCAAAAGATATCAGATAAAACCTATCAGGTTGTCAGATTCATTTAGTTGGGCGAGAAATGTTTTTTAACTAAAGAAAATATATATAAAAAAAAATATTGAATTATTAATTAATTAAAACAGTTAAGTAAAAACATCTTTGTACACAATACCAATTATATACAACTAAATATACAATATACATACATACATAATACACATTCATATAAACGCTTATATCTTTACCTACATTGTATATACACCATTCTAAAAAAAAAACTATTTATGTAAATTTAAAAAAAACTTCATCGTGGTCAGTTTAAAAATAAGCGAGTATATCAGTATAGCAATTAAATTTAGTCGCGTGTTCATAATATGCACATTTATGTATAGTGTATGTATATGTACAACTACACAAACGATAAAATATTATAAGATGACCGGTAAAAATAACAAAAAGGCAAACAAATCTAAAATTGCTGTCTTATATGTTGTATGTATATATGAATGGTGTACACATATGACTATAAAGGAACTGTAGTCGCCGCAACTCGCAACTAATTTATGCAAAATCGATAGTAAATATTATTAAAAAACAGAAAAAGATTAAAAAGTAAAAAAAAAAAAAAAACACATTTTTTTCTCGTTTATCTTATCAAATTATATCGAACAAGAGAGATCAAATCGATTAAGTCGATTATTTATAACTGACTAACTTTTATAAATCATTCTTCACGGTGCTTCTTATTAATTTTTGCTGTTTCTGATTACTAGTCACTATAGATTCACATTTACATTAATTTTCTTATTTAACAGGAGTAGTACTACAATGTTTTTTTCCGAATTATAGAGAAAGTAAATTTTTATGAAAAATTTTAAGATATTGTAGGGGAGGGGGGAAATAAGTACAAATAGTGTGCAGTAATATTAAGCCTAGAACTTTGTAAACTAAACAACTATCAAAACTAATCATCTATTAAAAGCAAATAATAAATTTACTGAAAAAAGTACATTTTTATATTTAGGTGCAGATGTACATACCCTACATACTTGGATTTACCTTATTCTTCATAAATTATTTTGCATTAAAAATTATTTGCTTTATTTTTCTTTTGCATTATTTCATTGGCACAACAGAAATTAGTTTTATCACATATTATTTAAAAATTTAAACCCAAGCAGTACAAACTATTGTACATTTGTACGTACAGATTGAGTTAGAAAAAATATATTCTAATAATATAACAAAACAATTAAATTAATAAATAAATTAAAATAAATAAAAAAGAAAACAAACAACAGAGAGAACAAAACTTTCATAACAGTGTTTGTCACAAATTAATCAAAATGCAAAGTTTGTTATAAAAAAAAAAACAAAAAAATAAATTAAAAGAAAAAGAAATAAAAGCAAAAAATGACAAAGAAAGTAAAATAAAAAAGAAAAGGCAAAAAAATATTAAAGCGGCGGATTCCAGAAGCAATAATTTGTTATTGGAATTTATTTTTTATTTTCAGTTGTACTGAGCTGCCGTTTTACAGAGTACACAGAGTAGTTGATTTCACAGAGTAGTTGATTTTTCGGAAATTTTTTAAAACCCGTTATTCGAATACTAAAAATACTATACTATTCTATACCAATTCTTGCACTTCATTAATATTCTCAATGAATATTTTAACATATAGGTAAATACGTTTATCTAAGAGTTACAAAATGATAAAATCAATTAGAAACTAATTTGCATATTAAAATTCGAGAGATAAAATATGGTGCCTTAAAGCGAAGCAATTTTGTGATGGAACAAACCTCAAAACATGTTCCAATTTTTCCTACATAGGCTGAGATATTAAATATTTTATGGTTATAATGGTATCTGCAATAAAATTATACAAAAATAAAAACCAAACTATTTTATTATTGGTAGTTTATTTTCAGTTGAAAATTCTCTCAAACTAGAAATTTCTCTACAAGCCCAGAAACATACATATTTAAAAATTATAAATATAATTTTCTTTATTTTTCAGGAATTATAGTAAAGGTGAGAAAAATTGATACAGAGTACGGAAATTCGCCTATTAACATGTTATACGTTTGGGGATTGAATTAAATTTTTGTTTGAAATTTACAGCTTAAATTTAGTGAATTATAAAATTTTTATTGCATATTTATATTTTTTCATATATAATCTCATTAAAAATGTATTTATCTTAGTATATATCCCATAATTTACTAAATCGAAGATTTTTATTGGGTAGTAGAGCACCAGAGTACACGAAAATAAAGAGCCCAAACGACAACCCTATTATACCTATACTACATATGTAGTTATACGGTAACATACTACTGTTTAATAGTGTTTATTGAATTAATAATTTTGTTGTTGATATTTATGCATAATATTATTTATGCATAATATGTAAAATATCTACACTTAAAGTACCTTACATATTATTTGTTTGCATATGTTTGTTTATACATATTGTATGTATATAACTTTTTTTTTGTTCCTACTTTTTATTTCACATTCTCTTCAAGGTATGGTCAAAAGATAAGTGACTTTTAAATACCAGGTTCTCAGATTTGTTCAGAAAGTAAAAACAAAATGATGAGAGTAGCATTAAAAAAAAAAAAATTATTAATAAAAAAAAATTTTTTTAAAGTTAACAGCTGTTTATTATCTTTTTGTTTTTGTTTTCCATTTTAAAACAAAATAAAAACACTTGTTCGCTGGTTAAAAATGAAGATACACCGCTATTAATAACTATTTAATATTTTTTTTTTACAATACACTTGGTATATATAAATTAATAAATAACTAACAGAGCGTAATGTATGCTAACAATGTTATGTAGATATACATATATGTACATATACTCATACATAGATAATGTATTTAGATAAATGCAATATATGAACCTGTAAAGAATTTATTTAAGTACCTACCATACAATGTAAACTCAAAATTGTAGAATATGCATGGGCATAATACCTATAGGCGCACAACAATGTGCTAAAAACATAAAAAATGCTTTGATTTGCTATATATGTAGGTATGAGCTGAGCATATACGTGCCTACATACATTATGTACATACATATGTAATTTTTCTCACATCACTGCTGCTATTATCATTCTTGTTTTTGTCGTTGCATCATAACCATAAAACTCAATACTATCATGATTATTATTATCGTATAATCAATGGTAGCGCCAAGCCACTAATATTTAACAATTTTATAAATTTAAAATTTATCATAATAATAAAAAATTCTTTAATGAAAGGAAAAAAAAACAAAGCAACAAAAAAGTAGAAAAGCTAAATCAAAAGTTGTTTTTTTTTTAACATCCCGTTTATATAAAATGAATTAAGCAGGAAAAGCAGACACAAAAAGAAGTTGTATAGGCAAAAAAAATGAAAAAAAAAATTATTGCATTCTTAAGTTTTCAGTCTCATTTAATTTAAAATTTAAAAAAAAAAAATTTTTTTTTGTAGTTAAAAAATATTTAATACCATCGTCATGGCTGAGCTATCATAATTCTATTCACTATTGTGTTTGATAACAGTAATTTTACCATCACACAACTTACACAATATAAATGTGTGTAAGTTAATATTACAACATAATATGCACCTACATACATGGGAATATTTTCTGTAAATACAAAATAAGTATGGGCTGAACAAAAGGTATAAATAATTGACACAGATTTCTGCAGGAATTATTCAGTTTTTGTACAAGTAAGTAAATTATAGAAAAATACTTGATGTGATAACCGATCGCTAATCAAGTTTATTGAACAAGTTAACCGGTCTCTAACAAAGTATACTTCCTGGTTTAGCGAAAGTGTTGCATCATATTATGTGATAATTGAAACATTTTTTCAATTCTTAAGGACGCTACAGTAAGCTTGTAGTTAACATATGTATCTAGAAAAATGAAAATTTAATGTGTTTTGAATTCTTAGTATAGGTTCCCTTTATGACAAAATCTAAATTTCCTGGCAAGGCTACGTACAAAGTAAACTTCTTTTTTGGCTATGAACAAAGTGATCTTTGATATGAATTTTCATCAAAATCAGTTTAGCCAAAATTGTGATACAAAAAATTGTGCACACATACAAACCGACAGACCGTTGTTAAAAATAGTTTATTCACATTTTCCTATCATAGAGAAAACCATTTCCGCTATAAACTCGACATGGGAAATTTGATGCCATCACATACATACCTTCATTTATTTATTGCAGTCAGTAAAAATCAAAAAATCTTAAAAAACCAATTGTCTAATTTAAAATTTTGTCTAAAATAATATAGAAATTTTTTTTAAATTCCCATAATAAGTAGCTACTTAAACTCTCCAATAATTTGTTGAAAATGTAAATATGTATGTATATGTATGTATATGTATATGTATGAAGTTATTTGTGAAGTCTCCCATAAAGTTTTTAGATAAGACAGTAGACCAAGAACTGGTTTCTTTTTATAAAAATTTATATCGAAATACGTCTTACATTTTATGTATATTAATTATAACAATATTCTAATCTACATTTGAAAAATTAGAAAAGTTAAAGTATAGAAAAAAATTACACACCTACATGTATAACCTTACGACAAAAGGGTATTAACTCAAAAAATTAATTTCGACAAAACTTTTAATTTATAACAACAGTAGAATACTTTTATTTAACAATATGCTGAATAAATTAAAATAGGCAACAAAATAACTTTTAATTTAATATTTTCATGAGAAAATATATGAATTACGAACCTGCAACTGTAAAACCGATAATATTATATAATTCGAGGCATTTAACAATGTTTTAAACTTATTTGAAGTTGTTATCAGTGTTAAAACTTGAGAAATCGATTTTCTTGAATTAATATACTTTAACTGCAGGAGTGTGGTATTTAAGCGTATACCGTTACCCGTACATAGCCCAAATATAATTCGAGAATCTCAATATTAATAAAAATTCAATTTTTCAAAATATAAGAGAACAGAATATTTTACAAATGTCATTAACTCTTTACCATTGTAATAAATTTCCATTAGGCTTGGAAAAAAATGTAGTAATCATTGATCCAGGTAGCGGTCGTGATCTGTTATACACTTTACAGTTCAAGTTAAATGGAAATATATTATAATTAAGTATAGGTAATTATTATAAAAATAAAGGTTTACTATTGGCTGAAAGTATTATTAAATATACAAGACTATTATAACAATTTTAATGTTTTTTTAATAGGTCACCAAATAAATTAACAGACATTAAATAATTTTCTTGGAACTGTTACAAAATATTGAATTGAGTTAAATTTCAAAAACAATAGCTCTACAGCCAGATACTATGTATGTATTTATTTCACAAAAAGCAAATATGTACAATTATGCAGTAAAATTATGTAGTAAAACTCAACAGCAGAGCAAGAATATAACAAAATTATGTAAATAATAAATGTACACTACACAGTTTTGTAACACTAAAAAAATATCACTTACATATTATTTGTATTGACGGTAAATAGTATGGTTTTGTGTTGACGGCATTATATACATACATACATACATAATATACATATTATGCGCATACATGTAGGTATTGAATGGGAACATATTTTATGTAAATTTTTAATAGAAAGTAAATAAATTTAAAAAACCATAAAAGAACAAAAAAACAAAAAATTAACATTAACAATAAAAAATTTAATTTATTTTTATTTTTAAATGAGAAACGATTTGAATAAAATTTTTGTTAGAATTATTTTTATTTTATGTATGTATGTAAGTATATTTACACATATGAATATGCATAAGTATGAATGTATTTAATAAATATATGAATACAGGTACGTAACAATACAATATTAAACAATAAATAAACAAAAAGTTATTCCTACCTGAAATATTAAATTGTAGACTTAGCCGTTTAACAATGAAGTAGATTCAGTTTATGAGTTCATATAACGTCAATGGAATTGGCTATATTAATATTATGTTTATTTTATAAACAAGCAGGTCCATATATAATAATATGTAGGTAGAATACATGATATTTCTGCCAAAAAATCAATTTTCGCAACACCCGGCTTTGAAAAAAAAAATGTTTTTCATATATTATAAACCGTTATCTTTGAATGCAGTAGTTCCATAACTTTATCAAAATTGTAATAATACTTTTCTAATACATAATTTAGCAATTATAATACATTAGCTTAATTATGTATTAATACCGTTAACTATACTGTAATTTTCGATAATCTTTTGGTATTTTATATTGAAAACTTTATATATTTTGACCCACAAGATTTCTGCGTCCATTACTAAAATTAGTCGGATTTTAAATTTATTAACTGCTTACAGTTTTCAAATAAATAAAGTGCCCCCATTACCCTGTAATTTTTTACGCATTGCATTATCTATACCTTACATTTTTAATGTACAAATAAAGCCGGACAACTAAAACTTAAATGAATTTGTAATCAACGATTTTGTTATTTTAATAAAATAATTGTAAAATTATTTTAATATTAAATGTAAAAATAAATATGTAAATATAACAATTTAATTTTTTAATTTAAATTGACAATGACATATCGTGAGTTTTGACATTCACACTTACATATTATATCACATAATAGCTATTGTCTGTTGACTATATTAATTCACTTAAAAAGAAAGTACATAATATGAACAATTGTATATTTTCTGTTTAAAAATGTTGAGATAATAATATACATATGTATCTGTGGTTCTAAAGAAAAACTGAATAAATCAATAAAAACAAATATTTTAAGTAAATAAAAGAATTTTTACTACTTCGTCTAAGAATTATAGTCCTTAAAGTGCACACGCAGAGAAGTACTGAGTGGCTTCTTCTACCGCTGCATAGTATAGTCGAGCATAGAAATAATAAAATACCGTTAAAAGTAACCGTTATCTTAAACCCATTTTTCTTTAAAATTTCTGATTTCGTTTTCCTTCTAGACTCCACGTTGTAAAAGTCTGAAATTTTAGCAGCTTTTAAATTCTAGTAAATACTTTATTCAATTCGTAGATTTTTTTTTCTATTCCAATTGCTCTCAAGTTATCGCCTCTAAAATTTGTAAAATTTGAATTTTCGGCACTCTATATTTCCGAAACTGCAATGTTTTCCAAATATCTATAAATGCAGATGTTAACTACTTATCATTTAAATTTTTTCTTTGTCTGATCCTAAATTTATGCAATAAATCGATATGAATAAAAGTAATTTAAACAATTTGTAGTAGACTGTTATTAAAAGTAGTATGTGTTTTCACTTGTTCAATAATTTTCACTCAGTTTGATACAATTTTATTATACTTTTACACGTAAGTTCAAAATTACATAAGTGGGGTACCTTTAATAAATTAATTTTATAACAGTTGTAAGTTAAACTATAGGAAATTCGAATTTGTAATAAAATAAATTTGCCGAATTCAATTTAGGGTATTGTTGATTGTTGACATAGGTGGTATCTATAAATATACACATTTTACAGTTAACTATAAATTTGTATATAGGAATTGTAGTATAAACATCGATGTATCGAAATATCGATGCATTAATTGCAGATCTTAACAATCTTTATAAAATATCTTCAGGTACTAATTATTATAAAATCATGAAGTTGCATGCATCGATATTTGATATTACTTCAATACATTATGTTTGAATGTATGTGAAATCCAAAATAATACATAATTTTGTTTACCTATTCTTTCTAAAATTTCTCTCTGCGTATTATTGACTTCTTATCTTTTTTCTATTTATATAGGTACATGGGTACGTATAACAAAAGATAATATTATTGTTTTGTTATGTATTTTTAATGTCAACAACAATATGAAATATAAATTGATATATAATGTACCTACATATTATATGTATATAAACTTAAATATATATACATATATAATTTCAAAGCCGGGCTTTTACATCTAAAAAATATTCAAGTTTCTGTTTTTCTTTTGCTATATAAATTAGTCTTTTCTTGAATCTCAAACTGATCTGTTGTGTTCTCGGAAGATACGCGAATAAAAGAGTATAAGAGAAAAATTGTATTTTTTTCATTTGATGCATAATGGGTAGGATATTTAAATTTAATTTTTTTTTAACAAAATAAGTGTTATATTTTATTTAATTATAATATAGCGTGCATTAGAAGTGTTTTAAATAATTACGATTTCGATGGCGACTAGCAATATAATATTAATTAAAAAAAATATTTAATGCGAATAATTATTTTAATTATATTTTTAAGTATAATGATTTCTTTAAAAATTATCAATTATTTGAAAAATTATATGTGTAATAATTAAAATAATTAAATTTGTGTGAATAATAATTTAAAAAATAATTGATATTTTATTGTTTTACTAGTATAATTTTTAAATGCCATTAAATAAATTTTGAAATAAATTCGTTTAAATTTTTAATTTAATTCCGAATATAGATTTTTCATGCAGATTATTATAAGAACTATTATAAAAAAAAACTGGTTTTGTTATACATATATACATAATTAAAATGAAGTTTATTCAAATTAAAATGAAATTTATATTCAAATTAGACTAGAATTTTGTTCTCTAATCCTGTGGTAATAAAAAACTCGAATCGAAAAGAAGTTCTTTAACCGTAATAAAATTTTATTAAATCAAATTCTCTAATTTTATCCACTTATATGTTTCTGCATAATATTAGCTGTGGAATAGTTAATTGTTTTCAGTAGACATGATTTTGTAATTTAAAGTTTATGATAAATTTCATTCGAATGAGGTTATTTCCGATCAATATCCGTTCAAATGCAGATATTATTGTTAAAATTAAATAATTTCAATTGCGTCAAACTATTATAGATCGAACAATTTGATTTTAATTTATAACTAACAATATTAAAGATATTTGGAAAGGTATAGGTTTAGGAAATCTGTAATAACATTGAATTGAAATTTAAGAGTACATTGTAGCAGAAATTGAAAATCCCTGTTTGTTAAACTTTAGTCTATTTCCAAAATCTTGCACAATTAGTATGTTGCAAATGAAATGGATAATTGAATTTAGTTTACATTTTTATTAACAAACTTGCAATATACCTCCATATTTTACAAAATTATTTGTTGCCAATCTGTTTTCATCTAATAATATTATGGCGTATAATTCGAAATTGATCTTATGAACTACGTAACGTACTATCCAGTTAAAGCGCATTTAATAATAATCTTTAATATTTTAAAATTCGCTTGATTTTTAATTTTTAATAATTTTATAAAGGGCAACCAGAAATTCCAATATAATTTTTCGGACAATGTTTAAATTTGCTTTCTTCTTTACATTAATTTAAAAAAATTTAATCAATAGCGCGTGTGTATATGTGTATGTATCTGGGAATAAAAAATTAAATTATTGTTTTTTTTTTGTTATTGTATATTTTGGATCGTTGAAAGGAGCCCATCAAATTAAATTAATTAAAAAAAAAGTTGCTTTTTTCTTTTCTTTTTATATTTTTTTTTTTTCATAGTGCTAGAGAGTTTCAATAACAATTTTATTATTAATGTAACAAAAAGTTCAAAACTGTTTTTAAAACAATTTTTTTTTTTATTTATTAATCGGGTCAATAGATGGCATACATTACATTTATACATATATATTAGGTATGTATGTACATAAAATTCACATTTTAACCTTCAAAATTGTTTTTTATTCGCAAAAATAAAAGTATTAATTATAATCATAAAAGTTATTGGGAATTTTTTATTACAATACACCATATACATATAGTTATATACAACATGTGTGTATATATATGAATATTGTATTGTATGTATTATAGTTAAATTGTTAAATGTATGTAATAATGTATTTAATTATGAATGTACTTATGAATTATATTCACATATAAATGCATATTGTCTTATTAAAAGGTTAAATGGTTGAAATATGCAACAGATTAAAAATTTTATTGTATGTAGGAAGAATAGATTAACAGTTTTATAAAAAAGGAAAAATTCTACGGAAAATTTAATTTTTTTTTTTTGTTTTTTTATATATTGGAAATTATTATAATCAATAATATGCATTTTATGTAAAATATTAAAATTAATTTTTTTGATTTTTATTGGATGCAATTAAAGAATCGTATATAATAGGGTCAAATTTAATGACAATATAAGAATATTTATTATTAAAATGGGCGCATTTATTAATACACGATTTTAAATTTTTAAGTGCTGTTTTGAATCTTGATTATATTTTACTCTGCATCATCTTGATTGTTATTACAGCCCAAATCTAAAGGTAGCTTGTGGATCAACTGAATTCAGTATTATTTTTCATACACCGTCATACGCAAATTGAGTCGTACATCACAAGCAATGAGAAAATTTTTTGATTTGAATATTCCTATAATTGCGTTTAATACGTCGTGTATTTTAAAATCAATTTCCCTGAATACGAGTACAATTTTAAATCAATTAATTTTAAATTTATAATATATTTACACTATCATCTTATTCATTAGTTAATCAGTTTGATTTGATGTACATAAATGCTTACACATATTATGCGCGCATTAATAAATTATATTGATGATTCAAACATTATGTAGCTGGCGATAAATTTATTAACTCTTTCACTATACTCACAAATTCAATGCGTACTCGTAAATGTAAGACGTATTTAATTCATAATTTATTCATTTTTTTTAAACGTAAAGTTCACATAACGTTTTCGTGCATACTTTAATTTAAATAAAGTTTATTGTTTTGGAATCCCCTATATATTCCAATGAAAGACATCATATTATGTAAATATTGTATATGGGTGTGTTAATTTAAAAATATATTTGAATTAAGTATAGTTTGTAGCTTCTGGGGAAAAACATTACTTGCATAATAAAATTATTTGTATATTAACAGAATACTTACTTTACTTTTTTAATTTTATAAGGTCAAGTGTATAGATGACATCATATTTGAATTTAAGATAAATTTTTTATTGAAAAATGAATAAAATGCTTTATTAAATTAATATCAATAACGATATTCTTATAAAATATACGATTTACGCTTTATTAAGTTATTCAATTATTTTAAAAGAATTTATTTTGTCTTAATATTCTGAGACATGAATTTAATTGCATGCACTAGCAGTTTTAACCATATTATAATAAATGTGAATTTTATTCTGATCTTAAATACAAGTTTAATAGAGAAAATTGAACTTTTTTTACAAATATGTAGGAAATTAATTAAATTTGATCGGAATATAATATGATTCATATCTGAGTATACGATGTAATGGAATGAATGACTCATTAATTTAATTTATTTCAATTAGAACAAAACAATTTTATGCGCCATGTAAAATGTACAGAATTGTAAAACTATATATATTTTTTTTAATATTTATCTTATATATACTTGTATAATTTAATTATTTTTTTTAAAATTTTTATTTTTTTGTTTTATTTTATTTCAGCAAAATTAGCGATATTAATATTCGCTGTTTGCCTTGTTGCTTATGCAACTGCAGCTGGAGGTAATTTTAATATTTTTAATTTTTTAAAAATATTTTAAAATATTCATATATTCAGATATATACTCGTATGTACATATTCATATATTATAATTATATAACATTTGCAAAATATTATGGAAACTTTGTTTATCAGTTCGACATATTATGAATAATGGAAGGGAGACATAATTTTGAACTATTATTGTAAATTTTTTTTTAAACATTTAAGAAAGAAAATTTGTAAAAAAATCATTTGCTATTTTTTGGAATAACTCCTAAACCTTTGCGTATATAGGGCAATGACTAATATACCAAATAACAAAGTTCAATTAACAGGGCTGCAGCTGTTCTAAAACTAACTGTAATCTGTTGAAAACTGTAATATTAAGTCACAGAAAAAAATTAACGTTCTAAATCAAAATTTAAAAATTGAAATTATTTGAACTTTATGATTCCGAAATTCGAAAAGGTTTTAACCAATGCAGATAATCATGAGAAAGCCCTTGCTTCCAAATCATATATAATCATATTTGACACAGGAACGGAGTCATACTAAAAAATTGTCGAGATTGACTTAAAGTTGTTGTGGCTCGAAATATGTTGAACTATGAACATTGTCTCCATGTAAAAATTGTACCTTTCAACCAGGGTCTATACAATAGTATATAATCTTGGATACGAGACACAAATCTAATTGTTGTGCACTAATAATGTGCACTAGTGACTTAAACTTTAAAAAATTTTCAAAAATTTCCAAATCAATAGTATGATTTTGTTAGGTTTTCTTTTTAAATAAAGAAGATGACACAATTTTTTTTTTTTTTAATTTTAGTCTTGAAATATTTTAAGGCTATAGTTAAATGTTATAATTGAACGTCTTTATAAGTCTTAAAAGCGTGAAATTAATTAAATTATTATTTCACTTTTAATTAAAGAAGAAAATCATGACTTTATTATATATGTACATAGCATTAAGAGAAATGTTCTCATTCTCAATTGGAATAACTGGACAATTTCGCGTTCATTGTATACATACATATAAATGTGCCTATATACTGACTTTTATTGTTAATATGAAAACATATACTATTGTGTATGATAATATTATGATTTATTTTTCATTATTTTTTTTTTTCTAAAATTTTATAGATTGTCCATCATATTCTAAAGTACAAACATGTACACCAAAATGTGTACAAGATAGTGATTGTAGTGCTATTGCCGGTAAATGTTGTCCAAATTTATGTAATGCAAGATCATGTGTACAACCGAATGCATTAAATAAAGATGGTAATACAGCAAGTAATAAATATGGTGGTGGTGGTTCATCATATTGTGGCAATGTTAAATGTCAAAATGGTGAAAAATGTGATCAAGATAAAGCAACAAAACGACCAAAATGTGTCAGAGCATAAATGAAGTTTATAAATTTTTTTTAATTGTTTTTTTCTTATTATTATAATTTGGACGGAATTATTTAATAATTTTATATAAGTTTTTTTCTTTTTCTATAATATATTTTTTTTATATTTTAATAACATAAATTTAAAAAAAAAATAAATAAAAACAGAGTCAATAATTGTTTATATATTATATGTACTTTTAGTTTAAAAAACAAACTTTGAGATTTAGTTTTTTATTTTATTAATTTTTTTTTTTGTGAAATTGCAGAGAAATCATTCGAATTTTAGGTAATGTATGAAAGTTAATGGTTAAAATGAAAATTTAATGCTTCCCTCAGAAGATTTTATGCATATATATACAACCTTACAATATTGTGCCGTATAAATATTTTTAATATCGTATTTAAAAAGTAAATGATTTGTAATTGGAATTCTTCTACAATTATAACATTTTAATTCATGATTATCGAATTGAATTAAAAAATTTCAGGATCACAAATTATTTTGTTATATTATAATATCGGAATTTATTATAATTAGGACCAGAACAAAGATCAGAGAATGATTTACAATAACAGTAAGATTCGAACATCTTCACTTTAAAATAAAATTTTACTAATTTCTTTAGTTAAATTACCTAAATTTAATCCTTTAATTCTCAGAACCTTTAATAATGAAATTTTGAGATATTTAAATCGAATTTTAATCATCTGTATAACTATATACCGAAATTTACATATTCTTTACAGTAAAAACTCTATAAATTTTCCTGTATAATTTGATTTTTTAGCTTCTTTTCCTTTAATAAACTCTTAAACAAAATTACATTGTTATTCTTGAACACTTAAAGTATCTTTATACATACATATTATACTATGGAATATGTATAATATATATGTATAAAGAAAATAGCATATCGAACATCAATTACTTTTATTTCCATTTCATTTAATAAATTTAAGATCCTGGATATACCTTATAAAATAAAATAATTTTTAAAATGGATTCTTTATGGTATATGTAATTATTAAGTCAATTAAAATGTGCAATAGCGCATAAGGATATCTTTTTAATTTTATTTCTTATTATATAGAGTTAATTATCATGAAAATCGAATAAAAATAAATTGAAGTAAGTAAAACATTTTTTTTATCCTTATTTTTTTGTTTTTTTCTTTTATAAAATCCAAATTAAGATAAACTCTGTATAATTTTACGATTTATAATTATTAATATTGTGCAATGCCACTAAGGAATGAAAATTAATATGTTATTTTTACATTTCATGCACACAATATATATATAGTTGTATTTTTGCTGTTATACACTTTAAATTATAACAGAAATTAATTATATATATTGCAATTATTTCAGAAATTAATTATATATAATTGTAATAAGTGATGTGGGATGTTGTTTAATTATTATATTGGGAAAAAGTAGAAAAATATATTGAAGAGCTACCTAAGAGTTTTGAAAATTATATCTTTAAAATTTAGAGATTATTCTTCTTGTTTTCCTTTTTCGATTTAATTGACTTTAATTATGTGTGAGTGTTTGTGTATATACGAGTATAATTTAATTAATTTAGATTATGTTCGAATGCTGTATGAAAAAATTGTGCATATATAAGTTGTGTTCTATTTGAAATAGTGAAAATTTGTTGATATTTTAAAAATAGATTTAGAAGTATGTATGCGTATATATTGAAAAATGTTAGAGAAGTGTTCGGAAATATTAAATATTATGTTGGATTTCTTATTATTTCAAGGTTATAAATAAATAATATTAAAAGATATCCTCCAAATGTGACCCTTGAAGTACTACATTCACATAATTAAAACAATTTAAAATATGAGTTCTAATCATGTGTCTTGCATTTGTTGCCCTTTTCAGTATGGTCTACCTAGACAATCATGCTTTATAATTGATTAAAATAATAGATAAATAGGTTGAGTACTGGTAGGAGCCACATGTTATTACCTCCCTTTGTTCTTACTAATATATGAATGGGTTTGTAGCTTTTAAAAAATGTTCTTTCTTTTGGCATGGGTCACGGCCTCATATATCTTCTTTTATTTCAGACAAATTCGGAGCAAAAAAAAAAGACCTATAAACCTTGTTTTGCAATTTTTTTTTCTTGATTGTCAATTTTTGGTATATGACTCTTTTCAGAATTCGGAAATTATTATTTATTTGTGTTTATAGCATTTATATTCATAATGCGGTTTTTATTGTGGAAGCATATCAGAGAGGAAAATGTTAAACAGGAAAAGGTTGATTCCTCAGTCAAATGCAATAAATAATTATATATGTGATATTTAATGAAAAGTGAATAATTGTTAATTAAAACTATATAACTGGGTATTAGTATTATGCCGAAATACAAAACATAATTGCACATATTAAATTCTAGAACGATTAATATTTCTTAATAGTGCATAATATTTTGTATTCCATGGATATTTAAGAATTTTAATTTTAATAAAATAACTTCGATAACTAAACTGGTTATATACTGTTAGATTTTAAAATGGCGTGATGATACACCGCAACCTAAAAGATCTATTATGTCCTCCCCACCACGAACGCCCAGTACAATCCTCTCGGATTATACAATTTGACATATGAATTTAAAATTACTAATATCATTTATAAAACTGTTAAGAAATTAATTTAATAATGGCAAATACTACATTTTAAATTTTCCAATTTTTTCCTCAAAATATTGTTAGTATTCTCATATAATTATCAATATTCTGTTAGTCATGTATGACTTGAGGTAATAACATGTTATTGGAATGTATTTTAGGTTCCAGTACAACATTTCAAATTTTCAAAATGATTTTTATTCAGTAAATTACAAAAATTATTGAATAACAGAAGGGTACTAATAACAGTGGTACTAACAGAATGTAAGTGAACAAATTTTGTGTTATTAAACTTCAAATCAATTAAATTGTACATTTTCTAATATTATAATATAGGATTTTCTATTATCATAACAAAATCAGTATGTTTAAATCATTTTAATTGCAAATAAAATTCTAATTTTATAATTTTAGAATTAAATGACTAAATGTAATTAATTTTTAATTATTTTCAATAGGAATTTCATTTTAAATACAAAAATATATATTTATATGTAGTGTATATATTTTTAATTACAAATTAAATGATTTATTTTATATAGATTTTTTTTTACCTTTACCTTTTTAATGTCAACTGGCGAACATATTGCTGAACCAATTAGAACTGTTATTAAAATTAATCGAAACATATTTTTTTTTTTTTTATTTTTTTCAATTCACACAACTAATTTATTATTGATTATTAAAGAAATGAGATTATTCACAAAAAAAAAAAAAAGAGGAAAATTTTAATAAAAATTATTTATTAATTTAAAATAAAAATTAATTTTTAATTATGATTATTCAATATTTGTTTTTTTTTTCAAAATAAACAAATAAACTAATTAACTCGTAATTATTTTTTTGCTTTTATCTTTCTATTAAAATTTTTGAAAATATCCACACCTTTATTGGTTAAATATAATAAATTAACTATGGTAATTTGAAATTAATTTAGGTCTATTTATATTAATTTGTTTTTAAATATATAACAAAAAAATAAACAAAATTTAAATTAACTGGTTTTTGTTATTTTAGTTTGGTTATTTTTTCCAAAAAAATTTTTACCACTAAAAACACAAAAAAAAAAGTGCATAGTTAAATAATGCATAATATATTGGCATAGGATTAACATAACATAAGACTAGTATAAAATTAATTGATAATATACAGAGTGTCCAGTATTTTTAAGCAGTATCATATACTATATTGCTCAATTATTTGTGCACTCTGAAACGAGAATACTCTGAAAAAAATACCACTCTGAAAAAATACAACGCGTCTGCCTTAGAAACGGTAGGTCACAGGTTCGAGTCTATTTCGAGAAATATTATTTAATTTTTCTGCTCTGATTCGTTCCTTGGATTATGTCATCTACGAGTATGTGTTTAGCAGTTGTATGAAGAAATTTCCATTAGAATAGAATTATAAATTCCCCTCATGTAACAAGGGAGATATAATCATGGTGATACTTCAAGTTAAAACTAACCTTGATATTTTCTTCTTACGACTATAAGCAATATAAAGTTTATTCTCCCATTTTATAAAACATAAAACTAATACAAAATTTCTATCACTGTTAAAATATAAATAATCTTTCACCATTAAATAATACTCCCTTTTTTTGAAAAACATTTCTTTATTTAACATTTAGCAATTATGAAAAATTCCCTTCTTTGCTGATCTGTTAAATAAAAAAAACTGACAATTTACGCAGAAGCGGATCTCATTGAATTAAAATTCTAGCACATCTACGAACAAATCAAAAAACTTTCTTGCATTTACAATTGAGGCGCCGCGAACATTAGTAGCCATTATCATGGTATGTTCAATAAAGCAGAAATTACCTACAGAATTGTTCTATATATTGAAATTACTTAATTTACTCCTCTTTTTACACTATTTTGACATAAGTTCGTTTTTCTTTTTAAAAATTTCTTTAAAAATTAAATATTTTCAATCGCAATTTACTCGAAATGTCATTTTTACAAGTAGACCACTAATGTGGCTGAGTGTCTCACTTGTACATTTAACTATGTATACATAGAAAAATTATTTTCATATTAACAGTAATAGAATAAGGCTAAAATTGAGTGTATATCCGGTCACTTTGCGCTTAAAAATTCTTATTATTTAACCGATTGTTTAATTAAATGTGGTTCATATAATTGAATTACCCAATTAATTAAATAGTAAATTGTGCAATTTTCTCTAACAATTTGAGTTGTTGTTGTTCATGAAAGCCTAAAGAGAATTACATATATTCTATCAACTGAACACCTTGTACACTCACAACAATAATTTTAAATGTAATGAGAAATGTTTTCTTTTTTTTTTTGTTTTTGGTCAAGTTATTGTTTTTTTTTATAATTTAAAACTAATATTCAAGTGCATTACATACATATATTATAATATTTCAGTTGAATTTTATTCTAATTAGTGTACATTATTATTATTCATTTAAAATGAAATAGATACAACAATATTTTTTGTGTTAATAATGAAATTGTTGAATTTTTTTTTTGTATGCATATTATACACGTTAGTACATAAGTAATATATTACATGATTTACCGATATATGCGGCGTTTTATTTTTGGAAAAATTTTGCTAAAAGGAACTTATATTGATGATGATATAAGAATAATTTACATGGGCGTATGTTAACAAAATTTGAATACTTGTTCTTTTACGGCAAAATATTTTTGATTTTGCTATTAGGTATATATGTATAGGTTGTTAACATAATTTTTATTCTTGTTATTGAAAATTTTATAAATCCAGTTTATTCTTTTGAAATTTTAATTATTTTTATATAATTGTAACAATATTGTAATAATTATGTACTTACATATTTAAAAATATTATTGAATTTATTTAATATTTTTTTAATATCTCCAACCGTTTTTTTAATAATTTAATGAATAAAATGTAATATAGGGTAAAAATAATAATTGTAGGTTATAAATGTCAATACGGTTACAATGAAATAACTCATTAATATGAGAGTGTGTCGGTATATTATGTATGAATTGGTAATAAAATATATTCGAAGGGTTCAGATATTAACTCCTATAATATCATATAAAGATGTCTGTTGTTCAGATATAACTATAATCTCCTCATAATATGAGAATAAAGATGTCTGCTGTTCAGATAACCGATTGATTCATATGTATGTATAGATATGTATGCAAATTATGTTAACTTTTAGAAAGTATGTAATTGGAATAGTAGTTTACTTAAATATTTTATGTTCAATTGTTTGTTTTTATAATATAAATCAGGTATTTTGAAATTTTATTTAAAAATTTGTGCCATATTCAAATGTGAGAGAGTTGTTTACATAATACAGTGCAGCAAAACGTCAGTCGTCAAAATTTTTGTGCTCATGCAAATATAGCACTCATTCCTATAAATGTTATCATTATTGTCAGTTTATTATATATATACATGAATACATATTTATTTTATTGTATAACAATTGCATAACTTTGTTTCAAATAAAGCTATTTGTAGTGTTTATTTAGTTATACTATAACAATTTTAAGAATTAATAAAGGCACATATCACATAATGTCAAAGGTATATATATCACTTAATTCAACTTTTGAGTAAGAAAATTACATCAGATGTAAAATTATTTGAATTTAGTTATTGTCATATAGAAAAAGTAGATTTTTTTTTTATGGAAAACAATTTCACTTTTCCTTTAATTATTTGATCAAAAAAGAAAATTTATATGCACAGTTAAGAAGTATGTTAAGTAGATAATTTTCGATATGAATTTAAAAAAAAAAACACAGAATTAATTTTACATACCTATACATATAGATTTTTTTGTTTTCCATTGTGTTCCCTGAGAAAATCTTTACAATATGTATATTTTTAATTTAACGATAGTTACATGCAATACAAATGTGTTCAATTTCACTATTATGTAAGTATTATGTATAATGTAACAAATATTGTAGAAGACAAATTGTGATAACTGTAATTGGTCTAAATTTTTATTAAAATATTGAATATGTTAATAAGTTTATTAGAAAATTGAATATATATAGAAAAAAATCATAATTATATAGTAAGAAAATTTATTTAATGCTGTGCCTGTCTTAAGTAAACTGGATGGATTCAATATGGTTGCTCGTTCAAGATTGGATGGCTCAAGATTTTCAGTTTATTAACTGGAATCAAGACTCTTCCATTTAAAAATCACTTGTTCTAATGTTGTTATATTCAAAAATATACCAGTAAAAATTTACTATTAATTTCGTATTAAATTTTTGAGTTCTATAAAACTTATAGATGAAACCACAAAAATATAGTTTTACATAATATAAACAAATTATATTTCAGCCACAAATTACATGTATAACTTCATTTTATTGTCCTACCACAATTATTGTAGAATTTCTGCTTAAGATGTTTTCATTTCTTCTAGAAATTAATACAGAATTAATATTCTAAATTTGTGGTATATTGCAGATTTCAATTCGAAATATATCACCTACTTTGTTAATCTCACGTAAAATGTGTTTTAAAATTAGACCAAATACAATTATCAATTTATATCCAATGACATCCAAGATTTTTATTTATAGATTTTTAATAATATTGTATAGAAAAAAGAAAATTCTTGTTCTCTTTTCTTTTTTTCATTTTTATGAGAATTGTTAAAAAAAATTTTTATTATTGTTTTTTTTTTATTACAATAAAAAGAAATTTTTTAATATTTTTTCAAGATCGTAATTCATTTCCATTTGAAAAACTTTTCAATTTTCTTTTTATTCTAAATATACTCGTATATAATACAAAAAGGAATAATTTTTAGAAAAAAAAAAGAGAGTACAAGGAATTAATAAAAGTTTTCGAATAAACTTTTTCAATATTTATTTTAACTTTAATTTTTTATTTTTTCTTCTATCGTATTTTTGTAACAATTATTGTGATTTTTCATTGTGTATCATTGTTAAAAAATCTTTTAATAATTTAATTTCACCTTTGTGTATAACTGTTATAATATTATCTTTGATTTATATTTTCAATTATAAATATTTTATTAATTTTTGAAATTGTTTCGAAATTTTATTGCACTATGCTTTGTGGCTCAACTTTATTATTATAAAACTTTATAAGTAGATTAAAAATTATTGTAAAAGAAATACTTGTATTAAAGAAAAAAAAATTTATTATGCAATATTGAAATTTGATATATAAAAGTAAGTTTGGATTATACCTAGTCAAAGTTTATTAATTCTGTAATAAAAATATTGTTTTTTTTTTGTTTTTGTTCGTAAATGAGTTTTATATAAAGTGTTTCGCATAAGGTTTGAAATTATTTGTCACCTTATGTGAAACACCCTGTATATAATTATAAGTTCTAATGAAAAACTTAAATTGTCTTGGGATTTTAAAAATGCACAAAATTAAATTCACATGAAAATTTTCTCATATAAGTGTATATAGTAAAATATAGTTTATAGAAGACAAGCCTCATTTAGAGAAGTGAAATTAAAATGATACTTTAAATAAAAAGTCAGTTACACCACTTAAAAATTAAACTAAACATAGATAGCTCCATCAGCTTTCTTGCAACAAAGCTCTCATTTAATTTTGTTTTAAAAAAATTGTCTGTATATGTCTGTATACAGCATTAGCTACATAAAATTTAGAGATGAATTTTAATTTTTAATTAAAAAAATTGTAACTTTATTTGTATTTTTGCTTATAACTCTGAAATTAATTAAAATACATAAACTAAATTTTAACAGAGAATATATATTAGATTATGGGGAATTCGAATTAGTCATAAACCAAATATTGACAAAATTTGACTTAGTCGGTTTTGTTTATGATTTTATCATAATATTAGATATTACAAAAATACGGCTTTAATGAGTAAAATATTAAATTTAAGAAATATATTTATATTTTTTTCTTGTATTATAATAAACACATAATACTAAATTCAAATAACAAGGTCAAAATTTTTAACCATTTCAAAAATATACTATATGAGTTTTAAGAATTACATAAGGAAGGTTGTGTAATGTATATTGCTACCATATATATGTATGTATGTAAAATCCTCCACGAATAAACACAATTTTTGTTTTAATTCTATTTGCAATTCTGTTTTATAGAAAATGTTAATGCATTTTGAAAAATTATCTTTGTTTAATGATATATGGGCGAACCATAGGGTTTCATTATTAAAGAATTCGCTGCAGCATGTCTTATATTTCCGTTAAAAGCTAAACCATTTATTTCAAATTTCAAAATTTTTACATTTATATCGAAAACATTAAAAAATATAAATTCAATAGTGTAAAACAGAAATCGAACAAATTTTAAAGAGAAAATCTCTTAATGGGCTATACGGCTCTAAAAGAGATAACATAATAATTTAATTAAAAAAAAAATATAAAATATTATTTTTGTATGACCTGTCCATTTTTGTATAGAGATTTTAACATGTTGCATGGTATAGCAATACTTTGGTTTACTAAGAATTCAAATCCCTTTTTATTGCTCTTTCCTTTACAGAATTCATTTTTATTGCTTTTAAATCTTACTTAATAAATAATATTGATATTCTGCTGAATATTTAACAAGTACAGTAAAATTATTTTAAAAAACTTAAGCATTAGAATTATTAAAATAATTGCAATAACAATAAAATTTTTAAATATAGTTTTTAATCTCATTGAAATTTGAATGTAGTTTTTAATCTCAATTTTGAATGCGAACGAAACGGTGGTCAAGTTCGCTAAAACTAAATTATTTAAATTTCTGCTATTATGTATAGCTGCTTATATACATAACTATAATAATAAGAAAATTGTTTTCACTAGCATTTTGGAATCAAATATTATAGTGGAAATGAAAATATACATAGCTTGTTAAACAAAAATTCTGCAGTAATACACAAAATATGAAAAAAATTAAGATTTTTATTTTTTACTAGTTTCATAAAAGAAAGATTTGTATTGCAATTTTCATAAAAGAGAGAGCAGATATTAAAAATTCTATTGCCTATACCTATCCTATTATATTTCTGGATTTTACTGTATTCGGATTAGCTTGAAAATATATTTTTTTTAAATAAATATATAGGAAAAAAATTCATAAAATAATGAGCATAAAGAAATATTTTCTAAATGGTATACAATGAAGTTGTGCTCAATATGATGTAAGAAGATGAAAAATGTATATGTAAACTAAATTTTTACTACTTTTTGAATATCTGTTGCTATTAACTATAAATATAACATAATAGAGTTCCAAAACTTATAGATAATAAGGATACATGAACTCCATTTAAAGTGGATTTAATATTTATGCTTTCTATACCCTTTTTTTCTTTGTTTCTTTTTATGATTAACTTATGCTAATTTCTGTTAGGAGAAACAAAAAAATGGAGCAAATTTATAGGTTAAAAGTATATATTATCCCTTTTTTTCAGCTTTCTGTATTTATTTTGAAAGATTTAGTTATTTTAGTTGTAATATTTTTTCATCCTTTTCTTCTATGTTTATCCTTTTATTTTTGCTACTTTTTTTAATCTTAACAATAAATATGAAAAATGGGATTCATATTATAATATGATAAAATTTTAATGTAAAAATGTAAAATTGAAAGAAAATCCAATTATAATGTGACAGTTTTGTTTTTGATTTAACACATAATCTGAAAAATAAATTACTACCTTGGTACTGTATAAAGGTTTATTTTTAGAAATGGAATCCCTTTATATCGTAGCTTTATATGTGTATAAACAAACACAATATCTGTTTGCTATTTCTATTAGTTTTTTTTTTTAATTTTTAATAATGTTTTAATTAACAAAGATACTTATTAATTTTTGAGGCCCCCATTGCCAATTTTTGGTCAAATGGAAGTTGCGAATTGTAAAAATGAAATAATAATTATCCAATCTAAATACAGTGTGATGAATTGAACCTGTTGAGATCCAACAATTTTCATTCCATTGTCTTATTACTACCATATAGTCTGTATGCGACTGTGAAGAAGAACAGTAGAAGATTTAACTGACCACAAAATATTAGATATTTTTCTAAAGGGAACTATAACCTAAGAAGGAGAGCGGGAAAAACATTTTCCAAAAGCAGTTGATGAATAAAAACGATATCAGTGAATACAGTACGAAATAGCAATGTCTCCAAGTCTAAATATGTTGTCTAACAACAATCGAAGAGTATCATACCAAAACCTATATCACGGGAAATGACTTTTGAACGGGGATTGGTAAAATAAATTTATTTTTTAATGGTAAGTATATAAAATAATTTCATTTTTATACCTGTATGAATGTATTTTCGAAGGATATACTAAATTTACCTTACCGTTTGTAACGCTAATGAAATAATGCCCTGATATATGGACTCAAGTGTTCGTTCAGTCGTCCGTCCGTCCCAGCGATAACTCAAAAACTAATTGAGCTAAGTTCAACAAAATTTTCACAAGTGATTTATTGTAGTAAGTGCCAGAACTTAATTTAAATTCGACATGATCGGAGTACTGGTTCAGGTAGCTTCGGGTCTTCAGAGTACTGGTTATTGATATACATTCATACAAGCGAATATATTAGTAGGGCCGATGTGTTCGATAAAATTCGTTAAAATTGCTTGGCTCTTTCTGGAAGTCACAGTATACATAGTACTGAAATTTTGCTAAATTAATATGGTAATACGGCAACTTAAAGTCATAGTCTGTCCGATAGTCAGTTATGACATATTTCTTTGCACATAAGATAACAAATTCGTACGGGTATCACAGAGTTGACAAGGTCAACTCTATTTTTTTCTCGTTTCTCAAAAATTTTCTAGAATCAAATAAAATGTAAATTAAAAATTCATTTAAAAACTATAAAAGAATAAAAATTAATAAGAAAAAATTATTTAAGGCAAGATTCTTAATATTTTACTCTAAATTACCTCAATGAAAACTGACCATCCGTTATGATTTTTAAAAAGATTTTTTTTTTTTATAAATTATTCAATATTCGAAAAAAGTATATAAAAGCATAAACTTATGCCCTAAGATAAGAAATATTTTTTTGTCTTCAGGCAATTTTTAACTAAAAAGATTTCAATTTGCCCACGTGTATTTTGTTAAAATTGAAATTTATAGCAATATTTTTATTGTTATGTAATTATTATTATTAAACGTAAATGCTTAGATCCTAAAAGGTTATGTATTGATTTCTTAGAATTAATTATACAATATTAAAAGAAAATAATTTTCTTTATTTTTTTATTTTTTATGAATTTTTGAATATTAAGTATTTAAAAATTGAATTAATCGCATAATGGTAATAATAAAGTATATGGGGAGAACTTTTTGGTCATGTACATAATGTACGTTACAGGGCCAATTTACCCTGTATATATATGTAGATATTACCCTGTAAATAGGTAAATTTAAAATGCGTTTGTTAATTTTTCAAATTTCAAATGTATACATGGAGCGCTTTAAGTTGTAGTTGTATTGTTAACTGGATTAGTGGATTCTTTGATTCATTTTAAATTTTATCAAAAATGACTCTAATTACGAAGCAGTTGTAACAAAAATTGATCGTTTATGTATGCGTGAATTTTTTTTCATATATTCGCAAATGTATCTGCTTTCTCTACAGAATACTTGCTCTACTTTGCAACTCATATATTCTACTTATACCTATAGATACTTGAAGGATTATTAAACAATTTTGTTTTTGTTAAATCTAGATTTTTTGACAAATGATAGGTCAAGTAATTACAAAGTTGAATAAATATTTTTTAATTTAATTTATTTTAAAAACGTTCTATCAATTCCAATAAATTATTATCTAAAGTAGAAATTCATAATTTTCTAAACTGAAACAGAAAGCTCTCCCAAAAAAAAATCTTGTTAAAAATTAAATTTATTATCACAAAATATTCTTACAAATATTTTACGCGTTTATGAATAATTGTAATAAATTTTCAAGTTAAGATCCTTTTTTTTTATCATACCATAATATAAAAAATATAACTTTTGATTTCGCGTGTATGTAAAATATAATTTTAGATTTTATGCCTTAAATTCCAATGTTATATACATATAATAATAAATATCATATTATATACACACATAATTATTATAAAACCTGCCTTATAAATTTTAACACTCAAATCTGAATTAATATAAAATTATCCTTGACCCTGAAAACGACTAGACGACTTTGTAAACATATTAATTGTTATACGAGTATATATATACCATAATAATGGAATACGAACATAATATAATTGTATACCTACAAGAATCTAAATTGTAAATATATATTGTATACAAAATATATTTCATTATATATATCGCATTCATTATATATAAAAGCCAGAAGAGGCGAATATTAAAGAAAATGTAAAGAAAAAAGTATTGTATGGATTTTCGCAAAAAAATAATGGATATACTCGTATTTATTATAATATCCTTTGTTATATAGATATATGCAAGGACTTTTATAAGTTTCATATATAAAATTAAAAGGTTTGAATGGAACTATAGATATAGAACCTGTAAAGGAGAAAGAGATAAATTTTTCATTTAAAATATTTTATTTACTAAAATATTGTATTTGATCAACGAAATAATTATATTTTTTTTTTACAATAAAATTCTTTGGTTATATAAATACTAATATCCTTTTTATTTGTTGTATTATTTAAAATGATTTTCAGCTGTAAAATATATACACGGAAAAATTTCTAATAAAAATGTTGCTAGTTTGTTTAGTGTTGCCATTTTGTTAAATGAAAATCTTATTTATAATTTTGTTAAAGAAACGCTGATGTATAGAAACATTGTTTGTCAACATTTTGATGTTATTGTGTGGTATTGTATTTTCATTTGGAAAAATGTTGCGTGGCGTTGTTGCCAGGTCTCTTAAACGAAATTTTTTCCTTTTTGTCAGTTAATATTTGTATTCCTAAACAGGAATTTTTTTATTTTATATTTGATGAAGGTTTTGTTACAATGGAAGGAAAATGATATTTTGTTATTACAGTAGATTTTGATTCTTGATATACCACCAGTAATATCTTTCAAGTAAATTGAAATTTGTCTGTATGGTAAATTTTAATATTTTTGTATTCAAATTCGATACAAACAATTTTCCAATAACAAATAAATTGTATAATTCCAAGAACATATGTGCATATACTTTAATTTATTTTTATAGAATACGGTCTTGTTCATTATAATATAACTGTATTATTTGGCGTTAAAACACTAATTTAGAATAAAATATAAGAGATACATTTGCGTGTTTTTCACTTTTCCCATAATATAAATAGATTCATTCAGTTGGTAGAAGCAGCCGTCAAAATTTTTCATTTAACGAGTCGAAGATGAACTACTCTGATTATTAATGAGCATAGCAAACGGAAGTCTTGTCCGCTACTTCGATAAAAATTTTCAATTTTTCAAGAAAATTAATTGAAACTCATTCATCCTGCGCATATTATGGAAATTGCTTAAAAATTATTAAATTTCAATTTCAACTCTATTAGATTCAATAAAAAAATATCAGTAAATTTTTCATTAAACCCAATATTTTTTGTGAATTTGCGCGACGTTGTACAGCATTATGTTCTGCTTCTCTATCAATATCAATTTGTTTGAGCTATTACAACCATCAACGCTGGCCATTCCAATCAATTTCTATAATAAAATAATTATTTCTTTATCAACATTTCAATTATATATGAACGACTAACCATTTTTAAAACAGTAGTAACTACCAATATATTTTTATTAAAGTTAGTATTTTTAATTAAAAAACAAAAACACAAACACACAAAATAAAATATTGAAAACTACAACTTAATTGATTAAAATGAATTTTTTATTTTTAGTTTTATTTAATTATTTATTTTTCATTAAATACAAATAAAACAAAAAAAAAAATTATTAACTATGAAAATAGCCATTCTAGGGTGTAATAAAAAAAGTTTTGCACACTATAAAAAAAAAAAAAAAAAATTTGTTTTAAAAATTTTTTAGTTTCATCGCAATAAATTTTGTAAATTTTTTTAAAAATTGAGAAAAATTGCAGTTCAGGGCTGCTTTGTACTCTCTCTGCTTTCAATCCTTTTTGGTAACCCGTTCAGTTATCAGAAATTATTAGTCTTTTTTTCTGTTCGATCACAATATTATTCAATTCTCATATGCCATTTTATTTCTGTTCATCCCATACAAATTTCTTTCCAAAAAATTCTATGTTAAATGAAATTAATTTTTTGGGAAACATTTTATGAGAGGAGGAAAAAAAATCAACATTAAAACATTTAAACGAATGTGTAAATTTTTTTGTAAAATTTTAATTAAATTTAAACACAAAAAAAAACAACAACTTCAAAACTTTTCATATTTCATTCCAAAACACCAAGGAATATGAAAATTTATTGAAAAAATGTACAATTCACATTCATCACAAAATCAATAAAATGCAGCAAAATATAGTGCAGGAACTTGTATACACACCGTGTCACCTATAATGCACACAAGTATTATGCGAAAACACGAATTTTACTCATATTAGAACATGGTTTTAAAAAATTTAAAATTTAGATATATATGAAGAGAAAAAAAAAACCATAACAAGTTAGAAGTAACAAATAACCATTTGCACTTAAAAAAACACACACTGCACACATATATTATAAAAAAAAAATTGAATATGTACAAAATTTTCAATGTCATTTTTGTTAAAATAAAAATTTTGAAAACGAAAACAATGCATAGCGAACGCATAAAAAGTTTACATTAGTATGTAGGTGCATGCATATGTAATTTTCGAATACTTCCTGTATGAGTATATGTATGCGCAATTTTTTCCAAAACGAAATAATAGGAAATTATTTGCAAAGTTCTGTCGATGCAAATAAAATGGAAATTTGTAATCACAACTTTCAATAGGAACACGTAATGTTTTTATTTGTAATTATTATTGCCACTAAAAGGTAATCGTTTGCGTCACAGACTTGCCATTTTTAATATAAAAATAGGTAGTGTTTTATAACTACTGTAGTATTTTATGGGTACTGTAGTGTTTTATAGCTGCTTTACTATACAAGCAAGTAAGTACCTCTGAGGTAAGGTGATAGAGCGTAATCGTTCACGCCAAAATGTACGAAAGATATACGAGTACAAGTAATAGATTTTCATCTTTATGATCTTGGGAAATTTAGTTTTTAATACTCACTTGATATACAATTTATTCAGAATCTAATTGAGCATGATTTTGCTTTACCTAAAAATAAATCTTATTGGATTCTAAAATTTAATTTGACTTAAAACATTGTGACTTACATAATTTTTAATACCTCAAAGCCACCTATCACCACTATTCAAGATATTGCGCTTCAGTGCCAATTCTTTTTATAAGTTTTTCAAAAAATTAACAAAGAATGAAATTGAGAATAAAAGGGAAATAATTTTCTCTTTTAAATTAAGCAGCAAGCAACGTTTTTATAAGTAAAATTAAAGCATGTGTACCAGTTACAATAACCAAATTTCGTTCATAATGTCTCGTAAAAATTGTGACTAATTTCTAAAATATTTTTTTTTAAAAGAATAAAAAAAAAAATTGTTATTTTTTGTTTTCAGTTACTCCACTTTCAGTTCAATAACTTTCGATATTTGTTTTCATTATAGTTTAGAAAAATGAGTACAACAAGAGTAAAACAACAAAAATAATCTAAAAAGAAAAATTTAGATTTGCAAGTACAAATTTTCTCTTCCCAAAAATTGTCACTTCTCTTGTTATTAAATTGTTGGTGTTTTGAAATATGATGCTAAAATTGGAAAATTTAGTATAAAAGTGAAGTGCTAATAATATTCACCTGTGCATATGAACATGTATGCATTCATCTTTAGTTGGTCCTTCTCTCAAACGCCGCGTTACAGAATTAAATATTAAAATTGTCATACTTTTTAGATGTGTTTGTAAATTTTCTATATATGAAACTATATGTATACTGTACAGCTTTTCTCTAATCTTGAATATTAATGGGATTCTTGACAATGAGAAGGAAGTATGTATTAATTAATTACAACTCATATCCAAATATTTATTGCTAACAAATGATTTATTTAAATTTTTATTCACTCTTAAATTTGACTAATTCTTATTTCAGATTACATAAAACGCAAATGAGCTCAACGCAATCCTACATTTTATGAAACCTTAATTCCCCACTGAAATTTGTTTTATAATTTAATATGAATTTAGGTGAATTCCCTTAAGGGGAAAATAAATTTTTATTTTTGTACTAAACTAAAATAACTAATTTAATAAATAACTTTTGTTTTAAATTGCACTAACAAAATTGACATTTGAAAATTTATAAATTTATTATGTATAAAAAATTGCAACCTGGTTTTAAATTGCACTTCATTCCTAACCCCCAAAAATTTAAAATTTTGTCATTGAATTTTTCTATGTATACATGCATTACATATTCGGAATATTGCTAGAGGGAGTAATTTCTTGATTTTGTATATAAAATTTTTTAAAAAAACAAGCGAATAATTAAATATTTTAGAAAAATTTTTTGCAAATTTAAAAAAATATCTAACGTATATATAGTTAAACTAATGGTTAAACTAGTTTATTTAAACAACGTGTTGAATTTGCAAGTTTCTTGTATTTTAATTTTATATAATTTCATTGAATTGCTATTCAGTTCACGTGTATGTCAATTGATATTGAGTTCATCTATATTATATGCAGATTTATAAATAAAATAATTCCTCGAAAGCTAAACCCTATTCAATGAGCTACCCCATAAACTTTAAGATTTTGTAAAAATTTCTTATTTTTTTTAATTTAAAGTTACATGAAATAAAAAATTAAATTTCAACTTTTCACTTTAAAGATAATTAATTTCAAGTATGTACCTAAATAGATATTTATAGAGTTGTATAGATATAGATAGAGTCATTCCACTTCCCATTTTCATTAGACGAACATGCATCATGTGGTCTAATGGTTTTTTAAATTTCAATTTATAAATATAAATTTTAAAAATCCTATCATTTATACCATTTGGATTGAATTTCTTGTAATTCATTTGTATGGACTTATATTATATGCAATGATGTATGCATATACCAATTTAATTTATAAACTCTTTTCCTATTTAATTACTGTGATTTGATTCTTCATCTACATATATATATATACTTGATATTTAATTGTATAATATTCACATTAATTCTCTGAAACCAAAATAGCTATCTATTGAAGATCAATTTAATGTGTGCCTTATACCACTTATACACATTACATTTTTATAATAGTTTTTGGAATGATTCCTATACGTATATACAAAAATATCCTGATAAATTATAGTAACATTGCGAGAAACTATATCTACATTAGTATATACAAAAGTAGAAAAGTAAGCAATCAAATAATTAACTTTTTTTTTTACGATTCACCGAATTCTTAAATCACAGTTTGATCATTAAGTTGAATTTATTTATGGAAAAATTGCAATGATATATATCTAATTATATATTGAAATATTCATGAAATATATACATATTATGTATGTGTATAGTGTTGCATTGAATGAATAATTAAGTTAATGAATTAGGATCGCAATGTGCATGGTACATACATTAAAATGGTTTAGTTTATTCTAGCTAGAGTCTATAAAAAATTTAATATTCTTAAATATTTATAGTCAAACGCACTATATAAATTTTAATACTCTACTATATATTTTATTTACATAAAGATATTATATGATGATTGATTAATGGCGGTATAATATCTCTTATTTTTAGTATAGCTATTCAAAACACAAATTTAATTTAGTAGTTTATACGAACGCAATGAATTTTATTAACACTTGATTAATTTAAGGCTAAAGGTATGTACTACAAAATAGTTATTTTAAAGTTGTATTAATATGACCATCGTTATTATATATTGACTTTAATCGTTTAATGGATAGAGTCTTGGAACATTTAAAAATTTTATGATAAAATTTAAAATTTATTGCTATAAAAAAATTTTTTTTGAATAAAATTTGTTACGTTGAATATAGGTCCGGATTGTACAGGGCTAGATTGCGTCAATACCTTAATAAATTTAATCTTCCTAACAAATGATTTGATGATTTATATGGCCAATAGCTCATTTTTCTTCATTGGAGCCATATAGCAGAATTGTTCAATTTCATAGTAGGTTGAATTTTTCCATCAATGAAGCAAGAAGTCACTTTAAGCACAATGTGCACTGCAAATTAAATCAATAAAAAAAACCGATCAACTACCGAATCATAACATCGAGATTGTTCTAAATTTGAAGAAACTGGATATTTTGTTAAAATTTAGGACCTATGCGCTGGAAAAAGGAATAACTATTACATTTTCAGCCAATCTCTTGGAAACAAGAAACCATTTTGAGCATTTTTTTTTGTAAAATTCTTAAAGTCCTTAAAGAAAATATTTGGCCATTTAGGCAACAAAATTTCCAAAAATTTTAAAAACTCAAAATTCAATTGGTCAAATCAAATTTCTATGTAGACAAATAACGTTTATATTAACTACCGCCTGATACTTGATATCGTTTGATACAAGAGCAACCTGTTATGTCATCTAATAAAATTTAAATCTATCTATAATCAAACAAAATTTTTAATTTTCCTAGAAATTTTTTTGTTTTACTTCATAACACTCAAAATAATAGTCACATGGTTGCGATTAAAATGAAAAGGCATGTGATCAATTACAAATCAAAAGTATATCCTCGTGATGTAGTATGTCGATGAATATATTTTCTAGTTTATTGCTAAATTATGGAATTTTTTTGGTTATAATACCTTTGTTGATTTTTATATGCTTAATATCCAGTAAATTAAATCAGTTTTAATGCTAGAGCATCTAAACAAAACCAAATGTATGCATAATTTTTCAAAGACACAGCATAATTATTATTTGTTTTTTCGGTTTTTCCCCATTATTTTTTTCTTAGAAAATAATTCAACATTATTTATATGTAGAAGATATCAACTCATGCCAACACACAAAATATAATAAACAATGTAGAAAACAAGATCAGAAACAATAACCATCCTATGAACATCACCTGTCAAGCCACTAATTTTATTAATTAGTTTTCTTTATGCTTAATAATACACAAACAGCTACAAATAAACAAACAAACAAATAAACTAGAATAATATATATGTACGCACTTTTTAACTGTTATAGTCGTAAAGTCAATTTTCATTAAAATTTTCATCCTAATTTTGAAAAAAAAAAACTAAAAAACAAAAAACTCAAAAATATATTTTGTCTAATGCTAACAAGTGTTATATACGAGTATAATATTATATCCGTATATACAATATATATAATTATTATAATATATTTATCGTAATATACCAAATAACTTTAACCCGGAAGAAGAGGATATAAACCAAATCAAATCGAAAAAAATACTAACTATAGGTGTTCATATATAACGTAAGATGTATAGAACAAAATTTAAAATTGATATACAAATGAATTTATATGTTAAATTTTCCATCATCAACTATGCCTACTCTACGTAAGTATTCATAAAAAAGAGCTGATGGGAACAGTACATAACCGACCGCATTGTTAAAGTGTGGCATATGTGAGGTTTGGTTAACTTAATGCGACTACCTTAAGATAAACTTGTACAAATGGGCCCATTGTGATATCGTTGGATTTCAATGTCCCTATTCTCACTTGAAACAGTCCGAAGCTTTTATAAACCTGCTGTGATTTATATTCGCCAGATCCGTAGTACCCAAAAAGGAGTAACCTTTGTATTTCACATGCCAAGCAGTACATCAGCACAATTGATAATCTAGTATTTCAACTCTTCTTTGCCACAACAGTTCCTGCAGGGATCGTTAGGTGTTAGTGTCGAAAATTCTATGAAAGTTAGTAAAGTACAGCCTTTCAATTAATAGGTCTAGAAGTATGTAAATTTGATATCCTATAAAAATATCCAGTTAATTTCTTTAAGGATTAGAGTTCAAATAATATATTACCAGAAAATCTGTAAATTAGATACAATTAGATATTTGGATGTGATAGAAAATGTGACTTTGACACCCAAAATAAAGTTCTGTTTCTAAACGCCGGATCCTTATTATTTTTCTCTTGAAATTGTTTGATGCATTCCTTTAATAACCAGATCAAAAATGTAGAATTGACCATCTTCCAGTCTTCGAGACTTGAAATTTTTCAAAAGTTTGCAGTATCTCGAGACTTTTTGCTGTATCTCCAAAGTTTATTAAACCGATCCATCCCCTAAATTAAATAAAATCAATATTTTCATGAAAACCGGTTTGTATATTTAAATATAGGAGTGCACAGGCAGACTGACATACTGACGGAAAGACAAAACACAACTCTGTAAAAATAGTTTTCTATCTATGGAGTCTAATAAATCGAATACCCTACAGGTAATATTTGGTGTCATCACATCGCCACTCTTTATTGAATGCTATGCGGTCGGTACAAATAATATATAAAATCAAAAGGAAAACAAGGAGAAAAACATGGAAAGGAAACAAGAAATGAAGAGGAAAACAAGAAAATAAATTTTTCTGATATTTTATGATAGAAAACATTTTCATAGTTATTTATTTTTTACCTGGTGAAAACATCCATTAACAAGTTGTTATAATATTTTTCTTTGTAGTAAGGACGATAGAAGGTATTTTAATATAAATTATATTGTATATTATTTAATGTATGTGTAGACATGTTTAGTACATGAATTTTACATTAATATTTTGATCAAAATTACGGTCAAAATAGAATACTATACACAGAATAAATTGTTTAACAGAAAAAGGGTTTGAGTTCTATGAAGCAGAATATATTAATTTATATTGTTATACGTATATGTACGGTATATTATATTATGGTAATAAATAAGACCAACAAGTAAATTAAAATGGAATTCAAAATTTTGGTAAAAATCTATTTTAAAAAAATTTTATGTTAAGATTAAGATTATCCCTTTTAGGTATACTATAGTGGATAAAATGTATAACATTAAAATATTCTTTAAAGTAAAATAAATGTCTAATTTTATAACAGATTACTTGTTATACTATAAGGGTGTGAACGCAATTTATTTTTTGTTTTTGCATATTGGAAATATCAATAATAAAAGATGGTATTACATTCACATATAAACTGTTAGAATTTATAATTTATATGCTTTCACTCATAAACAATTCGAGTCAATTCGAATTGAAAGAAAAGTCTTTGAAGTAAGGTAATATTTTCTTTCTTAACTTTGATTAGATATATATCTTATTTCGGGAGTTTTCATTATTTAGCTCAGATTGGGTTGTCAGGCATAAAAAAATCTTGTAATATGAGAGGTCTAATATAGTTGGAAGTGACAAAATAGTATAAGAGCTCTGAAAAATCTAAATTTTTTTTTTCGATCATGAATAGAGTGATCCGAGCACGTTCTAATTGGAAAACAGAATACAAATTTTTTAATTCTGCGAACGCTCTGATGAAAAAGACGGAAATACATTTTATAATAACAGACAACGCTTTTCGAGTTAGAATACATTTTAGACTAACAGATAACGCTTTTCGAGTACACACAATTATTTCCACCGATTTTAAAGAATTATATAACTATATTCTATGCTATTTTTGATCACAATAGCTACATATATTAGTATTATACGCTGAAATTGCGCTGCATTGCCCCATAAGACGATTGAAAATTTTGACTAATGGGTGGCTCTATGCGAAAAATTTAATTTTTTTTTCTACTCCCATATATAGAAAAAGATTAAGTCAACGGTAGAAAATTCATGGTATAGCAAATCTGCTACTAAAACATGTTACTGTTCAAAAGAAGTGTCATAATAATTTCAAATAAAACAAAAAAAAAAACAAGGGTCAAAATTATAGGAAAACCAAAAAAAGTGTTTTTTTTCATGATGGTGTTAATTAAAATTGCTTACCTTACCTGTATACTTACCGTTACAAAAACAAAATTATCCATTATATAAAATGGTATAGAAAAAAAACCCATAAGTTTCCCTGAAGGAAATTTCTATATTAATATAAAGGACAACAAAATTCCTAACACCAAAAAAAAAAAAAAACAGAAAAATTTTAACATAAAAAAAACCTTCTTCCTTTAATCAGAAAAAAAGTGATTAAATTTCTAGTTGAAAATTTTACCTTACAAGTTTTACAACATAATTATTATAAAGGAGAAAAAAAAAAAAAAAACAAAAACAAAAAATAAAAATTTCATTTTTGTTTTACTTTTTCTATTCATTCATACTTTCGAAGCCTTTTTTGTTATTTCTCTTTCGAAATTCACAATAATATGAAAACGTGATTTTTGTTGCGTAGGAGTTATTTAAGTGTAATTTCAGTTATATAATATTAGTACTTGGACTGTATAACTTGGTAAATAAGATAATATTGCCATTGGGTAGATTTTCTTATGTACAAGATTACCATTTATTATAGTTTTAAAGCTTCATTTTATAAGCTGCATATATGCGTATATCCAATATAACCTATATATGTATTTTCGGACAGCAGGTTTCCCTAAATGATAAGGATTTAATTAAATTAATTAACAATGAAATATTGTGGTTACAATATCATATTTTTAATAATGATTATCATGGTTAATTAATATTTTTAAATGTACATAATATGTGATATAACATTATTACATAATTAATATTTTTAGTTTCCTATGATATGTTGAAATTTTTATTTTCCTGTTACATGTGTATTTAATAATTACCGACCGTATTGTGTAAACAAAAGGTAGGTTATGTGATGGCAACAAATTTTGCATATCGAGTTTTCGGTGGGAACGTACTTCTCCATAGTAGGGAAGTGTAAATAAACTATTTTTAGCAACCTGTCGGTCTGTCGGTCTGTCGGTCTGCCGGTCTGTCGGTCTGTTGGTCTGTCGGTCTGTCGGTCTGTCGGTCTGTCGGTCTGTCGGTCTGTCGGTCTGTCGGTCTGTCGGTCTGTGTGTGCACGCGTGTATCTCAAGTTCGGCTGAGCCGATTTTGATGAAATTTTATATGTAAGTTTGTTTCCACCATGGCACAGATCGATCAACTTTTGGTATATATCAGGCCTCGGGAGCTGCACTTTTTAGCGGGCCTGTTTTACATTTTTGAACATTTTGAAGAAAATATTCAACCGATTTACTTGAAATTTTATACGAGCTCAGCTCGACCGTCCGCAAAAATTCGTATGTTTTGGAAGAAATCAGGCATCGGCAACTAGACGTTTACTACGGGCCAAATATACATTTTTGTGTATATAAAGAGAAATAATCAACCGATTTCATTGAAATTTAATATATGAATTCCTCATATTAAAGCAATGAACATATAACTTTTTTGGAAAGATCAGGGCTCGAAAACGGATTTGCGGGCCGATTTTACATTTTTCACCATATCCACAGAACAAATTGATGGAATTTCTTGAAATTTGATATTTGAGTTCTGGTTGTTACCGAAACTAACTGGCAAGCATTTCAGGGAATTCGGGTAGCACAAAGCGAAACTCTATTAAGAGCCAAATTTACATTTTTCTAAGTATGTTAACTATAATCTTACTAATGTCCTAAAAATTGGAAACAAGTATTTAACAGACATTTTTATAATATTCTGTAACACTTTTATTTAACTAGGCAATACACAATGCGGTCGGTTATATGCTGACCACATCAGATTTTTTTTAATGTGTCGAAGTCAGACTTATCTCAGTATAAAATAAAATAACTTTTATTATTTTAATTTAATGAGTAATTTTAAATAACAGATTAATATTGTGAACTTTAATAATGAAAACTCAATGCGTTAATTTTAATTATATACAAAAAATATTGTGAATTAATCGAAATTGGAACAAACAAATTATTAAAACTATTTGGTATTAGCAGCATAATTATGTTAAGTTGTATAAAAAATATTCATTGTGTATATTACAAAATTTACAAGTCATGTCTGTTCTTAATTGGAAGGCACAATAATTCCAAGTAATAATTACTAGTCAAGGTACGCATCGCCACCCTGTTTTTTATAAATCTACAATCTATCAAATTTATTATAATTTGAATACTAAATGCAAATTATTTCGTATGTACTACACTGCAAAATTGTTCACTTTTTTCACTATATACTGTTCTATTTAAAAATTACTATGTAAGGCTATGAACAGTATCTAGTAAGTATTAGACTATGTAAGGTGTACGACAGTTAATGGTACTCCTAAACCTTTAAAATGAGTACACTATTTTAGTTGTGTTTGTGATATTTTCGAAGTTATCAGGTAAAATATATAAATTGAAGAAATATAAAATTGGATTATTTTCAGAAATTTCAACTTTAATATGTCATAATTCGAAAAAGAGGGACCGGAAAGCAAAATGTTCCTGACGGGTTTTTGTTCATCTGAACGTATTTTTTCACCCAACTATGGCAGTATGATTATATCTAATATAACCCTTATATATCCTATATTTGTTCATTATTATACAGGTTATACTCGTATATTTTAAATTTCTAAAATATTTTATATATACATATGTATAGTAAAATCACCGGTATAACCTAATATATTCCAAAAACTTTAATAAAAATTATATAATATATAATATCTCGATATAGTTTAAAAAATTCAAATTTTATTTTTTTTATTTTGATCCTTCAACATTAACATTACACACATTTAAGGTTATGTTACATTAGTTTTATAATATACGAGTATTATACATACAATACCCACATATTTAATATAACCTCCATATTATGTAAAATTTTATGAGGTATAAATATTTTTATGATAATAATGTTTTAATAATAATGAGAGTGGATATATTTAAAATATATATATACTTACTCATAGAGAAAGTGAAAAAGGTTCAAAAATTATAATCCTTTTAGTTCTTTCGGGTTAGGGTTATAAGTATACATGTGAGAATATTACAGAGAGTTATACACTCTCTATAATATTCACCAGAAGGTGAACATAATCTGTGGGTTTATTATAGTATATATGTAATTTTATATTTTAATGAAAGAACTATAAGGAATATACTGGTCAATATGTGATTTTGGAATATTTTTAGAAAAGAAAATTTTTTTTTTTTGATATTATGTAGGAAGAGTTTTTTTTCTTGTTTTTTATATATTTTTTGAAAATTTTAATAATTTTTTTGTTAAATAATATTTTAAAGTTTTTTTTTAATTTTTTGTTCTTATTTATTATCTAGATAAAGTTGGTTATTATTTTACCTTATGTGTGTATATAAAGATTTTATTTTTATCACATTATACTTTAGTTGGTTACGATAGACCCACATGAGATTTAAAACAAGTTTTCCGCATGTAATTAAATATTGTAAAAAAAAATTAAATGAGAGATTTATTCTTTTCCATTTTTGTTTCTTTTTTTTAGTTTTAGTTATTATTGGATCCTTATAAGTGTATAAAGGCAATACATAAAGGTATGAAAACATAATTTTTAAGTTAATAATTGGATTTTTTTATATTATAACATTAGAATATATTAAATATGGAAAATACGAAATAATAGACTAGATCTATATGGTGACGCAACGAAATTCTAAAAGGATACTCAATTATATATAGCTTGTATATATTAAATATGTGTTGAAATCAAGAAAAAGATGGAAGAGATGATAATTATATATTCTATACTGATCATTTATTTTTTTGAAACGCAGGTGATGAGTAATTGTTATACGGAGATATGGGGATCAGAGCGCCATATTATAATTATAAATGAGGAAATATATAGGAAATTGATTGCTTTTATAAAATATTAATCATTTTATTTTATATTTTGTTTTGTTTGTTTATTTTATTATTTATTTATTTAAATATTAAAATGATGATGATAAATTAATGAGAATATCCTTTTTTATTTTTTTTTTTGAAAATATTATCATAAACTAATTAAGTATTAAGAAAAATTATTTTTGGGGTATTTTTATACTGACATGTGGGCAAACTGTTTTATAAATTTACCGTTCCGTTTGTAAAACTGAAAAATAACACGTGTGAAACGAGTATATGTTTTTAATCTCCATGGTTTTCTGAATTGATTTAATAATATTAGTCCGTCTGTCTGTCTGTATATAAGATTAAATTCAAAAAGTAATTGAGATAAATTCATCAAATTTTCACAGATGATTTTTTTTTTAACAGATGGCAATTAAAATTCAACACAGATTTTCTATTAAAATTGAAAAAGTAGTTTAGCATAATAAGTAGGTGAAAAACTATTGATGCTTGGCAGTATCGAAATTTTTTCCAAATAAATATGAAAATTTTATTGATGCTAAAATTGAAAAAGGCATAGGTAATATATGAATAAGAGAGTTGCTGCATTTAAAACTTTTATTTAGATTTATTCTTACACGGTTACCACAGAGTTAACACAGTCCAGCTCTATACCTATTCTCGTTATTTTATAATTTAAGCAGTTTTATGCTATAATTAACTTATTAATATATATAAAAGATTACACTGATATTATAAGATTTTTTGTTTATACTTGATAAGAAAAATTTAAATAAAGGCTCAGAGTTTTATTTTCTAATTTAGTGATCCTAATCACACAAATGTTCTTAAAATTTGTGTTAATTTAAAGGATGTGAGTATTTATTTTAAATATTAAAAGGTGATATTTTAAATATTAATTGAGGAAATGAAACAGTAAGTATTGTGATAGCTTTAAGTAAATTGAGTGCTTAATAATATTATATTGGATTGAAGATCATTTTAAAGTTATTTAAAATTACGAAAAAGTCTAAATTATTTGTTTAATTTTAGAAATAATTTAACAACTAATTATTCTAAATTGCAGTTTTACAAATAGATAGATTTTTTTAAAAATATGCTAAGGTTATGATTAAAGATTTCTGGTATAATATTGTGTTAGTCTTTCATTGATCGTGCAAATTGATATAATTACTACTTTAGACCTTTTGATAATTATTTCCCAGAAAATTTAATAAATACAAGCTGATTTGAATTTTGACAATATAATTGGTATTATATCATTTATATTAATGAATTATAATCTTCGAAAAGTACTTATTATTTATTATCATTTAGTATATTAGATTATTACAATATTTTTTTCCAAATTATAACTAGAGACAGTAGACGTTTTTGATAATTTAAATTGATATTTTCAAATATTTTATGTTATTCTTAATTGTGTTGGTATATTCGGAATATGCAAGCTGAATAAAAATTTACAAAATTACAAAACTTCGATAGGATAGTAAAATATTTCAGAACATGTATTTATCGTAATATTATTATAATATTTTTTAAATATTTTACTTAGTTACTGTAAAATTTTGACAATATGATCAGGGTTCTGACAATATTTATATAATCTCTATGTACCCACTTTTTTTTCAAATTTAACCTACATATATAAAATATTCGAAATTAATATTGTTGCATATTATTATTGTATTAACTTTGAAATATTGACAATTTTCAAAAAAATATTTTTGTTTTTTAATATTTAAAGTTCAAAGAATTTTACCCTATACATTATTGATATGATATGGACTTAAGAAAAGAATTTGAACTCTCACATATTGTTTTATACTCGTAGAATACAATCAAAAGGATATTTTTTTACCTTTTTTTTTAATATGATTTTGTGTACATATTCAATATTTCAATCTCAAATTATTATGCAAATATGGCATGAGAATTTATTTATACAATAATATTATTTACGTATGTAACGTATATAAACTAAATATTCCGTAAACAATGTCATATTACAAAATTATTTTTTTCTTAGTAGAGCTATTTAAATACAAAAAAAATATATTAAATTTCTGTTATTTTTTTTTGCCAAAAAAAATTTAAGTCGCTATAGGAGATTAAGGTGACCCATTTTTTTTGGTTTCAAAAGATATAGGCAAATATTGTATACAAATTTATCTTATATTAACAAGTTTTTGAACCCTTTCTTAAATCGATTTAAAGTACCTTCTTAAATGCTTATAACAAAGATATTTTTTATTTTATACATAGTAATTTTGTTTTGTCTTTATTTTCAAAAAAATTCAGTCAAGTATGTCTAAAAGGATCCTTTATGTGTTTATATAAAATGAAGCGATTACAAAACTGATTGATATTATTATATGTACACTCGATACTATGTATATATAATATAGATTGCATATATAGTATAATACTTATGAAATAAAATATGTGTGTACAAGGTGTTTTAATCGTTTGCAAAATTTCTGCTGTAACAAACCTCATGTTCAAACATCATAATTAGCTATGCTAATATACAATTAATAATATTGTTCTTAAAGAGTTAAAATGCAAAAGCAAAACTTACAGTGCTTGGTACAATCAGGGTTAGAATTTTAGTTTCTAAGATAACACTTTGTTAGAACTCTCTGGCTTTTGTAATAGTGAATTCTTTGTACATTTCTTAATGATTACTTATCTAAGTACTGGAGATTTAGCGGGTAGGAATTAGGAAAACGGGTCAATCATTTTCATTATATTAAATGATAATAATAGTTCAATTGTCCCAGCATAAAAACAATGAATCACTCTGTATTTATTAGAGAGCACAAGAAAACACAAAAAAAAAAGGTAAATTTAATTTAAAAAGGAAAAAAAGGGATGTTTGGATGTGTAAAATTCACATGTTTGACATGAAGTAGGAAGTTGTCCTATTTTTGTTATTTTTTTTTTTTGTTGAAATATAAGCTTTAATAAAATTGTGTTAAAAAATTTTTTCAAAGAAATTTATAAAGTATTTTTTTTCTTATGTTTTTTTTTATCAGTGCCAGAATACCTTAATACTATTATAGAAATTCAATTGGTAAGTGATGATTTAGTTAATTTCCGCTATTTATTTGCCACAATTTGATATTTCATGTATATATATATATATACATATATATACATATTAAATTTCATTTAATTACTAATTGGAATGTTAGAAATTTTAAAAGAGGAAAGAAAAGGGCACTATCTTTGGAAATGTAACTTTTATGACTTATAACTGAATTATTTGTATGGAGCATAATTTATGTTATAACATTGTTAAATAATCGAGTGGAATCGAGACATTGTTTAATAATTGAGGAGAGGAATTTCAGTTTCTTTGAAATTAAAGCTTTATATTGCTCATATTAATTCAGTCAATGCTTTTAGTCATTATTAGTTTTGTCGCGTCATTCAAATATGTAAAGGTTTCTTTTTAATAATTTAAGTGTGGAACTTTCGATTTTCTATTGATTTAGATCTTCATAAAGGAGATAACGATAATTATGAATTATTTTAATATCATATAACATTGCATACATTTAGGCGTTTTTTTTTTTGTTAAAAATACCGTATATTATTGCATATATTAAGGATGAATATTATAAAGAAGACGACCTTGGCTCAGTGTAAAATTCTGTGTAGAATAAGATGATTCAAAAATGAATAAAAAAAAAACACTACCATAAACTTTCTGAAATTATTCCTTTTTTGTCAAGGACGGTTGCTATTTTAATTGGAGCAATTCGAACAGTTAGTTTCGGTAGCTGCCATACAATTCAAGGAGATTGCATTTTGCAGTAATACGAGTACAAAAATTAAATTTGAAAAAAGGAATACAAAATTTGATAAATAATTACGTCTTATATGTATTTTATTCGAAAAATTATAATGATATAGTTGTATACTATTTCGAGTACTTGCCTTACAATCCAAAAAGACATGATTTTAATAATCACAGAGAATTGTTTATTGCTCCCTGAAGAAATGTTTATTTCCATTCGCATTTACACAGATTAATTTACCGATATTTAATAATCCTTATAGTTAATCCTGAAAATACTGTTTATAAAATCTATTATGGGATAGTGTGACATATTGTTCCAAATTAAATTGTTGTATACGCATTTACTCATTTAATATTAAATTTCAAATGTTATACTTTTGAGTTTTAAAATGAAAACTTTTTTCATTTTTCTAATAAAATTTATTTATTTTATAGTCAAACAAAAAAAAAATACTATTGTAAATTATCAAAGTTTTGTTTTAATATTATTATCTACGATTTTTATTCTATAACAAATTTTTTACAATTTTGTATAACAGTTATAAATTTCAAAATGTTTTTTTAACTTATGATTCCCATAACTAATAACTACAGTATGTTTTCAATCTTCTCAGAGATAATATTAAAAATTGACACAAATGTGCTATATGTAAAGGAAGAAAAAAAGGAAAACTCGCATTCAAAATATTCTCAATTTTTTTTTTGTGTTTTTTTGTTGTTTTTTTTCCAAAAATATTTTTGTGATAGAAAATATCCTATGAAATACGAGTATTATAAAGAATATTACAAAGGATTTCCTTGGAAAATTTTTTATATTTTTCTCTTTTTAAATTTTTTGTTTTTTATAATGCTCCTTTTTTTCCTGGTTTTGGCTGTTTTTCATACTAAATTTTTATATATTCTATCTGTCCCAGTTTATTTAAAAATGATGGAAAGTTTCACTGTTTCTACAATTTATTTGAAACGTGTTCATATTTACAAATATATAGAGAAATAGGTAAGTTTGAATAAATTTTAATATTTTATTATTCCAAAATTTATGAAAAAAATTCTGAAATTCTGTAAACATGGAGACAGAGGGAAAGACTAGTTTTAAGTAATCTTGCTTCTTTAAATTTAAGAGGCAAATGAATAAATAAAAGAATTTTTACTTCTTTCTTTAAAGTATTTTTTTATCTAAACGTCTTTTGTACTCTTTTAAAACAAAATTTTTCTTCCGGATTTATTTGGTATCTCTTGGTATCTCCGGATTTATTTGGGGAATATGTCATGCGGCCATAATAAAATTCAATATTCGTTTTTTACTATAAATAAATATACTATTTGAAAAACCATATAAATTTAATAATAATTTTTGATTCAATCAAATAAATAAAAGAATGACAGTGCGGAATGACAGTGTTAAATTAAACTCAAATATTAAAAGAAAATAATAAAGATTTATTTGGCGATGCACACTATATGCCAATATCATCCTGATCTATCTAAAATTAGAAAATAAAATTCAAAGCTTAGGATTACTTACATTAGAACTAAAGTTCAATTTTTTGAAAAATATTTTTTAAAAAAAAAGAACTATTTGTGCGAAAATATTGTTCGCTTCATCAAAAGTCATAGAATCAAGTGGGACGGTCATGTGTATAGAATGCCGAAAGAAAGACTGCCAAAATAAATAATAAGGACTGCATCTATGAACACGTGCAACAGACGCAGACCTATGTTCAGGTGGAACGATAATATAGAAAAGGACTTGAGAAAAGTTAACGGCCGATAGAAATCTTTGAAAGATAATTGTACATCAGATCAAGGCCTACCCTAGGCTGTAGCACCATATGATAATGCTGATTATAATAAAATTCAAAATATTAAATAATTGAAAAAAAAAATCAATTCTATTTAGTTATGGTATAACCCGATACTTGCAGCAATATGCATGCCTAGACGAGACTGTGAATAAAATTTATTATTTAAAACCAGAAAGGAGCATATTTTCATGAATTTGGAATAAAATTTTTTCTGATTAATTAAATACAACTTTTACACAATAATTTTTGTTTATTTTTGCTTTTGTTTTTAAACTCTCATAATTTATATAATGAACTCTTTTGAAAGCATATGCAAAAGTACTGCAAATGCATGCGCATATTATTATTTCAATCGGAAAATTCTGAAAAAATAGAAAACGCATAAATTCAAAATTTGTTTAGCATTCATGCGTTTTCTTTCTTGCATATTTTAAAAATAAGGACATTAATAATTTTATATCTAAACAGTGTTTGGCATATAATATTTTTGCATATATTTTTGTGACCTGCATCTGCATAAAATCCAACAATTATTATGAAAAAAAATATATAATTTTAAATATTAAAAGGATTCAAATTTTGTGACCCAATTAATATTATGCAAACAATCACATAGCATATATACATAAAATTTTAAATACACATTATTATGCTGCCGATATATTTTTCAAAGGATATCCTATTATAGGTGAAGTGAGTTAGAATTTTTTTTTGTTCATTATTGTTCTCCTATTTCCTTATTCGCGTATTCGCTTTTTTTTTTTGAATTTATTCAAAAAGTTTTTCTTTTAAATAGAAAAAATATTTTTTTTTTTGTATTTGACATGCAAAAGGTGCTTTGTTTTATTTTGATTCTTCTATTTTTAATTTGTTATTGTTTAAAAGCATAAAAGGAAAATATAAAAGACTGAAATCATATTAATAGGCCAACTAATGAATAATTAATACATTAAGTACTCTCTGTATCGCTTTATAATTGCACTATTGACAAAAATTTTGGATTAAATAAAAAGAGAATGGTTTTTTTTGAAAAAAAAACAAGAAAAAAGTATAATAATACTAACGACGAAGAAACAATAGATTTGAATAATGAAGAGAAAACTAAAAATTTGTTTGAGTCACTTAAATTTTATTATGAGCTCCTGTACATACGTGACAGAAATGAGTGTATGAACATTACTATTAATAGGAGTTCAAGAACATTATAGATGAGAAAACGAGAAAAAGGGGAGAGTTTTCTTGGTATGGCGAGCGGACTTGTCCAACCACAAGAACCCTTTGGCCGAAGAGGAACATTGGAAGGACAAGAGAGCTGCTGGAACTGAAAAATGGGAGTCTCAGTATTGCGGTTAGCATTTTGATTTGAAACAGTTTATCGGCTAAGAGGATGGGTATTTACTCGTTTGCCGGGGATGCAAAGATATTTGAGTGGCGAAGGATGTGCGTCATGTGCTCTACAACTTTCCTGCTCTTAAGCGACGAAGGAGACGTTTTTTTGGGAGAATATTTGTTGGACAAATTGGAGAAGCTCTCGGAGCCGCCTGTAAGTGATTTGCTGAACATTTTCAAGGGACTTCAATAAATTTAGCAAGAAGAAGTGTGTTGTAGAGGGATGCCGAGTGCTGACCAGCGTGCAGCGTTCAGGGCGTTATCTCTCCTCTCTGACTAGCTAACTCTAAAAAGTTACGCAAATTATAACTTTGTTATTCATTAACGAAATTTAAATAGACCATGCAACTTACTACAGAACAAAGTTCCAAAATTTAAGTTTTTCCAAAATTCTTAGTCAGGAGTTTTTATACTATTATGAACGTGTTTTTACTTTTTCAAACCCTTATGTAAATTATTTTACAAGGTTGTATGAATTTGGAGGGTATACGAAAATGAAAATATAGAATATGATGGTTGGCATAGATATCCTTCATATTTTTTCATATACATATATACAAATAAATATTTTCAAAATATTTTCTTTTAGGATATTTTTTATTTTTCTCTTTCTTTTTTTGTTTTGTTTTTAGAAAATATTCTCTATTTATTTATTTGTTTAATTTTTTTTTGTTTTTCTCTATATTATTTTTGGTATATAATATTTCTAGAGATATTAAAATTCTACATATACTTGAGAGATAACATGACAGCAATATAAAATAATAATAATAAAATAAGGAAAAATATAGGAAAAACAAATATAGAAGAAAATTACAAATAAAAAAAAATAAAAAACAAAAAATTGGGAAATGTTTTTGCCGTTAACATAGTAATGGTGCATGATTTTATGTATTTTGTAGTAAAATTCACATAAGCTTCCCCAAAAACTATGCAATTTTTAAAATTAAGATTAATTTAGGTCACATTTTAATAATAAACGACGTTAGCTCAAGATCAGCAACCAATATAAAACCAATTAACATTAAGTTAGTCATGATGCAGAATCAACTTGAATCCAAATTATATTAAATATTTTATTGGTAAGGGCAAGCGTACTATTAATACTTTTATTAAAGGTAAAGTAGTGAAAATTACAACAAGTGTTGCTCAAAATATTTGTTATAGATATAACGCTTCGAAAAATTTTACAGATTTTAAAATTTTTTCGGTTTATCACTGAAGAAAACCTGCTAATACAGTCAAGAGACAACTATAATTCAAATTACAAACTGATGAGCCAAATTTACTCGAATAAAATGCAATTCTCAAACAACAGCAACATATGCTTATTCGATAAAAGGTAGAGCAACATTCTTTGGTGCAAATGGTAGAGTTCCTTACTGAACTTTTACATGACGCTACACGCTGATAAAATTACTCAAAATTCACAAGCACATATTATAATAAGTTTAATTTGCGATTTATGCATATTTTAATTATGAATCCAAAAATTCCTGTAAAAATCCTCTACTATAAAAATTTATATTAATTTTACATATATTTATTATTGATAATTTGCAGGTTTTATAAAACTAATGCTCAAAATAATATAAAAAATTATTCCGGAATATGAATATTAAAAAACATAAACAAAACTGGGGTCCTGTAGTTTATGAAGTAAGAAGTTCTATATCATAAAATTTTTAAACACTTAAATTTTTAAGTTATCTAACAAAATCCAAAGCAAATCTTGTGAAAATTTTAATCGATATTTGCTTTTTCTAAGATGCTAGCAATATTTTTGCTTAATTAAACAATCATAGACAAGAAAACAGCCAGACATACTTGAAATAATATATTCGTTTTGAACTCAATTTCTAAAAAGGTAAAACAAAAATAAAAAATATGAAAAAATAAGAAAATATCTATATATAAAATCAACATAGAAAAATAATAACAATTGAAACGAGTGAGGAAAATGAGTGAATGAATGAGCACATGAAATTGAGAACACGTACAGAATCAAAAATATGTTTTTATTTAAACATTCTATAGATATACAAATATATACACATGCAAGCTATCATTGTTTTTTTTTGTATTTTTAAAAAGAAGAAAATATACACACGCATACGGTTAGATTTCCTTTTTTTTTTGTATGTATGTATATCTCTATTTCTACGTATTTAGATAACGTATAAAGGAGCAACAGTATATTGCAAAATTATCCTTAATTTTGATTCTTTAAGTAGAATCTTTTGTTTTTTTTTTGTTTATTTCCTTTCCATCTTCTTGTTGCTGTCGAATTGAACTCCAATACCTATTTATATCTGAAGGAAGCCTAACAAACAGAAGAAACACATGTGTATAAAATAAAATTATGGAAAACAACAAAATACTTTTATAATAATAAAATTATTTTTAGTCAGACCAAAAGATCATCAGATTATAGGGTTATTTTGAAAGGAACCATTGACAAAACTTATACGTTTGAATAGAAAATATATTTTTAATATTTGTGTAAGTGTATTTATGTAAAAATTATACAGCTTATTCCAGACTCGATAATACTCCTGAATCAAGATCCGACCGGCGATAGTATTCCTGGTATGCGTTCTGGAACATTTTACTTTTTGAGTTCTCTGTTTCCTCTATTGTTCTACCAATTCTGAATTCCCAAATTCGCCTTCTAGCGATGATTCACTGATTGTATTTTCCAATTTTTCCGTATTATTTATAATTCATTTTGTAAGAATTATAAAATGACGAATTAAATTCGTTATTTTCTAATACAAAAGTGACTGAAATACTCAATATACTGTCTTACTCAGGCACTTACTCAATACTCACATTATATACTCAATAATACTTTTGAATAAAGCGTAATGTTCACATAATACAGAAAACACTACTATTCTCTTTCAAATATAGAGAACATTTTCACCTTACAATTCAAATGTGGTGTAATAAATTGAGAAGCCATCAATTTTCTTCCCACTGGGTGATTGAAAAAGTGGGATACAGAATGTAGCTCATGTTGTACATTGTGATGTAATAAACTGAAAGGGTAAACACCAACACAATTAACGTTTATTTAATTTATACGGCCGTATATATGTATAACTAAAATTAAAGGATCAAATGTAGATTTTTTCATTTTCTTCTATTTTTTCTTTATCATCAGGATTCAGTATATAATAGCTCGCGGTAGTTATTTCCATTTGATTTTTTTTTTATTCCACTTTTTTGCAATTCCAATTATTGCAAAATAGTAAAGCTAAAAGTTCTTATGTGAAAACAAATTAAGGTTTTTTTTTTTCATTTTCTTTATCTTTAGTTATTCGTTTGTGTTTGTTATTCCATTTTGTTATGTAAAGGACATCAAGTCCTTTAGAAATTTATATTCATATATGCATATACTCAACTCTCATATATAATTGGGGGAACGTCTATATATAAAAGTGTATTCGTGCAGAGTGTAATCATTTCACTTTGTATAATTTAATATCAAATGAAGTTTGCTGTTTGCATTAACTGGGGTTTAAAAATATAAAAAGCAAAAAAGTTAGAAAAAAAAAATTCTGATATTTATAAGGATTTCTAATGTTCAAGTTTTTTCTTTTTATTTCTTTTTTTTGTATGCGATGATTTTTTCTCTTTCCCTTTCTAATGTAATTTTAATTTAAAAAAGGATTTAAAAGGAAAAAAAAATTCCTCTAATATTTTATTATTTTCTTCTTGTTTTTCTTATTTTTTGAAAAAATATTCAATTGCAGGGATTAAAAAGAGTTTTTTTTTTATTATATTATGTGCATGTACGATAGCTATATACAAGAGTAAAAATATTATACAGGTGAATGGAATTATATCCAAATATTTGGACAGGATGATAAAAAAAGAAAAAAAAAAGAAAAGGAAAATATGTTTGTAAAATAATTTTAAAGAAAACAAGGAAAAAATGCAAAAAAAAAGGAGAATAAAGGAATTTATTTCATATCTAAACATAAATTGAAGAATGATTTGTCAGGCAAAAATAAAAAAAAAATAACAAGAAAACAAAGGATATAAGATAAGAGCGCTGAAAGCTGTAATTTCATTTACTTACATTTTTTTTTGAACAAAAAATTCCAATAATGAAATTTTGTGAAAGATTCTGAATTACTTTAAAAATTAATAAAATAAATTTTGTAGAAAAATTTCATATGAATAAATTTTTACAGAAAAAATAAAAATTTTTCAAGGACAATGATTGAAAATATTTTAAATTAAATTGTGGAAATAGTTATATATGAAAAAATTTTTTAAAATCAAGGCAGTTTAGTCAACTAATTTAGGTATTTTAACTGAATTCAAAATTTTGTTCAAATATAATTAAAAAATTCTCAAATTTAATAAGAACTTGAGAATTTAAAGTATTAAATGGCAGTTACATAACATTACAATAACGCTCATAGAATTACAGACTTTCTAATGGGGCGCAATGATTTTTTAACAACCAATAAATAAGTAAATTTGTTGTATTTCGAAGAAGGAAAGTGTAAAACAGTGACTTGTTGAATAAAATATTGAATAAAGTGTTGTTTGATCAGGAAACGAATTTTAAAATTTAGAATTCCAAAAAAATGAGTTTTTATTTAATTAATTTTAAAATATTATTTGTACAATATGAACAAGAGGAATTAGATTAAGAATTAAGGAATAAATAAAAAGTTTTTGAATATTGGAAAGGAAAAAACGGATATTAGGCAACAATTAATTTTATCAATTATTTAGTCTTTCAATATTGTTAACTATACTGTTCTGAAGTAGAGGAAGTATGTCACCACTTTTCTGTACATCCGGATTTCAAAAAAAATTTTTTGTGATTTCAAAACAATTAAATGGTCATACAAGGGGGGTTCTAGATTTCTCTATATGCTTCTACATATAGCGAGTAAGTAAGGTAAGAATTTTTCATCTAAATTATTTTAAATTTGTATTTTTCATAACAAATTTTTACTGTACTTAACAAAATTTCATATTCCCCAAAATATTCCATTTGTTTAACTAAATTATATTGAGAATCAAATTTCTATAATACTATAGTATACAATTATAGTCTAGTATCAATTAAAATTTTTCAATTATTTTCTATTTCTATATATAATAATTATCTATATATATATAATTTATAAAAACATAAATTATATATCTTGTTAAATTTATCGTCATTATAATGTTTACATAAAAGTAATAATAATTATGATTATTAATTTCTTAACATTATTATGTTATTTTCCTTATAACAATTTTCATCTTACATATAAAATACAAAATTATCTATTGCATCTTATGTAAATATTGCAAATTCATAGTTATACAACCACGTACATATCCTTATGAATGCAAGCATATAGCTAATTTTGTATTCTAAAAGTAAAGATGCTATTTGCAGTGTTTTACTTTCCTTCTATATAATAATAACAATTAATTATAATCTTCAGATCATGAAAATTGTATTGAATTGTAAATATTATAAAGTTATACAAAAAATTCATGCATCAGTAATAAATTAATATTTTTAATATTGTAATTTCTAATTTATATAAATTAAACATAGTATAACTAATTAAAACATTAATGGTATATGGAATTAAATTATTATATCCCTAACTATAAATATTTTAAGGTTTTATAGATTATATGAAAATTAGACTTTTCGAACTATATTGTAGGTATTATGTATAGAATGTTGTATTTAATTAATAATCATATCAAAATAATTTCATTTCTTATCATTTACTTACATAAATACAAATGTATAGTTATTTGAAATTCGATTAATATTATATTCAAAAAAGAAAATATTAAATAAAAATGATATTATACAAAAGTTTGTGGTTTAAATAATGGTTGTTGATATGATTTATAATTTTTGGTTAAAAATATTAATTGAAATCTATATAATAACAGGGTGTATTACGATGAGGAACATTCTTCTATCTAACATAAGGAAAATTTTTAAATATTTTTTGATTTATTATATTCATATTACTAATAAAAGTACTAAAATATTTTGGAAAATAAAGTATATTTTTATCAGTATATAAAATTCATACTTGTAACGAATACTATTGGAGCAGTGCAGGATTAAACCTATATGTATCTAGATAAATTGTTGAATTCAGCTTGAATATGTATTAAAATGAATTGGATTTATTCAGTCCTGTAACACATAATGTTATAATTCCATTATAACATAATGGAATTTCGTTAATAACTTTTACCTGTACATAAGCTTAAAATATTCAAATTGGTTAGTTGGTCGCCGTTGATACAACTACCCTGTGGTCACCAGGTTGTCATTGAACTTGCGATATAAGACAACCGTTCCCGATAATAATCTTCGATATCTCGTCTAGTACTGTCACAATTGCGCTACCACACGTGACCAGTCTGGCCCCGCTCAGAGCTGGACACTCGCAGAGGTAGTAAAAAATGGTCTCCTTGTCCATTTCCCGGCAGCTGTGACACGTGGGGTTGAGGACAAATCCCAGTCTAGCTGCATGCTTCCCCAACGGCCAGTATACTTGAATTATAGCTTGTCTGCTTGTATTTTAATTTATATTGTAATTGTTCAATTTCTTTTTATTAGTAGACACTGTACTTTATTTATATGTAGATTTTAAGCTATTGTACATGATATTTTTATTATTCTACAATAAAAAATATTTATTTACTATTAATTTTTCTTCATATTTTATTATGCTAAATGTATAACAAAGCTGTCATTTTCATTTTTTTGTGGTTGAATAACTGCAATATTGTATATTTAATGTTATCTGTATATGTTTTGTATAATGTATACGTTACATATTTTTAAATAATAAAATAAGATTTTATTGGCTTTTTTATATACTGCACCCCTGATTCATGTATATTGTAAGTCAACCTAGAATCCAGATGAGTAGCATTTAAGTAGTAACGTAATACCTTAAATGTGTTGATTGCGCTCCAAAATGGCATATCATACGTTAATTTTTATAACAGGACTTACAAAATTCTAGTACTTTTTAAATTTCACTGTGCATTTCAATTCTTAGTTATGCATAGAGTCCACATGCAAAATCATTTCAAGTCAAATTTTTAGCTTACAATACATGTTACGTGTAAGAAAGTCTTACTTCTTAAAATAGATAAGGCATTTACTCTGTACATCTTACTTACTGGATTATGATTTAAAGATGAGCACGAAACGAAAACAAATTTGAAATCCTTAAATTGCTCTACTCAAAATATTAGCTTTTGACTTCTAATATTCATGAACCAGGGGTGCAGCATTATTGTGCACACACTTATTGACATACATGTATTTAAATATAGTTTAATAATAATAATATTCAATTTTCCACATATTTAAACATTTTGTGGAATAAAAAAAATTTTTTAATAATATTTTCTTATAATATTTTTTATTTATTTAGTCATAAACATTGTTCCTTTTGTTACTTTTTATTATCAAAAATTTTTTAAATTCAAATGCAGCTACAATCCTTGTTTAAATCAATTATTATTGAAATAAAATTTATGTTATATCTATAGAACAATAAAATAGTTTTATAAAACATTGGAATAAATAAATGTAAAATTTAAAATTTTGGGTTCATAGATCGTAAATTGCAAATTAAATTTGAATGTAAGTGAAGTTCTCAACGTAATTATTAAATTCTTGAAGTTATAATTCATTGACTGAGCTTCAATTTTTAATATTATTCAAAGTTATCGTCCATAGTATTGTGGATCATTTTTAAGATATTCAAGCAATTCTTCAATATTTTTATATTTGAATATTAAATTAATTATAGTTAAAAAATCAGAAATTCGATTAATATGAAAATGATTCAACCATAAAACCACATCCTTCAATTTATCGTTGAATTAAGGAAAATCCTATAATTTTAAAAATTGCACATTAATTTTTTTAGCTTGAATAAAGCAAAATGTTACCTTAAAACTAAAGAATTGAAAAAAAGGCAATTATACATAGAGATATCCAAAAGCTATGGGTGAAGTTCTTTGTAATAGAATTATATTCTCACACATATATTACAATATACATATATAATATATATATAGTTTCATATATATATATACATAAATTTATTATTTGTCGCTTCTACGTATAATATACCATTAGTAATCTACAATGCCATATAATATAAATGATAAACTTATTACAATATCCATAGTCCTTTTTACTGTAAACATTCTTCTGCAAATAATGACCCCAGATATTCTTATAACATTAAATTTTATATATACCATATCATATAATCCATATATATCGTACATCTATATATTTTAACATATTGAATTATGAGTAGTATAAGGTCCTTGTTAACAAAATAGTAGATATTTTGACGAAAATTTTCTTTATATAATACGATGTATATATTAATATATATATACATATATTAATAATAAATATATCATGTAAGACGTACTCATTGATGTAATGTGCAAAATATCATTGTATAATATAGGTTATCCTGGGCTAAATTTAATATTCTGGATTTTAGGATAAGAAATGAGAAAAAAATTCATATTTACTTTTTATTCAACTTAATATTCATTTTATTTTTTTCTCAGAATAACTAAGTGTATAGTAGTTGTAATATTAAGTGTATGTAATTTGAGAAATATATTGTATTTAGAGTTGGAAATGTTATAAGTCCAACTTCACTTGTATTTCTTATTTTTTAATTCAAAAATTTTTATTATGAAATAAGAGAATGCAAAATTTTACCTATGAATTGAAAAAATTTGAATACAAAAAATTATTTTTGAGATTTTAAGATTATTTTGAATTAAAATTTAAAAATACTACTTACAATAGTTCAATTAAATTGCAAGTGAAGCTAGTTGTAAATTTCTTCAACGACGTGAGAACCAAAATATTAAAAATTGATTTTTGATTAAGAACAATATGTCGTTGGAATATTCAAAAAATTTACGATTATTAAGGCAATTAATCGAATACTCTATTAATATGCTCTGTAAACTGAAATGAATTTAATCTGAGTATCGTACACAATTTTTAGGCTGAAACAAAATTTTCACTTGATTTTTCTATTTAAAAAGCTATGCTGCCATTAAGTGGGAGTAAACAAACATTATTATTTTATTAAATTATTGGGATCATTTCATTTAGATCCAAAAAAAAGAAATTGGTTACCTAATATTTAAAATTTTAATGGAATTTTCAAGTTTTATTTCAGAAAATTTATTGCTTAATTGCAGGCAATCATACAATTTCATGTATGTACGCTTTAATATAGATCAGGTTAATTCAAATATGCAATCAAACAATTGCAAAACTAAAAATGGTAAATCCCTTAAGGTGAAATGAATATTAGGTGTAGGTTATGTTTGCCTGAGCCGAGAGCTCTAAGATTAAAAGAGCGAAAGTACATCATGAGTCCATAAATTTTCAAATATTTTCTATAATTGCATTTATGTTTGCATATATGTAAAATATTTTGATTCTACTAAGTATGTATATACAGCACATAAAAAAATTCTATAGAATTATCTCCTTGATTACGATATTAGAAAAAATAATATGTTAAAGGTTAAAATGTTATTAAAATAAATGTTACATATATACGATAATTAAGGTTAACGTTGCCAATATATTTACAAAATTAACCTCAAGTTACCTTTTGATGGTAATATATATGAACATACAACACGTTAACGTATAGTAAGATGGAATAACTCCTACCCGTCAACATTTTTCTTTATTTTCAACAATTTCTCTTCTATATTTTTTTTCCAAATTTTTTCTCTTTATTTTTGTTTGTATTTCCTGTATACTCCATTGAATTTTATCATGTAAATATTTATGTTTATACTATATTGATATTATATATATATTTAATATTTTAGTACAATATACATATATATTTATAAAATTAAATTGTATAAGTAGTTATACATAAATGTAAGTACATTTTATATTATATACGATTAAGGTAGTTAGTCCTTTATGAATTGGCAATTTAAGATTAGAAGAATAATATCTACATATACATACATTATAATATTTTATTGAATATGCCAAACGTATATAGTTTGTATATATTAGAATTTTTTTTCCTTTTAAATATTAGTTATTTAATATTTAAGACTTTAAATATAATAATCTTTAATAATTTGAGAATGAATTTATGAAATAATTTTTATACACGCACAATGAATGTGTACATATAAATGAGAGGAAATCACATAAAGAATAAGTTCTTAAATGAATAAAATTTTTAACTTTTTAGTGATTTTCTATATACTTATACATACGAGTATATCGAATATATATATTATGAATTTTGTATAATAATATTAAAAAAGTTGCTTCTAAATTGCTTTAAATTACTATTAAACTGTACATTTATTATACATAAACAGAACAGTATACATTTACTGATATTTTGTAGTACGTGTAGTAAGTACTTAATGTACAGCTTGTCATATACACATATATACATTGCAATATTAAAATATTATCCTATGAGAATTATTATTATTACTGTTCTTACATTATACTACATGTTCATTGTTATTGTATTCGAAATTCCTGTTGTGCTATGAAACCATAAAAATATTAAAAAGTTCTCAAATGGCCTATTTAAATTCTGATCGAAATATTTTAATTTTATTAAAAAGAAAAAAAATCTAATATATACAAAATGGGATTTTATTAAGGGAATTGTACAATTGAATGGAATCAGGAAGTAAAAAATTATAAAAATATTAAAGTATTTTGATATTGTTTTACAAGAGTTTTTGAGTATTATAACATAGATTAGTTAATTTATTGGATTTTTTTTATACCTAATATTTTATTGTCTCATAGCCCTCGTTAAATTTCATGCGGGTTGATTGTCTAAATTTTCTAATACAAACTTTCAATTGAGCATGGGGATTAAGAGGCTTCCACAAATTTTCGTTCGAATTCTATGTTGCGCCAATATTTTCATTTCTGCCCATGTTTTTCTAGATGATTACAATTCCTTTGCGACCTACCTGCCCCATATCAATCGTGGTCTTCGCATATCGGTTCTGTCCTGCGGGTTCCATTCCATCGACTGTGGTGTTATTTCGGAGGACGCTTTTCGGAGTAGATGCGCTATGCAATTCCATTTTCTTCTTTTGAGGGTAAGTTCTATTGATTCTTAGCTCATAAGCTCCCAGAGTTCTGTATTTGTTATTTGTCTGTAAAAAATGTAAATTGAAAATAACTCGTAAGCATTACTTCCAGTTTCTCCGTGTCAGTTTTACCTTGACGAGCCATATTTCACTCTCATAAAACAGGATGAAATTAACGCAGCTATTAAATATTCTTAGTTTTGTTGATCTGGCTAAAATTTCCAGATTTTCCAAAGTTGCCCAAATTCCCCATTTTTACCATCTTAATTCTATTTTTGATGTCTACGTTTTGATCTGCGCGTTATTAATGGTTATCTGTTTCCAAAATTTTCTGTCAGAGTTAATAAATTTTATGAAACAATGCTATAAATTTTGATATAAAGAACTTAATGTCAGTGGGGTTCTTGTGTTATACTGATTCTTCGAAATTTTATTTACAATAATAAGGTTATTTGCCAATTACTGTACATAAAAAATAATTATGACACATTTTCCAATTTTCCGATTTGATAATAATTATTTTCAAATTTTCTTCTTCATATCTTGTTCAAGAAAACTGCTTTTTTTTTAAATTTGACATTAAACTCTTAAATGTATTTAATAATTTTTGAAAGAAATTAATTTTTATTTCAAGAGAAAAATTTAATTTTTTATCCCCACCTTTCGTCTAAGGCAGTGCCTGAAATCTTGATCAAGAATATTAAAATTAAAATACATCATTTCAATGTTATAATGGTAAGAGAGAGTGTCATAAATTCTGACATCATTTTTTTATATTCGCATTATAAAATTAAATATAGATCACATTAGGTAAATATTTTTGAAAACACCTGTATACCTTACCTTTTCTTACAACTTTTACACGAGAGCATGTATTAAATCCAGTTGTAAAAATTTGTCAATTTTTTTTAGCTGAAAATTTCACTTCATAATAATTTTGTTGGCAATACAGTGAGTTGCTCCTTACACCCTACTCATTTCTAAGGTAAAAAATAAATTTCATGTTTCTTTAAAATAATTTATCAATTTTTAAGTACACATATCATATTTTATACGATAATAATAAATATAATCAAAAAAAAAAACTAAAAAAGAAAAGAACAAATTTTTGTAAAAAGAATAAATTTAGGCGCTTTTACTTTTAAATTATAAGTTCAATTTCTTGTTCCTAGTCATCATTTTAATTTTTTTTTTCTTTTCTGCTAAAATTTTCTTTTATTCTATATCTCTTAAGACTTAATTCCAAAAAGGAAAAAGAGAATTTTCTTCTTTTATTACTTATTTACTTTTACAATGTTTTTTTTTTTTTTTGAAATTTTCTTGATTATCATTATTATACCCGTACGAACGTATGTTCGAAGGGTATACTAAATTTGCCTTACCGTTTGTAACGCTAAGAAATAACGGTGTTAGATATAGACTCAAGTGTATGTTTTTGATCAGCGTCAAATTCTGAGTTGATTTAGCTTTGTCTGTCCGTCCGTCCGTCCGTCCGTCCGTCCGTCCGAACGATAACTCAAAAACTAATTGAGCTAAGCTCACCAAATTTTCACAAATGATTTATTGTAGTAAGTGCCAGAACCCTATTTAAATTGGACATGATCGGGTTACCGGTTCGGGTAGCTGCCATACAACTTCAAAATTTATTTGGCTATATCTCAGAAACTATAAAAGTTATGGTATTGAAATTTCACACAAACGAATATATTAGTAGGGCCAGTATGCCCCATAAAAGTCGTTGAAATTACTTGGTTCCTTCTGGTACCTGCCATACAACTTCAAAAGTTATTTGGCTATATCTCAGAAACTATAAAAGCTGTGATATTGAGATTTCACACATGTGAATATATTAGTAGGGCCAATGTGTCTCATAAAAGTCGTTGAAATTACTTGGCTCCTTCTGGTACCTGCCATACAACTTCAAAAGTTATTTGACTATATCTCAGAAACTATAAAAGCTGTGATATTGAGATTTCACACAAGTGAGTATATTAGTAGGGCCGATGTGCTTGATAAAATTCGCTAAAATTTCTTGGCTCTTTCTGGTAGCTGCCATACAACATCATTAGTAGTTAGGCACAACCAGTATTTTGAATAACACATAGTACTGAAATTTTGCATAAATTAATATGGTAATACGGCAACTTAAAGTCATAGTCTGCCCCATAGTTAGTTATGGCACATTAGTTATTCGCACATAGGATAACAAATTCGTACGGGTATCACAGAGTTGACAAGGTCAACTCTATTTTTTTTCTCGTTTTTCTTTATAAGAGTACATAATATATACAATTCAATGAATAAAAACAGTAATCAACGTTAATATTAAGAAGGACGAAAAATTAACTATACAAAAAAAAAATGAAAAACCCCAAAAATACGATGATGTGTTACAAAGGATATTAAAAGTTATTTTAGAAAAAAAAAAATGAAAATCGGCAACAAAAGAACATTTTGAAATGAACCATCAACAGAAGAAATAATATAAAGTTGAAAAATTTATACATGGCATTCTTATATACACTAAATTCCTATATATATATACTTGTATAATGGTATGTATTTAGTATATTTTTGAAAGTAAAGACAGTCAGCCTTCATATAATGTGACGGCATTAAAAATAATAAAATTTTCCTTTATAAAATTGCAATAAGATGAAAATGTAGAAGAAAATTATTTTCACTTTTCCCCTCATTTCTAAATTTCCGTATAAATTAGGAAATAATAATCATAACAGAATTATTATAACAAGTATAACGTAAGCTATCATAATTTTCAAAATAATGTTCAAAAAAGTGTATAACAGTTTAATTTTTATTTCTGTTTAGTTAAATGACAGCATTGCTTCAGCTGTTCGCAAATCACCACTATAATTTTTTTTTATAATTTTTTTTTGCAGTATTCGACTATACTGATTCCACGAGCTCCAAGTAATACCTCATGCAATAATATTACCTTCCGACAGCATAGGTGATCTAAACAAATTTGATTTCATTTACAAAGGTAACCTTATTTGCTATTAGCTACAACTTATCTTACACCGATTCAGTATTTTATTAGTTCGAATTCATATATACACATACATAGATTTTCTGTAGGGAACAGTTGAAAAGTACGGTATCTGTCTACATTTTTTGTGAATTGCTTAAATATTGAATTTTCAGTATCAAATAGATTAGGAAGAAAATTTGAAGATTAATTTAAGATGAAAAAGCAAATTGGAAGAAAATAATAATCACTCCAATAAATTGATTAACAAATTGAATACTTACTTAATTTATTGATAACAGGGCTTTCATATTGATATTTTCTAGAAAAATTTTCTGAAAAATTCTGAAGTTTTTACGATGTTTTATGATTAAAGAATTACAACTTCTTACATGATCACATTATAATAAAAAAATTAATGAAAAAATTTAGTAGCAATTAAAAGAATTTATACACTGAAATCTTCATATTAAAAATTTATGCCATAATTATTACGGTCAAAAGTCTAATGTATATTGCCTTAACCCACAAAATAGCATGATTTAATAATGTTAGCAAGATTTTTTCAAAATTTATTTACCAATTTATTTATTTTCTCTTTTATTGAGAGCAAAATTTAAAAATGATTTAAGAATAAATAGCTCAATAAATAAATTTATTAGTACATATTAAAAGAAATTTACTGTATATTAGTTATATATGTAATCAATAGACAATAATTGAGTAATAATTGTATCTATTAAGTTCCTATATTATGTTATGTCTATTGTGTGTTATTAAAATTGTTGTTATAAAATAATATTCTTGATTTTCAAAGAATACCATTTTATATGAATTCGATTTCATGTGAAATTATTTTATTGGAGAGAGTTCATTGTATAATATTTATATAAATATGCCCCTATAAATATGCTATATATCATATGACATGTTAGTAAAAGAATATTTTACTATAAGGATGTACAATTTATTTATTTATATTTTATGTAATAAATGTATATACATACTTGCAGTTACGAGAAAAAGAATGAGGAAATATGTACAAAAATGAGGAAAATGAAAAAAAAAATAAAGAAAAAAAATTAACTTTTGGAGTTTAAGATAAACCCCATAATTTATGAGCCAATTTGAAAAATTTGTGGCCTATTGTACAAAGAAAAAAAAAGTAAATAAAAGTGTAGCTTATATTTTTATTTTCTTCTTTAGAACTTTACACAGTGTGCGAAAAATTTGAATTAGTGTTCTAGATAAAATATTCAAGAGTAAGACAATATGCAAGTTCTCTTCGAAAATGCAAAATTATCTGTCTATGTGATTGGAAATCAGCTGTTTTTACAATATAAAAAAGATAATTGATTTTCACGAAAATTGAATTTGACCGCCGCTTTATGTGTATTTCAGTCTCTTTAAGCATATTCCCGTATTTTATAAGTGAGATAGATATTTTCCATATGAATCTGGAGTGAAATTAAGGAAAAATTAATGGCAATATCTTTGTTTATTCACAAAATTGAGATAGTGTAAAGAGAAAATGGAAAATGCAGTTAAAAGAGAGAATTAACAGGATGACAAAGTGGAAAATTAAAAAATTTTATTGGAATCATGTTCCTTCTCTCATATTGTGCTTATTTTTTGATCCCAGTGAAAAAAATAGGTGAATGTTTAAAATAATTTAAAAATTTCCACAAGTATTCCCACATTTACAAAAAAAAAGTGCTTTCTGTTATGAGTTCTAATATTGTGAATGAAGATTGTTTCCATAGAACATGTTATTCCGTTAAAAAAAAATCCATAAATATTTGTAAATAAAATAAAACCAGGGGGTGGGGGGGTTCGTCTTCACAAATTTTGTTTTACAGTTTGTTTGATTCAAAAAATTTAACATTTACTGGCAGTAAGTAGTGTGAACGGTAAATTTATTGTGATTTATAAAAATTCCCATTTACTTTTGTAAAATTACCTTTTTCAATATTTTCGTTTAAATTCCCATAATTTTATGTGAAAAATCCCTCAATATCGTAACACTGAATAAGATATAGAAAGAGAATAATAATGTTGTCTCAATAAATTTTTAATAAGAACCATATTTTCTGACAAACGCTCTCTTTTATTTAAATCAAGAGATTTTTAATTACCTATATGAGATTATTTAAACGAAAGCATTTATCCGAAATATTTTTCGTTTCGTTAAGAATTTTTTGATATTCATCAAATATTTTAATACTTTTTTGAGACACTCTCTTTAACAAAATAAAATGTTATAATAATAAAATGTGTAGGGAAGAAGAAGAAAAATTGTTTGCTGTTAAAAGAAAATCAGTAAGTCAATTATACGACCTCAAAAGCATATAAGAATGTTATAAACCAAAAAGAAAAATAAAGAGCACCCCAAAAACCAAGAAATGAAGGCACCAAAGTATAGGAGAAAAGAAAGCAAAAAAAAACAAAAAATAAAACAAATGTGAAGCCAGGAACCAAGAAAATAAATTGTTTTCTAACATTTGTATGTATATTTTGTACATATGTATGTACTTAAATACAAAAATTTTCAATATAATCTAATAAACGCAGAGAGTTAACATAACAATAACAATTTTCATTTTGCAATTGTTATACTATTTTAACAATAAGCACACATAAAGGAAATTGTAAATTTGGTAATAAATCTAGATTCTCTCTCTGGATCTTTGCGTTTTTTTTGCTTTGTATTTATATGTATGTAGGTAGGTATATATTGTAATATGGTTTGAGTTAAATCAAAAAGTAACTATGGGAAAAAATCTGGATTTACTTCTGGTTACTGGTTATTTTTATTCTGTTTCTGTTTTTTTTTTTTTTGTTTTCTGTCATTATTTTTCTAAAATTTCATTTGTTGTTTATTTCAAATCCTTATTTTGCTCTTTATAAAAGAATTCAATTTTTTTTTTTTTATATATATATTGACGACAATCAGGACACGTGACGAAGCACGACTGTTTAATTTTTATTTATTTTGCGTTTTATTCCTTATCCTTTTTGTTTTTGTTTGTAGAAATAATGAATTGTATATTTAGAGCTATTTTTGTACACAAAATGAATTTTATTTTCTCTTATTTTTTTGCTTTTCTATTGAAAATTAATGTTAAAGTCAGTTTATATCCAATTTTATGTATTAAAAGAGGATTTAAAAGTTCTTAAATTGTAATCGGTTTAATCCAAAATGTTATAAGCATATAAATAATCTTCAATGCGGTATTAATAATATAAAATTGGCATTACATATGTATGTAAGGGCATATATGTATATGCATGTATAGTAAAAGTATAAGTGGGCTATTTTCAATCATTTGGAAAAAAAAATTGCCATTTTATTTATTATTTAATGTAATAGCAGAATAATCTGCTGATGCAGGAAATTTCAAATATAAAAGTTTTATTAAGTTTTTGCTTCACAATCAACATTATACTATAGTGTTATTAAAATATTAGAAAGTTTTCTGTTGGTATTAAATAAGTTTTTCTTATTTCATTATGTTATTAATTAAATTACAAAGGGGGGGCAGTATATAATGTTTAATTTAATGTTGCGACAAATTGCGGGTTTTAATTTATGATTTTTAATATTTTGTTATAATATTGTTGCTGCCAATAAAATTTAAATTATATTTAATATAATAATCTACTCGAATTTATTTTTTATTTATTCTTATTTTATTTATTTTATTTATTTACTTAGTCAAGAGTAGCAGACCCACTAGTATATTTTAAATTTGCAATACTTCAAGGAGAAATTTTGATTCTATTGAATCAAGTTGTACAGGCTTAAAATCGTTGACTTTTTCCTCGAATATGAGAATTCATTTCCTCAGCTTTTTCTAATCCTCCATCTAGCGTTTTACTTCCATGTCGTTTGATATTTGTCCACGTATTATGCAGAATCGCATTTTAAAATCATTTTAAAAAATCCATTATTATAACAAAATTTTCTTAATATAATATTCAATATTTAATGAATTTCCCGAATACAAAATGCCTATTCGCAATGCAAACTAATTTTGTTGTGCAAGTTTTTTAAGGACGAAAATAGCGTTATTGTAAAAATATTCAAAAATTTATTGTAAAAAATTTTTCAAATTGTAAGAGTATTTTTAAAGAGCAATTTTTTAAAATAATTCCCTATCTTATATTTTATATGCATGTATTTAGTGTCAGTTTAACTGATATTTTTATACATAACGAAAAATTTTAACTAAAATCTTATATTTAAGATTCAAAGCATCACATTCAAAAAGCATTAAAATTCAAATAACGTTACCTAACTTGTTATATAAGTACGTTATGCATTTCACGTTATTTGGTTTTTAAATATTATAATGGATTTTTCTTTTTAAATATTTTATAATATTAATAAGTAAAATTTTGAATAAGTTCTTGCTTGTTTCATATATATGACTGGATTAATATTAATAACAGTATATTTTAGGGAAAATTACTGTTTGATTTTTTCTTTTAAAATCTTAAGAAATTAAATTGAAATCGTAAATTATGTCAAGTCTATTAGTTGGTATAGGGAATATTTCAGCAATTAAAAAAAAAACACTTAGATATTTTGTACATTATAATTAGGAAATATTAGTAATAAATTCTGAAGACATCGTTGATAAAACTTAATTCTGTAATATTACCTACGGAAACGCCGTTTATGCTGTTTACCGTAGTAAAACCATGGAAGTAGCTTAATTTATGTGTATTGATCAAATATAAGAGCTCTAAAATAGTATACAATTTCATTCAAACAGAACTAAAATATAGTACAAAAATGTTAATCGAGACTCCAATCTTGCCAAAAGAAGTAATTTATTCAAGTAATCATTTAAATCTAATTGGAAAGGAAAAATTTTAACCTGCCCTTTTAACAAAACTTAAATTTCATTCTGTTCTATTATAATTTAAAATATTTTTATTACATATAACAGAATTCAACAATACTATAAAATTATGTCACAGGTGGAAAACATTTTATTGTACTTCATCCGGTGATATTTTATGAATTAAACAAAATATACCATTTTAATATCAAGGTATAAGAATCATGAAATTTTAGTATTATTGTTTAAAATGTTGCATAACATTTTTTTTTTTTATTTTATACTCAACAATCACAAAAACTTTACCTTTTAAATGAATATAGAATAAAATACTAAATATATAAGAAGAAAATCATATCAGAAAAAAAGGATGTAAAAGGAAGAAAATATAATATGAAAATACTTTCCTTGTACACTTACATAGTCATAAATTTACAGAGAAAAGAAGAAGAAAATGAGAAAAAATTAAAATACATTACTTTTACAGTTATTCCTTGTTTTCCCTAAAATGTTTACGTCCATTTCATCTTTTCTAAAAATACAAAACAGTGAAAACAAAGAAAAGATTCAAAGAAATGAAAATAGAAAATAACAAGTATAAGAAATAAGATCAAGAAAAACAGCGAAAAAAAAAATTTAAATTGGCTAATCTGTGGGTACATTTTTATAGCATAAAATGGTACTAAAAGGAGCACTTTTAGTGTTTACCATTTAAAAACGGTTAAAACCAAAAATAGTTTTAATAAAATTGTTTGCTTTCTTTCGATTTAATTTTTCTCTTTCTCTGTTTTAGTATAAAAACATTAAAATGTTGGTACAGAATACATAAATAGATAATATCCTGTCTGTTTCCTGTTTCTTACTTTTTTTCCCTGTAAATAAGAAATAAAGAACAAACAAACAAACAGAAAAATCTATTTTCCTACTAGCTAATTTAACACATCGCCACAACAAGAGAATAAAAAATCAAAAAAATAATGAAATATACAAAAAGGATATTCGGTGTAATACGGTTAGAAAAAGTACAAAATATAAAATGTATAAGTACTAAAGTACAAACACAAAACAATAGTAGCAAACAACATATTAAAAAAGTAATAATTTCAATGAAACCACGTTAAGGGCACAATTTAGTGCAATAGTTATATAGATTCGGGTATTAAAATGTTTTGTATTATGTAGAGTTCAAATTAAATTAAAATGTACAGGTTTTGTGTAAAAATAAACTATAAAACCGCAAGCCAAAGGTAATTTAAAATACCCATATTATTAATAATATTTTTTGTAAAAAGTTGGGTTAGAATATAGGGTGAAAATTGTAGTTGTAAGCATTTTGTATAATTTTGATTATTTTTATGAAATATTCTGTATAATTGCATTCAATTGGATTATACAAGTAGTCTATGTATAAGCCAATTGAATGCAATTACGAATATAATTTATGTGAAAAATTTATAAAAATATATTTGAGAATTTAATAACCTATTTTGTTAGTTTTCTTTTCGGGCAGTTCCGTTAATTTTCTTAATTAATTTCGTGCATATGTCTCTTGTGATCAACAAAATTTGTGATTGTGAGCAGAAACCTTTTGCAGGTCTTAATCAAATCTATCAAATTTAAAATGAATAAAGAGGTTCAAATTTTTTTTGCAAAAATTATAACTAAATTTCACATTTAATATTTCAAATTCTAAAGAATTTCGTACAACACTATAATAGGGTTTAATATAATTTTCGTTAATTTCTTTAATCCTGTAATTTTAGAAGACTTAAGAGTAAAAAAATGGATATTTGTTATTTATAGCTTTAAATAGAATATTATTAGTTTACTATTCGACTAATAATAATAATTTCTTGAAATTTTTTTAAAAATACTTTGTTTTCTATACGGAATTTACATTGTCTCGTTTATTATTATCTTTGATTTATACACGCACACATACAATGTTTATTAGCCATTTTAGTGGAAATTCAATTTTTTAATGTGTTATTTTTGATAGCGTGTTAAAGTATTTTTGCTTATATTTTTACTGAAAAATTTTAATAAATTTTTAGAAGAAAATTTTCAGCATATAGTGAACGATATACCAATCAATATAGTGAACATTTTTTTGCTATATAACGTTTGCTATATAAATGCTATATAACAGAATTATCTGAACTAACCTGACCCACTTGAAAGAAAATTAAATATATAATTATTAATACTCTTTAACCCGATTCCATTTAATATCCTTTAATTATTTATAAATAAAATGTATATATAAGCATATTTATATGTATACATAATATTACATGTATACATAATATATATAAAACTCTATGTTTTCATATTACTTTCGAAACTCGTATATTTTTGATTGTATTTTTAAGGGTAAATAAAATATTTTTAATGAATATAGAAAACTAAATACAGCCATATAATATATATATATATATATATATATATATATATATATATATATATATATAATCATGCAATATAGTTAAATGAATTTATATAAGATAAAATATTGTTTTTTTTCAAAAATCAAGAAATTTTTATTTTTTTACGATATAAAAACGATAAAATACCTTATACAGGATCATTTTATTTTCCAAATGGAAATTTAATGAAATTTTTTGAAAAATGCACTATTTGTAATTTCTTGTTTCATTGGAATAAAAATCGTGATCGTGATATCATTCCAAGTATAGAAATATGTGTGACAACCAAAAATGTATACATTAGAGGTACTTAATACTCCTCTAAAAAATCATCAATTTATGTATGTATAATATCATGTACAATGGTATATTAGGTAATTAATTAATAAGTACAATATTATATTATAGTTCAATTTTGTTAATTCTTTCTTTACCTTGCCCACAGCAGGTTACTCCAGTTAATGTATAGCTTGGAATCCATTAAATATTTTTAAAAAATTTCTTCTCCAAAGTTAACCAGTATTGAAATATCTACTAAAAAATCAAATGTAATTTTAATTTCGGCAATGCATATCGATATCATGATTGATTTTATGAAAGTATGTCGTTATCCTTTCATTTTCTCTCGGGCTAGGCTATTTACAACTAAATGGGTTACAGCAAAACGAATGAGTCTAAGAAGTGGAAATAATTATTTGTTTTTAATTTTGAATACATTCGAATATAGATATAAGAATTAGTAAATTATAACCCATGTTATCCACAGCATTGGACTCGAGTATAGTTAGTTAATTTTGCAATCATTGACCGTAAAATCATATACACGCTTGTAAATTACTTTAAATCACAACAATTTTTTTGTTATAACTTTTAAAATATTTATACAAAAACACATTTTTTAATTCTGATTAAATATTAAAATTTAAAAATTAAATTTTTTACTTTTATATTTCTGGGTCATTCGCAATAATATTACAAGTTTCTCTTTTTTTCAAAAAGGACCAAAATAAATAAAATGTTGGTAATCATCTATTGAAAACTGCAAAAATGGAAAATACGAAAAGGAAAACAAAAATATTATTTGAAAAATATTTAAAAAAAAAAGTTTTTCTTTGATAAGATGAACTAAAAAACAGAAAAAACAAAAGAGACAAACACGGTCAAGCTTTAAACTTAATTCCATGTTGTTGCTTATATATATAGGATATAAGCTAACATATGTACGTATACACCTATATAATATCCTTTTTGAGGCAACATTTTAAATAAATATTGTAATAATAATTGTTGATTTTTAAAAAGGATATGCAAAAAAATTTATTTTATAAACTTTGTGGTAATGTTTATTCAGTTTTCCCTTTGAAATCCGTAACCAAAGTACATTGGTTCTTTTTTTTTCGTATTTAATGTGCTTGTAAATATAATCGACAATTTTTGTCGTATAATTTCATCTAATAGTTTATGCATAGTCTGGGATCATATTACAAGCCTCCCAAAATCCTCCTGAGATTATACTGTACTTCATATTGCCATTTTAAAATATATGGCAAAATTACCTTGGTTTTCAGTTCTGTATACGACAAAAATCTTATGTAAAATCGTCAACGTCTTTTGTTGAAAGCATTAAAGAAGTGAAAAAAAAAAACATAGAAAACACATAGAAAATTACAAAAAAAATTAATTTTTTTTAACATAATTATTGGGATCCGAGAACATGAAAGTATCTTAAAAACCTCCATACAAGAAGGAGTAACGTTATTTTTATATAGTGTACTACTAAGACAATAAAATTCTCAACAGGTATGTATAACATGTTTTGTAATCGATAAGAAGAGAAAAAGGTAGGTACACAAAAACTGTTTAAATAATTTTGTGGACAAAACGTGTCTGTTAGCAAATTGAAAAATATACACATTTTGTTCCTAAACAAAAACGAAATAATCTTTGAGCTTTCAGTTAATAAAAATTATTTTTTACTTTCAGAAGACTTCCTAATACGTTATCTACATGATAACATATCTCATACATAGCATTGTCACGTACACAAATGTGTCTTTGAACAGTGTATGATATGAAAATCACGAAACAAGATTAATAATAAATATTCTTTAAACCCTGATTTGGATTTCAGTTTAACTTAAATTTTAAGTTTCAGCTTAAGCTTTTCCCATTACTCATTCTGGTGAGCAATCATCGCAATAGGAAAAGCGATGATTGCTCACCTCATGGGATATAAGCAATGGGGAAAGCGATGAATTCCTTAATTGAAATGAATAAATTTTAAAAGGATAAATTATAAAAATTCATCCTTATTTATTTTACAAACCGTAGGAGTCAAGCCAGAAAGTGTTACTCGTACTACCAAAATTGAAGGAATCAATTAAGGCTTTCGGTGATATTAAGAGCCTGTACTTTCTAAAACGGCAACTATTTTGGAACAATTTTTGTTTTCTTACTAACGGAGGTTTACACGCTGATGTGTGGCAACTCACTACTATAGGGACTACCCTGTATATCTGCACTTTTCATGAATTAGATAAAACTATATACACGATTACCTTAAAGAACCTTTAAGAACACGATTACCGCAATATACCTTTAAGAAAACAAACTTTAAAATATAAATTAATAATATTTCACGGAAATCCATATTTAAGGATTCGACATTCATTTTTTATATTTACAACAAATTTACTTACATTTTATGTTAAATCTTTAATAATACATAATGTCTATTTCTATATAAATTGCATTTTAATTAAAGGGAAATATCATAATGAAGATAATTAGCAATAATACTTACTTAGAAATTCTTTTGATGTACACTTACAAAATTTTAATAATTTCATTGTAAGGAAATAAATCTTGTATTATATAGCAACTAGCAACTGTGTAAAAGTGCAGATCTCCTGAAAAATAAGAAAAAAAAATTTCAAATCTTTTTCTTGTCATTTTCTATAACTCATTTTAATTTTTCTCAATTATTCCACCTCTTTGTAATTTATATTTAATTTTAATATTATATAAAAAGGGTTTGTCTTTGCATAATGCTTAATATTCTATTCAGGCTGCGGACATATAGTTGCAACACCAGGAAAAATCTGAAGAAGGAAATATTATTCAAAAAAAAAGTTTATCATATTTGAATATTTTTAATTATTTTTTTAAATACTTTTGTGGAAAATGGCCAAAAAATTTGCTCCTATAATATTAGAAGATCCGCTCAGTTACAAAATGATAGCAGGAAAATATCCTTAGCTCAGTATTTTTAGCAAGCAGGATAATGATCTGTTGAACAATATAATAATATGTACTTGAAAGTTTTAAATTACCTTAATATTACTTTTAGGATTAAGGGATACGCTTGATAAGAGACATGCTGGAAGTTAAGGCGATTATAAGAGACATGCTGGAAGACAGGGCGATTATAACAAAAAAGCTATGAATTTATTAATTATTACAATTGTGGATGACACAATAATTTTATTATCTCTTCAATGGTTTTCAAAATTTTTAAAGAGACTTCAGCGATTTTTCAAATTTCCATTGCTTAAAACAAACTACTTACTTTCGTGACAACTATCTTTAGTTAGGACTCTTATTAGGCAGAACTAAGCCTTATGTTAGAGCTCTCTTTCGTGGTTATTTTCTTTTGATTAATGATCAACATTACAGCATTGCCATACGTATAAATGATTAAAAAATTTACCAAATATTTCATTTTATAGCCAGAAAATTCATTTGAAAATTCATTAAGACTTTTCATTATTTTTCCCTTTAAGAAGTCCACAACTTACTATAAATTTTTCTTCTAACATTTTATTTTCTTTTTAGTAGTTTTTGTTCTTTTTTTTTTTAGTATTTTTATTGTGATTCTTTTAACTTTAGTTTTCTACTTATAATAACTTTTCTCTTTGTTTTATTACTTTGCTCATTCATCTGCCTTTTATACAAGTATAAGATATTCAAAAGAAAAAGAACGCTTTTCAACGCAATCATCAGAATTCATAAAAAGTAAAAAAAAAAAAAAAATATTTCCTTTTTTTAAACTTTTCCTACTTTTCTAAAAATTAAAAAAAAAGAAAAAAAAATATAGTGAAAGACTAAAAATTTTATGTAAGTATTAAAAAGTACAAGCTCGAACAATTACAAAAAATAATATAAGAAAAGAAGAAAAACGCATACAAAATTTGTTTTAAGAATTCAACTTTAAGGTGAATTTTATTTTTGAAATATAAAGTGAATTCTATGCTATTTAAACACTAACAATGGAAAAAGAAACCACTCGTTCCTAGCTAAGAATATACCTAACAATCTATTTGATTTATAACACATTAGTATTATAAATCAAATAGAATGTGTTACTGACGTATTTTTAATTATAAAAAAATATTTAAAAAAATGTATAATAGTTCCCAAATCTATAACAATTGGCATCTTATGCAATTCCTGGCATCTTGAAAACTACATTTATTATTACCCCTGTATAATCATTGGCAACATAAGAACTGTAATTTTTGACAGCTTGTTATAATTATTTCCAATTCTAGAACTACAATTATTGGCATTATGTGGAAATTCAAAACAAACTACATAGATTCTTCTTCACAATAAATTTTCACACTTCTATGTATTTAATAGGGCATTTCCATTTCATAAGAATTTAAGTATTATAAACGAAATTTAATGGTATTATTATTTAAGTTTGTCAATATTAAACAATTCTGTTTCGGGATAACAATCAATATTAATTTATCCCGAAACAGAATTATAGAATAGATCCAGATGAACCCAACGCATCAAGTGAAACTTTCCGTTTTGGTCTAATCAGCCTCGCTAAAAGGAGGATTTTATGAAGTTTATAAGGGGTACATCAAGTTGGCTCTGCCTTTCATATTACGTAATCAATTAAAAAATTTGTCAAAATGAAATGGATTTCAGAAAGGCCAACTTTGAGACAACATAACTCGAGAAGGAAGGCGGAAAAAAGGAAAGTAAGAGTTGTGTTTTTCGCTGTTATCCTATTCTACCTTCTGATCCAATTCTATCATTCTGCTCCGGGATGTTCGAAACCACCGAGATTCGAACATCCTGCAAATTGTGAATAGAAAGAAAACTTAAACGAACATTTTAAGAGAAAAGAGAAAGAAAATTTATACATGGGTACAAATTTCTTTTCATTTTTCTTTTGCTTTCCTTTGTTTTGAAAGAACCGAAAACTTGTTATCATTACCTTTAATGAATGCAATCTATATAAACATATGTACAAATAATAATAATAGAATATTAACAGAAAAAAAATATAGATATTGTAAAAGAAGCTTTAAAAATAAAATAGATAATATGTATGATAAAATGAGAGGAACATTAGTGAAAAAAAGTAGTGAGAGAAACATCGTAAGAGCAAGGAAGAGATATTGAAATAATAACTGTAAAAATGAACATACTTTGCGTACAACAACAAAAAAAAAAAAACAAAACGCAGATAATATTAAGAAATAAAAAAGTTTGTTTAAAACCCATAAAGAATATTTTTTTGAAAAAAGAATTTAAGATTTTAATTTTCATATACACAAAATACCAGTTGGGTGGTACAAACCCAAAAAGAATAGGTACGAAAAACTTTTCTCTTTCTATCTCTTAATAACTCAAGAATGCATGTCAAAATACTAGTATATGATCACCTTCCCGCAAGTTGCCACGCCTTGGTTCTTTTTTCTCTTCTAATTTTTGCTCGCATTGTTTGTTACTTATGTTCTTCTGAACTCTTGTAACATTAAAATAAAAAATCATCTCACCTGTGTAATTTTTCTTAAAAAAAAATTTTATTTTTTTTTCCAGTAAGAATTTTTTTACTTTTTTTTTTCATCTGAAGAATTTTCCGAAAGGAGGAAATTATGCGGTTAAGAATTTATTGTATAGAAAAAAATTAAGAGAAAAGAGAAGAAAATGCACGAAAATATTTTATAAAAGTTTGAAAAAAGAAAACGGAAAGTGGAAGTTTATTCATTAAACACCTCTTTCGAATATTTAACGATGCCGTGATCCATAAGCGTATTTTAAAAACAGGAGAATCGCAATATTAAGAATTAGGAAGTAATTGTATAAGAAAATTTTAAGTAGAGCAAATTTCATTGAAACTTAGCAGAATAAAAAGAGATTCCTTTAGAAACATGTGACGGCAGTTAATAGCATATGGTTTCGTAGAATTTTAAAACGCTTGTACAAACACTGAATCCATGTGGGGACGATTATAATATGTGCTCATTAATAAAATTCTTAAGATTCCATTAACACTAAAAATTTATATAATTTGTATTAAATGTTATTTATAGGTGTATGACTAGCGAGATAACTCAAACTGGTCCTTCTTTACTGGCTGCTGAACAAAGATATACCTGTGGGAATCATCTCAAGAACTGGAAATTATTTTTATTAGCAAATCTTTTATGATTGCAAAATATCTTTCATAATTCACATGAGGTGAATGTTGCAAATCAGAATTTTGAAAAGCAATCTCATAGTTTTAAGTAAACCTTTCTGAAACAATATTTCGGAACCCGCATATAAGGAAACTTTTGAATAACGCTAATGTTTTTTTTTTTAAATCATCATGAAAATTTTGTCCCTTCTTTTTATTTGCTCCGTATGTTATGCAAGAAGTTTAATGTTCAAGGGTGTAATTTAATGTTATCACGTGATAGAAAAACATTTTTTTACGAAAACAAAAAAAAAAGTATGCAAAGTAAAAAAAAATTGTTTTTTACAAAAACCTTGATATTGGTCAACTATAATCCATTTTTGGCATTTTTTATTTTTAAAATAAATTTTCCAAGATTTTATTAACTCAAGCGCCCATATTATTAAAATTTGTATTACAATTAAAAATATTTAAGATTATGAAGAGATTTTTCAAAATTTGTAAGTGTAGAGGATTGTTACAGTTTTCATTTTTCCATATTGAAGTAAACTCCCTCAATTAATGTAATATTTCAGAGTAAATTTCTTAGAAATGTTTAAATTTTTGATTTAAATTATAATTTGTGTTGGAAATTGTAAAGAGTTCAGTTAATTTCCACCTGTTATATTTAAACAATTTTTAAAATCTCTGCAATTAAGAGTGTAGTAATATCAGAGATGACTTAAATTTTTTGATTTCAAATAATACAATTTACCATTTTCAAAATTTTATCATTACTGTTAAAATATTCCATAAAGTAAATTCGAATTATTTTAAACCAACATTCGTAAACTAACATACAAAATTTCATTACAACTAATTTAAACATAATATTATAAACATTATGAGTTTCTGAGAAGGTTTCAAAAAATAGCTATTCCAAAATCTAAAATATTTTGCATAAAAATGATGAAAAAAATTTTAATAATGCTCTCTATATTAATAATTTATTTAGAAAACTGAAAGATGAAGGCGACAATAATTTCTGTAAATTTGTTTTTGCTCCTTTTACTTCTCCAGAAAAAAAATGAAGTATGCAAGTTATTAATATCCTTAATTTAATATTAATTTCAATCTGGTAAACATAATTTTTCTCTATATGTATGTATGTATATGAAAAACAGTTTCAAGAATTTATTTATTATTATTACAATAAATTCTTGGTATAACAAGAAAAAAAAAATTTTTGTAACTTTAAATTGAATAAAATAATCAAGGATCTGTGCAAGAACTAAAGAGAAAAGGATTCATAGAATATTATAAAATTAAAATAATTTATTTTTATGTTTTTCTTACATTTTCTCTATATAATATCTATATTTATATATATGTATTAGTGTAAAAATTAAAAGTTTTTTACTTAAACGTTTTACATTTAATTCAATTGAGAATTTTTTTAACCCAAAGAATTAAAATGCATGCAAATACATTTGCATATTACACAGAAAAAATTTAACAAAAAAAAAATTATTTAGAATTTTTTTCTGTTTTTGGAATTTATTAAATCTTACTTTTAAATGAAGTTAAAAAATCTTTTATCATGTACGTCTACATCCTGAATATCTATGCATATACATACATTACATACATATACAATATCTAATGGGGATAATTGTTGTATGGGTGAATTTCAAGTTATTTTGGAATTTAAATAATAATAATTGTATGTGAAGGAGAAAAAATATCTCAATATAAAAATATAATAAAAACTATAAGATATAATAAAGTAAATAAAAATTATTCCATTGCTTTAGATAGAATCAAAAAAAAAAAACAAAAATAAAAAAAAACAACACCCAAAATACTCAGAAAATAAAAGTAAATATGACAGAAAATCAGAGTAGAAAATTCTCAAGGCTTCTCTTATAAATAAACATGAAACATGTATTATGTATTATTTACATGTATATATATATATACATATATATATAATGTATAAAAAATATTTTCTTAAAAAGAAAATATTAAAAAGACATTGTAAAAAATATTAAGTTAAAATTTTTTTTTTTCAAGGATTATAGATATTTGAATAGTAATAATATTATTTTGATAACAAATAAAGAATATTTATAAAAATAAATATATTAAAAAATAAAAATAAAAGAATCAGTAGCGACACCAATCAATATAGAATGAACTAAATCTAAGTTTCAAATTGCCTGCAAAATAATTTTGTTATACGTAAGATTTTAGTAGCAATGTAATTTTATATTAAAAGAGAAAATGAGAGTAACAAAGCAATGAAGCATTATTATTGGTACTTAACGAGCTTGTATTAATTTGGCAATAATTCTAATCGAATTGGTAAATTTGTGTTATTTACACATTATAATAGGGGCAGTTAGGCTCCTAGATAGTACAAGTTATTTAACAATTTAAACTTTTATTACAATACTCTATTTATAAAAAATTCTAGTTACAAAATTACATCCGTATTAAGAGTAATACAAATTTTTTACTTTAAAGCTCAATAATCAATTGTCAAGTATGCAATAAAAATTTAAAAATTCAAAATATTGTCTGCGGAGTCAATCTATTATTGGCAATTATGCCACTGCATTATCTTCATTCGTGCAGTTTTCGACCATTCTTATCATTTTTATCATATTTGATTAAATTTCAAATATTTGGAATGCAAATGGAGCATTATTAATTTTTTTACCTGTAGAAAATTATAAAATTGCCATAACAAATTGCTTGATCATAAATTTTTGTTTGCAATTCAATTAGGAGAACCAAATTTTTGGATTAATTTGAAATAATAGCCTTAATGACCGTACCGTGATATATTACAATCACATATACGGAAATCGGCTAAATATAAAACTTATTTTTTCTTTTACCGAAATTCTAAATTTAATATTTAAGATTATAAGGAACTAAATAAAGAGTTTTAAATCAGGAGTCCAATATAAATTGGGAGTTAATAATTTGTATTAGGAATAAGAATTCAATTTCCTAATCATAATTTGCAAAAAAATTGCATTCTTGAGGTTGCAGGATTATAATTTAAATTTTTCAAAGAAAATAAAATTATTTAAAAGACTCAATATTTTTATTTTCAACATTTCTACACATCATAAAGAAGGTTATTTTATTTTAGTAATTTTTTATACATAAGAAAACTTTTGGAAAGTCATTAAAATTTTTTTCTAATAGATAAATAAAGAAATTAAAATTTTCTAAGGAAATATTTTTGAATTTTTTTCAAAAAAAAAAACCTTTTCAAAAAATCTAAAAAATTTTTTTCCCAAAATAGAATTAATTTTAATAGGATAATTTTCTTATATAAATAAAGAAATCCTTGAATTTTGATCCTTGAATTTCATTAACCAGGATTTAAAATTTTCTGTTTTTAAATTAAATATAAATAAAATTTAAATATATTTGTGGAATTTAAGAAATATTTATATTTTACCATTAGGATGCATACAAAATCACTAGGAATCATCACAATATTCATCATTGAATTCTCACCTAAAATAAGAAATAAATTTAAATATTAAGTAGCTGTAGGTGGCCTTCAATCAAAACATAATATTCATGTTTAAAGAATTTGAAATTAAAACTTAAAATTTTTTTCATTTAGTTTTAATAATATTTATTTATTTCACGAATATTATCTAAAAAACTGCATAATTTTTGATACTTGCATTCAAATATTTTTATAAAAAAAAATTGTAATGACACTGACATTTTACTATAAGTATATTGTACACATGCAACAAAACATTTATTGTGTCTGGCAATGTTCTATGCATTATATTTGCTTGTGACAAGTGAAAATAATATAATAAAATTGGATTAAATCAAAGGTTTGTAAAGCAGCAATTCTACGTTCAATAAAAGTCCACTACATTATTAAAATTACTTTAATTCTTATACCAAAATATATATTGCTATGTAATTTGTAGGTAGTAAAATATACCTGTTTCTTACCAAAAAAAATATTGCATATATTTAGGATAAGCAAGAAAAAAATTCAAAGAATCGTTAACAAAATGGTCGAATTTCGCAATTAAGTAAAAAAGTTAATTTTAGAATTGAGTAAGTTAAATATTTTTTAATGGCATGACATTTTTTGATACCATGCTTTTTAGTTTTATAAAAATTCGGAAATGCTTCCACTTTCAGAAACGAATGACATAAAAAATTCAAAATTTTCAAATTTCCAGATAACCTCGGACTGGTTATCTGGAAATTTCCAGATAACATGGGATAAAATATTTATTAGTGTCTGAAGCCTCTTAAAATTTCTTACTTCCTCAACGAGAAAGAAAAACATTATCAGAAAATTGGGTTTTCAATTTTCGACTATATGCCTTTTCGCAACAGAGGAAGCATATCACTACCGCTCTGCCGCTGCAAAATTAAAAAGATGTTTGTTATTTCGAGATAACGAGTGTATAAAAAGAGTCTAAACAGATAAACGAACCGACGGGCAGAGTAAAACTTACATGTATTTTTTCCTCATTTTTTTCGGGGAAAATTACTAAAAAGAATAGAATAACATATTCTATATAATATTTACTATATTATTTATTATTATTTTCATATTATTACATACAAATGTACATTCATGCATATAAATGAAATAATAAATAAATAAATGATGATAACTGACAGTAAAAATAAAACATATATAAACGTACCCTCAAAAATAAAATATATAAAAAATATTTTGCAATATATACAAGCACTCCCAGAATGATACAATCATTGAATTGTAGAAAATTGTGTCCAATCGGAATGTGAGTGTCACGAATAATTTGCAATCGAAAATTAATTTGATTAAATATTGATTGCCGTCAGTGCAGAATTAGTTAAAATAAAATAAAATACTCTGAAATTAGACACCTTAGGCCTAAAAACAAGAAACGCATTCGTTTTAACGGAACGGAAACCATAATGTCACTTGATTTAAGGAAGTCTCATTGAACTGTATATGTATAAGAAAAGCAAAACCAAACATTATATACCTCTCCGGCTGAAAGGGTTAATTAAATTTTTGAGCTATATGTTCTTCTATAATATTTGATGTAATAACTATGCAAATTCAAAGGTATAGCTGAATTTTTGAATTATTAAGACGACCGAATCGGGAATGTAATATAAACTGTCATTTTGAATAGCATATAAAGTTTCATCGCGTTATATGAATTAATTTATCGCGTTATCTGAAGAACTCCTGTATATTTAAGAGTATGTACTATTACAATATTCATAATATGTGTATTATAAAGAATCTATCTAAACTATTATACATATTTATATAAGTAAAACTTTTCTTCCATCTTATATAAAATTGAAAAATATCTAAACAATTTTTTCTTCTATTTTTATCTAAATTTTCTTAATATAATACATATAGATACATTTTGAATATATCTGCCCAAACATACCTGTAAATGTATGTATATGTAGAAGAGGTGTACAATATGAGAATATTTTTCTAAATTTACCAATGATTTTGAAAGAAGGTAAAAACTATTATTCAAATTTTCTTATATCTACCTATTTCTTTTACATTATTGTTTAAAAAACTTAAAGTGTATAAGAATTTACAATAGTGTATTGTAGGAGCTAACAAATTGACGTAAGAGAATTTCTTTGAAAAACAAAAACTTTTTTAAATTATAAAATCAACACAAGGATTGCATTTATGTACACATACATATATACAATATTTGTATATAAGGAGAAAATCAAACACATGTTATCATTTTTAAATTGTAACAAAACTTAATAAAATAATATAAGTTAAGTTGGGCAATTTAAGAGTGTTGTCGTCTTGTTAACATTTGAAATACAATATAAAATAATTTTAAAAGTGTGTGTATGGAATAATTAGATTTAGATTCTAGAACAACACAATTTTAATAATTTACTCCCATATATAGGATTTTTATTTGAATAAATATTTGTAGCTCGAAAGGGGCTGTTTTTAAATTTTTATAGAATTGGCTTAAATTTTATATTTAAGAAGGGATTCATAAGGAAATGATGAAAAAAAACAATTTTTTTTCGGGAAATTGAGCGTTCAGAAAGAAAACGTATTCTTTTCACCTAAAAAGAGACTATTTTTTTACTAAGTAGGTAGGTTAATGCAGCCCCCCAAAAGATTCATATAGGTCGGTTAGGATCGTTGTGGAATCGCCGAATATCTCTTTTTTTGCCCCTCATTCAAATTATCTCGAACTCCTTACAAATCGAATAAAGTCTCTAATATTTACATCCGCTAAATCCGTAGCTCGACCCAAGAATTAAGTACCATAAGAAATTTCGGGCTGGAGTCCGCCGGCGTCATACTTATGAGCATAGGAGCTAGGTCACCGTTTCCTCCTCATGTACTTTTCTTGTACAACTATTTCTGTATTATCTATAATATTAGTTTTAATCTATTAAAATCTTAAGATAGATTTTTTTAAAGATAGATTTAAAATATGAGATTTGGCAAGTATTAAAAATTATGGAGAATTGCGGTAATTTCAATTATAAGAGAAATCAGTTCTAAATACAAAATAAAGTTGTTTCAAATTCTGTCGTTAATTTTAATATTTTCATTGAGTTAGGGTGGTACATGTTAAGTGTACAATCTTTCGTTTAGTGTAAAAAATATTAGTCTTCTAGTTTAGTACAACTAGTAATATTAGATTACCCAAAAATAAAGATTGAGATATTTGTTTTATAGCATGTATCAAATAATATTTTAAGATTAGAGACAAAGAAACAAATATCCTGATGCAAATATTATTGCCAAAAGAATTTTATTTCAAAATAAAAGAAAAACTTATTATATTTAAAATAAAAGCATATAGAATTTATTATTATTGTATGTGCATCTTATATTAATTTCGAAAAAGAAAATTTTTTGTGAAAAAATTTATGAAATTTAAAAAAAAAAAACAAATGGAACTTAGATTTTTCTTATATTATTCTATCATAAATTCGATTTACATATAATTTTCTATTTATATTTATATAAGGAATCTGAGGGAAAACATCTGGGTTAGAAATTCTTATTTTAATTTTTTTTTTTGGAAACTGAATTTGAATTGATTTTTGGATACAAAAATATTTTATTTAAGAATTTTTTCTTATAGAAAAAAAAACATGTTCCAGACATTTTCGTTTTTTTTTTTATATCTCACAAAACTCAAAAATTTTTTTTTTCGTATATGTAGGTGGCTATATATATAAGTAATTACATAGGATAAATTTGAAATAATTTTTAAATTTAAGGTATATTCTGTAGATAATTTAATTTTGTAAAATACCTGTGTAAATTTCTGTAAATCATTTTCAAATATAAATGATTTTCAACTCTCACCATAAGCATCTGAAATTATACAATTAGTATATATATATTTTAATGTAATTAAATATAAATGCTTAAAATAGCCTCATTTTGCTTAGTTAATTAAATTTTAAAATTAATTTCTTAAAATATATAATATGGAACATTCTTAAGTACGTAGGAGTCCTTTTTGTCTAATTACTTAGAATGAACAATTTTATTAATGTTATAACCTATATTTTAACTCATTTATATATGAGTTTAAAAATAAACTGCTTTAATGTCCATCAAAATCATAACAACATGTTCATATACATACTTCTATTTCTATATATCATCTATTTAACTAATCCATATTATGTTCATATAGATAAAACTAATATTTACTAAGTTATAGTTACATGACCAAATAATATTATATTACAAACCTCAATAAAATTTTATATTTTGGTATTATTCAAAGATATTTAAAACTAAATAAATAAAAGCAATTATATAAATACATATAAGTGTACTTGTATATTATATAAAATATTTTGTAATAAAGACTTTTAATATCCCTTTTTTTGTGCTCTAATAACCATTATTACAATATTAGAAAATGTAAATTAAACAAATAAAATATGATATATAGGATTAATACATAGTCATATAGAATATGTATGTGAAAATTTTTCAATGCGGGTAATTGTGAATTTAATTGTGGTTGAATTGTATATTATTGAACAAATTAAAAAATACTTAAAAATTCCGGTAACATTGTAATGATGTCTGCAGTAATTTGGAGGTAATTTGCAATTTTAATTGTTACATTTTATAATGTTGAGGATTCATAATATTAGAAGGCGTTTAATACTACTAAAAATCTTGTATAGCTGAACCTTCTTCAGTTAAATCTTGTATACGAAAGCTTCTTCAATTTTTTATGAGTATCAAGAAATTGTAGCAATTTACAGAGAATTTTCTATTAGAAATGATTCGTTTACTACTCTAAATTTAAAAATTTCTATAGAGTACCCTATTATTGTTAGTGTTATTAGTTCAATAAACACTTTAATTTTATTTGTTTAATAAATTAGAGAAAATTATTTGACTAATTTTTATAACTAAGACCATATTAAAATTTAGTGTAATTTGATTTTGAAATAAAATATTTATTATTTTTATGGTTCTTAGTAACATTATATAAAAATTTATTGAGTCAAAAAAATTTTTATATATAAAATTTAATTGGCAATTTAAAAATAATATGCATTTTTTTTGTTCTTTATTAACTAATTAAAATATATGAATTTCCGTTTAGAAGACCTTAACAATTAAATTTTATTTAATATAATTTGATGTGAGAAATATTTTTGCTATACCATTATAAATAGGGAGGACCAGGATTATTTTAATATTTAAATTGAAAAAAAGCCATGGTATACTCAAATTCAAAGTCTTAATATCTTGTATATTGGAAAATGTTGTGGTTGGCTGATTATTTATTATAAGAAGTTGTCAAAAATTAAAACTACATGAAGTTTTCAATTCATATTAACAAAATTTTATTGTCAAATTTCAAGCATCAAAGCATTGCTCATATTACTCATGTTTTTGAGGAAATTTTTGAATTTTCGACTTGAATTTTATAAAGGAAATTATTATTATCAATTTAATTGAAAACATTTGGGGTGGTTTCTATTAAAATAAATGCCAAATTTTAACATTTTTTTTACCAACAACAAATCCTGTGAAAATTACTAAATTTTTATCAAAATTTATTTTCAAAAATTTTCAATTTTTTAATAAAGAGACTCCATTGGTGTATGGAGTATCATAATTGAAATCTATTAATTTTATTTTTTTTTTTGCAAAGACCTATAATTATACCCCATGTTTCATATTAAAAACCAAATAAAACTTGAACACTTTTGCTAATTTAATAATTACACATTAAAAATATCAAAATTTAGTTAATGAGATTTTCTTCCTTATAACCCCACCCCCATTCATTCCATAACATTAAATGGAAAGTGTGGAAATTAATGATTTTCCCTAAATTTTCTATATAAGAAAATTAATTGCGCTTATTATATTATTTACGTATATATATATTTTATATTAAATTTTATGATCAATTTTAAAGTAAATTTACCATGACTACTTAAATATATTTTCAATCGATTAAGTTATCTTGAAAAATTTCCAAAAAAAAAAATAATGTTAATTTCATAAAACTTAAATTCTAATTTAAGAAAATAAAATTTTATCTATTAAATTTTAATAGCTTAAACTTTCATCTTTTTCTTTTCGTATAATATTATTTTTTGTTTCTTGTTCGATAAAGCAATGAAAATTTTTGGTTGCCAAAAAGTTTTTTTTTTCTTACATTGTGCACAACACGTATACATAGTACAATATACAGACATGTACTTGTATAAAATAAAAAAGCAATAAATAATCTTATTTTCTCTATTATTTTTATAAAAATTGTATTTTTTCCCTTATGTTTGTTGTTTTATTTTTTTTTATATTTTCTTCTATTATTCCTTTCTCGCGACTTACACCACAAAATTTAATGATCCTTATTTATATAGTAATATTTAAAGATGTTCATTTGTATATATATTTTGTATTACAATACGCATACACATTGCACACCAAAAATAAACTAGCTATCTATTTAAAAGAAAAATTATTTGTGTTATTTGGACGATTTTTTGCTTTCGAGATTCATGAGTAAAAGTTGTATAACAATAAGGAAATTTGATCATATTGAATTTCGATTATTAGCACAATAATTATGCTTAAATAATTTTCTTATGAAATATTTTAGATTTTTAAAATAAATAATGCAGGATAGAATATGCTCAATATATAAAAATTTAATTTTTATTGCAAATTTTACTAATAAAAAAATTGCATACTTTCAGGGGTTGAAAAAAAAAAATCAAATTAATAATAATGAGAAATTTTAAATTATCACTAAAAAATATTGCCCTATTATGAATAAACAAATTCATAATTAAATTTAATTTCGGAAAAACTAGTTAATTTACTCCTAGTTCTACGGTTGGCTTTGTAAAATTTTAGCCTTTCATTTTTAAAAAAATTAAGCTATTGTTTTAATGGCGATATAGAGCAATATTAATGAAACATGTTATTTGAATTAATTATAAATAACAAAATTTTAAAATAGTAAGATAGTAAAATACAAAGATACTAAAATACTGAAATACTAAAATACTTAAATAATAAAATACTAAAATACTAAAATACTAAAATACTAAAATACTAAAATACTAAAATACTAAAATACTAAAATACTAAAATACTAAAATACTAAAATACTAAAATACTAAAATACTAAAATACTAAAATACTAAAATACTAAAATACTAAAATACTAAAATACTAAAATACTAAAATACTAAAATACTAAAATACTAAAATTCTAAAATTCTAAAATATATGCATATTATTGTAATAATACAAAAGTTTCTTCTTCATTAACATTTTTATTTAGTCTTGAGCTTTTTCTTGACACTGTAAGTATACTGATTTTTCATATTTTAACAAAATATCTATGTAATTGGTATTATTAAATACTTAAAATACATATTTTGTTTCCTCTTTTTGGCATTCAATATTTTCTGTTCATAGGTTATAGTGGGTATCTTTACATTATATTATAGCAAAGAGCAAAAGAAAACAAAAAAAAAATTCCGGCAACATTAAATTTTATGGGCTAATAAATTGCACCAGAAAATGTTTCAAAAAGAACATAAAAAAAATACTAAAATATACTAAAAGAACAAGAAAAAAAAAACAAAATATCAAACCAAAATTTATATAAGTTTATTGAATACATGAACAAATTATACAAATTATCGTATTTACATTGTCTATATAATAGAGTATAGATATACATATACATTTGTTTGCATGTATTTATGCATAGTTAAATATCTTTTTGTATACTCATAATATAGAAAATTGTTATTTTATGAAATATTTATATAAAAGTAAGAAAACCAAGAACAAAATATAGAAAAATATAAGTTTGTTGATAGGTTTAATTAAGGACAAAATATCCACATAAATCTAAAATAAGAAAAAAATAAATACCTTTTTTTCTTTGTTGTTTTCTTTATACTTTATAAGCAGTCATCTTGTATTTATTTAAGTAATGGCGGATAATTACGTTTATGAGATAAGGATATTTTCTTTTTTTTTTTTTATTAATAATTTGTATAAGACATTAAATACATATTTTCATTTATAGTGTACAGATATGGGTGTATATTTGGTGTGTGAATTTGTAAATTGATATTTTATTGTTAAAGTTATAATATGATCGCAGACATACGAGTACGAAGAATAAATTTAATAAAATATTAAAACAAATTGTGCATTTTATGTAAAATCAAATCTAATTAATATTCAATTAAAAATTTTGTATTTAATAGATATTAAAGAAGTTTAGGCTGCAATATGAGGGGTTTAATTATTAATGAGCCGGACCAAATAAAAATCATAAGGAAGTATTTTCTTTTCTTCGCCCTTCTTTTCTTGAATTATTCGACTCTAAAGTCGGAAAGTATGTGATTTAAAATTTGGTATAGAATACTCGAGAAGACGAATATTAAATTGAATTTCTGTTTAGTGAATATTGAATAACTAGGTTTAAATTTGTAAAAAAATTCTAACAGTTGCAGGAATCAGTATAGCATTAAATTCCCAGTACTTAAAGTACTATTCATTTAGTACTATAATTTTGAAATAATTAGAATAATTTTTATTTTTTTTGAAATACAGTCATATCAAACAGAATTATAAATTTATATTACCGTCTGAGCATACATGTTATAAAACTTGTAATATTTATAATTCAATAAGGACATAATTTAGTAATACTTGAAAAATAACACAATTTGTATGTACTCTATACTCTTTAATAAATACATTATTTAAATGCAAAAATATATAATATTATTAAATATTTAATATATTGCAAAAATTTTATAATATTGATGAGTAAATGGGATTTAATAAGTCAATTACCTCTCCGAGTAGAACACAAAAATTACAACATATATACAAATATACTAGTATATCCTTACAAAATAATCGATCAAAATTTATAACATAATATATATGCATATAAGTGAATATGCACATAAGTCCCCGTAACATACTTTTTCATTATAATAAAATTATACCAAAATATACATGTATAACCATAAAATATACTTGTATTTTGTGATCCTACAATATACAAGTATAGATATAATATTATAATGTATAAGTTTACAAAATGCTCATTAGATTTAATTGATGAAGGCAAAACCAATCAATTTTCATTTCCAAAATAATTCAATTTTAAATATGTATACATATATATACAAAATATGCAAAATTATGCTTATATGGTGTATATTATAAGAGTACAAAATTGATTTTAATTATAATTTATTAAAGTTAAAATGTCAACAGTAAACTATCACTCATTCTTCGAACACAATATTAGGAAGTAAATTTTATACAAAATGTTATAAAATTATTATGGACAAGGCAAAATACTATTTTATGTATTTAGTTCTTTTCCGTATGTTCTTAACATGAAATTTTATAATACATGAGTAGTTATAAGGATATTTTAAGTATTTTAAGTATATAAATTTGAATTCTCTTGAAATTTGTTCAAAAACTAATTAATAATGTAGAGAAAAAATTTTTTTTGTTTAATAATACAATTTTAAGAGTACTTAAAAAAAATCATTTTATTCATAAAGGAATGTTTTGTAAATAGAGCAGGAATTAAATAAATTTTATTAAAATTTTAATTATAATATTCGATAAATTAGTAATTAATAACTATACGCCGGGGCCTAGGTATAGGACTAATGTAGGAGAGAATGCGAATCACAAAAGATCCTGCTTTTAGAAATAATTTCTATAGAATGCGACTTATAATATTTTCTTTGTATTTGAAACATTCCAAATTAAATTGAGAAACACTGATTTATTTTATTAAAACTGCTTAAAAATTCACTATATTCATTTTAATTATATTCGAACAAAATTTTAAATTGTTTGGAAATATTATGAGAAAACAACAAAAACAAAAGCAAATGAGAAGAAATTATATAATAAAATCAAGAAATATCCTTTTGCAATTAAAAATACCGTAATTTTAATGAATCAAAATGTCATCAAAAATATAGAAATTCCAACCGCATCATTTAATTTCAATTATTCATGTCCTTTCGATACATTTATTCCGGTCCGACCACAATTTGTAATTTTATAATTTTTAGTGAGATTTTTTTTAATAATGATAATACAATACAGGGTGTCCGGGACTCAATGGTATTCCCGAAGCAGGGTGATAGAATACATGCAGACGAACAAAAAACACCTAGTGACATTTTCCTTTTTGGGCCCTTGTTCTCGAGTTATGGGGCCTCAAAGTTGGAACATCCAAAAACCGGCTTATTTTCACATTTTTATTTATAACTCGGGAAATGTGACAGGTATATCCAATCTTGTACACTCGTTTTAAAGCTAATGAAATACTCATTCTAACGGTTTACCAGCGGTTGCAAATACTTTTTTAGTTTCAGAGATATTTAAGTGCAAAGTCAAAATTTGTTAAAAATTTTTTTTTTAAATTTTCGTTTAACCGTCATTTACTCATAATTCCTCGTTATCAACCTATCATTTTTTTTACAGGAAGACGAGCCCTATATTCTGACCTTCATTTTGATATGACATAATGTTGGAAAAATTTTAGAAATAACATGTCTATCAGGCGAAAACTGAGGCCAAAACCTTAGAAAATTAACTAAAACAACGTATTTTTCAAACAAAAACAAATTTTTTTAATCTTTATTACGCAGTATTATGCATTATTAACTTGTACTTTTTCTTTTCCAAAACGAAAGACATTTGCATTACCTTTTTTTCTCCACAAAATATTTCCAAAAGTTTCAGGAATATCGTGTCTACGAGGATCAAATTTATAAAAAAATTAGTTATAATCGATAAATTAGTTATAATCCAAGTAATGTTCACCCTCTGATCATCTGCGTATTTTGATATTACATATTCTAAAAATCCAATTGTTGATCTTCAGGTATAGTTAATGTGGAAAATTTTAATTTTCATATTATTTACAAGAACGTTTTTTTGTAAGTAAACTTCTTTTTTTTATATCCATATATCCTTATAATAATACTTTTACTAATACTTTTAATTGGTACTTTTAATATTCTTATTCACATGAAAGTAGAGTTAGTAAGTATTTTAGTATTCTTAATCAGAAAAAAAAATTAAATACTTTTTATCATAACTACATTGGACCCTATTGCTCCAACCACTTTTCGCTTTTATTTAAATCAACTTAAGTATCAAAAAAATTGGAAAATTTCTGTTTCATCAAGATTTAAAACACTAATGAACTTCACCTAAAAAAAGTACTTTTAATTTTGATTCATATTATTTAAACTATTATTAAGGATATGAAATAGAAAAATTTGTATAAATAGCATTTTAGTTAATTTTGATCACTTTAATTTGGCTTTCCTAATAAAAAACACTCTTGTAAGTAACAAGAAAATTAAAATTTTCTATATTACCTACAGGTGAAGATCACTAATTACATTTTTTGAATAATAATAAAACACAAAGAAGGTTAAAGGGTGAACGTTTCTTGAATTATAACTAATTTATCGTGAAAAATCTCGCTTTTGTTGTTTTTTATAAATTTGATCCTCGTACACACGATATTCCTGAAACTTTTGGAAATATTTTGTGGAGAAAAAAAGGTAATGCAAATGTCTTTCGTTTTGGAAAAGAAAAAGTACAAGTTAATAATGCATAATACTGCGTAATAAAGATTAAAAAAATTTGTTTTTGTTTGAAAAATACGTTGTTTTAGTTAATTTTCTAAGGTTTTGGCCTCAGTTTTCGCTTGATAGACATGTTATTTCTAAAATTTTTCCAACATTATGTCATATCAAAATGAAGGTCAGAATATAGGGCTCGTCTTCCTGTAAAAAAAATGATAGGTTGATAACGAGGAATTATGAGTAAATGACGGTTAAACGAAAATTTAAAAAAAAAATTTTTAACAAATTTTGACTTTGCACTTAAATATCTCTGAAACTAAAAAAGTATTTGCAACCGCTGGTAAACCGTTAGAATGAGTATTTCATTAGCTTTAAAACGAGTGTACAAGATTGGATATACCTGTCACATTTCCCGAGTTATAAATAAAAATGTGAAAATAAGCCGGTTTTTGGATGTTCCAACTTTGAGGCCCCATAACTCGAGAACAAGGGCCCAAAAAGGAAAATGTCACTAGGTGTTTTTTGTTCGTCTGCATGTATTCTATCACCCTGCTTCGGGAATACCATTGAGTCCCGGACACCCTGTATATGAATGGTGAGAAATGAATGTCAAATGAATAGTATAGCATTCTATAAATGGATTCCATATAATCACATACATACAAAAAATATTACATACAAATTTTATTTATTATCGTTTAACATTATGTTAATATGAATAAATAAAGATTCTTAAGTAATAAATTGTTCGCCAGGATTTCCTAAAAAAAAAAAAACAATTTTAATGGAAAATTTAATTTTAATTGTGTTAGGAAAACCAAAATAATACTCGTTTATATTCGTTTATATTTTCAATTTGAAAGTGACCATATTTACAATATTTGTAATACATTTGAAGAAGAATCAAAATTTGTTTGTTAGTAAATCGGGTTTTTAAAATAAACAGCAAAAAAAATTTAAATTAATAAACTGTATAGGAAAGCAGTATGGCGACTTCTAGCTACCATCATTTATAATTATTTAAAAATTAAAAGAAGAAAAAGGCTGTTGCTTATTTGATTCCTGAGTTACATTTATGCCCTTTATTATTTTCCTTATATGTAATTCTTAAATTAAGAAATAACAGCTCCAAGGTAATGTTATAGTATAAATTATCTGATAATATTGGCAATAGTATAAAGTGCTGCCACAGACGGTTCTGACTTGTTCGACGCTTTACAGGGTTTCTGAAAGGTGCACCAGCACTCGATTCCCCCCGCCTTCCTTTAAAAGCAATGAACAATATAAAATTTTTGTGAAACACGTAATGAAGCTCTAATGGTGCCTTTGTTTTTCTGCGCTCGTTGCAAATCCATACTTTGCAAATCCATACCTTGCACTATGAAAATGAATGAATTTTTATTTATGCTGACTCTAAAATAATTTTGGGTAGCAATTAATTTGGTTAAATAAGTTAACTAGAACCAAATTGGATTTGTGCTCTGTACTCTAATTGTTATTCGATTTTAAAATTGAAAATTTTTATTAAATCTTCCTATTTTAAATTTTTTGAAACTCTTAAAAATTGGATAACTAACAATCGAATTTTCAGAAAAATTTTTTAATTTCTAATTCTAAATTTTCAAATTGCGCTTTCTTTTAAAAATTTCAATTTTATCGCAAAAAAATAATTTCTTTAGAGTGCATATGAATTATTTTATGAGTTCATATGAGTTTATCTTCATAATGATACGGGATTTTATAATTTCCTGAAAAGCTCCAATTTAAAAAATTTGAAATTTTTATTGTTCTGTCTTGTCCAAATCATATGGTCTTTACATTTTTCTACAAAATATTTATAGTCTTTGTTTATTTAAAATTTTGGTATTTACAAAAATGTTCTTTAATTTATACGATAACAATTAAATGTTGCTAAAACATTTTCTAAGTACATTACATATTTGAAAGACACTTGTAATGATATTTTTGGTTAAATAACAAAATTTGTGGTATATATAGAATATGGAATTTAACTTAAATAAAAACATTATAAATCAAGAATTATAATGGATAAAGGAATTTATTGTAATCCTTTTAATTAGTTTTTGGTTTTAAAATGAAGCCACAATGAATTGCTAAATAAAATTTTTTTTTGTTATTGTTTTGTATACAAATTGTATTCGTATATTTTCATTTAAGGTCTGAATAATAAAAATAATAGCAATAACAATATTGCTGTGCCATTATGTTTTTGTATGATAATGGTGCCTGAATAGCGGTTCTTCAATGTCTGTGCTAGGAAGTTTTTTTTTGGCAAAATGTAAAAATACTATTAAAATTTTTGGAATACTTCCTAACTGTTATACAAATGGAAAGAGATTTAGAGATTGAAATGACATTTGTCATAAATTACTTTTACAAATCTTTGTTATTTGGAAGCCTAACTGACTAAGACTGCGAAAAGTCTTTAAAGAAAAATGATCAGATTTGCAAAGTTTTTTCAGAAATTATGTCAATATTTGGCAAATTTGGTGTAGCTCTAGGTCGATACTTGTACATTATTCTGGAAATTGAACAGAGAAATTGAGTTCATTTAATAACATTGAACCAGCTTCATGATTGAACATCATGATAATCATTAACTATAAATGAAATATATTCGCATTACAATAATTTTGAATTGGTTCCACTCTGAATTAATTTTTTCCACCCCTGTTTCTCGGTTATCTAATTTGGGGAAAAATTTCAAAAAATGGATTTAATTAATGAATAATGAATTGCGGTTATAAATTAAATTTATGTATGTAAATATTGCAAATGACGTTATAAGTGGTATACATACATATGGGTGCAACTAAATATTTTTGTTATTAATGAATTTTTGCAAGAAAAGAAAAATTTTTATTGTAATTTTTAGTGTAGGATAAAGTTTTTTTTAAACAACAATTTTGTTATTCGTATATTACTTATGCACATATGTCAGTTGAATTAATTATATTTTTTTATTTTCAGTAATATGAAGACAATATTTGTATTATTTGTTCCGGTCTAAGTATAATCAATGGTTTCAGGAAACAAGGTATGATTAGAAAACTTCAGTTAATAGAAAATTTTCTTAACCAAAATCAACTGCAATTTCAATAAAAATATTATTATTGCTGACACCCTATAGAATATTTGTGACATCGCGAATTTTCGAATTAAAAATATTTGAAAATTTTTTGACTTCCTAAGTAAAATGTGAAAATGTCTATTATTTACTTTGATGGGTATTAAATTGTCATTCAATAAAAAGTTATTTCAGGACAACAGTATAATATTCCCTTTATGTTAATTGTCATAATTGTAATATAATTAATATAATTAATTAATAAATAAACAAAAACTCATTAATAAATTATTTGGTTAATATTACTACAAATTAAATTTATTAAATTTTTTTTTAATAGAAAATTTACAATTTACACAATAATTACATTTTCCAAATAATTTTAAAATTTTCACAATATTATTTTAGTGAATTTTTTGCACATTTTCTTAAATATAAATTTTAATACATAATATGTTGTAATTATGTTGAAATGTAATTAAAACTTTTTAATGCACGTGGTTCACAAATTCAACGAAACTATGTATGTAAAATTTAAGTAAAAATTTAAATAATTTTCATTAATTATTTTATCCAATTAAGTGTTAAGTGTTATAAAATAAATTATAAATATATTAATTGCATACCTAAATTGTGGGGCTTAGCATACGAGCATTCCTTAATATTGTAATTATTAACATTGTTCCATCACACCAAAATTTTTGATTTTACAACATATTTAGTGAATATTAATTATAGCTTGTTAAGTAACTTATTACTCGTTTTATAGTATAACAGTATAGATCAGCATATTGTTTATTAAAATTCTAGTAAATAAATTTCTATCATTAGAAAATTATTGGGAAGATCAAAGCGTATATTTTTCAAAAATTAAAAGTACCTATCACCTTGACGATATACATACGCAAATATACTCTGACATTCAATATAAGATTTCAAATTCTACTTCTTAAGAAATAAATCAATATGTTTACAAAATGACAGAGATGACAATATTATATTATAGAAACTGATAGTATTTTCGAATTCCTTGTAATTGTTTTTCTCGTTTTACTTTATATGTACCCTCGTCATCTATAATAATCCTCCTATATATATATATATATATGTAATATTAAACTAAACATATTATTATTAAATATACTCAATAATGATATTAGTGCAAAAATTCTATATTTTCTTTGAATTTCGTTTTTTTGTAAATAATAATGAAGGTATATTCTAGGAATTTCTTCAATTTCAAGTTAATGTAAGTTTCAAGAATGTTCTATAAGTACCTATTATATAATGATAGTTACTTTGGTATCCTTACAATATGTTTAACATATAATGAATCAACTTGTTATTTTAACAAGTTTATTTTTCTTTCGAATTAAAAAATTATTTGCCATGCTGATAAATATTATTTAACTTAATTTTCAATAGAAAACAATGTTGTGTTTAACATTCAAGTTTAATATTTTTCTATTGCAATCTTATAATTACATAGCTCCTTAAATAGACAAACAAAAAAGTTTATTTTTAGTCAGCAATATTTAAAAGTATTTATAAAAATAGAACGTACATATATAAGAAATAGGATCTGACAATTTCTGAATGTAAACAAATAATTCTTGAGAAAATGTAACCAGAAGCTTTTTGGGAAAATCATATGAATAGAATACTTTTCTACAAATTTTAATGGGTGCTTTGTCAAAGGCATAGCAGACTTTCAAAACACCTCGAAATTGAAGCCTAAAATGGAGACATTTTTAGATTTTATAGTGAATGAAAAAAAATTCGTTTTAACAAGTAATAGATACATATACTCGTATGTATAAGTATTACTGTGTTAGTATCCCAATTATGCTACCTATAATTCATAATTTTAAAGTGTCACAGAAATAAACGTGCCACAGTTTTATTCACAGTTTCATAAGTTAAGAATTACAGTAGAACAGTTTGTATGTGGTGTTATTAAAATTCATTTAGTAAAATTACCACATTCGGTTCAATTCTGACCCCTATAAAAGAAATAATCTATAGGTCAGTTAGAATGCAAGGTAAAAATTGTAATTTTAAACACTTGAACGAATTGAATATTGTTATATTTTTCTTTATTATGTACAAAATATTTTTATTTTATTAAATTTGCGAAGCAACCTTAATTAATATTCAGATCATTATCTTATATAAAAATGTCAGAATATATTTTTCGAATTCATCATGAAATGTGTAATTAGTATAACAGTTTCCCAAATCGAATGTTAATTTATTTGTTATTCAACTACATATATGTATATAATGATTATAGCTAGAATTCAATAATTATAGCTAGATTATAGAAAGAATTTAATGATTATAGCTAGAATTTGGTTTTATGTGATTTGAAAAAAAGAAATTGACAAGATACGTGTAAAATGTTCATCTAACCTTATTATTCTTTTATACTATTATACATATAATAATATATGTCTGGTGTTATAATAAGGTTCCTAATATCAAACATTTTAGATATAGTTATTTAATGGGCATGATAATATGAGCATGATGTACATATATAAATAACATATAGATATAGTTATTTAATGGGCATGATAATATGAGCATGATGTATATAAATAGCATATAAAGATATTATGTTTTCAATGACCTTTCTATAATCAAAAATATTTACCACAATAAATTGACACATTCATTAATTCATTTCATTTAATTTGGTAATTTGAAATTCTTATAAATGATTGTTATAGGTATAGGTTAAGATTCAATGATTGTAATAGGTATACGTATACATAGGTAGGCACATTATCAAGATTATGTATTATTGCTAATAACTCAATCAAATGTGTCAAATATTTGACATTCATTGACATGATATACATAAATAAATAAATAAATATTTAATGAAGAGCGATTGGTAATTAAATTTTTGTTTTTTATATGAAAATTTTGATTAATTATGGTTAAGATTTAAAGAAACTTAAATTAGAAGAATAATATAGCGTTGAACAAATTCTGAACAATATCAGGCGACTATAAGCTATAATCCTGAAAGAAATTATCCCAATAACTGGAAAGGGCGGCGCAAGGTGTTTTACATACGGCAAATATTTAATTATTGAAGCCACATTTAATTGTAATAAAAATTACAATTAAAAAAATTTTATCACAGAATTAAATATATTTTTTAATTAAAAGTAAAATCTATTTGCCGGGGATGTTTTTTTTTAAGACGAAGATAGGCGGACCCAAACAGGTCTAATAATAACTTAACTTTAATCCAACTGAAACGCACTTGGATGGTCATAAAATCCCAAAACTAGTCAAATTGACTAACTTTTAGTGTTGCTCTATCGTGTTTTTCTGGCTGCATTCCATGAAGGAAGGCACGGAAGTGCTGTCACAGCATTTTATCTCTAATAATATTAATAAATATTACCTTTTTAACAAAATAAAGTATAGTAATTAATTAATTTAATAAGTTTATAATAAAATTCATACAATTTTAATAATCAATTTTGAAAATAAATTTAATTAAAAGCAAAAAAAAATTTCTAACCTAATTAAATGCTAATATACTTTTTATAATAAGATGGATAAACCAAAAGATAAATAAATCATAATTAAATTACTTAAAAAATTTTCCAATTCAATTGTAATAATCATTATTAATTAAATTCTTTACTTTTTTAAATTAATTATGATGATTTTCTTAAAAAATATTCAATGATTAGGAAAAAAAAATTTTAAGAGAAATTTCAATAAATTCTAATTAAATTAGAAAATATTTATTTATTATATTTAGTATGTCTGGTCCTTTAATATTCTGGTCTTATTGCAACAATTCTGGTCAGTCTTTTCAAAAATTATAGTCTAAAACGCTAATAAAAATTTAGTGTTATTTACGTTTAAAGAAATCGGTTTTTGTGATCAAGGGGCTAGTATTATATTAGTACTTGGAAACAACGCTGATGTTGTGAACTTGAGTCTAGAAGTAATTTGAATGGAATTAAAATTTATAAATAGTTTCAAATCTCTGTTTGATATTGAGATATTTGGATGAATATAAAATATTCCAATTGTGTTACAGTATGGTGCTAACAACAATATATTTTTCGTAATTTAAGACAAAATTAAGAGTTAATTGGTAAGGAAAACCCTTAGAAATCAAAAAATGAACACATCCATTATGCTAAGTCTAAATTTATTTTTACAAATTTTTGATATTATAATCTCAATCAACTTAATATTATTTAAAAATTCCTAATTTTATATCTCTTCCAATTTGTTCTTTTGAAATTTCAATAATTTAATTTAAGTCTGATTTCAATAAACACAATTCTACAATCATATTATACGCTTACATATTTCAATATTTAAAATTTGAATACTGAATTGCATAATATGATAAACTTTTTTTTTCACCACAATGTTACGTTACCAAGTGTATATTTTACAACTTATAACTCTTATATACTCGATGAACATCTATATAATAATCATAAGAAAATTGTTACAGAACCGCAATCCCTCAAGATTAAATTTAATTCAGTATGTGTATATAACTAATAAAGAAGAGAAATCAAATCATAAATTTTTTTTTTTTTTATATTTTATTTACTATTTTAAAAATAAGTAAAGGGTAAAAATTTAAAAATAAATGATTATTTTTATATATATAGATAAAATATTTAAATTTTTTTGTATTGCATATTTCACCTATTTAACTATTATATAATAAAGTGACCATTCTCTAAGAAATTAAATTATGTACCATATTTTAGTAATCAACATTAATTTTGTCTTAGTGCCCAGGCTGCGACAATTTCAGGGAAAAAAAGAAAATAGTCCTTTAAATTCGTACATCAAACTTTTTTGGATGAATTATTGGGATGAAGGAAAAATCCTGGAAGTTTTGCATGTAACCAACTATTGCTAGTCAATAAATTTAAAAGAGAATAACATATGGACTTCAATGTTGTTCTAAAGATTAGATTTAAAACATTTTAGAGAATCATCTAAAGTATGACTGTTTGTTTCATTGATTCCCTTACATTTTCGGAATTTGACATTGTATACGTTATTTAAGATACTTGCAGAAAATTAATATTTAGGCCGCTGATATTTATCGTTACCTAAAGGTCCTTTTTGTTCAACTTTTTGATCAACTTTTTGAATTCAATTTTCTCAGAGATGGTTATATGTACAAGTCTGATATTTTCCAGTGTTTAGCCACTAATGATGAAGTTATCGTCTCTTGAAATATGTGAATTTGAATTCTGCGTAACTTATATTTTTGAACCTGAGAGCTTTTTTAAATATTCATAGAAGCAAAAAAGGTAACAGGAAATATCATGCCATCAAATAATACAACAACTATTTTTTTTCCAAATTCAATCATTATTATGTTAACGTTTCTGTCAATTTTTTTTTTCATTTATCCTAAATGTATGCAATACTTTAAGATATTTGTTATTTTAATAAGAGTAATTTAAATAGCAAATAGCTGACTTTTTAGAAAAAATATTTTCAATTGTTCAAGGAAAGAGTGGTACTTTACAGACTATATTGATTTGATTTGGATTTATTTCAAATAAAGGCAACAGTTACTAAGTGATGTAAATGGTCTCTGTCAATATCAAACACTTAACGTATATACATTATTCTCTTCTATATTGATCTATGTATACATCTTCTTTAAAATAAGTAAATATCATCATTTGTGTGATATAAAAATTTTGTTACAATTTGTGAAAAAACATGGAGAAAAATCAGTTTTAAGAAATGAAAAATCATTTTATAAAATGTACTTTAACATCATACGAGTATAATAATAAAAATAACTACTCATATTACTATTATAATTTTGAATGATAATAATGATAGTAAAAATGATAATAATAATAATCGTTGACGATGATAGTTTTATTATGATAATTTCAAGATGAGTCCTTTTGTATTTAAATAAAAATGGAAGAAAATAAAAAAGGGGTGAAATTCTCATAAAACTTGAATACATAAAAATTATAATAATAGCTTTATAAGTATAATATGTAGGGTGTGTATATTGTGCGTATACATACTTATACAAATGTTTATATGAATTGATTAAATATAATCTAAATTCATTTAAATTTAAACATATTATTAATGAACGTGACTTAATATTATACGGTACACAGATTGATTTAATTTTATTAAATATATTATTACATACACATATACAACATGTATATATACATATTACATTTGATATAGGTAATGTTATTTAATCAAATTTTAAATGTATACACGTACACCTCACTTAATATAATACTTGGTACTGGAAAATTTCTACGTTAAAAAAAATTACGTATAGTGAGTTGAAATTACTGATATTATTTTTACGATCTATGCTCATTTTCTTCGTAAAGGATTCGCGTTCAAGGTAGAAAAAAAAAATTCAGCGCAAATTTTCGAATTTATACAAGGAATTTTATAATTTTTGAGTTATTTCAGAAATGTTTTTAGTACTATCCCATCTTTTGTGGTATTATTGAGGAAAATTCAGTTCAGTTTTGCTTTTGTCTGAAGTGGCATCTGATGAAGATCTCATTTCGGAATAATGCCAATATTAATAATCTCAAAAAATATTTGTTTGTCATCCATTTGATCCATTGCCTTCTTAAAATTATTTAATTTCCTATTTTTAACAAAATATCAAAGAGATATAAGTTCTTTAACTAATTGATTGCATACTTTTCCAAAAATACTTTTAATAATATTATTATATAGATTCATTATACCACTTAAAATCTACATCCATGTCGAGATTTCATTCAATCATATTGAAATTGAATACTTATGAAAAATTAATATTAAAAATATTGAGCAAATTATTTAATATATCCTTTGAGTTTCTTTAATTAATATCTGATAAATTCTTAATGGTTTCCTAATACATATATTATATATATATATAGTAAATGTTTTTACAGTATTATTATAAAATTTTATATAGAATAGCTAATTGTTGAGCAATTTAAAAGTAGTGTGCCATTATTATAGATTTAATAATTTTATTTTAATTAAAATTTTCGTGGTTAATTATTTCAAATTGAGGGAAAAAGGAAATATCATATTATTAGTAAGGAATTTTTAATATTCGTATAATAAACATATAGGAATACTATATATTAATAGTATATAGGATCTAGTTCAGGTGATATTAATTTAAATTTGATTTTATAAAACAAAAGGAAATACTCTTATAGTTTTTGGATATTGCCATGAATACCTTTAGAAATTCAATAGTTATTATTATATTAAAATATGGTTAAGTAAATTGGGAAAACCGAATTTAATTAAAAATTTTAAAAATTTAAGGATAATATTAAATAGCTAAAAATATTGAATTTAGATTACGGTTAAATTAAAAATTTTCAATAATTGTGTTTGTACATATTTCAAGTAAAAAAGAAGCCTTGGAATGGAAATTGTCCTAAAAATTTAAATAAGTTCATTTAAGTAGAATTTTATTCAATTTGAATTTGGTTGGGAATTATTTTACTACAAGGATATTATTTCAAAACTGTTTATTTTGCATTGCTATATTTTAGTTTCGAATATGAACTAATTTATGTGAAATTAAAATCATGATATTTTATAATAGAAAATTATTCTATGAAAATTATTTGATTTACAAAACCATTGCGTTTCAATCTTATTTTGTTTTTCTAACATAATTCCAATAATATTAAATGGCTATTGTAAGTATTTTTGAATTTATCAAAAGTTTACTAAAAATTTTTAAAATTAACTTGTCAAAAATTGCAATTATACAATCAGAAATTTTGTTCTCAATCTTCAATTAATCGATAACTTAGCAAAGTTATCAAAGACTTTATTGTCCAATATCTCGCGAATTCTTATTAACTGTGAGATGTTTTCAATAGAGATCTATATAATATTGATTTTCAATATACTATATATATTCTAGTTCATTACTTTTAATTTCCAAACCAATATTGCATTTCATGAAATTTTAATCACTTTATTTTCAAATGAAATTTTATTAATTACATGAAAAATTTTCCACAAAATTTTCAATTTATTCAATTAAAAGTTAAAAGAAATTCAAAACAAAACCATTTAACATATTTGTTCCGAATTCAATTTACTTTTAAAATGTAAAATTTTAAGATAAACCATTTAAGAAAAAGTTTTGTTTTGAAAATTCACTCGGTCAAATTTTAATGATTTGTTAAATATCAGATTTCCTGTCCGAGACAATATAGATCAGCAATATTTTTATAAAATAATTTTCCATTAATATTATTGTCGTACTATTACATTTTTGTTGCATATATTCAGGAGGACTAATTAACAAGTTTTTCTGAGATATGAGGAATAAGAACCATATTATTTGAATTATGTGGCTCAATAGCTCAGTTTGCAGAAATAAAAGCATGTTTTTGAATAAAAGGCCATTTACTCGAATAAAAATAGTTTAGCTTAGGAATAATTTCTAACAGACTTGAATTCTTTTCCAATTTCGAGAGACGAAAGCTCGGAGCGGGTTGAAGAAATTATTTATAATTTGTATTTTGAATTGAGGAAACAAAATATGCTGTTGGCATAACAGAAATGAATCTTGTTGCTTTTATCGATCTCAAAAATTGATGATTACGTTCTCAAAATTAAATTGCCAAAATATTTTTTTTTCAGAGCGTTTTGAAAATGTTATAATACTTTAAGCAAACGGTGGATAAATAAAAAATTTTGTTCTAGAGCAAGTGTATACCAAGAACCTCCCTTTTAGATATCATCTTTTCACGTCAACCGAGAAAATAAACCGAAAGACAGGCAGTGTAGAACTAATAAGTACATTCTTTTTCCCAATTTATTTTTGGAACTCACTTAAAATACAATACGTAAACCAATAAATAATGTTATTTATCCATAATAAATTTCATAATAAACTTAATATTTACAGTACTTTTTTTTAATTATTTAGTTTAACAAAATATTTTACCTGCCAAGATCATAACAGAGAAACGTCAATAATTCAAGCGATTTAAAAAAATAGAACAGAAAAAAATTTTGTTCTCAAAAGGATAATTGCAAACAATTTCATGTCAAATTCCTTTTTTTTTTGCTCTTTTTTTTTTGTTTCTGAATTTGTTTTATAAGTGTTTTCCTTTAAACTTTTGTTTTTGAAATGTTACTAGTTTTCAGTTTTAAATTTTTTTGTTTTTTCCTTTTAGAACAAAACTGACATACTTCTTTGGAAAAACTCTGAAATGCAGTTTTTCTTTTATTTTCTTATTTTCATGTTTTTATCTTTAAATCGTGTCCAAAAGGGAGAAAAATAAAACAGAAATCGTTTCGTAGGGAAACGGTAATTGAGTTATTCCGATTGATAATAGGATATTCGACGCATAGTGGGACACCAACATGGTGGTTTCCCCCTATGCGTCGAACGAATATGGTTGTATTGAACCAACGAATATGGTTGTATTGAATTTGAAAATCAAGAATCACAAAATTGGCAAATTGAAGGTCCCAATTACGATTTATAAAATCACTCCTGGATTATTCTTCCTTATTTTCTGAGTAAATGGTCGAATGCAGCCGTATAGCAGAGTGGACATTATCAACTCTTTTTTCTCGTTTTAGTTGAAAACCAGAAACAAAAATACTGCTGACCTCATAGGTGGTGATGCTACAGATATTTTGCATATTGCTTCTGCAACAAATGAAAAGAAATCTCAAATCAAAAGAATGGAAGCTTGTTATTTTGAATATTTGTCTTTATTTTTTATGATGTAGCAGAACGAACTAAATATACCAAAATGACGTAATTCTAACGTTGTTGCGATCTGTTTAAATTTGCGTCCGTTAACTGTTTCGGAAAGGGCATGTAAATTTATTTTAAGGCTCTAACTTTTTTTTTTTTATTTTTTTTTTTGAGAAAATATATTGACTTTCCTTGAGACCGGATTCAATATTTTAAGGTCTCAGGTTGTTTTTTATAACTTAAATAATTTTTAGGGTTGGTATGGTGTTGTACCTCTATGGGCGGCGTGAAGGTAAAAAAAAAAATTGAAAATGTTGAATGATGTCAAAAACTGGTGAATGCTTCCGAATATTCAGAATATGACTACTTGTCCTCTGTTACATGACTACACCGAAAAAACCCACTATCAGTGGGGAAAAGTTTGTGTTTCCATTAAGAATATTGCTCTTAAAACTGTATAAAAAACGCTACGCTATGAAATATCTAAACGTTATTCTTATTCTCCGACATTAATCCAGTATTATCAAAATATAATCGACTTAAATTGGTATGGAGAAAAACTACTAAAACTAGAACGAATATAAACGACACATATAACAAGAAATTGACACTATAAAAGAACAGTAATGAAAGAAAAAAAAACAAAATAAATATAAGAAATGGAAAATGAAATAAAGAAAATTTAAGAATAAAAAAGTTAAAAAGTAAAAAAAAGAAACAAAAACAATTGCATCCCTACAAAACTAACCGAAAAACGACAATTCGATCTTATGTACATAAAGTGTTATACATCCTTCTAAAGAATTAAAGTAACTACTGTGTCAACTTCTCTTTTTCCCAAAAAAAAAAAAAAAAAAAACAAATTAAAAACAGAAAAATAAAAAATTTATATATTTTCCACAATAGTGTATCCTTAAGGGAATAAAAAAGAAAAATAAAAACAAAATCAGACAGAATAATACAAAAAAAGAAGTAGGGAAAAAGCACGAGACCCACAATAGTTTTGTACAGAACGATTTTTTGTATAAATGCCCAATAAAATGTTTGTGTATGTGTGTAAAATTCCACAGTAATTCTTTTATGTACATTGTACATACACATGCATAAATACAAAATATTTCCTCATTACATGACAAACTTAAAATGAAAAAATAATAAAAATAAACAAACCAAGGAAAATGAAAGTAAAAATAAGTTTTTCGAAATTTCAACAAAAAACAACATAAAATAAAAGTTTGTGTTTTGTCAACTCTTTGCAATATTCTTCCGTATTTTTCATTATTTTTCTATTCTGGCCTGTATGAATTCATTGTTAAAATTTCTGACTATAGTCCTACCGAAATAAGATAAATATTTTGAAAGATTTTCAAAAAAATTCGTATTACATTGTTTAATGAAGAATTTAAATTAGAACAAGAATAGTAGGTACTTGTATTTTGGTAAACCAAAAGGAATATTATATAATGACCATTAAAATAACCTCTACAGGGTATATTCAACCTGCATAACATCGAAATTTAGACAATTATTTGATAGAACAATAAAATTATTTTTTCAGTTTTTATTAACTTTCTTTTTTTGCTGAGTGTGTTATTAAATAAAAAATATTTTAACAAAAAGAATTGAAAAGATTCCAGAAAGCCAGAAAAATTGTATAAAAGTTGAAATTATACTCGTAACATAAATGTTGCTGCGCAACAAAGCAATATAGCAAATCAATCCCAGATTATTATGGCCAACGAGAAGACATCGGTAGTTTAATAAGAGCCTTATCGGCTCATTATATAATTGGTGAATATTCCAGAAACATGAATCGGCCCACATACAATCTCTGTGGAGACAGTTGTGGCGGGGTGACACAGAAAGCAGTCACCTACCTTATCTCCTACATTCGACTCTGGCGAACCAGAAGCAGGCATTTTTGTTTGACTCGCTTTTTTTAACGGGTTAATGACTTAGTGTAAATAAATGCCAAAGACCTTAATTGTTTTTTTGAAAAATTCAATCAGTCAGCCTCAATGGCCCAAATTTACCCTTCAATGAACCGAGTCAACGTACCCTAACCTAACCGAGCATAAATGAGGTTTTTATGAATAACGTGGTTTGACACCATGGTTTGGTAGTATGGAAATATGTTCTTTTGATAAGACAATCCAGAGTGGATACAAGAATTTGGCATTGCCTTTTAGAACATTATCAACCGGTTGATTATCCCCACACATTGAGAAATTTGTTAATGTAAATTTTAAAATTCTGTATTGTACTTCAATGCAAGATTTTATGAAAAATTTTTTAACTTTTCCATATAATTGCTATACGAATAAATGAAAATACCCTAGATTTTCCATATTTACAAACCTAAATTTTTATTTTTTAAAAACTTGTTTTACTAAAACTGAAAAATAAATAAAAACTAAAAAATAGGAACAGAATCCTTCACTATTCGTATTCATGGCATTTTTGTATTTTGCCAGAACAATGAAACCAAAAACTTTCTTTAAAAAATACTCGTTCTCGTTACATAGTTATCAAAAAATATCTCGGTTTACTCAAATATTAATGTATTAAATCTTCAAACAATGTGTTATCAATTTCTTTACATAATAAAACATCCTTTATAACCAAAAAAAAATAAAAAAAATAAAAATTTTCCTTTTAAGTGTATAACAAATTTTAGGAACTTCAATGTTTTCCCTTTTCGAGTAAAAAAAAAAAGAAGCAAACTAAGTGCCCATTTAAAAAAGATCAATTGAACAGAACTACCAAAACACACACACACACAAAAAAAAGAAAATTTCTCACATTGTCCTTGGCGATATTTTTCATTCCCCGGAAGGAATACTTTATCATGCATAAATCCTAACAAACATATAAGAGACAAAAAAAAAATATGTCCAATACAATACAAGTGACAATTTCCTAAAAAATAACACAAACTCGGATAAAAAAAAAGAAAAAGCAAAAAAACAGCATTGAAACAATTTTTTTTTTCTTCTTTTCATTTGAAATTTTTTCCTTAGGCACTAGAGATTTTACTCAATTTTTTGCTTTTTTTTTGTGGTCCTCAACGTTTTTGTTTTTAGCACTTTTCCAAAAAATTTTTGAAAAAAAGTGCTTATTAGTTTCACTCTGTCCGTCCGTCCGTCCGTCCGTCCGGCCGTCCGTCCGTCCGTCCGTCCGTCCGTCCGTCCGTCCGTCCGTCCGTCCGTCTGTCCGTGTGTCTGTTTACAAAACTTCTACACCCTTGAAGATAGAAAGCTGAAATTTTGTACGTACATAGATCTTTACTAGAAACTTATTTCCGTAGAACAAAATTTTTACCTATCTCCCCCGCTCTAAAAGTTATACCCCCCCAAAACCCTAAAAATGGCCTTTTTTAATTATTTGTTGCAATGAAACCATAAGTATTTTTCAAATTTTGCAAACGCAGAAAGACAGTCGCTTGCTGGTTCTATTGCGGCATACTATAGTCAAACTTTAAAAAAACAAAATTACCGTTCAAATTTACCGTTATCTAAAGTCCTTTTTTTGCAAATTTTTGATTTCGTTTTTCTTCTAGACCCCAGCCTGTAGAAGCTTGAAATTTTAGGGCCTTTTAGACATTAACAAATAGTTTATTTTGTTAGAAGAAAATTTTTTTCCATCTCCACCCCCTCTCAAGTTATCGCCTCTTGAAATTTGTAAAATTTGAACTTTTGACACCTTATATTTCCGAAACCGCAAGCTTTTTCAAATTTCTATAAACGCAAAAAGTTAACGGTAATTTCCATTACATTAAAATATATAATTATTTTTCTTAACTCACACAAATAACCCTTAAAATCGAGCATTATGTTAACCCCTCTTTATATTAATTTTTGCTTTATTTCAAAGACTGCATGTATGCATCATCCTAAATATGCAATCCTAGAAATAGTTTTGTATATGAATGAAAATAATTTTAATAGTGTGATAGGTATCCATACTCGAAGACTGTATTTAAAAGCAGAATTTTCACTTGTTGAAGGGAAAAGTGCTACAATACAAACCATTGGTTTGACCCAACTTTATTATTAAGTTAAAACACAATTAAATATAGGACAAGCTAAAAAACAAAAACATAATCAGAAATAATAAAAATAAAGAAGAAAATACAAAAAAATTTTCGAAAAATTTTTTAAAATGAAAAAAAATGGAAAAATTTAATCCAAAATTTTCTTAATTTTTTTTTTTTCATTTAAGGGTACTTTGTTATTTTTTCATATACCAATAGTAAATTAAGTGTTTTGTCCTATTTTCTTTATTAAATTCTATATTTTTCATTATCGTCCTATTTTTATTTTTTTTTATACAAAGTAAAAAGTTTTGAATTTATTTTATGTACCCCATTCTTTTGTTTTTCAATCACAACATTTCCTTACAGTTTTGTCATTTAGATTATGAAAACATACTTAGTTAAAATATCCTTAAAAAAATGTTCTTCAAATTTTATAAAAGAAAATCTTTTACACAAAATATTAACAGGCAAACAAAAGCAGAAGGAAAAAGGATCACAAAGGAGCAAAAAAAAAAAAAAAAACGCAAAAACGAAGAAAAAACACTGAACCTTTTTTTAGCAACAAGCTGTCTGCCATATCACCTTTTCATAAACATTTTCACAATATCTAGAAATTTTTCACATTTTTATAATAAAAAACTATTATAATTTATAAAAGTCATAATATAGTTTTAAAATAACGTTTATAATAACAAAACGAATACAATAAGAGTGAAGAGTGAAGAAAATTTAATCCAAGAAATAAGAGCTCACTCGCTTTTAAAAGGGAACATATTATCAGAACACATTAAACACATTAAAATATCTCAGAAAAAATTAAAATACCTCAATGCAATTTGAGACTCGGCAAAGAGATTTTAAGTTCAGAGTCACTTTCAGAATCGTAGTGAATTAACCTAGATGATAACCTGATTATCTTTATTAACTTGGAAGACAACTAAAGCTTTAACAGAAATTTTCGATTTTTTTAAAAAATAACCCACGACATTCTGACTGATATTATGTTTGAAGTCCCAAATATCACACATTTAATTAATGATATAGAAAGTGAGAGTAATAAGAGAGTCCGGCATATTTGTTCACTATTTCAATAGTGAAAATACATATATGTAGCACAACATGAGTTATCGGTGAAATACTTGAAGAAGGGCCAATTATGGTATTTATACAACCATTTTATTTATAGATTTATTCACCAGCTTTTATATTTTCAAGATTTTTCCCTTTTTATATTGAAAGATTTAGGTATTTTTAAGTCAGAGGACAGCTAGACTGGTTATATTACAAGATTAATATTGTTAGACTCTTTGATTTCAAAATAACAGAATTCTGAAGATGCTAAATTGTAATACCGTATTTTTTTAAATTTCGAAATTAGGATCTAAAATTTTAAATCATTAAATATTTTACCCCTAAAGTTAGGCAAAATAATTTATGAATAAATTTTATATGCCATTATTAATACATACACAAATACACATTTATTAATGTAGGAGAAAAAAGAAAATAGATTTTTATAAAAATTTCCATGAATGCCCTTTTAAATATATTTTTCATTTTCATTTTGTTTTTTCTTTTTATTTTCCATTTTGTTCATTTTTACTTCATTATTATTAGTTGTAAACTCAATCATATACCACAACAAATCTAATATTACACTTAACCAAAAAAAAAAAAAAATACACAAATATATTATACTCTCTCTCTCTCTCTCTCTCTGTTATGGTAACAAAAAATGAGAAAAAATCTGAGAATAAAAACCTACAGAAAAAAATGTCGGGTATGTTTCACTCATTTCCGGTAACAGTGACATAACTCAAAAGAATACGATTTCAGAGTTTTTTTTTATACAGAAATGACCATTCAAAACATACCGTTCCTTTTGCAAAAATTCCATTTCTCTAAGTTGAACAACGTCACATGTAATATGTTATAAAATTATGCTATAAGGTAGAGAAACATGCGTTAACACCAAAAGTTTTTAATTTCAATTTTCTCAAATGTAAAAATTTCGATTTACGCCAGTATTGTCACAAACTAACGATGTGTTCATTTATCATTATGATGAATTTTTTTTTTTCTGGTTTTGGTACCCACATTTTTTATACAAAGTAAAAAAGTTACTCTTGATTATAATATGTTTTTGTTAAATTTATTAAGTTCATACAAAAAAAGAGAAGGAAAACAAAAAGGATATGTGTGCACTACATCATTTATTATTGTATATGAAAACAAAAACTAAAAAAATACACACACGTAAACCATAAAAAGGACCTCATTTATAATATTACTAAATGTTTGTTTGTTTGTTTTTATAACAAAATAAGAATAAAATTTTTATAATAATTTTTTTTTCTTATGTACATGCTCTTAACAAGATGACACTCAATGTTCCAAAAATTATAATTTAATGAAACTGGAATTTCACCTTAATTTTTCATAATTTTGTTTTTGTTTTTTGTTTTTTTTACCGTATACCTACATTTTTTTTTGTTTTGTTTAAAAGTTAAAGTTTTGAGTTTAGTATATGATATTGTATTTGTTGTTGTTTTGAATTGTTTTTGTTTGTTTTGTTTGTTCTATAATAGTTTATAATATTAAGTAATACCGTAATTATAAAAATTACGATATTATGAGGGTATCTATATATTATATTAATACATAAATAATAATGTTTTGCTTTTGTTGTTGTGTACATACTTGCTGTATTGCATAGCTTTGTTGTGTATATATTTTATTTTTATAGGTGTATAAATTTTTGTAATGTTATTGTGTTTATGTATAAATTAAGTTTCGTTTTTATATGGATAAAAGTTTTTTGTTTAACAATATTTAAATTTTTATAAATAGATTTAATTATAGATCTTCTTTATAAAATTAAATAGGGTGTTTCAGAATTAATACAGTTTGAGCATAGATATTATTATTTTATTTCAGGGCGAATTAATTTACGAGATCAGTAATTTTTTGTTTTTGAATATTGGTTAACGAGGACGTATGAACAGAAAATTAGTTGACTGGTTGATGTGACTTCTACAGTTGGGCCACTGCACCTCATTTAACACAAATTTGCCGTTTTGCTACCCCGTACGACTAAAGGTACAATCTAAGTCAACTGGAGAAAATTCAGTTTATTAATTAACTTTTCGATTGGTAAATAATTATTGAAAAAAAATTTAAAATTTAAATTTTTTCTATTATAGTTTATTTTAATTCTTTATATTTTCTAAATTACAATTAAAATTAAAATTTGCGGCCCTGTACATGTATACAGCCCCATACAGCGCACATATTTTATTTTGTTTAATAAAAATAATTGAGGAGGCTTAAAAATTATAGGAATTAAGTAAAATTTTTTTTTTTTTGGAAAAATTAGCTTTTATACAATTCCGATTTATGTTATAAACTTGCGGATCTGAGACAAATTTTATTGTTTGAAAGTATCGTACCATTATGAATATACAGGAACGCGAAAGTGGCACGTAGAAGCAACTGATTTATTCTACTCTGATATGGAGAAGATATTAAAATTTGTTGCAAATATTTTATATAATAACACTTACGGATATAACAGATCAGTTTTATAGGATTTTTATAGTAGTTTAGCCTAGGATTTCAAATTAACCATATTCAATTAATCATAAAACATTTATGGTACCCGTAAATGAAAAAATTCTGTAGATCAAGGGTTCTCTCATTATAAAACTTTTTACTTTCCTCTCATTATTCATTAAAATATATGGTGAAGCAGCAACATTCTTCTCTTATTATAAAGCGACATAATCATTAATTAAATAGGTAGCGATTTAGGCGTCAAATATAGGCGTGAAATTATCACATTTTCATTTTCAATTTTGATTTATTTTTCAGCATACCGTAATTTTTTAATAATAGAAGTATAACACCCTATATCCAATTAATATTTCTTTTTTTTTCTGTGGGGGTGGATAATTTATAAAAAACTTTTTCAACAAGGAAAATTTTCTTTAGCTTCGTTTTTTTTTTTATTTTTGTTTGTTATTGTTCTTGTTTTTTTTTTATAATTTTTGTTAATTTTGATAAAACTATAATGATTAGAGTTGAAGGTTAGTTGACTATTAAAAGGATGTTGAAAGAAAATTTAATTGGTTTCGAAATTAATTTTTATGTGTTTTTCTTTTTGTTGACTTTTTGAGTGAGTTTTGAGAAAGTTAAGATTAAAAAAAAAATTAAAAATAGAAAAAAACACAAAATTTTCATATTGATTGCATCAAATTAACACAAAAAGAAAAAAATAGGGAGCAGAAGAAAAAAAATGGAAAATTTTACGTTTTCTATAACCATTTTTTTCTCAGTGTAAAAGGATAATTTTACTAGAAGACTACATAAGTTTATAAGGGTAAATTAATAAAGAGCTATTTTCAATGGCTCAACTTAAAGTTAATAAGAGGGTTATTAAAATATTTTTACTTTAAAAATTTTTCCGAAACTTTTCAATATTTTTCTCAATGTGATTTTGTTTTTAAACTTAAGAGTATCCAGCTTATATAATATAAAATTTTAAAAGTTTAAAGGTTTAGAAATTTTCATAAAAATTATTGATATTTTTATTAATATAGCTTAAGTACTTGTATAAACTGAATACAGCAAAAAGGTCCACTTTAACTTATAAACTGGAAAAAAAAAGTTTTAAGTTCCTTTTTTTTTTTGATAATGATGATAATGCGATGAGACCCAATTTTGCATACACATTGAGACTAATATAGGTAGTAAATTTATTAGAAACAAAAACAAAATGAGGAATGGCTCTTATAGTCTTATCCTGGAAAGTAAATTTGTTTTCAACATCATATTTTAATAAATAAACAGAATTTTTAGAAATGTTTACGAAATTTTAAAATTCTTTTTGCTTTTTTTATATATTGTAGCGGACCATTATAAAAGAAGAGCCATTTTGAAAAGTTTTTAATATAAAAACTTAAGAGATCCTTCCATGTAAATATAAAACGGAATGGTTAATAATATTAAACTACTTGTGAAGTGTGCGTTGTTTAAAGCCCAGAATTATTAATTCTACTAATTTTTAATATTGACAAATTTCATAGAATATGGAAAGGTATTGTGATCATATTTAATTTTATATATCGAAATAACGGTAATAATTTTTAACATTAGAGAAATTTAAAAACAACAAGTATTTTTAAAGAGATTTCGTTGTTTCGATTTGTAATTTCGGTGTTTTTGGTGTTTGCCTAACTTTCTAGGAAAATGACGTTTGATTCAACCTCTTTTATAGTGTTTCGTCGCAATACGTTAGGGAATTTGACCATTTCCTTTTTGTCTGTGGGTTCTAATTTAGCACCTGCCCGGCTATGATACTGTTCAATGTGCGTGCGAGTCATCTAGATTTTTTTTTTTGTCGTCATGCTGGTAATCGCTTGGAGTTCTTTACTATGATTATTGTTCTCGGCCAGAATATTCCAAATATTATACTTAGACAATTTTTAACATACGTCTGTGTTTTATTGGCATGAGTTGTTTTCGCCGTCCATGTTTCATAGCCTTAACGATTTAACACAGGCATTGAAAATTCTCCCACCTTCCTTTCTGTGTTGGTTACGTATGCTTACATATTAACATATAGATCTGAACTAGGAGCCATATATTATCAGCAAACACAAAAATCCTTCAGTCTGCTAGTAAATCTTCACTGTTTTAACTAATAACGTCTTCTATTTAATAATTTTGTATATCAGTTATCTTTGACAGTTTTTCCAATTAAAAATCTCGAAATGAATTACTCTATAAGAGAACATTTACAACTTTTCAAGTTTTTTGTTTGTATATTCTATCACGTTTTCCATCATTTTGTTTTTAAATCATAAAAAATTTATATTCAGATTCTCTATGTGAGTTTTAAGAGCGGAAAAATATTCAAATAAAAATTTTGCGAAATTTTCCTTTAAATAAAAAAAAATTATTTATAAAGTTCTTCAAAAGTTTGATAAAAATTTTCAATTAAAACAAATTTTTTTTATATTGGAAACGTTTGAATAAAAACTTTTGAAACATATCAACTTTAATTATTACCAAAAAATATGAATTTATTTTATAGAACAAAGAATGTATAGCGAGAAATTCAAGAGGGTGTTTTTTCTTTTTATACATATGTCAGATTGTTCGTAATTTCAAATTATTTAATTCTTTAATTTAAATTCAATGTTTTTGTTCAAACATCAATGTTAAAATCTTAAGAATTTGGAAAATATATTTGCGAGGTAGAGGGTGGGTATAGGATAGTAAATTGAAAAATTTTCAAATAAATTGAATTCAAAAAATTATTTTGTGACAAAGATGATCAAATTGTAAAAAGAAAGGATTATTTAAAATTTAATAAAAACCAAGCGGAGGAATATAATTTTCGTTATACTCCGCCAATATTCACACAATATAATTTTTACTCCAACTACAGTGTTTAATACTAAGAGCTAAAATAACACAATGAATTGGGGTTACCCGTTTCGTATATGAATTGAAAGCTTTTCTTTACATTTGAGTAATATTATGTACGTTTGATCGTTGGATTAAGTATCAATAGTCTTTCCAGTCACCATTTTTACTCTCTTTTTAATGGAAATTTTTGTTTATTTTAATTGGATAATTATAGCAGTTTTCCAGAGAGATTTCTCGCTATTCCAACTATAAATTTTTTCATTTGTTCTTTTAATATTACGTCTTAACTTGGCAACATTAAAAACAAAGTGAATCAGTAGTGATTAAATTTTGTATAACATAGATTTTAGAAAAATTAAACCCGGAATATGTAAAAAAATTCTTTACTTATTTGAAATTTGTGTTATACGAACATTAAAATTATTTTTACACACTTTCCTCTCACTCATCGAATAAAAAGGTGCGATGCATACATTATGACCTAATCAACTAAATAAATTTAATTCCTACCAAAAATTAACTTACATAAATAAAGTACAATTTTATTAGACAAGAAATATAAAAATTTCTCTTCCTGTGAAATTTTTCTTTAATTTATTCTGATCGAAATTCAGATTTTCACATGCCGAATTTATTCTAAAATTATTCATTAAATGGTTTCAGAATTTTTAAACTTTTAGAATTTTCTTAGAAATAACAGCACTTTTGATAAACATTAAAATATAAAGCCTGCAACGCTTGCTTCCCTAAAAAAAAACATACTGCTGGCACTAACTTTATGTCGCTCAATTTATATTTAAAATCAATAAGAGCACAAGTACACTGAACTTTTGAAGAGAAAAACTTTAACATATTTTTGAATTTATTGTTTTAATAGTAAATAAAATGCTGTATAATAGTTAATATTCAAACACCAGTTTATTTAAAAAATTTAATCTTATATGCCATGCATAAGGTAAGTTGGGTAACATACACAAAGTTTGGCTATTTAAATTGGTCAACAATACCAAGTGAACTTTTCAAAAATTTTTATGTTTTGTTATAATTTTTTAAGTACTCAAAAATTTTTTTATATATTTTTTTACATGTGTGTATGTTTTTATTTTTTTGTTGTTGTTCTGTAGAACGTTAAATAACAAAATTTTAGTAAAAAATTATTAAAAACTTTTATGAAAATTTGCTTATAAAATAAAAATTTTTTAAATAAAACAAATTTTTGGTTCTTGTTTTTTTTTTATTTTCAAAGGAAGGAAGGAAAAAGTTTAAAAATTTTCATCCGCTTTAACGCTCATAATACAAAAAAAAAAGAATTTTTTTTTTTTTGAAATTAAAAACTTTAAATAATTTTTTTTTTACTGATGAGTAACTAAGTTAAGGAAGAAAACTTCTTGTAAACTCATAACAAATCTCCCTTTTTAAATTCACATATACAAAAGAGCCAAAAAAAATAAGAGAGCCATCATAACTACACACTTATACCTTTGTACACGAAAAAGAAAAAGCTCAACACTGAACACTCTTATGTAAATCACTCACTATAGTAACACAAACGATAAAATTAACAAAATAAAATATTAAATTTCATAATAAAAATTATTCATCCATACTTCCGTATCTCTTTTTTTTTAAGGATTTTTAAGGATTTTTTAATTGCTTTGTACATGGAGAAAGTTTTTTCTACTTGTTTTGAGTAAAAATTATTTTTTATTCTACTTTATTTTTTGGAGTTTAATAACCTTTATTTTATATATGTATATTTTACGCTTCTTTAAAATTTAATTAAGCAATATACTTTATGATATTGTGTGAATCATGTGTATCATGTTATACACATGATGTGTGTATGTATATGTAGTTAAAGATATGTTAAATATTTTCAGCCATAAAATCTACTCAAAAAATTTATGAAGAAAACTTGGAAGAGGCGAAGAGCAAATGTTATTGTTTTACTGATTGAAATATTTTTGTTTTTCTCATCTCTGTTCTCAAAAAACTACATGAGAAAGGTACCGTACTTACACTTAAAAGTACAATATTTAATCTTTAATACAATTTAATTTTTAAATAATTTCTAACTTAATATAATAGAGCATCAATTTGATTTTATAAAATTTAATAGTTTGCAACCATTTCAGTTGAATCATTCAGTTGAAATCTAAACCTTGACTAAATAAATTGTAAATAACCTTAACTGAAATGCACAACTATGGAAAAAGTAATTCATTTTACATGTGGGTAAATTTTGGGGTTTCTAATAACTATAATTATTCTAATTTCCTGTATAAGAACTTAATAAATTTTTTATTTTAATAGAGTAATAAGGCCACATGATATTATATTCTTAAAATCTTAGTCACAAAATTAAAAAATAAGAAAAATATGATGGAAATTTTTGATAAATTTAGTAATCAAGAAAATTTTCTTTAAAAATTGTGTTAAACATTAAAAATTTTTGCATATTTTATAAGGGATATTTTTCTCTGATCAATTTAACTGATAATAATTTCGTCAATTTTAAATTATTAAACACTTCTTATATTATTTTCGCTAAGATTATGGAATTCGGTTGTAAAATTTTTTTCATTAGAAAAATTTTATTGAAATCAACTGCAATTATTTATTTTGAAATTATAAGATTTTAGGAATTACTATATTATATTATGAAATTATAAAATCTTAAAATTGAAAAATAATTTTCACGCCTACCATCTAATTTTACTCATAGTTATTAAATTTCTGTCATTTTGAAATTGTGATTTCTTAGTAATAGGTACCTCAAAAATGAAATTATTATGTTCTTAATTGTAATGGCAAATGAACAAATAATAACCTCACAATATCTGAAAAATTGTTAAAGAAACTTTTATTAAAAACCAAAAAATTGAAATTATAAAAATTGTGACTGAGAACAAAAGACTATTTCTTCCGAATTCCTTCTATTAATAAAAAGTGAAATGCATTCTGCTACATTAAATAATAAGTAGAACTTTAGAAAGTTCAATTCATGTAATCTAAATTTAGAACTGGAAAACATGGACTCAGACATTTTAATTGTTTTCATTAAGGACTACTAATTTTATAATCCACATATCTAGCATTAGCCACCTAAATCACTAATTATAGAATAGTTACTGCCGTCAATTCATTTAGAATGAGTATTTCAATCGAAAGTGATAAAGTATGTGAGGTCAAATGACGTATACTTTGCTTCTAATCCGTATATAAGGTACACCTTCTATAATTCTATAATATCAAAGATTCTAAAAAAAGAGGAACGCGACATTTAATTTCTTTTCTTATTTTTTTGTGTAATAATTAAAGAGAAAATACAAGGAAGAAAATGAAAATTATGTAATTTTCTTTTTTATAATTTTTGTTATTATTGTTTTATTTTTTTTTTTTTTTACTTTGTACTTTAATTTTATTACGTACTTTTATTTTGTAATTAAATACGCGTAACGGATTTTAAACAACTTTATAATTACATAACGATTTCATTATTTTTGTTTGTTTTTGTAAATAACTGTTTATTTTTACATCAACATTATTATTTTTAATTTTGTTAATTTTTCTTTCTTGTTTGTTATTTTCACTGTTTTGAGAACTGTGTTAAATAATAAATGAATAAAATGAAATTTTCAAATTAGTGAATTCTGTTTGGAGTCCTTTTTTTCATTTTTTTTTTTTTAAGGAAATCTTAATGTGTTGAATATTTTGCTTACTTAATATTCTTTTTTTACATATTATTTAATAATATTGTTTGTTTAACGATTCATTTATGTTTTGTGTTATTTTCACGTTTTTCTTATAAAATGTCATGTTTATTTAATTATTTATTCTTACACAGAATTTAAAATTATATAATGATTATATTAGGTATATATAATTTGTATAATATGGTAGACTAATTGAGGTATAAAAGAGGAAAAAATTTTGTAGTGTTTAATTGTAATGAATTAAAAATGAAAAAGGAATGAAAATTTTGTATTTAAGGATATTGAAATTTTTAAGGATTTTAAAGTTTTCATATACTCGTGGGGTTTTAAATGACTGGAAATTTAACAATTGAAAATTGGAAATCACCGTTTATTACTTTAAATTAAATTTCATTCTATAAAATTATTTAACAAATTAAGAATTTATGGTGGAAATTTAATTATTAACACTTGGAAATTTGTATGAGATTCAGAACACCGCTGAACACCAAAGATACTTAAGATTTAAATAATTTTACTTAAGATTTAAATAATTTATTTTGGTAACACCCTAACAGGTCAGAAAACATTGTTAAGCCGAATGATGATAGCTAAATATTACACTAAAATAATATCCTATTGAATCATTTTTTTATTGAAAATAATATCCTATTTACCATTAAATTTAGGCTTATATTCTAGTACAAACGATTATTTTAATAATATTAAAGAACTTGATTTACCGTTTGTAGCGCTAACAAATAGATATTTATAAAAATTTCTTATATATAGTATAGTTAAGGCAAGAACCCTATATTTAAATTGAATTCAATCGAAGCAGTGGTAATTGTCCGAGCTTTGCAATATTACTCACAATTAAATTTGTTCGTTGTATTTAATTAATTGATACAAAAAATAAATTTTGTTGTAATTGCATAAATTCTCATACTAGACGCCAAAGAACTTTAAAAAAGACAACATACTATTTCTTGGAAATCATAATATACTATGTATTACAAATTTTTGCTTAAAAAAATTTTTGACTATTGTCAAACTATTTCAACAAAATTTGCTTATGATTGCGTATAGAAACTTACGAGAGTTTCCACACAACTTTAAAAAATTTTAAAACCTCACAATGCTAAAATTTCCCTAGAGCAAGTTGAGTAACAGAGCACACCAAAATTCAATTAAAATGTTAACACGAACTGTATGAGAACTTGCATCAAAAAAATTTTTAAAAAACATTCATACGAATATCACAGAATTCAGAAGACAGACTCTCAATTACTTTTTTTCGAAAATATAACAGTTTTAAAATGAAAGTTAAATTTTATTAAAATAACTAATATTTTATTTATTTCCATGTATACAAAATTCCTTTAAAAATAATCTCCTGTTTTCAAATATTTAAAATAAAATGTACTATGAACCTTTTATCACTCTAAATTTTAAAATATTCAAATAAATTCGGACAATTTAAGTAAAAACACTAAAATAAATAAAATAAAAGATTCAAAGATATTAAAAATTATTTGATTTTATAAATTTTATTTTAATATTAATTATTATTAAGAAATTTTTTTTTGCTAATACCTATTACACATGACATAATAATATGAAGTCTGTTGAAAACAATATTAGAAAAATGGGAAAAACGAGTATGAAAACGAAAAATTGTTAAAGGATTAAAAAGTATTTTTCATCAATCATAACAAATTTATTCAATTTTGGCATAAAAGAAAACATTCAGAGCACAACATAAATTATTAAAATTACACAAACTACGGTCGAAATTCAATTGTAAATGAAATAAATAAAATAAAAAAATAAATAAAAAATATTCAAAATGCAAAAATTTTATTTTAATCAAATAAAAAGAAAAAATTTAAAATTTTCCATATATTATTCAAAAAATATAAAATAAAATAAATTTTTTTGATTACATCTAAAATATCTAGGTATTTGCATAATAAATAAAATGGATATTTTATTTTAAATAAATATTTAATATTATAAAATATTTTATTGTATGTACATATATACAATATTGTGTTTGTGTAAGTATTTGCTTACATACAAGAGACTATTATCCTTTAGAGAATTTTCTCCCCCTTATTTTATTTATTTACACACATAATATTATTTTTGCTTTGTTTTCATTGCTTGTTTGTAGTTTGTTATTTTATTATTTGTATAAAAGTTATTGTAAACATAAGTATTATATTTAGTCAAAATATTTTTATAAATAATATTTTAGAATAACTTTATAGTTATATTGAGGTGTTCATTTTGTTTTTTTTTCATTTAATTTTGGAAAAAATTGGACTTGAAACTTGGAATTGAAAATAATAAAATTTTTTTGCTAATTTTATTATAAATTTTTGAGGGAGTGAATCGTTTGGAGTAACCGAAATTTTAAGAGAAAAAGATTTTTATTAAAATTATTCTGAGGAAGATTTAAATCGAGGCCAAAGGGTGATTCAAAAACAAGTACGAAGTCTTTTTCTACACTAAATTTTAAAATATTCAAATAAATTCGGGCAATTTAAGTAAAAACACTGTCAATATCGTATGTGAGCATATTGAAAATTGAGTAAAAATTTCGTTTTGTAATTTGTTGTCGAAATTATTTTCCGAAATAATAATATGTTCTATTGGTTTGTCTATCTATATGAGTGATTTATGTTTAAGATACATGAGAAGCTATATAAGAAGCGTTTATTTTGTACTTGAACCAAGTTGTTATCCAATATTGAAATATCTTATTTACATTCGGAAGGATAAGTGTTAGAAATTTTCAAAAAATTCAATGATTTTTTGTGCCTATTCTAGAAATTTTCTAATCTGTTTTTTTTTTCTTTAATGTGTACTTTTGAAATATTTTCGAACAGCATTTCAAATATGTCGGGCCTCTCGACTTATAGGAGAGAGGGTTTGAACGAAAGGGCTGAAGCGAACGACACCACTCGAATTAGACTAAAGTGCTGTGACAGCGCTTCCTTGCCTTACTTCACGAAATATAAACAAAAAAACACAATAGTGCAAAACTAATGGTTAGCCACTTTGACTAGTTTAGAATGGTTATTGCCGGTTGGGTCCCCCTATTTTTGTGTTTCGACGATTTTTAACATCTGTATTAAAAGAAAACAAATCTTAATTGAACTTTACCCAGAGGAATCAACTCTTCCAGCTGTATAAAAGAAATTCGCATAATTCCAATTTACCTCTAAAATTTAAAACATCAAATTTAAAATTAAAAATAAAATAAACTAAAAAATAATTTCATATTTTTTTTTCTTTGTCAACATACAATTGAAAAATTGTTAAAAAGTTCAATTTTACAATATTGACCTAGTTTTCAAATTTATATACATAAATGTAATTTAACAATAAATATACTATAACTATATATAGTTACATATGTGCATAAAAACAATATTTATTAAAATTTGGTTACAAGAGAATTTTGTTTTCTCAAATCTCTATAAATGCATACGTCACTATTGTCCTTTTTAATATTATTTTGGTAGGTACTTTAATTAATATGATTGTAATACAAAGTGTAAGGTTGAATACCATATTAAATGTAAAGAAAAATTAAAATTAAAAACATGATTTTGTTTTTACAAATTAAATTATACCATGTTGCCACATAAAATTTAAGTATACATGAGAATTATTTTAAGTCACATATGCACATTTATTCATTTAATCACTTAAATGTTAGGAACATTTTCGAATTATACTCTATGTCTATAACGGTATTTATATGCTTGTATGGTTTTTCATTGAATTGTGTTTTTCGTGGTTTTAATTCTAAGTCCTTGAATATATTTTAGATGTGGAATATATATAGTATACGATGTGAAATTGGTAATAATTTTGATTTTTAGAATAAACTTATGGTTGGTGAATTAATGAAAATTTTTCTATTTTTTACAAAATAATAATGTAAGTTTTTATGTATGTTTAAATTTTTGAAATAATTGAAAATTATGCTAAGATAATTTAGTATATGAGTAGTTATAAGAATAATATTTGTATAACACGTTTACTTTTAGAGGGAACTCCCATCTTCCCTTTGGTCATATGTGATTTTCATGTGACTCGTAATCGGAAACGATAAGTCTCACATCAAACATTAATATAACTGTTATACAGATCTATTAAATGAAAAAGAAATTGACCAGTAACACATTACTATAACTTTATTGCTATAACAGCTCTTATTGATTTTAGTTATAGACAGAAATTTTGAATGTGATTTTCTTTAAACCCGGAAAACTACCCTTGAATGTCTGAGTCCCACTCCCCTTCCTAAAAACAAAACTTTTTTCCTAAAACACTGAAATGAATTAACTCCCAAAAGCTTTAAGACCAGTTCCGGATCACCTTGTACAAGTAATTTCCGTATTAGATAGTCTTAACCAAGAAAGTAAAGATTTTAAAAATATTTAAAGACTATCGTAAGTGGCAATTAAATCAATCCAAATATTGATGCAATTTAACTTTGAGTTTTCTGTTATTTAAATTCGAAATTTTATACCTTAATTATTAAAATTATAAACAAATTATAATGAGTTTTCAAAAATCCAAAAAGGATTTTCTAAACAATTTTTTTATTATCTAAGATAAATTTTGTTTTATATGCAAGGTCAGTTACACAAGGTGATTTTTAAAATATGAAAGTATAAATAAATAATGAAAGCAAAAATATTCGTTTAACAGGATAAAAAAAAATATCCTTGTAATCGAATTCATTTTGAATTCATTTACATTCAATTTGTGTTTGATTTTATTTTCTATATTATGCGGTTTGGGGAACATTTACAAATTTGTATGAATTCAAATAACCAATATATTTTTAGAGGACCATGCAAAAAAATAAATGTTTTTTCTTTTTTTCCTATCATATTTGGTTTTATATCCTTTGAGCATTACCTATGTAAAAACGACATTTAAAAATATTATTTTCTGAATACATTTTGTGTTTATTTGTTTAATTTCTTAAAAATTGATTTAAAAGTATCAAAAACCCTATCTGGTAAAAATACGATCATTAGATTTTACAAATGCCATTCTAGCTATTGATTTTACCAAAAATGGAAAAAATCTATTCAATGGAAAATGTCTTCCATCGAATTCAAGAATAATGAGTTTCGAGTATACTTTTACAAGATCCATACAAAATTTTTAATTATTAATTTTCTGAGTGGTTCAGAATTTATACTGGTAAATTTTTTGTATTTTCATAATTATAACTAAGTGTTATATAATCTGTACTCTGAATAGATGAGCATGAAGGTGAAAATATATGAGAATTCCCAAAATCCAATTTATGCTAATTAAATAGATGAATAATGTCACTAATTAGAGATTATAGTATAACGTAATTTTTTCATTAAAGATGTAGTTTGTTAAATAATAAAAAAGAAATGTTCGAATAATTAAAATTTATTTGATTTCGAAAACTTAAAAAATCATAAAATTTTATTGCATAATTCTGGGAAAATTGTTAATATTGTGGGAAAGTATTATGTAAAACAATAAAATAAGGGTATAGAACCTTGCACTAAAAATGTGAATTACATGCTTACTATTTAAAATTGAATTTATTGCGGTTTATATTTTTGGTATAAATAGTCATGGAATGGTTGTAAATATAAAATTAATTTATTTTATTTTAGTGTATATATATGTGTTTGTTTTACATCAAAATTATAACAAAACTCTAATTAAATTTTAATTGGTATGATTATGTATAGAAAATTAAATTTTTCAATTTTTCAAATGTGTATGACGTATAAATTATTACAAAACGCAAAAAACCCCTTATTTTACATAAAAACGTAAACAACTCTGTATATTTATCATAGAACCTAATATCCTCAAACTTTTTATACACAACATAGAATACTTACAAGTACTCTAGTATCCTCCGATAAAAATAACTCGGAATTTTCCATATCATTTGAAAAAAAAACACCATTTTTAGTTAAAAACGTAAAAAAGCGCCTATTTTAAAACGTAAACTAAACGTAAACAACCCTATATTTTTGTTATAGAACCTAATATCCTCAAACCTTTTATGCACAACATAGAATACTTAAAAGCAATCTAGAATCCTCCGTTAAAAATGTATATACTCGGAATTTTCCATATCAAATGAAAAAACCACCATGTATATTAAAAAACGTAAAAAATTCCTTATTTTACATAAAAACGTAAACAACTCTATATATTTGTCATAGAACCTAATATCCTCAAACTTTTTATACACAACATAGAATACTTACAAGTACTCTAGTATCCTCCGATAAAAATAACTCGGAATTTTCCATATCATTTGAAAAAAAAACACCATTTTTAGTTAAAAACGTAAAAAAGCGCCTATTTTAAAACGTAAACTAAACGTAAACAACCCTATATTTTTGTTATAGAACCTAATATCCTCAAACCTTTTATGCACAACATAGAATACTTAAAAGCAATCTAGAATCCTCCGCTAAAAATATAAAAACTCGAAATTTTCCGTATCAAATGAAGAAAACACCAAGTTTAGTTAAAAACGTAAAAAATTCCTTATTTTACATAAAAACGTAAACAACTCTATATCTTTGTCATAGAACCTAATATCCTCAAACCATTTATACACAACATAGAATACTTAAAAGCAATCTAGTACCCTCCGTTAAAAATATATAAACTCCAGAATTTTTCATATCATTTGAAAAAAACACCATTTTTAGTTAAAAACGTTAAAAACCCCTTATTTTACCTAAAAACGTAAACAACTCTATATTTTTGTCATAGAACCTAATATCATCAAACCGCATTTGCATATCAATAAGTTTTAAAGAAGTTTTACTTAATTAAAAATTTTTCTAATTTATTAATTCTCATGAAAAGAACCTTCTATATAAGATAATAATCTTTTCAAAAATTACTCTCAGATTCTATTAGAAAATCGAGTAAAAAAAAATGTAGATTTACCAATAAAAAAATTCTTATACCATAAAAAATGATTTTCTATTGAGATCAAGAGTAAATTAAAATTAAATGGGATTGAATAGATTAATTTTTTATATTTTTTTTGCAATAACTTTCAAATTCAATATGAAAAATCAGCTTAATTATGTACTCAAATCATTTAATTTTATTCAATAAAATAATTTATCTAATTGATATTTTATACATATTTCAATGAACATTTTTATAAATCAATTGAGTTGGATTAAATTTAAAAAATATTAAAAATCTTTCCAGTAATTTTGAAAAAGTATTCGTAGAAATTTTGAAAAACCTTATTATATTCGCATATTTTTATTAAATTAGAATATGAAATTTATATTTTATTTATAATATTTAATTACTTCATTTAAATTTTCAAATAACTTCCTTTCCAATAGCAGATATTTTCTTAATCTTAATTTAAGAATAATTCAAAATAAAATTTATTTATATCATAATAATTATGGTAATTCTTTAAAATTATGAATTTTTCTTATTTAATTAAATTATACCTATTTCAATTGTTAAACCAAAAATCCAATCAATCATATTGTTAAAATAACAAATTTTCATATCAACTTTCAAGGATATCATTTACATATTACAATAAATTCAATTCAACTTTTTCAATTATTTAATTCTATTTTCTTTCTAGAAATGGTAAATCAGTAGTAAAGGTGAAATTTTAAGAAGTAGTCATCATATAACATATTTATTTCCATAATTAATTCAATATACATATTATGTATATCAGGACTTCAAGTTGAAATTTTACAAAATTGACAAATTGTAAATGTTTTAAATATGTTACGAAGTATTCCGATTGAAATTCCTTCATTCAAATTGAGTAAAAAGCCTCCTGAAAATATTTTTTAATTATTTTGGTTTTTTATTTGTCCTAATAAAAAAAATTATTGAGGTAACTTAGAATTTTTTTTTTTTAAATTATCAATTATCTGTAATTCTGCACTCACGGGGAACAAAAAAGTGTCTGTTGTGTTAAAATTTATTCAAAATATATTCTTATAGCGAATTTGAACAACCCTTGTGATTTTCACACAAATTTAGAAATTATTTTTTATTGTTTATTATTGAAATTATTTATTTCGTGGCCTGACAGACTTAATCCTTAAAGCTTCGTGGCCTGACAGACACCTAATATAAACTATCCTTAATTATTAATACCTTTAAATATAGAGAAACATAATATTTTTCTGAACGAAAATTTCTTTTACTAAAATTAAAATTTTATATTTTCTCTCAAATTAACAGTAATGAGAGCAAAGCAAATACAACCTTAAAACAAAATTGTGAGAATGAGACTGATAATGTCTAAACAGATATCCGTGTTACATTAAGCCTTTTCAATATCCGTATACTACTTACGTACATAGATATATACATACATACATACGATAAATTGGTTCAATGTTAAAAATGTTATTTTCCTAACATCCTTTTTTTCTCTACAAAATGACACCCAACTAATATACATGAAAATGTTTATCTTATACAAATATAGTTGCTATAACGTAATGATACGGGAACGAAGTGCTCTCTATAAATTAAGGTATACATTAAGTATAGCTTAAGGAGTGTTACTCAAAATACTAGGTAGAATTTCGTATTGATAAATCAATTAAAAATTAAATTTTGAAGAGAAATTAGGAAGCCTTCCAATTAGGATCTTAAAAAATTAGGATTTTACAAAATATGATTCAGAAACGGTAATAGTGAAAATAACCACAGTTAAATCCGTATCCTAGAAGATTAGGGAGAATTTCGCCTTTACTAATGATGATTGCAACTATATTAGGAAAGTGAAGAACCTTAAATGCACATTTCGTCTTGAAGTAAATGCGACATAGCCTGAATATACTTTTTTTCAAAAAAGTGTAAAAGAATTGAGATGAATAGAATAGTCACATAGAGTGGGGACAATCACACCAGGGAACGTAATGGGAATAAGAAGAGGATTGTAGGATGAACAGCTAATAAAACGATAACCCAGTAAAGCTATTTTGAAAATGAAATTGCGTATTCAAATCATATTACTAATGGAATATAGCCAATTGAGACTAAGTAATAGAGTTTTGACTAAGTAATCGGAATGATATTAAAATTTTAAAGTTCATATGTTTTTTCCATTTAAAAGCAGAAGTTTGCCACCATCTACAGATTATACATGCTTTCACCAATAAAAATATTATACAGCATACCAAATTTGATTAGGATCATAGACACCATTATTGTTATTTTGTAATTTTCCATTTAATTTTCATAAATATTTTGTTTTTGCAAAAAAAACTTTAGTGTTCGCGAAAATTATCCATATCCAACCATCTGTACCCATAGATATATGACGACCGACCGTATTATCCACATATGTATAAAAGAAACACCCAAATTTCAATCCATTTTTATTTCAAAAATTAAACACAAACACCTTACATACGAATAAAATGTTAATGTATGGTTGTATTAGAACAAGGACTAAAATTGATCACATATATTTTTTGTTATTCTATGTTTTTCGTGTTTAACTTTTTTTGTTTTTCTTATTTAAAACTTTTAAATTCATAAATTTTATCAAGTTGACATTAAAATACCATAACCTTTTAAGGCAATCTTATGTGGAATAAAGGTGCAGTAAACAGTACGGAGAAAAATAAGCAACATCAATGAAACAACAATGAAATTAAAAATAATTTTATATTGCATATATATAGGCGTATGAATGAATGTCTCTTTACATTTTGTATATTTGTACAATTGTAAGTATGATTTGAAATGTAAATAAATGTACCAACACCTGTATATTATTTGAATTATTTTCAACAACCTGGAATTTGTATTAGAAAAGTAAAGAAAAATAAAAGTTTTATTTTTTTTTTAGTACTTTTACTAGGTAAGTAGCTACAGTTGGAATTTTTTATTTAACAATTTTTTTTTTTACGTTTTTACCGCCTTTATATTTTACAACTTTTTCTTTTTGTTTCTATTTTTTTTTTTTTATAAAGCAATGCAATTTATGTTGATATTTTACGATATTATTGCTAATATTACGATTATTTAGTATTGCCATATTCTTTGAATAGAAATAGATAATTTGAATTTTTTTAAAATCGCAAAATTTTTGAGGCTTATGAGAAATACGCCGAATGAAATTTTGTAATATTAAATTCACATTTACGATATTAGGATATATTAGGATGCTCAACAGCTACTACTCTCATTAAAATTACAAGTCAGAGTCACGTTGAATGAAATTATCCATAAATTAGCCACTGGAGTACGAAAGTATTGTGTAATCCCAGCTTTTCTAAAATATTTGCTAAAATTACTTACCAATCATTTTTTTTTGATGGTGGTAAAGTGAGTGAATGCGTCAATTGATAATTTAAGGAAAAATTCAAAACTCCAATTGAATAAATGAGAGTTTTGATTTGAAAGAAAATTAAAATCGAGGTACACTTTCATTTTCAATGGGCATATTTAAAAAACTAGCAACAATATTAGCAAGATAATGAGACTTTAATAACATTTCATAAGGTAAAATGGCAACACTTACTAATATTATTGTTACATTTCCTTATTTGTATATCATGTTATTTTGGCTCTATATATACATTTTCTTTTATAAATATTTTGACGATGTACCATCACATTTCTTCACATTATACTGATATACATTAATACTTACAATTTAGTATTAAAGTATTTTGTTCTCTGTTGTTTGCTTTTACTTAACTTTTGGTATTATTGGTATAATTTTACTCATTTTATTTATATGTTTTGTTGTATATACGTGTACAAAATGTATACATATTATAATGCACAAAGGGAAACCTTTTAAGAATATTGGTATTATAAATCAAGCTATAAAGGGTCGACTTTAAACAATATATAAACATAGTAGGTACATAATATGTGGCGTATAAGGAGAATTAAAGAGAATTAAATGTATATATGTGCATACGTATGTATATTGAAAGAGAAATAAGAAGAACAGGAACAATTTCTTTTTTAAATTACCTTTATTTTTTTTTCCTTGTTAATTTTCTAAAATATTTATTTTCTATTATTGTGCGGCAACCGTACCCGTACAACATTATGTTGCAAACACATTTTCAATTTAAATTTAAATAGAATTGAAAATTATAAATTTTATTTTCCACTTCTAATAAAATAAATCTGTTCAAAATTAATTGCGATTCAATTTAATTTGTTTCGTATATACCACACCTGAGAAATGAAAAACAAAAGAATTTCTTTTTGTATTTATTCAGTTTAAACGTGAAAATTTCATTTGAATTTTTTTGTTTCAATAATTTGCCTGTATGTGTTTAAAATAATTACCTACCAATTATTATTGTCTTATAAGCATTTAATTTGCTCTAGATTTAGCCTCGTTTTGCTTGTTCGAATGACAAAAAAACTGAAGGAGTTTTTAATAAATAATAATTCATTACACAAGTTTATAAAAATTAATAGATTTCTAGAACATGGGGTCCTTTTGCGATTCATGTATTGGGTTCTTTTGCGCTGCGCTTCATTATATCAATGCAATCTAATGTTGATCATATCGTTACATGAGTAGCATTATTAACCCTCTGGCAGTTTCATAATTGTTGCCTCTACATAAGGAATCACAAATCCCTCAAGGAAGTAACAGATAATCTGAGAGTCACACCTTCTTCTAGGTAATACAAGTAAAACATTTTTTTTGTATTCTCACTCCCTACTACATCTAAGGCTTTTTTAAATTCCTTAACTGTTACATCTTTATATAGAATCACAAATCAACCAATGCAGCAATAAATAAAATGCAGTCTAATCATCCTCCAAGTAGCTCTGGTAAAAGACTTTTTTCTATTGTAACTTCCTTGCGTATCTTAATATTGCATTGATCAATTTTATATCGTCTTTTATAGATAAAATTTATTATGCAAAATATCTAAATATGCATATACCATCGAAATTGTTTAATTTAATTAATTTACTTTCGCGATAAATATAAGAAAGACGATTTTAATTCTGTGATTTATTTGAATTTTTATCAGCAGTTATTTAGAAAATCCCATTGAATACTTTTCTAAAAAAGGAAGAAATGGAACAAAATTAAAATTTAACAAGAAAGCATTTTAATTCTAAGAATTTACTGTAGGTACCAGATTGAGCAGGTGAAGTAATTATTGTCACCGTTGATATTATGCAAATGAAATTAAAATGTTACTTAATTTTGAATTTTAATTTGTTTAATTTTAAAATAATGGTACGTATTTCTCTTTAAAAATTTAATAATATCAAAAATTGTACATTCTCTCACACTAAGAAATTCAATAATATTAAAAGTTCTCATATGTTTAAATAACATTAAAGATTCGTGTGTCGTATTGAGATGGCAAGATAAGAGAGAATTTTAATCAAAATTCTAAAAAAAATTAATTTGTAGTTTATGTCTTGTTTTCTATATCAGTACCATTAATCATTATCTACTTGTCAATTAAATATTTTCATTAACCATTGTAGATTGTAGAAATTAGTTCACTGTATAAGAAGAGAGCAAAACTGTAAATCAATAATTGTTATGATTTCCAAATTTAAAACGACGGTGTAGAACTTTGCACTGCCTTTTTAAATTTGGAACAATTAAGTCTTGACTTTTTACCCGGAATTTTAAAACCAGAATATAAAATCTACTCAATTATAAATTTGCCTTATTTATAATCGAAAAATTTTATGTGTTAAATTCGAAATAAATTCATTTCGGATTCATGCCCTATAAAATTTAAAAATGAATTGAATGTTTTCCTATATTATATTCTATATAATATGGTAAAATGTAAATACCCTATAATTACCAAAATTATGATGCTCTTTCCACTCCTCCCCCCCCCCCCCCATCACATTAACTAAATATAACATTATGTAAATGGGCAAAAATATGGTAAAAAAGTTAATATGGGAAAAAGATGAGAGGGAAAAAAAATAACAACGCTCAATAAAATTTGTGTTGACTGATTTTTCTCTTGCCATCCTCTTTTACAAAAATTCTCTTTTACTTTATACACAAATAAAGAAAAAGTACAAAAGGAAAATAAATAAAATCGAAATGCTTTTATATTTTCATACATATACAACTATACATACATACATATATGGAATATCAAAAAAGGGAAAAAGAAAAATTCAAGAAAATCATTCTTTCCTTGAAAACTTTATCCTTCCATTACTAATTGTGTATATATGGTGATTATGTTGTGTATGTTACTGTGTATGCATATGGAAGAAAATGATATTGCTTTTATATTTTCCTTCTCTTTTTTGATCTTTTATGTTTGTACGTATTAAACTTATTCCTTTTTAGCACTTTTCCAAAAATTTTTTGAAAAAAAGTGCTTATTAGTTTCACTCTGTCCGTCCGTCCGTCCGTCTATTTTTATTTATCTCCCCTCCTCTAGAAGTTATACCCCCTCAAAACCCTAAAAATGGCCTTTTTTAACTATTTGTTACAATGAAACCATAAGCATTATTGAAATTTTGTAAACGCAGAAAGGTAGCGGCTTGCTTCCCCTATCGCGGTATACTATAGTTAAACTTTAGAAAAATAAAATGGCGGTTCAAATTTATCGTTATCTAAAGTCCGTTTTTTCCAAATTTTTGATGTCGTTTTTCTTCAAGACCCCAGCATGTAGAAGCTTGAAATTTAATATAATTATTTTTCTTAACTCACACAATTAACCCTTAAAATCGAGCTTTATGTTAACTCATCCTAAATATATGCAATCCTAGAAATAGTTTTGTATATGAATGAAAATAATTTTAATAAAGTGATAGGTATACATAGACTGTATTTAAAATCAGAATTTTCGCTTGTTGAAGGGAAAAGTGCTACAATACAAACCATTGGTTTGACCCAACTTTATTAATATTTTATATACACCATAGACACATGATGTGTATATACAATGTATACAAACATATTATAATACATTATTATAAAGTCATGGTTTTTTGTATATTTTGTATATATTTAAGTACTCGTATATATAAATTTCATTCTTATTTATATTTCTCTTTGATCCATTTCTCGTTAAATTTATCTATGTACATCTCTTTGTATTATTCACTATTTATTTAAATATATTATTATAGATATATCAAAAATCATTTGTAAAAAAGAATATTATGTACATTTTATATATGGATGGTGACTAGGACAACTTAAATTTTTGCAACAAGTCAAAAATTGTTTTGAATGATATGAGTTTAAAATGAAAAAATGAAAATTAAGAACGAAGAACAAATTGCTTTTATACTTGAAAGAGGACAAATTATGTATTATGTATAAACTAGGTATATTGCAAATATTAAGATTTTTTTTTGAGAAAAATAAAAATTCATGAATATGAAAATTGAAAACGTTTAAATTTTTTTCTTAATTGTTGAAGAAATTAATATTAATATTTCATACAAAAAAAAATGCATAAAAATAAACCATTATAATTATTACCGTAAAAATCTTATTTTAAATATTTTTATTGCTATATAATAATATGCAGATGGAATTTACTATTGCTCGTATTTAAAATAATAAAAGTGAAAAATTTGGCTTAATTCAAACTTTTGTGGAAATGGAAATTTAAATTTAAGCTATCTGTTTTAAATCGAAAGATAGACTGCTGATTTTTTCATCATTTTGTATTGTATGAGTTTTCCAATTTCTTTATTAACGCAATTTATAGAAAATTTTTGAAAAAGTTTACCAATTTTTAACATATTTGAAATATTTAAATTTGATAATATTCAGCAATTTTTTCATATTTTCTCAACAAGAAAGTAGGAGTAAATTACTGCCTACTTATCTTATAGATATTATCTATTTGCTGTTATATAAAGACTTGGCCTCATCAGCATTCTATACGCATCGTAACGGGTAGATAAATACATTTATGTACATACATTAGCATGGGAAAACCTAAAAAACTTAATAATAATTTTGATTTACCGTACGTTGCTTTTAGTTTATTCTACTCTAAATTACTAGGAATGTGACTTTACAACATGAGTGATATATTACTGATGGCAACCCTCTAAAATACACAAAAAATACACAAAAATTTTAATAGTACGTTTTTTTTTTTTCAGTTAATTTATGGTATCAGGAAATTAAATGTCATATTCAGTACAAGAACAAAAATTTTTCTCAATTTTAATGCGTGGAAAAGATTCTACGAGTACACGCTTTTCTTTTGATGAAAATATCATCAGTGAATGGAAAAATAAAAATATCATTTAGATTTTTATTGAAATCTATAAATAATTTTTCATATTTAGACAAATTTTTTTTTATACAGTAGCTAGCTACTGCTTCTAATATTTTCGCGAAAAATTAAATTTTTTCTATTTAAAGAAATTTTTTTCTATTTAATTTTTAATTTTACGCTTTATGCATCACTCATTTACAAATATTTAATATTTTTTATATTTACTCTTTTTAATGAATAATTTTGAATTTTAGAATGAATTTGTATTTATTTATACAAATATAATAAGTAGCTACGTATTATATAAAATAATTATGGGAGTTATGAGAAAAATATTTATAAATAAAAATTTTTAAATAAAATATTTATTAAAGCAATGTCATTCATGTATACCAACTATCAATTCGCCTATAAATCTAAACTGAATGTATATACAATAATTGAATTTTAATATACCAAGAATTTTCCATTCCTTATATTGTAATTTAATACATAGCTATATATAAATTTATAAATTTCCAAGAAAATAATTACTTTTACTCAAAACCAGATTATATTTCACGTTTATTTTATAGATTTCTTATTCAATTTATTCTAGACGTCCATTATTTTATTTCTGATGATATTAAGTAGGGTATATATGAAGATATTTATATATGCATAAAATAAATTGAAAAGAATCAAATGGGATTTTATTTTCGAATAAATTGAAGTTTCATGAAATTACATGAGTAGACTATATCAATTATTTTCTGTGCGTTAGAATGTGTGTACAGTGGAACATTTATGCCTCGAACTCTATAAATGCCGGAATAAAATTTGAGATAGAGAAAAAGACGAGTTAGTTAGAAAAACTAAATAATTTTTTTAAAATAGAAAGAAAATAATAATTGGTTAAAGTAAAAAATTGTAGTTAAAAAAAAATTTATCTTATAGAGAGTGCAAGATATTGAAATTTGACTGTATTACGAAAAAAATGGTGCAATACGATTCAAATTGAAAATTAATTGCGATTGGTATTTATAAAACAATCATAATGTACTTGTGTCAATGTTATAAAACTTGGTTATTCGGAGGTTTTTTTAATTTAATTCGTCCTAATTTTTAGATTTTTTATAAAAAATAATTTTTCAACTAAAATTTTGAATATTTTATTTAATTATTATTATTTTTTTAATTATAATCAATTAAAATTTTGAACATCTTCGACCTTTTATATCTTTTTTCTCAAATTTGTTTTCTCAGAAAAATTTTCAATTCCATATATAAAATGGTTTTACTGTAAATATTTTGGTTCTCCCTAAAAATCTTAAATTTTTAAATAAACAAAAAAAAAACTATAGTACCAGCTTTAGGATCACTATTCTGTTTCCACATAATATTTAATATTACTCAGTAATAAAAGCTTCTCAAATTATAAAATCCTATAGTGGGCTCATAATTTTCATAAAATTTTGCTTTAGTTAGTTGAAATTAATCGCATGTACGCATATTTAACTTACATGAAATCTGTTATATTCTGTCATGTAATATTTCAAATACCTACTTTTTAAAAGGGAATCTTCTCTATATTTTCGACAAGATGCTCGAAATTTTATTTTCAAAGACAGTAGATTTTTTTATCAAATACCTTAAAAGTTTGTTAAATTCAATTAAGTCATAGAACACACGTTCCTCGTTTTCATTTAAAAAGAAGCCTCCAATGGAATCAACAATAAAATGGTTCAAAATTTTTCAATTTTTAAGTAATTTATTCAGCTCTGCTATGACTATTCATCGGCTCCCATACTTCCACCCTACAATGGTATAAAAGTTTAAAGAAATGATGATAGTAAGGGCCTCTCGGTCTCAGTCACTGTAATTATTGTAATTTCCTCTATTTATTGAATAAAGTTCATTGAATGAGTTGGACTTGGGCTTTAAATTTAACCAAATTCTTATTAAAACCAAATTATTATTAAAAACAAATTTTAAAATTTTTTTATTTTTTCACTTATTTTGTCTTTTTTTTTTTTTGGTTTTTTTAAAATCTAAGGTTTTTTTTAATTATAATTATTATTATCCTCATTATTATATATCTATAATTTTTTTGTTTTTTTTAATTTTTTACATATTTTATTATTATATAATATAATTAAATTTTAATTTTTTTGTTAAAACATTTACAAAATCCCTATTTTCTTATATACATTCATACATAATATTTTTTGAAAATTATTTTTGTAATCGAATTTTTTTTTGTCTTCTTATATAATATTTTGCTTATATACTTATGTTTACCTTATAAGTATATAATATATTATATATTATAATATATATATATATATATATGTATATATATATATATATTTCTAAATATTCGTCTAATATATTGGTTTTTTTTTTGTTGTCGTTTCACCTAAATTAATAATAAAATTAAAAAAAAAAAAAAAATCTATTAAATTTTTTATCCCTCTTTCTATTTATTTTCTTCTTTTTTTATCATCATCATCAATATCCTCAGTATCATCATCGGTAAATACATCCTCTAAATCACTATCATCCATATCATCATCCCAATCAAAATTAAAATCATTACCAAAGAAATCTAAATCATCGTATGCTATTGAATCGCTAATACCATAATCACATGATGTACATGTCATATATGCAATACCAGTATTATGTCCAGTACATTCACATATTTGACATGTTTTTTGTATAGCGGTTTTAACGACACGTTTCGCAAATACAGATGAGATTTTTTTAACTGGATTTGTTTTTTCTGGTTTTAATTTTTTAGCTGTAAATACAGAACCATTTGATTCAATTGCCAATGCAGTACATGTACCAAGACCAGCTTTTGTTAAACGTACATGTGTACGTAATTCTTCATCACCAGTAAATTTTTTATTGTCACGTTTCGAATATGCTAATGTACGATCTAAACCAAAGAATACACGATTTAAACGATGTTTTTCAAATGTAAATTCTTGATCCATTAATATATGTAATTGTATTCCATCTTCTTGTAATAATTGTAATACAGATGCATAATCAAACTATTTATATATATATAAAATTATAAAATTAAATGAAAAGAGAAAAAGAAAAAAATATTTTATATAGAATGGAAAAAATTTTTAATAAAAATCAATTTATTTAATTGTAATTGAAATTATATAATAATCATTATTGGAATTTGTAAGGATTTCCTTTATGATATTAGAACAACATTAAAATAACATTTAATATTATTGTAATGAAATGAGTTTGAAATTTAAATATAATTTGGAATTTGAACGACCTTACAATTTATTAAAATTGAAAATTAACTTAATTTGAAAAATTACATTAGTTGTCCCTTATTTTACTGCAATTCTTACAATAAGTAAGAACGCAAAATTGCTTTAGCAAAAAAAATATTTTAAAAATATTACAAAAACCAAATTAATTTTTGAGAAAATATAATTCTTGAAAGATATTCCCATGAAATACTTCTTAGTCTCTTTTAAAAAAAATCATCTTAGAATAGATTATTCGGCTTGATTTTAAATAAGTATAATATTGCCTGCCGATAGGCGCACAATAATTTTACCAATATAAAAAGAGAATGACATTGTTCAACAAAATATATTCTTAATAAAGTAAGATTTTCGGATTGAAACCGCATTTAATTTTAAAGAAGCATTTTAATTATGAAAATACGAAAATTTCATCTTTAAAATCTTCAATAGTTTGTGAATATATTTGACCGGACCGTAAAAATTTTTACAATTTTAACAATATTCAATGCATATAAATTCGGCAATGCCGGGAAAAAAAATATAATAATCTTTAAATAAATTTACAATCAAAAATCAAATTCAATTTAATTATCTTACCTTCATATCTTTAGCTGAACATGATGAACATGGTAATAATATAAATATTTTTGATACACCAGGTCTAAATATTGATTTTGATGCAATTGATATTGCACCAAATATATCATTATTTGAACCATTATCAGTATTAATATGATCAAAATAATTCTTTAATAAATTTATATCTGATGTAAAAACTTTATTTTTATGTACAATATTACGTGGTTTATCAAATGGTGAACGACCACCAAATGCAATTACAGAATAACGATTATTTTTCATTTTAACATCATTTAATTCTTTATCTAATGCACTAACAACAGTCATAATATTTTTTGATTGTGTTATATTATGATTACATGGTTTTGCTTCAACAATAAATACAATATCAGCACTATCTGGTAATGAATCAGCTTCTAATGTAATAAATGTTCCTTCAGCTACATATGTACCATTAGATAAATTACAACTGGAAAAAAAAATACGAGAAATATTAATTTAGAAATTTTTTTTTTAAAAACAGTTTGCATTCATAGTTTACAAAAGAAATTTTCAATTAAATTTTAAAAAATAAAGGATTGTTGTGTGGTAAAATTATGTGAAATTGTGTATAAAATGAAAACCGAGTGGAAATCATTGAAGAGTTGAGAAGCGCTTTAGACAAAAATACTTTTTTCTTTATATTTAATATTTAGAGCTGTCAGGAATACAGGCTCCATTCAAAGATTCATGGACAGTATTCTATTTTTGGTTCGGGAGTTTAAGATTAAATATTATGCGACAAATAAACAATAGGTATACTTACTGTACACATTTATCTGGTACTCTTAATGGTATTTTCATAGCATCACATGCTTCAATATAACCTAATGCAGCTGTACAAGCACCTTTCTTTGCCGGATGATTATCTTTTAAAACAGTTGTTATTGAATTTGAACCCATATCAATGCACATATTATAAAATGGTGTCGGATCAATAAATTCAAAACAATTTGCAAAATATTCTTTTTTAAAGAATTCATCACATAATTGTATAATTTCATTATCATTATAATTATTATTATTATTAATAAAATTTTTATTATTATAATTTTTATTGTCATTATATTGGCAATCATTTAAACTCCATGATTTTATAAATTCATTTTGATTTGTTGTTATTTTACCATTAGATTTTGTTAAATCATCAAATGGTTCATTATTCATTGTACCCAAAAGACCAGCTGTTTGTCCAAAATACCAACTACCAAGTTCAAGCCAACATAAATCAAATTGTAAATTACAATTTAATGTAAATTCTTGTTCGGAATGTATAACAACAACATCGGAATCACGATATATAACAGCATCACCTAATTTTACTGGTAACGTTGGTGATGGATTATTACCAATTTTGACATACTATTAAAATAGAATTACATATTTTAATTTATTTGTAATACAAAAAATATTTATTTATTTGAAACTTACGTCAGCATTAATATCAATTTCTATATGCTCTTTATCGGTTAGCAAAGTTAATTTTCGAGTCAATATTTTTTGTTCCTTATAAATTAAAACCTTTTATCAAATAAAAGAAAATTTTAAATTATAATTAATAAAATCTTAATTTTTTTCAATAACAATCAATCAAACACTTACGGATGGTTCCAATAATAGTGTAAAATTATTTTGGAAGAAATCATGTGCTAACAAATATGAGCATTTATCTTGATTATTTGATCTATCCAAAATATCATATTTAACACTTTGTAAACCAATGAATTTCTTATCAAAAGTCATATAATGTCTTGATCCGATTAGTAAAGAGTGTGCTAGAAATATAAAAATTTGTTGGCATTTGAGAAATACATTGAAATGAATTGCGAATGAAGAAAAATATATTAAAGTTAGTTTATTTAATTTTAGAATTTTGGGAGTTTTCAAAATGTTAGAATGGTAACCAATACCAAAAAAATGTTTCTCAACACAAATTTTATTTTGTAAATAATTCTTCATCGAATAAACATTCTTAATTGCTTTCTGAAAAATTATTTCGTAAAGCAAAAAATTCATTAAATGGCCTTGTAAATACGGGCTTTATGTCTTTTATGAATTAAAATAGTTATTGAGAATTTCAAATAATGTCCAGGATTCCAGTTATTTTGTCTTGCTATACAGCAATCAATTATTATTTTAGATCTTCTGTCAGGTTTAATTTTGCAATTTTCATATAAATTACAATTCACTCTTTTCTCGGAAGAATTTCTAATTCATAAAATGCCATAAGCATTCTTAATTCGTAAAATTAAATAAAAATCATTTTGCATTTTTCACATCAATTTAAAAAGAAAAAAATTAAAGCACATATAATGAAAATTACCTGAATATGGTGGTAACCATGTTTTTGGTTCTAAATTCGAACGTATTGAATAAATTGTACCAATTATTGAGAAATTTGAACCACCAAAGAAATTTTGTATATCATTAATCATTTTATATTCGGGAATTTCTTCAAATTTTGGTGTTTCATTAAATGCATGCCACGACATTGGTAATTTTTGTTGTAAATCAATTATACCAGATTCAGGATCAAATACAAATAATGTTTTTGCTTCACGATACATATCATCAGTTTGTAATGCTGTCATCGTATATTTACCCAATTTATTACGTATTAAACGCCATAATTGATGTATTCTTCTTTCTAATTCTAATTCTTCTGATATCCATTGTAATTTCATTTTAATTTCATTAAGTTTTTGTAATGCCAATTTAACGTGTGCCAAATCTTTTAATTTTTCTAATTCATGTATTAATTCAGTTATAACTTCATTTAATTCTTTTCCAAATGGTACCAATTTAAAATATTTTTCTTTAATAAATTCCCATGCAATAGCAGAATATTTTTTAAAATTGGTAATAGCATCATTATCTTCTATATCATGATATAAATGATCAATATCTTGTGTTATTCTTGAAAATTGACTATAATAAGGTGATTCAGCAATTTCACTTGTTCGATTGTATATAAAGTCTGTATTTACAATAATATAAAAATTTAATTAATAAAGTAAAATGTAAATACGCTGATATTGTTGAGGCTTACCAAACATTTCTTTACTGAAACTCCACAAACTAGATTCTAAATAGTGAATAAATCTAAATATGTGTGGTTCTAATTTCTTTAACATTATTCTCCAATATGTTGTTGCTGCAGCTGTTCCTTTAACCCATATATTTTGAACATATTTTATAAAGGAAATATGCAAGTCTTTAATAAATTTATCATATTTTTCGATTCCAGCTTCCATTAATTTCGATAACTGATTAAATGATTCACCATGTAAGAATTTTGTTATAATTTCCAAAGCTTTATGGTAAGCAGATTTAACCTGGAAATATAAAGCATAAATTTAAAAATTATCAATTCTGTTCTCCATTAAATTTATATATTTTGGTTCGTTGTTAATTTGACTTTGACTAAGAACCCTTGGAAAAACAATTACACATTCACAATAAAATAAGATCTTTTTGATTTTTATGCGTATTATAAAAATAAAATTAGTAAAATTTTACTAATTCTTACCGTTTCAAATAACCATAAAATGCTTTTTCTTAAAGCTTTTCCAGATTCACCCATTACTTGCCAAAATTCACTTACAATTTTTGGTAATGATTCAATATGATCTCTTATAGCTAATTCATCTAGAACAGTTAATGTAAAATTAACTAAAGTTTTCACATAAAAATCATTTGCCTCGTAAGAGCTATTAACGAATCTTCTAAAGTCAGTAATATCATCTTCTAAAACTTGTAATTCGCTGTAAAACCACAAAAAAAAAACAAAAATTAAAAATAGCTATTTTCTAAAATTATACAATCAAAATATAAATTTCAAATGAAAATTTTTTAATATTTACCCAATATCAGTCATAAAACCTTTTGTCTGCTCTTTAGTATGATACCAAACATCATTTAATACATCAGAACTTTCTTGATAAATTGTTTTAATCCAAAAATCAATACCATCAGAGAATGAATCATAAAATGAATCACCAATTTGTTTCATTTTCTCTTTCAATTCTGATTTCATTTTAGGTCTCCAATGAAATTGTCCTGTTACTAATCTTGAATGATTCATTTTAATATATGATGAAACATCAATAATACGAATTTCTTCATAATTTCTCCATAGATCAAAATATGCATTTCTCGCATCTGGTATAGATCCAATCATCTGTATATTTTGTGATGCATCTTCAGTCATATTAATTTCCATTCTTGTAAATTTATCTAATAAATTAACATATAGAAAACCGGTACTATTAACCTCCGGTGTATCCCATATTGTACCATTTAAACCATAAATTGGATAATTTGCATATGGTAACATCCAAAAACGTACTGCTTTATATGGTGATTTTCTTTCATATTCAATCTCCTTTTTCACAATATCTAGTTTACTTAAGATTGAACCATGTTTAATAGGAAAATAACTACGTTTATATAATCCTTTTGATAATGTATAATAATAAGCTGGTTTTGCTGATGCTATACCATGAACATTTAATATAAAATCTGATATATTATGTTCTGCATCTAATTTATATGAAAAATTATAAATTCCAGAATTTTGTTGTGATTCATCTCTTAAAACACCATTTACATTAAGTAAATGACGAGGATCATTTGAATAATCTAATTTTAAACCAAATTTCAATAATTCAATTGGACTACGATAATAGAAACCTTTTAATGTCATATCTTTTGAAAATGATGGATGACCAATTGTTAACATTGCTGTTTGATGTTCCCGATCGATTCCAGTTAATGGTTCACTTCTCCAATTAAAACCGGTTTTAATAACTTTTTGTTCAGGTTTATCACGATTATTTTTTTTATTTGCTGTCCATTTTAATGCTATATTTGAGTCAAATTCTTCATCAGTATTAAAATAGGTTCCATCAGCTGATAGAGTACGTTTCGGATATGAAAGTTCAGCATAGAATTTTTGACTTTCTTTTGTAGGCTTGATTTTAAAATTGATTTTTATTTAAAAATTATTATGAATTCAAAATTTTTATATTTATCTTTTCTAATAGTTAAAAAACAAAACACTTACCGTTGTATTATTCTCAACCATAACATTGTATGCGATCCATGCTGTTGGACTAAGTTGTAATTTTGATTTTTGTTTTGATATAGTATCCTGATTATCATATTCTGAACTCAATATAACTGTACGATTCGGATGAATTGCAACAATTTTATATTCTTGTCCTGAATCAGTTGTTTTTATATGCAATTCACCAGTTAAATTGAATTTATCTTCTTTTCTTAATTCAAAAACTTCAGCATGTTTCATATCCTGTTTAAATTCGAAAAGAAAATAAAATTTATTTTTGTGTATTATAAATAAACACATATTTATATATGCTTTTGAAAATTTATAAACTTACATAATCCGGGAATTCTGCATCTTTATATTCTTTCGAATGAATATAATGTATTCCTAATGGTTTAAATTCATTTTCTAATGTTATGTCGATAATATCCTTTTCGAAGCCAGATCTTTGCTCTGAATTACAATTGTATTTACCTTGTAATACTTTTCGATCATTATATACGACATTAGCATGTCCGGTTTTAATTAATTCTCTCTCTTCTAGTTTATAATCAATATCAGCATGATGTCTTGATGTTAATGGTACATCAATTGTTATTGTACCGGAAAGATCTCGATCCAAATTATGTGATACGAAATCACTATTTGATTTAAAGAATGCTGAATTTGTTGGCCATGTCCCTTTCATATAACGATATGAGCTGCCACTGTGGAAAAACAAAAAAAAAAAAAAGAAATTTACCAAATTTAATTTTTTCATAAAAAAATTTGAAAAAATTTTAATGACATTAGTGAAATTAAGAATTAATGTAGAGACAAAATAAAAAGGATAAAAAAATTCATGCATACGAAAAAAATAAAATATTTCCGGCAAAGTTATTTTAATTAAGAAGAAAGAATTTTATTTAAAAGAAAATTTAGAAAAGAGGAAATGTAAAACTTGGAGTAAGTTTGGAAAAAGTTTGTTTTCTTATCAATTTTACACGCTTCCGCTTAGACACACATGAAATATTCTGAAGCTAAAATGTACATACATATAGTCAGAATATGGAATGGAAAAATTGGAATATGGAATGGTGGCTGAGAGTTTCTATATGTTAAATATAAAAATTAAAAAAAAAATCTCTAATTTCTTTAAATTTTTCATTAATCACACAAACTTTGCCAAAAAAAAGAAAATTCGAAAAGTAATTTTTCGAAAACTTGTTCTGAAAAGTTGAAAAACATTTTACTCTTCATCTTAATTTTATGAAGAATTTGTTTACATATTTTAATTAAATTTTTTATACAGCTTGGAAAGGAATTAAATTAAATGAACAAATTAATAAACGAGAGACTGTTCTAGGATATTTGATAATTTGTATACAATATTTGTGTACTTACCCATGTGTTGTAAAATTAAAATCACCACGTAACCAATCTAATTTAAAGAACGGTATAGTTGAATTAACAAAGCCATTCATATTAACTGCACTTAAAACAGCCATATCAGTTTCAAATAATTTCTTAGATGCTGGTGATTTTAATGTACATCTACATAATAAAACAATTAAAAATTATAAAATCTTGTAATACCTTATAAATGTTTTGTTAAAGCTGTATACTCACTGTAGCAAATGATAAAGATCAACATTATCGTAATGTCCTGTTACATAGAATGTTTCTTCATTTTGATAATATGGTGTTGTTGCTTTTGCATAAAATTCTTTTCTCAATTTATCTTTTAATAAAATTTGGAAATCGCCATCAATTACTTGGAATTGATTTATTGCACCCCATTCAATATGTCCCATACCTTGAATATCAGCAACATTACGGAAATTTCCTTTTATTAAATATTTAGTTTGTTTTATATTTGCTTCATATTTTCCTTCAGCAAAAACATCAATTGGTTCTTTAAAATTATTAGCGGCCTGCTCAAGTAAATTCCCACGATATCTTATACCAAAGCGATGTGTATCATTTGATATTAATTGTGGTAGATTTGCTGCTAAACCTAATCTTATGTCTTTACCAGATGAAACTGCTATTGTACCATTCACATCTAAAATCCATTTTGAATGTACATTTAATTTTCCACCAGATAATAATCTTTGAAAATTTCTGTTCGGATTAATATACATTAAATAGGCTGTCATTATTTTTGGTTCACTTGGTGTATCAATACGTTCGATTTCGGTTTCTAAACCAATTTGCATATCTTCAAGCATTATAAATGTCCATGTACAATCTCCTTTACCTTTATAATTTTCAATTTCATATTCAGTTTTGACACGGCCACTTTCGGATGTCAGTTCAGCATTAGTTAAACCTCGAACAGTTTCAATACCTAAATGACGCCAAGGTGTTTCTAAATCAAAACGTCCTTCAAAGTGTGATTTAGATTTCGGTTTAATTTTTGTATTGAAAACAATTCTAGAAATTTCTGGTTGTGTTGATTGTACCAAAACTGAAACTTCCCAATTTAGTAAACTGTAAACGGTGTAACCACCCGATATCTGACACATTTTACCATTTTCAATTGAATTAAAACGGAATGTTTGTGCATAATTTTCACTAATACTTTTCAATTCAAATTCAATAACACCCGGTGGTCCAACTTTTGGTCTGTTATTTAAATAAACTTTAACTGGAAAATCAGATAAAAATGATACAGTTCCATCAATATCGGAAATTTCTGAATTCCTTGATAAATTCCCACTAAATGTATAATCATTCGGCATTTTAGCTTTTGTTAGTAAACCATACATTGATATATTTTCAAAATTTTTTATAGGTGTATTTAAATCGATATTTACAACATTACGCTTACGGTCGGCTCTTGCTTTGTATTCTGTTTTATTACCATATCTATCAATAAGTTTCAGATCAAAATTTAATATTGGATTTGGATTGCGTGTTATAAATACTGATGAGTCGGCTATTTTTAAAGGCAATATATTTGTTTGGATACGGCAACGCCCATCAACAAAATGTGTTCCATTCACTTTCCACAATGTCAAAAATTTGAAATTTTTAGGAATAGAATTTTCACGCACATCAAAAGCAAATTCAATTGAGTGCTCATTACCACTTAAATCTTTTTTAACATGAAACCAACAACCGTAATTCGGTACCTCTTTTGTATCAAGATCTAAACCAAGTGTTATATCCATATAGTTATCTTCATCGTATTCTAATGTGCCAGCTAATGACAAGGTTGTTTCATTTGTTCTAGTTGTAATGTTAGCTTTATATGCATAGTCTTCCATTTCAAGTGAGCCCATTAAATCAACTTTTTGAAAATGTTCAAAAGGTGTATATATAGTTAAACCTACTTCTCGTGTTCTAATGTCTTGTTCATTCAAAATTGTATAATTAACAAAATATCCAACTTTTGTGGTATCATTTGGACTTTTATTGGCAACTTTCAAACCAAATACGTATGATTTTTGATATTGAATTTCATATTCAAACTTTGCTTTGATGTCTTTGAATTTTTCAAAAGGCGTACTCATTTTCAATACATTTTCAACATGAAAATAATCTGGATAAAAAACATTATCTTGGAAACTTATTCTTCCCTGTGGTATATCAAGATTTCCGAGAACAAAATAATAATCACTATTTTCTTGTATATCTATCATTCCTTTGATGGTTGGGAAAAGTAATGTATCTAATTCAATTTTACCAATGTAGCTAAACAATTCTTCAGCATCGTCGTCATCGCTCTCTTCCTCTTCGTCTATATAATCTGGTCGGGCTATTTGAAATTCTGGATCATTCGTTAACTGTACATCAAATGCTTTTGTATCTAATTCAGTTATTAGTCGTGGAAAAGGTTTACCATTCAAAAGTACTCCCAATTTGTATGTTGAAAATCTCCCGTAAGCGTTTAATAAAAATTCTTCACTTGACATCAAATATTTAAAGACTAAACCACTTTCTTCAAATTTTTTTAATGGTGTAAATACCCTGTATGAATACTCCATGTCAGTAGTATTCACATAACGCCAAATTCCAGTAAAACCAAGAGTAACTTCATTTAAACCACCACGATAGTCCATAGTATCTGGCTTTAATTTTGCTACTAATAATACTCTTTGGAACGATTCTATTGGTGTCGCTAAATTGAACTGTATATCAAAATCAGCAATTGAATCAATTGCCAACATTATTTCAGCTCCCATTGAACCACCAGGTGATGTTAACATTGTAACTGCATGACGATTTCTTTCAATAAAACCAAAACGTCCCGTTATTGTTGGAAATTTTGGTAATGGTGTTGTTATATTAACTTGTAACATATTGTCATTGAATTTTTTTATATAGCCATCTAAGACTAAAGTAAACCTTTTATCTTCAAATTTTAATGATGCAGCTGCTTGAATTTTGCGTATATCATTGATACTCATTTTTAAATTTAAATTACCAGTCTGATATCCTTCAAAAGGACTTCTTAAACTAACTTTTCCTGTTTTGGAAATAAAATAAATTTATTTTAAGGATATATTAAAGAATCAAGGATGTACCTCACGAATGTATTGAAAGAAATCGTTATCACTTTGCATACTTACCAGTTATATTTTTATAATTATCTTTTTGATCAAAATCCCAGTCCGATTTTATGCTGTAAACTTGCAAATCATTACTACTTGATGTTTTATACCTAAAATCTGCATCAGTATAAACTCTTTTAATTGTTTGACTATGCCTGAAATGGGAACTCATTGTAGGTACATCAGATATGGTACTGTTAACTGCAAAATTTATTTCAGCTTTCATTTCGTTGTCATCAGCTACATAATTACTTTTATATATTACATTTATATCTTGGTTATCAGCCCACAGCATCGAACTATTAGCCAATATTAAATTATTAGCAATATATAGTCCACATTTACCATGATTACGACGCCATCCGTCAAACGGTGTATTTATTTCAATTTTTCCCCAACTATTATATTCCGAACCATCGGGCTTTGGTATAAAACCAGCATCATAGTTTACAATTATTGCTTCGTCAGCATTCCAGCTAACACGCCCTTGACCATAATAGTTCGGACCGCCAGTATAAACATCAAAACCACAACTAAGCGTCTTCTCAGGATATGTTAACATAAAATTTGCATCATATTTTCTATAACGTGGATTATTATATTGTGCTTGGATGGCAAGTCTTTGACTTGGGTCTCTATTTGCGTCCCATTTTAATTCTACAGAAAGTTCTTTTCGTAAAGGTAATGAAACTGCTCGAACATTAACATTTATATCACGGGCCCTAGCATTAATAAGCAAATAAATAAGCAAAATATAGATTCTATAATAATTTATATAAAATTATAATTTTAGGCTTACTTGTCCCAATGTATATCAATCTGTAACAATTTATTAACATCTTTCAGTAATTTAGCTGATAACCAATATATTTCCTCGCGTCTTTTGAATTCCAAATATGTATTTCTTTGACCACTATTTAATCCGGTATATTTTATCATTATACCATAAGGATCTTTATTATAAGTTCCACGTACATTTACAAACATTTCAAGTGCACTTCTTCTATAAACAACATCAGCTGTTATTTCTTCAAAAGATGGGCTGCGTACAACAACTTTTAGGAATTTAATTACATGACTCCGTGTACTATTGTCTTTGAAATTTCCATCAATAGAGATTGAATGATTTGTAAACCAAGTTCCAGCGAAATCAAACTATTAACATGGATGTATGCTACTTGAATTTTAGCTTCTTTGCAAAAAAATGTTAGAAGTGCTTACCTTATAGTCTTTTACTCTAACTTCATTTATTCCTAATTGCATAGTTGCTGAATCGAAATCAGGTACAGTAATATTTACAAACGTATTTATCGCAAACAAATTTCTCCTCGGGAAATGAATTAAGAAGTTTCCAGTCACTTCTTTACCTGGAGCATAACGCAATCCAGTACTGATTGCATGAGCAGTTCCATTTTTTTCGATTTCTTCATACCTTTATTAATAAACATAGTTTTTTAATAAATCGCAAATTTTTCAAAACTCTAAACAAAATTAATAACCTACTTAATTCCACAACCAAAATCGATATTAGCCTTTAATCTCGAAATTTCAAATTTGGCCAGTGTCATAGTTTTCCCAAGTCGTTCAGCATAAACATCTGGCTCAGTTTTTATGAACACTAATCTTAAATCAGTATTGTAAGATTTATCTATTAAATCTGGTGCGTTATTATAAGTTAGCCTGCATTCAGTATGTGCTAAGACAGATAACCAAAATAGACTACCAGCAAAATTCAATTTGGGGTATGCCGATGTTACCAGTTTAACGTTGCCCTTATAATCAGTTCTAGATTTTTTACTGCGATTTTCCAACACTGATTCAAATTCGATTTTTTCTTTCTCATTTTCCTCAAACTTTAACAAAAAATACAAAATTTGTGAATTTTATTTCAAGTAGTAATAATGTAAATAGAATATGAACTTACCCTGTAATCTAATCTAAGTTTGGTAGATGTTTTAATTTCACTCTCTGTCACATATCCATATAAACGTGCTTGTAATTTTCTTGTTTCAAATAACACATCAATTTCGCTCTGTTTTATACCATTTTTCCCACTAATTTTCAATGTACCTGACAAACCAGCAATAATAGCTTCATTGACATATAACTTAAATTCTGGCAAATATAAGTAGCCATTTCGTATTTCTGTTCGATTCATATTCGCATAAAGTGCCAAATTTTTTTGTCCATTACTTTCAACAAAAAATTCAAATCGTTGGTCAACAGGATCATTTTTATAATGACCCACAGCCGAATATGAATTATCACCTAATACAAATGATAGAGATCCATTCAAAGCATTTGGTGTTTTTGTAATATTAGCGGTTAGTATTCTTGTAACTACTGATTTTGGTGTATAGAATAATAACGAACCAGTAGTGGTTTCTTGAACTTGATCCCACCGATACTCTAATACAAATTTCTTAATACTTAAATCAGTCTTTTCCAAGTACATACGAATATTTGTTGGTCCACTTAATAATAACCCAGGATATGTTACATCAGTAGCATTACTCAAATCTGGTAGACTATAATGCGAACATACTTTTAAACCTAAAGCACTATCCAATATTGGCCACGTGCATGTTGTATTAGATGAACGCCTTTCAATTCCAGATTGTTGTAATTCTTCACCATATTTAAATACAATTAAATCTGATTTTGCGCTAAATATCTCATTTTTATCTTGGGGCAGACTAAATGATACAGATACAAGTTTGGATCCACGAACCTTAACATTTGTTTCTAAATGCGAACTTGAATATAAATTTGATTTGACTCTAATACCAGATACAGCATAGTAAAAATCTGATTCCATTGTTGTTAATACATCAACAGAAACACTTGGTTTAATTTTACCTTGAATATCAAAATTCCAATCACCTTCATTTTCATATCGTTTCAAATTCCCAGACATTCTCAAATCAACCGATGAAGCACCAAATGCTTTAATGCCTAATGGCAAGCCTACAGCTAATGGTACATTATATGATGCATCCAAAAATATACCCGATTGAGAATATGTTATTTCACGACCAGATAATATTTTAGCAGCTATTAAAAATGGATTCAATTTTTGTGCTAATCCCATAACTTCATTCATTCCATCAACTGATATGTAACGTAAGTCATTACCAAATACCCTAAGACCCAATGTTGCTCTCGGATGTCCATGATCGTACTTTAATTTATAACCCAATTGATCAACTTCTTTATGTATTTCACGATCATGAGTTTTCACTTTCTCAGGATCTTTATCGTTATCGTCATTTTCAAAATTATAATTTTCATCTTCTTCATTTTGCATGGGTGTTCGCTTCAAACGTAACTTTTCAAAATCCAAGAAATCCTCTGTAAAATACTAGATCAATAACTTGTCCTAGAAAAAATTTAAAAAAATAGTTTACCATTAGAATTTTCAGAGCTATCATCACCCATAAATCGATTCAAAAATTTGAATTTATTACGAACAACTTCAGAATTCAGTGGCCCTTTTGGTCCAAATATAGATACAATGAATTGTTCAAAACCTTGTGCTCGCCCGGTGATTTCAAAGAAATTTACCGATTCACCAAAGAGATCAGCTGTGAAATTCAAATTTACTATCCTCGGAAGATAAGAATCGGTACCAAAAATTATATTCGATTCAGCTTCGGCACCTGTTTAGTGAAACAAACCAAAAAAAGCAATAATTTTAAAATTTTCCAAATTCAAAATACTTTTGTTAATTTGAACTTACCAAAATTATATTCATCAAAAAACAAACTATATTCGTAATTTCTTGAAAATTTTCTGATATCCATTCTGAATTTGTTTCCCAAGTCGTCGTCAGCTAATAAACCTTGTGCTTCAACTCGAACAGGTGATGCTGATTTTGCAATATTTTTTAGATGCGACCAAACAAATGAACCAACTTGATTAATTTCTTCTGTTTCAAGTACTCTTTTAATTTCATTTATTGATAAATAATCGGGACATCTCATCACTTGTAGATAACTTAAAATTCTTATTTCTGAATTAAGCATAAAATTTCTATAGATATCTAAGAAGAAATCTTTATTCTTATTACAATCGAATTTTCTAAATGCTAATACAATTTCCAGACGTGTTTCAGTTGTTAAATTATCCTCCATAAGAATTAAACTTTTCAATTTATTTTCAAAATCTTCTGTCATAACACCAATATTACCGATTGCTTTCAATAAAATTGTTATTCGCTCATGTACCCGTCTCTCATTTAAATCTGATTGTAATAATTCTGAAAACTCTTCTTCCAATTTCCGTACAATTTTCAATACTTTTTCATTTTTATTACAATCACTATTATGACGACAAAATGTATGTACAACAGCTGAAGCACCTAATGTATATTCAGGATTAATTTTCTTTTTACCATACTCAAGTAAAGTATAAAATGTTTCTAAAGTTTCTTCATCGGGTCTCAATAAAAATGACATTGAAGTCATCCAACTTTGTGCTGTTTCTTTTGGTACAGTTTCACCAATAATTTCATCTCTCATTAATTGGTAAGATGCAGTACTTCCAATATATGGAAGACTTTCTAGAACATGGTTTCTAAAATCAAAAAAACAAACAAAATAATAAAAATATAAAGGTTCTATAAGAATGGATTTCGTAGACCACAATAATCATACCTTCCATTACCACTTTCGCAAACACTAACTGATCTTAAAAGTAGTTGATGCAATGCTTTATATGACAGAAGGCGTGTTGTTTCCAAAAATTTCGTAAAAGTTTCAATGAATTCACGCTGAATATTTGGAAAACCAAGATCACAAATTTTCTTCAGCAAATCACGAGATGCTCTAATTTCACCATGTGTTGGTTTTAATGATGGGGTATGATCAAAGAGTAACATGGAGCGTCTTTTTATTACGTTTTCTACAAGAAATTTTTAAAGCAGATGTGAAAAAAAAATTTTTAATGTATTAATTTTCTTCCTCAATTTACCATCATCCTTGTATGGATCATAACTGTCCGCTTTAATTGTTTCTTCTTTCTCCAAAATTAATCTCGTATAAGTTTCAGTAACGGCACCGCTTGTATTATGTGAAAATGGTATTAGTTGATGTTTTTCATGACAGTTGACTTGCTGATATATATTATGATCAACAGTAATCTGAAGAATAATTCGCAAAATTAAAATAGATGACAGACAAGAAAATGAAGTAAGATTATGAATTCTTCAAATTTCAATTCCCTAGCAGATTCTTTTCCTACTATTAAATAATTTTTAATTTCTCTTTGTGTATATAAGAAAAATATAACATTTTTGAAGTATAAATCTATTACCTATTTTAAATTTCAATTTATTTAAATATTTAAAATAATTTTTCAATCATAAAATTTCAAAAGCAAGGTATGATAATTAATTTCCAATCCTTTAAATAATCTCAAATTTTAATACTAAAAGTTAGATATTCTCGAAATAACATTGGGCTTATTAATAATTAAACTATATGAATCTATTCTCTAATAGTTTGCGCTTTTACATTTTTGAGCAAAGGACAATTGCATACAATTGCATACAAAGGCTATTTAAAAAATAATTCAAAAGAAATGCATATTTAGTATTAAATACGAGTTTGATTTCATTTACGAGTACCTTTTAAAAAAAAATAAATATTTTCCACAAATAAGATCTTTAATTTTTTTGTGGGAATTTCATAAAAAATTGCACTTTCCATTTAATATTCCGATAGATATACTCAGATGGTGATGATTTTAATTGATTGGTATTCGTAAAATTTGCCTTTAAAATTTTTAGTATATTTACAAATTATTTAATCGCTAATATTAGATATAACAATATTAGAATTTACGCAATTAGTAAAATGAAGTGAATCATCAAATATCATAGCGACTCGGAATTACTAAGAATTTAAAGTGAATTTATTAAATCAAATAATTTATGGAATATTAAAGGATATTCTCAGAAGTTCTCTCTCATTTAACATAATAATTAAGCTTAATTTGAATTTTCTTGTTGCATACACAAGAGCACTTTTTTCTCTCATTTTACAAATAATAGAAAATAATGAGGCCAGGATAAAATTTTTAAGAAGAAGATGATTATTTTTAAATAGCACAAAGAGAATCTTTTAGTATATTGTTAATTAAAATTTCAAAAATTTATTTAATATTATAAATATGTTCGTATATATAATATTATATAGATAAAATATACTTACATTACAATAACTATTTGAATTTAATATAGGCCATATAACTTTATCATCACGAAAATGATATGGTGTTGTTTGTAATATTGATTGCATTTTAATACGATTACGACATGAATCAATATTTTTAATTTTTTTAATTAATACATTTGTACCATCAGCACCTTCTAAACTATATGCAACATTACATATACCAGATATATCAGTTTCAGTTGTATTTAAATCAACATCAAAACGTAACATTGTATTTTGTAATTGACTTATAATACCTTTTTTAAAATTTAATACCCATATTGGTTCATATTGATCTGGGCATACTTCACTAATTAAACCATCATGAAATGAAAATTTTAAATCATATTTTTCTAATGAATTTGCTAAATCAAAACTTTTATTATGTAATGTTGTATCTAAATTTTTATTTAAATTTGAATCTATTGTTGTATCTGGTATTATTTGTTCACCATAATCATAATTATTATAATCATATACTGGTGTTTCATCATCATCATTATTATTATTATCATTATTATTATTTAATGATATTGTTGATATTTCACGTAATTCAACATTTGTTATTGTTAAAATACCTTCACATTTTGTTGGAAATATTAAATTTATTTTACTTTTTAAATATAAATCTGATGTATTATCACCGCTACCACTAAATTCAGTACGTATATGTACCATATAATCATATTTATAACGTATTTTATTATTCCAATGAAATTTATCTGTATCTAAATCACATATTGGTCTTCCACATATTTTTGGATCTTTTAAAGGATCTAATTTATTTTTAAAATAAAATAAAAAAAAAAAAACAAAAAGTAATTTTTTATAAGAGTATTGTGTAACACAAAAAAAGAATTTTATTTCAAAAAAATTTTTATTATAGTTATTTAAAATTATAATTATTTTTATATTCTAGACTATGGATAAGCACATACTTAAATGTTGTCGTGTAATTCATAATATTGCAGCTTTTACAAAATATTTTCATTTGCAATTTTTCTTTTTAATTTTTGGTAACAACTATAGGATATATAACTTGATGAATTTAAATAGAAATGGTAACTTTTCAATTTATTCTCTATCTTCTAACAAATTTTGAGCAGCAGTCAAAATTCTTAAAAATCAAAAGAAAATTATTTTCAGGGATTCTTAAGTATGGTTTTACAGTATGGAGTTCAGCTGCAAAAACCAATTTAATATTACTTTAAAATTATTTTAATTTAATGTTACTAAGCAGAATAAAATTTTGAAATTAATACAAGGTAAACCATTTTGTTACTAGAAAATTACGGACTGGGAAATTACACGAAATTGGTCGAGCCGCATAAACCAATTTCGAGCAAATTTTCGCCTACCTTCTAGAAGTCGTGTTTCAATTCTATAAATCCATTAAAAAGAGAGTTAGTAGAATAGAATTGCAAAATAAAAAGGGTTTTAATTAATAAATAGAAGATTTTTAGAAATTTTGTTCAATAATTTTTTGTAGGTTTTTTATATATGTAAGAATGTAGAGTATAAGTTCATATTTTAAAGTATTTCATTTTAAAATTTTCAAAAATTTTTTTTTCTTTCCATTTTCCTTTAAATTTAAATTAATCGAAACAAAATCCTTAACCTTTAAAGAAACAAAAAAATCGATAAACCTGGAGGTATAAAACCTGGCAATGAATAAATAAATAAAAAATTATCAAAATTTTCAAAACTCCCTCCAGATTGAGCATTGAATTTTAAAGTTTGAAGTTAATGTAATCAAATTTGCTTTCCGCAAATTTTTTTTGATAAAATCCATGCCTATTATAAATTTGGTATTTAATGTCAATGTCATAATTTAATATATGTACTTGTAACATTATAATAAAATATAACAAGCAATTTCATCTGAAAAGTTCTCAAAATTCAAGATTTTTTATATGAACTTGGCCTAATACCGATTATTCACCTCTAATTTCAATATAATTCTTATTCATATTTTAAATAATCAGTGTTTTATATTGTCTATAGCAACAAAATATATAGCATTACAGAAAATTTTGAAGATTTCAAATGTAAATGTGTGTATAAAATATAAGTTTACAATTTTCTGTATTATCTGAATATGATTCATTTCTAACTCATAATAAATTTTAAAGACTCAAAAATAAATTCTATCACAGTCAAAGGCATGTGTACAATATCATGCGACTTATTATTTTATTAAATAATTTACGATTTTAATATAGTGATAACCCCCTTCCCATTTGAAAATAATATTATGTATGTATGAATAAAAAATTTGACATTGATAAACTTTTATTAAAATGTCGATTTAGAACTTATTGATAATTCTAATTTTCTAATAATATTATTTTGTCGTCTATTTTTGAAATTATATCAATTTCATAATTAATTATTTGATTGTAAGTTTAATAAACTTTAACAAAATATTTTTGTATTAAAGCACCTTACATCAGCTAGTCAGCTGAAAAGAAACACAAAAATACATAGCTAGTCTCACAAATTATTTTTTAAATTTATTTGTTGAGAAAATTTCGTGCCATCCAATTTATTTTTTGAGGAAATTTTGGCTTTAAACAAAAAAAAATTAAATTTTGAAAAACAAGCCAAAATGTTAGGCACGTTTTGATGAGAAAATACTATTAGTCCATTAGTAAGTGATTAAGGGTTAATCTAATAATTGTTGATATTAAAATTTTTTTTCGCCTATTACAATAGAAATTTTATATACAATATATAGGATAAGTTCTACATTGTTAAAGAACAAAATTTTTAAGCCATTTTTATACCCGTACGAACGTATGTTCGAAGGGTATACTAAATTTGCCTTACCGTTTGTAACGCTAAGAAATAACGGTCTTAGATATAGACTCAAGTGTATGTTTTTGATCAGCGTCAAATTCTGAGTTGATTTAGCTTTGTCTGTCCGTCCGTCCGTCCGTCCGTCCGTCCGTCCGTCCGTCCGTCCGTCCGTCCGTCCGTCCGTCCGTCCGTCCGTCCGAACGATAACTCAAAAACTAATTGAGCTAAGTTCACCAAATTTTCACAAATGATTTATTGTAGTAAGTGCCAGAACCCTATTTAAATTGGACATGATCGGGGTACCGGTTCGGGTAGCTGCCATACAACTTCAAAATTTATTTGGCTATATCTCAGAAACTATAAAAGTTATGGTATTGAAATTTCACACAAACGAATATATTAGTAGGGCCAATATGCCCCAGAAAAGTCGTTGAAATTACTTGGCTCCTTCTGGCACCTGTCATACAACTTCAAAAGTTATTTGGCTATATCTCAGAAACTATAAAAGCTGTGATATTGAGATTTCACACAAGTGAATATATTAGTAGGGCCGATGTATCTGGTAAAAGTCGTCGAAATTACTTGGCTCCTTCTGGTACCTGCCATACAACTTCAAAAGTTATTTGACTATATTTCAGAAACTATTAAAGCTATGGTATTGAAATTTCACACAAACGAATTTATTAGTAGGGCCGATGTATCTGGTAAAAGTCGTCGAAATTACTTGGCTCCTTCTGGTACCTGCCATACAACTTCAAAAGTTATTTGGCTATATCTCAGAAACTATAAAAGCTGTGATATTGAGATTTCACTCAAGTGAGTATATTAGTAAGGCCGATGTGCTTGATAAAATTTGTTAAAATTGCTTGGCTCTTTCTGGTAGCTGCCATACAACTTCAATAGCAGTTTGCCACACACAGTATTTTGAAAACACAGCAGTGAAATTTTGCATAAATTAATATGGTAATACGGCAACTTAAAGTCATAGTCTGCCCCATAGTTAGTTATGGCACATTAGTTACTCGCACATATGATAACAAATTCGTACGGGTATCACAGAGTTGACAAGGTCAACTCTATTTTTTTTCTCGTTAAACCTAGCTTTTAAGATTTTTTACTATAGATTGCCAAAATAATGTTAACAAGCAGAAAGATTTTATTAAATTTTACATTCAGTGGCAGTAGAGCACAGCTTAAACAAAATTTATAAAAAGCTTAGGAAATTTCTCTGCTTTTTTGAATTTTTAAATATACTACATGATCAAAAGCTTTTTAAATGCAATATGGAACATGAAACATTGCTGCGAAATCATTTTCTTTTTTAACAATATGGAAGCCAGGGATACTTACATATTTAATAATAAATTTTATTATAAAATATTAAAAAAAGAATATATGGAAAAAATATAATTAATTAGATCTGTATATACTTACTTTGTCTAGCGCTACTAATTGGTTCTAATATATAACCAAATAAAAGAAAAAAACAAAAAATCAATTCATTTATTTTCCAATCCATTTCCTTAATTTTGTATTGTATCCTTTTTTTTTGTTTGTTGCTTCGCCTAGATTTGTAATCAATTCATTCAATATTTTATGGTTTTATTTTTTTAAAATTAATATTATTTTTTAAAGCTTATTGCATATTATGTATACCCATTTATATATATACGAAAAAATGTAGATATTATGTAGGGTTTTTTAAAAATTTATATTGTTATACAAGTTGATTTATTTATTTGTTATTTAAATATTTATTTTATTCACTTTAAATTTAATCGGCTGTTTAATAATTTTGTTTCGAATTTATTTCACTCTATTTTATTATATTTATTTTTTTTTTTTGGTTTTCAGACTCTAAATTTTATTTTAACTTCAAATATCGTTAGTCTTGTTAATGAATTTTATATTATTTACAATATTATTCGATTTTCATACATATATTTTATATTATACACATAAAATTTAATTCACTATTCAATTATCTTGTATATTTTAAAATTATATTTGAAACTCATATTATTTGTGCTATTTAGATATTTTTATTATTGTTATATTTTTTTAATAATATATATTTATTTCTGTATATACCATTCAATTATTTATTACACATATTTCTATCGTACCGTACACCAGTATAACAGTATATAATTTCACTAAATCACCAATTTTATATATTAAGTTTTTCTCTCTTTTTTTTATTCTCTCTCTCTTTTATTACTATTATTATAAAATAGTTATTACAATTTTTTATTTTCTAATTTATTTTTTTTTTAAATTACACACATGTATAATGGTTATTAAATTTGAAGCAAAAGAAAAAAACAAGAGAGCACAAAAAAGAGAATAAAATAAAAAAATAATAATAAAAAAAAAAAAATAAACGATTTAAAAACGAATAGATTACATGTGCTCGCCGTCGTATTCAAGAGTAAAATTTAATATTGTTATTATTGCACATATACACATTTGTAAGTATAAACATTCAAAGTATAATAATATAGAAGGAGAAAAATATAATATTATTGTTGAACGTATTCCACTTATATCCGCATATATAGGTACTTCATGTATAATAAGGTACTCAGATGCTCTAAAATATTTTTTTTTCCTGCAAATGAAAAAAAAAAAACAGAGAAAAAATTTAATAAAAAAGAATAAGAAATGAAATTTAAAAAATATAAAAAAGAAAAAAATCACAATAAAATTATAAGATCGTTAAAAAGTAATCCTTAATGTCCTTCAGTGATTTTATATATATTCTATAAGGTTATGTTACAAAATCTCAATCTCTAATAATATTATATTAAATTTTTTTTTTATAATTATAAAATTTTACCGGTTGGTATAAGTATATAACAGAATCAATTAGAGAATAAGAATGTTATAGAACGATTTTAAGGTCATTATTTATATTAGGTCCAATTATATATTTGAACTTGTTTTAGGTACAGCATATTTAAAAAATTGTAGTTAACCTCAAAATTCATATTGTGGAAATTGAATATTTATTAATAATTATGTTACAGACGAACATTTATAGTACAAACTCCAGGAAGACGAGCTTTTCATTCATTATAGAAACAGTTTTTTTTTTCATTTTGTACCATATTAAATTTTCTTTTCTTAACCCTTAAACCATCAAGGATAGATCATCACTGAAATGAACTAATTTTATTGTATGATGGTGGTTCGTGTTACGCAGATTCGACTGTATTAAAATATAGTTTGAATAAATATAACAAATAGGGCATAAAATATTGTATTTATAAAACATAATTTTTATATAAAACATATTAATTTCCTATACAAATTTCTTTTAACATAAATTTTTAATTCTGACTCAGGAAGGGAACGTTTTATTCATTTTTTTTATAAAGCGATGGTTATGCAATTTTTGCAAATTGCATATTTTTAGGAAAACCTGGAATATCCTTCCTATTTTTCATTTGTTGATTAAATTTCAAAGGCAATGAAAAATTTTTAAAATTTTCTTACACTTTAAAGGGAAATTTTAAATAAATTCTTATTAAAAAATAGTTAATACTCGCAATTTATGACCAATATTTTAAAGTTCACGGATTATGTAAAAAAATGATAAAATATTTATTATTGAAAATGCAAATTACAATCTCCGGTTGATACGTATACAAAATCGAAAAGTAACTTGGCAGCAAATTTGAAAAGTTGGAAATAAACTTCGGAGACATTTACTAATATCAAGAAAAATTTTATTAGAAAGAAGAAAAATTTAACAATAGAATATGGTCAAATATGATAGTTTCATTCGAATTAAAAGCTTAATGGAAAATGTCTCGGTAAACGAATTTTTGGGAAATTTGTAATATTGGTTAGCTGCACGAATTAATGAAGCAAGACATACAAAGTCAGGAATTGTTACAAAATGACCAAACGATGCGAGGAAGGAAACCAGTTTGAATTCAAGAATGAAATTTACGTATTTATTTCAAAAATAGAAAAGGCAGTCAATTAAGAATGTTTGGTGCTGACTACGTTTTTGTAATAGCGTATTTACAAAATGACATCTAGTTCACATTTGAAATGGATGAAAATGGGGATGCAACTCTTTTGATATACAGATTTATTTCCATACAAAGCAATACCTTAATATTGGACAGTTCAATATCATTCAATATCCAATCATTTATGAGATTTTTTATTTTCCACTTTTAAAACAATAAACTACTGTTTTTTTTCCCTTAATATAGAATCGGGACAATGTACGATTCATATTGTGTATACGTGTATGTATTTTATATTTATATGCAATATAATATAGTTGTATACGGTCATGTAATTTGAAAAGATCAATTTAGTAGATGAATTTTTATTTTCCTTAATATTTTTTTTTCCGTTATTTGTTATACTGTATATAACATTATTTTTTCTATTGTGTTTTGATACTGTCACTGTCCTTAAGTATTTTCTTTCCCATTATTATTTTGTTATTACTTATTTCTTTTTCTATAATGGTAATAAAATTTTACACTTTTATTTCTTCCACTTCATTTGTACACACACATACATTTCTAGTTTTTTTTTTTTTTTGTATATATTGTGTTTTTCACATTATTTCTGTCTTCTTTTTCTATTTTTTCTTTTCCATGTTATTTCACTCTATTATTACAAAATTTCTATTGTTTTACTGTTATAATATCCTGAAGAATTTTAAGAATTTTTTGTTTCGTTTTTTTTTTTTTTTTATTCTCTTATAGATTATACTAAGTTTATTTTTTATTTTATATTCATTTTATCCTTTTGAACCTTTTTTGTTTTCCTGTTTTTTTATGTTTGGGATCAATTTATAATTGAGAAGTCTTGCAAAATAATATATTTTTAAGAGGATTTTCAATATTTAAGTATTTTAGTATTCTAATTGATTATTTAAAAAATTCTAAAGTTGTATTATAATATTATAAATATATATACCTTAAACTATATTGTAATATAGTAACACCATACTTGAAATATAAGGATATTACAAAAGAATGGGGAAGGAAAACAAAAATAAAGGGCACAATGATTAAAGAATCGAAAAGGAGGATATTATTTATTTGGATTTAAATAAAATGACCGTATATTTAATTTTGGCTATAACAATAAAAATATTGTATTCGAGGGTTGTCTAAATGAACACCAAAATAAGTTTTCGGGAAAAAAAATTGTAAATGAGAAGGATATCTGGTGTATACTTACTCAAGTATTACTTTAGTATATTGAATAGTATATGATATCGAAATAAAATCGATTTTGAATATAATTTGCATTTTAATTTATTTAAGAGGATCATTATATCCTTGATGTCTTTATCTGTATAACATAATCATATATTAAAATATTAAACTCCTTATTTTATAGTTAATTTTTATTTTTATTTTTCGAAATGAAGAGATTTTAAAAAAAAAAATATAATTTATCCTATATTAAAGTCTTTCTTGAATTGATGAATTGCTTATTAAGTAATAGCAATAAATTGATTATTGGAAGTAAAGTGAACACAAATATTTTACTTGATTTTAATTTTGAAAAATATTTTATATAAAATTTAAGAAAATATTTATAGATTATCATTTTATATGATTAATTTCAGAGGGTATGGATTATTAATTTCAAATTATAATAAATGTGATTTACGGGAAGCTAACAACTAAAAAAATTGGATATAACTGCTTTCTGTTTCCATAAACATTCTTATGATTACCTTAAAAATCTTAAATTTCGAAATTTTATGCCATTGAACTTCTTTTCATGCTAGTTAAGTTAAAAGATACTTTTATATCGTAAATTAAAAATAATAATAATTAAACTTTATTTTCATCAACTTAAACTATTATACTAGTAAGTAATATATATAAACACAAAGATTCTGAAAATAGACTTGCAATTATAAAATATACAAAAATTCAAGGTGATAAACGAATTCATAAAACTTGAGTATACTTGTAGTACGTATACTTGTAGTAACCAAAATTAGACCTAAAATTTTAAATATAGTTGGGGACATTCTAATATCTAAAGGAAATGAATTGAATTCACCATCATAATGAAAGAATTCAAAAATATTTAAAAGACATTGAAGTATTTACAGAATAAATTAAAACTGGACTGGAATAAATTGAATTGGAATCTTAAATGACTGGAACCAGAATACATTCAACAAAATCATAATTAAAGAAAAAGAATAAATTCTTATCAAGCTGTAATAAAAGATCCCAGTCTCGTTTTATATCTGCCTTCAAAAAGTAAACTATCAAGTAACCGTGGAGGCGTTGATAAATAAAAATTATCAAAAATGGGATTTATAACTTTCAGGTACCGATACAAAGTGAAATTTTGAGAAAGTTCAAAAGTTATATAAAGTGTTTTTCAAAACAAACTATGAGGTTTATGTAGAAATCAGCGTGTTTTAGTTTAAATTTGAAACAAATTTCAATATGGAAATTAAAAATTTTATCAAAATATTGTTCCGAAGAATATTCCAATTATTTAATTGTATTTGTTTAGTTTATTTGATTAAAATTCGAGCACAAAATTTTATTTATTATTAATAAATAAATTATCAAGATAACATTAAAATTATAAAATCCTAAATTTTCCTAATTTTCCTAATTTAATATCAATCCCAAAATAATTCCAATATTATACTAGATGAATAAATTGAATTTCCTTACAATTATTTTCTTTCTAAAATTTCTTTTTTATTAAATATTGAAAAATTAATGAGAAAAATGTTAAAGTTTTAATTAATTCTAAAGTTTTATAATTAATTTTTCAATCATATAATTTTGAATTTTTTTTTTTGGTTGATGACATGAAAAAATAATTAAAAGAAATCACGTACATACATGATATTATTCACATTGTCATTCAAGTAAATCTCACACACACACACAAACACACATATGTGAGTGAGTAACAAACGCACAATAATTATAACATATTCTAATACTTTAACATTTAATTAAAAGGAAGAGAAGAAATAATTGTAAGAGAAAAAAAAATTTTTTTTTAATTGAACAAATTTTCTAAAATTTTAAGGATAATTATTTTTAATATCGTTTGTATAATAATTATAATGGTATATGGTATATTATGTAGTTATTTAAATTAAAGATTATTATAAAAAAGATTTTTAAATTAATTTTTAAATTCATTAAAAGAAAATGTGTAACCCTACCCTAATAACATTTATTTTATATATTATAATAATTAATAAGAGTATAATTTTAATAATTTATAAAACTAAGTATTTTTTCTATTATAAATCTTTCTAATTTAACGAGTCTTTCATAATAAGAAAATGAGGGTAAATTCGTTAAATATAAATTGAGAAAATTAATATTTTTTAATATTATACTTTTGAGCTGGGTTCAAAGATTATTATATTTTACGAAAGATTATTATATTTTGTGCTCGTAAGAATCATTGAGGATTTTAGGTCTTATATTACAAAATATTACAATTAGTAATCCTCTAATCATCTTCTAATAATCACTAAACTTAGCAGAATCCTCTAAAAATTTCAAAAATATTGAAATATATTATTCTATCGTACATAATTAAAATAGACACCACATTTTAAAGGATTGTATTTATGCAAATGTGTGTACATTATATGAGAGGCTCAGAAGCTGAGTGGCGTAAGCCACAATGTGGGTTTTTCTTTTGAAAAATCAGAAAATTTTTACGAAATCAAAAAATTTTCACAAAAGCAAAAGTACTTTTGTGAAAAATAAATAGAAAAAAAGGTCATTTCGAAACTGGAACTTAATATCACTGATTTTAGAAGGTGTACAAAACCGATTGCAGCAAAAAAAAAAAACTTTTTTTTTATTTGTGACTTACGCCACTTTGCTTCTGAGACCCTCATATTATATATAATGTTTAAAATAGTTTTTCAAGGACTTTATAATGGAATATTTGCTGTAAGTCCTTTTATTTTTGTTATTGTTGTTATTCTTTATAAAACAAATTTCTTAAGTTTTAATGCGTTCTAATCTTAAAGTCTTAAAAAGTTGATACGTAGTTAAATTAATACACAATAAGTCATAGTTGGGGTAAATTAATGCAAATACATTTGTATTTTACGTTAAGGTGTTAATTATTCTAAAATAGAGGTTATGAATATTATGGGTTAAGATGCATGAACTATTTCAAATGAAATCAAACATTATCCTTTAATATTATGAGTAAATCCATATGAGAAAGAAACTAAGAGCAATTTGTAGTCTTAAATTTTGCTTTGCAATAAATGTAGTCAAATATCTAATAATAGTGATTCGAATGGAAAGTGTCACAAGGTTAAGCAAATTAATATTTAATAGTTTTTACAAGCTAACATTTTGTGTCCCCAACATTATGTATTTTAGAAATTATGTCAATGTAAAACTGTGTTAATAACCATTAATTATCATTTTTAACTCTAAATTATATGATAAAATTTCTTTATAGTATGTACGTGTATATTTATTTACTTACATTATGTACAATATTTTACAATTTACATATGTGTTAATTTAAGGATTATGCATATTCTGGGGAACGAGAATGATTGGTTTAAAATTCTCTGCTTGAATCTCCATATTGTAATATATTTTCTATTAGAATCAACATATTCAAGCATATAAGAGTTTAAGTATACAATAATAGAGTAGTATTCTATTTTCTATTAGAGTTTCTATTCTAACACATAAAACATTAAACAAGTTACAATATTAAGAGCTAGAAAAATTATATATAAAGACTTATATTTATTCTCATTATGCATTCATACATACAGATTCACTTAGATGGTTTTAATTTCTTAAAAACTAGCATTTAATAATTAAAATAAATTTCTATAGAGCAGTCTTTTAAATTAATGAATTGCAATATATTACAAAACAAAATTATAGTAATTAAAATATATTTATAAAAATTAAATTTGTAAAACATTCATTATTAAAATTGAATGTACATATTTGTTTTATACATATATAAACTAAAAATATGAGAAAATTTAATACACAGTCATCATCTCATGACCCTTGTAATATTGTATATGCAATGTCAGTGAAAAGAAAATTTTTCTTTGCTTTTTATTGCTCATAGTCAAATGAATGCTTTGTGACAACAAAAATATGTCATTATAATTGTAATATTTCATAAAGGATAATCATAAAGGATTCTTTACAATTTTAGATGTTAAAATAAACAGCTTGATACAAAAAATAGTTTAGAAATCATCAAAGAGAAATTATTTTTTTTACTGAAAAAGTTGTATTTTAATTTTGTGATTTTAATTATTTCGTTTAGTAAATATTTTAGAGAAAAATGTAGCTGAACCACTTTAAATTTAATTTATTTTCACTATAATAATATTTTAAAATTGTAAATTCAGATTCAAATTCTTAAAATTACACAGCTTAACTATATACAATTAGGTGAAATGATGCGGAATTGAAAAAATTGTGTTCATTTTGTACTGATTTCTTCGACTATTAGCTTTAAATTAATTAAAAATTAATAAATTGCCATATTACTTTACATGTAATGTGGTTTAATCACAATGTATATGCATGTTATCGAATAGAAGCCTTAATATTTCATAAATTACAGAACAATAGCATTTCCACGATATCTTGAAACATGCTTATTACTTTCTTTTTTATATAACAAAAAAAAAAGATCCAATATTGTTATATAATATGGTACATCAAAGTTTAATAAAATAAATAAAATATTGTGATAATGGAAAATATATACACATATACATTGTACATTATACAAAGAATAGCAGATTCAAATGTAAAGGATTGCTTATAATAAGTATTATCCTTTTTCTATTCTAGCCGTTGTACTTTTCGTTTTCTTTTTTTTCATTTCTTTCTTATTCTATTGTAATAAATTTAATAGTGCATCGCCTGTCAGGGAAAATTACATTTTACATTATCCTGGTTATATGCACTATTTATTTATTTATTTTCTTCTCTTTCCCTACATACACTCTTTTTGTTATTCATATTTTTTCATTCTTTAACAAATTTTCTCTCAACAAAAAAAAGTAGAATATAAAAATAACCATATTTTATAGCTCAGTTTTTTTATTTTGTTCTGAAACTGTGTTGGTGGGAATAGTGTTTCTCACAATATTTTTAAAATAAAAAGAACAGCAACTCTATTGTATTACGAGAGAAGAAACAAAAAAAAAAGTGAAATTACTCTCATGCCGTTAAATACTTTACCCATTTTTTTTTTTATTTTTTTTTTTGTTTCTTTGTATACTAATCTACAACTTAATAGGAAAGGCGGAAAAAATTTAGAAAATATTTTTTAACTAAATGTATAAAAATTTTAAGTGTTTCTATATATAAAGCCTTTAGTATAGTTTTACACACGGTTGGTTTCTTTTTTAAATTTTCTCTTATTGGTGTATAGCGCCAACATTATTATAATATAAGTGTTAGAGTGTATCGGATACACTAAATAAAATATATAGAGAAAAACAAGAGAATTATTTTAGAAAAATTGGATATTAAAAATAAAATTTATTATTACCTACATAATATATCCTTTAAAAATATCCTTTTAAAATTATATACAAAAATTTATGTATATACGAGTTTTATAATAGTACGGATTTTAAATTAAATTGTAAATTGTGAGAAATAATAGCAGAAATGGTGGTAATATAAAGAGTTAATAAAAAATTTCGGAATCTAGTCCTAAGAAAGATTCAAATCTCAAACATGTTTAAAAATTTTAGTTAGTTTTTCATGTTAATTGCGTTCCAGACAGACATTTTTGCAATATTATTAACGATTTATCCCTTAAATTACATTTCAAACAGACATTTTTCTAAAATTTTTGCGATTTTTCATTGAAACTGCGTTACATAGACAGACAATTTTTTTCATATTCTAAAGAATTTTCATCGAAATTTTGTTCCAGACTGACATTTTTTCTAAATTTTGACCATTTTTCTTGTAAAATGTGTTCCAGGTAAGCATCTTCTTGTAATTCTGAAGAATTCTTATTGAAATTTCGTTGCAGTTTTTGATGATTTTTTGTGCAAATTACATTCCAGACAGTTAGACAGACAGACATCAAATTTAATTAGTGTTTTCGCAATATAAATTTACTTTTATAAACAATATAGACTTTCAGCTCAAGAGAAGAACAAAATAACCAAACCTTTTTTTTTATTTAAGTTCTTTGATTATGTGCTACTCAAAAAGTTAATGGAAAAAATTTACCAAAACACCATCAAAAATCTATTATTACAATCAAACACCAAAGTATGTAATTTACACTTTTTTTTTATAAATAATTGTTTTAATGCATTGTGAGTGCATACACACAATAATTTTTTATCTTACAATACTATTATTATGTACGTAACTATATAGAAATTGCATACAACAGCTTTGTACATGGAACAGAATATGAAAACATGAGTAGGAACCGAAAACAAGAAAACATGCAATAAAATCATAAAATATTTCGTAAGAAGATTTTATTAAAAAATTCAAAAACAAAAATAAGGAAAAAGAGAAAAGAATAAAGAAATTCTCACGCTGTCCTCATTTTCACCACACAACCACTACCCACCTTTCTTTTACTCAGCATGTCTCTTTCTTTCTCTCATTGTTTCTCATAGGGACGACAATGAATAAAAATTAAGAAAGAAAAACTTGATATTAAATATTATCCTTTCAACACGGGACATGAAAGCAAGAAGCGAAAAAAATTAACAAAAAAAAAAAAAATGAGCAGAAAATAAAAAAGAAAAAATGTTTTTTATTTTGTAAAATTTTTTTTTCTTTTATTTTTTATTTTTACTGTTATTATCATGGGAAAATTTTCTACGGTAGAATAAATTGCAATTTGCTATTGTAAGGCTTAAACATATTATTGTGCACTCTTTAGATTAAATAGTGTGTTAATATTTTAATATCACTGTGCAATATGTTTGGCGTAATGGTTTGAAATTGTAAACGTATTTTATGTGTATTGTTAAAAGGATTTCAAAAAATTAATTATTTCAGTCTAGAGAAAATAAATGGTTACTGTTTCCCTTTTTTTTTTTAATAAAAGTAATGTGACTATAAAATTTTTATTAAACTTGGAATTAATGTGGGCCTACACATATGTGTACTCATAATGTAAACAAATTGCCTTATAAAGGATGTTGTTTAACTACATAGTTCAGACGACTTTATTGTCATTGTTCAATTTAGAAAAATCGCAGTATCCGTAACTAAGCCTGGTAGTCAACTATAGGTGAGCATTTTGAAAAGGCAGAATTAATTGAATTCAATTATTCTATGATTTTGCTCACAAATTAAATTTCAAGTCTTAATTGAGCATATTCCTGGATTAGGTGTTTTATATCAGCATTAGGTTTGGATTAGATTTGTTTTCAAAAGTTAACAATCATAGTATTTGTTGAATGCACAAAACTTATATGATGACACGGATATTTTATGCCGTAAATACCTTAATATCGTATTTATATTATGTAAGAGAATTGCGCAAAGATAATCGAATTTAAATACTTGAGATCACCATTTCGGATTCCATGCATTAGTCTTCCAATATTGTGAATTATATTTGTGTGGTCAAAGAATTTGTAAAATTTTTAATTTTGTATTTAATTAAAAATGAATGAATAAAATATTGATCACTTAAACTTGTTTTCGAAATTCGGATATTATAAGTCAATGTAGCCGAAAACTTGTAAACTGCAGACTTAAACTTGATAATCATATTTTTACAAAACAAAAATTCTTAGAAATAATGGTATATACAGGGTGTACTGCAAATAAGCTCAGGAATAAATTTTTTTAACAATTCACATGAAAAACAGCATCAGTGTGGTGGGAGGGAGGTGGGTAGATAGAGCAATAGTCTGTTGGAGAAAAAGGTACCAGATTTTTCCTACATATAAAAAAAGTTCTATAATTTCGGAACCATGTGATACAGAGTAGCCATAAGGTGCTTCTATTAATATGGTGCTTTGGTATTTTGTACCAAAGGAAGTATTCTAAAATCTGTAATTTTGATTACAAAGTGCTAACAAAGAAAATCTCACCAATAATTGAATACCAAAAATGAATCTTAATCAAATAAATCAAATTGAAATTAGAAAAAATTGTACAAAATGAAAATCTCGTAATCATAAACAACAACAAAGACAGAAAAAATCAAAGAAAAAAGGTCAAAACTAGAGTTCTTTAAAGGTTCTCTAAGTTGATTAGATTAACTATGATTCTTCGTCCTTTTACTATACTCGTTTTCTTTTTCACCATTTTTATTTTCAAGAGTTTTTCATCCGAATTTTTGCATACTCAAATTTTTGCTTTAAATGCCTTTTTTTCTGCTCGTTTTAATAGTTTTTCCTACGGGTACAATAGTTTTCTATCACAATAGAATAAACCAAAGGCATGAATCCTTTTACATTTTTTTCTACACATAGATTTTTCTTTTTTTATGTTCTTGCATGAATGAGTAGTGATTTCCTTTTTTTTTTACCAGCATAACAACAATTTCTTTAAATGTTTCATAACATAGAATTCATTTTATTTTTTATAGAGAAGAAAAAACTCAAAAATTACTTAATGAATTTTCTTTTTGCCTGTATTGTTGGAATATTTTCATAGTTCCTTTTTTTCTATTTATCTTTTAATTTTGTTTTTATCCTTTTAATCCTTCAGAGCTTCAAAACTTCTATACTTAATTTTTGTTTCACATTAATTTACTTTAGACCATCTTGTACCGTTATTATTACCATAATTAAAATCTTTCATTTAAAATGAAGCTCTTTTACAATAATAATAAGTAAAAATCATACTCAAGTGACTTTTTCTCTTATTTTCTTCAAAAAAAAAATTATATATAATTAAATGTGTAACAAAAAAATTGGAAAGAATAGAATAAAAATAATGGTGATATAGGGGAAAAAAAGAGGAAAAATTAAAAAATATGTACAAATAAAATTGTAAAAGAAGTAAAGGAATTGAGGCGGGTTTGTCTATGTGTAGTGCAACGGAAGAAGTTCTGAAGAAATAAAGGTATTTAAAAAAATACTTGAAATAATTAGAGTTTGATTTAAAAGTTAAATAAATCTCTCGAATGGATTCAGTTTGGGTGTGTTGTACAATTAATTATTAAAGAAAATTATTAATTTGGAAAATGAATTGTCTTTTAATTTTGTCGGGTGTGCCAATAATATAATTAATTGCATCATAATGGAACTGCTATTATATAAAGATTGATTCTAATGGTGATTCTATGTTGAGGAAAAAATTAGTAATTTTGAGAGCCTATATGTTCGCAGACAGAAAGGAAAAGTGATATTTTCAATTATTTGCAAGGCACTCACGAAAAAATTGAAACATTATCAAAATTCGTTGTCTTCTTACATACAAAAGCATTCAATTTCCATTCACCTTAATTTAATTAAGATTACCTATTGAGGAATTCAATTATAATCAGTTTTCTTCTTGAAAACATTAAGAAATTTACTAAGTAAACTAGATCTGCATTAACACGAACGAATTAACGAATTTACACGAATTAATTTTTAAATTAACAATTTTAATAAACAATTTAAAATACTCTACATTTTTTCAATTTCCTATAGTATTCTTTGATATTGTTGTAATTTTTCAAGGACATATTTTAAAAAAAATCTCAAACAATCTGAAAAATTGCAATAATTCCAAAAATTTAATCAATTTTCAGAAAATTAAATCATTTTCACTTGAATTATTATTCTATTAAATTTGCATAAATTTAGGCATTTTATACAAAAATTAAATTAAAAAGTTTAGAATCCTTTACAAAAAAAAAAATAATAATTTTCAAATATTTTATTTCGCACCACTAGAACAATATTTCCATATAGAAATTTATCGTAAATGTTTAAGAATTAAAAAGTATTACATAAAATTCTTTGTTAGTTTAAAAATTTTTATTTGTAAAAAATTACAATATTTTCCTCGATTGTATAGAATAACTAATTCTAATTAATAGATTAGAATAGCTAATTCAAAATTAGTCAGATTCACAAATGTTATCGTAAAATTAATTCACGACTAGCCATCACCTTGCCACACTATATCAATGCCAGCGCCAGATCTACCATATATGCAAAGTAAGAATTTGGAATAATCAGCGAAAAACAGGAACGCCATTGAAAACTTAAAACAAGAAACTTAATTTAAAAATTTTTTTTTTTTTCAAATTTTTACCATTACGTGTTTTTCAAAAATTGTTTTCGTTCTATTTACAGATAACATGCTAACTAACTAAATTAACTTCATAACATGCACCTATATACAAACCCGGCTCCAATTGCTTCACTAATTTTACATTCAGCATAATAAGGTTACCAGAAAATGATTAATTTGCGCAATGCTGAATTTTGTTGCATACTGTTGAGTGTATTGAAAGCAGAAGGGGTAGGCGCTCTTTCTGGCCACCGCGTAGGGCACCGAACAAGTTAGAACCGTATTAAAGTCAGTACTCTATATTCTGGAGAGTAAAATTTTAAATGCATAAGGTCAGCAATGGGTTAATAAACAAATAAAAGCAATTATAACTTTGCTATACAAAAACAAAAATAAATATTTTAAATTTTTGATTACTTTTTGGAAAAGTTTTCGAATTTTCTTTAAAAAAAAACAACAATTACTAGAAATCTTAAAAACAAAAAAAAAAAAAACAAAAAAACAAGCAAAGCAGAATTTATAAATATTTTAATAGAAAATTAACAAATTTGTAATTCAAACTTTTTAAAGTTATTAAAATATTATGCAAAATTACATATACGTATGTGTGTATATTAAAGAAGTAAAAAATTAAATTAAAATTCTATTCATGATGTTTCCAAATACTTAATTGTATATATACAAAATATTTACTTGTAAAAAAAATGAAAATATTAAAATTTATGAATTAAGTTAGAAAAATTTATTTTTACACTTTCTAGCTAACAATTATTGTCTTATACACATATATTCAAAAAAACTTGTTATACCATCCTTGTATAACAGTAGGAAACAAACTATTCACACATACAAACACCTGTACCGATTAAGTATAAAAATCTTTTAAAAAATTCATAAAACATATAAAAAATAAATTCTCATATGATATTCAAAAAAATTTTATATGCTTATTTTTATACTTATGTATTAATATATAGGGTAACTTCTCCTACCTATGAACAGGAAACAAAAAATTTGCGTCTTCATCATTTAATTACCCTTTTCGAAACCAAAATTTTAAATTTTTCCTAATATAAGAGATTAAGTTGATAAGAAACATGATGGAAAAATTGAGTTGAAACATGATTTAGATCTTAAAAAAAAATGTAAAAAGCATATTCGTGTAGACGCACTCAATAGAATTCGAATGGTATTGAAATTAAAATATTATATTAGTGTATTAAGAAAATCTAGTAACAAGGAGGTATAAGAATCCTATGATTTACCAATTTCAATATTTTATTTTCAATATATTAATGTGTAAAAAATACGTCCACATGTACAAGACAAATTGTACATTTTTTACAATATAATTTTAAAAATTCATATTGAGGCAAAATACCCTTGAATTAAATGCAAAAAAGAGTCTAGTTAATAGAATATATATGCACTTAATATTATATAAAACTGAAAATGGTTTTGATATAGTCACGAAAATTGTCAAAAACTACTATTCTTTTAAGGCGAAAAGGAGTTTTAAAATATTTTAAAACAACACATTATACCGAATAGTAGCCGAATAGTTCTTTCGGCATTGAAAAATATTTTCTGGAATTATAGTACATTTCGTAAGAATTTATATATTTTCTGAAATATAATAACACTGTCCACAAGTAAAGCCGTCCAAAATTACAGAGACTTACCCTACTCACAAAACTTTATTTGTTAACTTACCTTTTGTTTATAAGAGTGCCATATTATAAGAAAACTATTTTGTGTCTTATAAAGTAAAAGAAATTATTCATAACTCTTCGAAAACAATAATAATAATAAAAAACAACAACAACAAAACAACAAAACTATTCAAAATTTCCTTTTTCTCTCTTTTCCTGTTTCTTGTATAAATGATTATTGTCTTTTAGTAGGAACAATTTCACTGTAACCAATTCACTTTAGAATATTGTTCTCTATTCTCTCTGTTTTGTTGCGAATCACAAAAATTATTTACAAGTTGCAGTTGTGTAGCATAAAATTTATAATATTTTTCGAATTTTTTTTTGTGTTTTTGTTTTTTTGTTGTAGATTGTTGTTGTTGCCGTTTTGTATGAATCTCTTATATAAAAATAGAAAATAATAAAAATAGAATAGAAAAAATCCTTTTCTCTTTTATTTTTAGCAAACTAACTTTAAGAAGAAGTAGAAAAGAAGAAGTATCAGTGGAGAAAATTATTGCAAATAAAATAGAAAAGAAAAAACAAAGAGGGAAATGTAAATTAAAACAATTCCCCTATACGTAGAAATGCATAAATAATTTATGCATATTCATATTATATGGGGTGTTTAAATGAAATGTCATCCATCCAATTATAGTTTAGGAAATATTTTTTTTTTCTCTTTTAGTTCGGTTCCTCCAATATTCATAATTTAATTTTATATGGTAAAATATTATAATTCATAACAATAAAAAAATAAATTTTAAGAATTTTTAAATTTTTATATGATTTTATTGAGACTTTGGAATAAAGTAGAGAAAATATTTTTTTGCATAATTTTAGGATGCTTTGAGAATTAAATTAAACGTAAAGTTATATTTAAAATTTTAATTTTATAATAATAAATGTGGCACGAAGCGAAGCAATAATCAACCATTTTATAAGAAAATTAAGAGTTAGTTAAACTACTTCCTATTGAATAGAATTATTGCCGTTAATGTTAAGTTGACTGCAGCGGTCGATACTTAACATAGTTTAGAAATTATCATAAAGCATGAGTAACATAAATTTATTAAACTCGAAAATGAACCGTATTAGTGGTGTTGTTTTATAATTTTGTTAATAAATTACATTAAAAGAGACTTTTACAGACTAGGATAAGATTTGGAAATTCATTTTGTTTTTCAATAGAATTTCAATTGAAATTCATTATTCAATAGAATTCCTTAAAATAGGACTATTGTAGTTTGAAAATTGTCCAGTTTTATGGCTATTTTACGAATCGACAAATTAAATTTGATCAGGTCGAGTGAAATATGAAAGAAACAGTATTATTCGCCAATTAATAAGATTCGGAAGTTGTGATATTTTAAAGAAAAATTAACAGACATTTTCAAATTCCATTCGAATTGAATGACTAAAGACGGGCTCGTGTAGGTATTCAATTTTTGGAAAATATTATTGAGGACATATTCTTATATTTTCCAGTGATGGGATATTGACTGCAAAATTCAAATAACAGACTCAAAGAACAGCTAATTTTGCGTTAAAACTAAATATTGTGGATTGCTATGCAACATCAGTGTAATAATGGTATTTCGTAAATTAAAATTCACAACTTCCACTTCACAAAATCTTAAAAATTGAAAATAATTACACGATCTAAAATTATTTCTACGAAATCAAAGCGGGTGTTAGAAAATAAGGGTGTAAAATTGATCTGATTTTTTAATTAATTACTAATGTTCAGGACATTTTATTTCTCTTTAAGATTGTGGAAAAGAATTGTTTTCATTTATTTTAAGATAAAGGCATAACTCTAAAATTATATTTCGATTTGTTTAGAGAAACAAAAATTTAAAAAAAAAAAAGTTTTTTTAAGAACACCATAAAATGCTTAAATTTTTTTTAGTTTATTTTTTTTTTTTTCTCAACTTTTCATCTGTTTTTAAAAGTCTTCATCATTTTTATTCTTTTCAACTTTAAAAAATTTTCCAAAGTTTATAAATAAAAAGTTTCATATAAAATTTTTTGTTTTTCTTGGGCTTCCCATCCATCCAGTAAATATTCATTGCATAAAAATAGAAAACTGTCGTTAATTTTATGTTATTTTTGTTTCTGACAAAGGAATGTATGCACAATACTCTAGGAATAAATACTCGGAGTTTATAAATGCAAAAAATATAATATATTTTAAGCTCCAAGATTTTAAGAATTTCTTAGAAAATACCATGTTTTCATTGCATGCAAATTGGACTAAAAACGGGTCCTTTAACGAGCCCCATAAGGTATAAATGTTTTAATGAAAATATTAATTTGCTCTGCCATTCCACAGTCTTTAAAATTTAAAATGAAATTTAAGTGTATTTCCAGTAAACAGGACTAATTGACGAGTTTCCTCAAATAATTCCTCAAATAATTACTCAAATTTTTCCATATAAAAAACTATTATACAACACGTGCTATCAACTGTATGTCGGCAAATTAAAAAAATCTATACAAATTCAATTCATTTTTATTCAATATATTTTTTGTATTTTAAATGCAGTGCGAACAATTTTTTGGTAGCAAAAATGATTTTTAGATTATAGTAGAGACTTTGTTCAAAGTTTTAAATTAAATTGTCTGAGCAGGAAAATACTATGTTCATGAATTTAGCGGTCATATAAAAAATTCTGGAATTACAATAATTTTCATAATATTAGAAACCTCGATTTTTAATGAAAATATGGAAAAATTAATTTTAAAACTTATTTCTTTGTATGTTCTAAAATGTTGAAAAATTCTTAATTAAACACCAGACACCAGACAACAAGAACAATAATTAATGTAACTAAATTTTCCAATTTCACTGTAATATTTATTATGCTTCTACAATAGTAAAATAAAATTTTAATAAGAAAATAATCTTTATAGTAACATTTTTAATGAAAATTAATGAAAATTAATGAAAATTCAAGGAAAATCCTATTCATTCTTCCCATCTCCCGTCCCCCTTCCAACAGAGATTGACATTTAAATGAATGAAATTTTTTTTGGTGTACAAATAGGTCTAGATATTTTCAAATTGTTGGAAATTGAATTTTTTTTTTGTATTTCTTATATTGCTTTTAATGCCACATTTAAAGATCCTTTTTACTGTGATTGATATTATTTTATGTGATTGATAACATTACAATAAAAGAAACGAAAACAAGCTGATCATTGCTTTTTATTCCATAATATTGAAACAAAAAAAACAAAAATGTTTTTATATGCAAGAATGCGTTATTTGCTTTAAAAAATGCATTTTTCTACTTTCTTTAGTGCATACTTTAAAAACAAAAAAATATTTTATCCTTTATGCCATTTTTGTTCTGTTGTTGTAGAATTGAACTTTAATTCAGTTTTTATGTCCTGATCCTTATTTTATTTTTTCGTTTTCATTATTATTTTTTCTCTTTTTTCTTAAATTCCAATTGTTTGTTTTATTATACATGAGAATGCAAAATAAAATATGCATGAAAAATAAAAAAAAATTTTAGAGATTGCATCTGCTTTTCTCTCTTTTCTTTCATTTTTTTTATTTTGCTTTCTTTCTTTATTTACACTTGCAATTTAAAAACGAGAAAATGCTCGCTCTTTCTCTTTTATTCTGTTTATTTTTTTTTTTCAAACAAAATTCTCAGTATTTTACAACCGCTGCTTTTTATTTTTTATTTTTATAAAAATTTTTATTTTTTCTTTATTGTTTTTCAGATGGAATTGGTGCATGTTATTTGTATACATTTAAAATTTATTGATGTAAGGCTCTTCCATATTCTTACATTTATACATAAATTTAGTACAAATCGTATAATAATTTCACATTCTGTTGGGAGGGTGGTGAGGGGCTAATGGAATCAAGCGTGTATATTTAACGAAACCAAAATATTTTATGAATAAAAGAAATACAAAACAGAAATAAAATGGAATGAAATGTAAAATTTTCTGAAACATCATTGACTTGAAAATGTAAAAATATTGAAAAGACCAGATTTTATTGGAAATTTTATGGTATTAAAAGCAATAATCTAAAATTGTTGTTCCAATTCAGTGTTTGTTTTTTTATTATTGTTTTGGTTTTGTTTTATTTTTTTTCCTGTATCATTCTGGTATTTAAATTTATAATCTGTTCAAATACATTATTTACTTAACTATATTATTTCTATGTATTTTTAATAAAATATCAAAAATAAAATGTATAAATTTTTTTTTTTTTTAAATAAATAACTTTATTGTTGCAAAGGATTAAGTTCATATGTACAGTATGTTCAGTTGATTATGCATTTGATGAAAAGGAGAAAGAAGAAAAAAATTGCATGAAAATGAGAAAAATATTTTGAGAATAGCATGAATATAGAATATTATACAAAAAAGGATATTTATTAAGGACATTTAAATATCAATAAATTTTTTATAATATTTTTGTATAGAAAATATTTTATGGGTTTATACTCAAATGATTTTATTGAAAAATTTATGAACTTTAATTTTCGTATATACAAGATTAATTCCTTTATCTTTTAAATAGATTTTATAATTGTTAAACATAATAATTTTAGTTAATATTATTGTATTACAACTATAAAATAATTAGATTTTAAAATTAAAATAATATGCAAAGGAATTTTGTGGGTAAAAAAATTAAAATTTGAATTTTGATTCTTTGAAAATTTTTGAATTCCTTTAAAAATTGGATTTAATAGGCAGGATTGCTAAATAGAAAATACAAAATAACCTGTAAAAAAAATCTAAATTATTCGACTAATACTATTGACTATGTCGACCAACGTGTTTTTAACGTTTTAGGAGACAAGGTTTAATTTCATGTTAATTTAATTTTCTTCAGCTCCAATACAACTCCAATATTTATAAAATTTAAGTTAAAATAAATTTCATCCGGTATTTTTCGGGGTAGCCAAGAAATCAGGGTGGTAGTATGTAGATGTACATCTCGAGCTCTGCTAGTGCCTCATTCTAATGCGGAGGAGAAGGTGCTTTTTTTGTAGGAAATCGAAGTAGCTTTCTGGTACGCATTTAAGTGACCTGTTAAAGTTTTTTAAGGAACTTCAATGGATTTAGCCGGAGGGGTGATTATTGTGAAGGGATGCCGATTTGCCTTCACTGTTGGCCTGGTATTGACTATGTCATCTTCCTTCTCTTACTAACTAGCATTTAAAAGGCTTAATTGGTAATAGATTTTTACTTATGTGAATTTGTTTATTTTTAAGTATCTACATTATTAGAACTTATATTTTTAAAGAAATTACTAAATGTAACCATAGTTAATATTTTAGTTATGATGACAAATTGCACCTGTAACAATTTAAGATTTTTTAAATAAACTCTACTTTTTAAAATTTTTTGCCAATTTCAAATAATAATTGCCAGTTCACTTTAAAAAATCATCACTCATAATAATGTCAATGTACACAGAGAAAATCACAATTTTCTCTGATATTTATGCAATATAAATGTTATTATAACCCTTTTGAGGTGCATTAATTTTCATAAATGTTATTTTTATTCTCTGCAATTCTCTGCAATTTTCCCAACATTTTATATTTTTCATTTTGATTAAAAAGAGAAAATAAATGTTTACCATCTTATTTCATTCATAAATAAATTACAGTTAAAATTATTATTTGTCAGAAAAATGATTGGTCCGCAGATTGTACAACTTTACCTACATATAGAGCAGGAAATTTTTTTATGATAAACGATTTGTGTGTACTGCAATTTTTCGTTTTATTTTTTTTTTCTTTCATTTGACATAATCCCAACAGTAAATTATAATTTTACATTACTCATAGCTATAATGTACGTAAAGATATTATGAAAAAAAGAAACAAAAACAAGAGAAAAATGAAAATGCATTGAGCCAAAACTTGTCTGGTAATATTTTTACTCTATATAAAGTTTTGTTATCGCTAGATATTGTTTTATAGAGGGAACCTAGAAATTTTTATTTATACAAGTCAACGATAGGTTGCCGATCAAAAGTATTGCATTACTGAGTCGAAAGGACATGAATGAAAAGGACCCATAAAGGCAATATCATCGCAGAAACGTGGCCGCCGAATGTACGAAATTTTTGATACCGAGCCGGTTTTCGATTTTATACATTCGATAATAATATTGGCAAATACCGTAAATTCCTGGTTATTACGAAAAACAATTAGAATTGCACTATTTTAGTCAGAAAATGCGGTTAAACTTCTAAATGGATTTTTTCAAATATCTCCAAAAATATTTTTGCTACAGCTTATTGTTATTTACTTTGAAGAGAGAAAACGAGACTGGCGTTAGTAAAATAATATGAAAAACTCCTTTGGATCTGTGGAAAATTATTTTCCATAGCAACGGCTGCTATTGATCCAGATAAGAAAAATTCTTTAAACACTCAGTTTAAATGGAGTTCAAGACCTGCTTAAAGTAGCAAACAACTTTAAAAATTACTTAGTAGATTCCCCCTTCCACTCACATTCGTTCATCCTTGAGTATGTTTTAATGCCGATGTTGACTACGTGGAATGAGTACACAAATACTACCCGATTTCTGAACACTGGTATACTTTCAAAATAAACTATGATATTATAGTTTATTTTATCGTTCTTCTTAATTCTTTCTACTTTCTCTCTCTTTCTCGCTGTGTACACATTATATTTTATTCATTTTATCATCACTTAATAGTTATAAAAAATGTTAAACAATTTTTTTTTTTTTCGTTGACTTTTTATGAAGCATCATCATATTTTTAAAGGATTCCCGAACCTAGTATGTAGTGTATATCCTTACAGAACAAAAAAACTTTATATTATCTTACATTATTTAAGAAAATTCTATTGTTTTAGTAACAAAAAACAGAAAAAAATGGAACAGAAAAAATAAAATAAATTTAAAGAAAGTCATGAAAGTTAATAAAAATTTTACTAATAATTTATTTAAAAAATACACAGAAAGCTTGTTATGCATACAGTTTAAGTGTTGGTGCTGAGTTCACTTGGCTGTACTGATTTTTATTCTCATATACGTTAAAATATTATGATAAAATATGGGGTTAATATGCGGAGAATATGAGAAACATAAAGTGTTATATTATTTCCCAATAATTATTTTAATTTGTAAAATAGCTAATTGTTAAATTTTTAATTAAAGAAGTGTTTTACTAAAACTTGATTTCCCTAAGATATTCAAAATCATAATACTTTATAAATTGTTAATTATATCGAAATTTAAACGTGTATTGTGCTTCTTACCTTGTACAAAATAATAATTCATTAATGTAATAGTCAATTCGAAATGTTTGAAATTCTAATAGAATAATTTGGGGTGCTAATAGTTTTCGAATGAAACTCAATTTATTCAAGAGCTACTCAATTTATGGCAATTATTTTAGATTATAGATATTGAATACTGCGGATATCTTCTTCCAATATACCAGAATTTTCAACTCAGAATATTTTTCGATTATTCGTGTTGTTAAAATGTATATGTACATCAAGTGGTTGATGTTAAAAATAATTAAATTATTTAGTACTTTGCATTTGGGTAAACGCATTAGGTTTCGGTCGATTGTGTTTCACTTTCGCATTATGTTGCTTGTACATTATTGTGAAGTTAAACTGCTTCTAAGTGAAACTAGCTATAAATAGTTTCGCTTAGCAAAATATTTTCAACAAAACAAGCTTCCAGTAGGATTATTTGCCGACCTATATGATATCAAATCTTAATTTAATTTGTCATTTATAATAGTTATGGTTACAATGTAAAATTTATTATATAAAATTCCTAAGCAAAAAAATTAAATTTGAGTTTAAATTAAAGAAAAATTTTTACAAAATTTTAAAGTCATGTTTACATTTCTTTTAAAATAATTCAAACAAATTCCAAGGAATAACATCAAAAATGCTCCCATTTTTTCTACCGCCAACCCTCCCACATATCAATATTTTTTCTCGTAAAAAATAAATCACTTTTACTCCTCTTTTTATTTCATTCTTAGTAAAGTGAAATTTAAGACTTTAATTCTCTTTAACCACAAACCGACACATGTATTTTATACAAAATATTACTCATGTATCCTGTAATAATAATGTTATGTACCTGTATTTTAAACACGTTCATTTCTAAGCTAATAAATGAAAAATTTTCTAACATTAAAAAACAATTTTTTGCTTTAAATTTAATTAAAAATTTAAAAGTCTATTAAACGCTTTCACTTTTTCATTTCTGTTATATGTAAAATGAGAAAAAGTGAAATTCACGAGTGAAAAGCAAACTAATTAAGATGAAAAGAAAGTAATAAAAAGCACAATTATAATTTATTTATTATGCTATACAAGTTATATATATATGTATACATATGTATAATAACATTTTTATTATGTACACATAAAATTTATCTTATATGGTTGGCTTCAATATAAACAATTACATATCATGTTAAAAATGTATTGGATTGAAAGAATAGTGAAAAAATTAAACATACCTACACATATGTATAATATATAAGGATGCATACATATAATATGCCTATTTATAATGTATGTACATATTATTATAAATTCATTATTACTACAACTAGCTACGTTAGTATTAATTCAAATTCAAGAAATTTTTGAATAAATTTCAAGATGTTTACATAATTTTAGGCGAACTTTAAATGTTTTTCTCCCTATATTATTTATGCATAATATCTATAATACTATATTTTCTATTATAATAACAATTCTGTGCCTTCAAGTCAAAATGTCTTAAGTCAAAATTTTGTTTTGCAGCTAAAATCATTTTCAATTATTGAAATTAAAAGCCTGTTATATAATTAATATGTAAATATTGTGACAATATAATTGAAAGAGGAAATTGCAGGTGAGATGCTTATATTTTTAAAAAAAATTATCCTACCGGGAGGCATAATCGTCCTTCCGGTGTTAAAATTTATTGCTAATTAAAAATGAAGTCAATACATGTTATTGAAATTACTGGTACTTTATTACTGGTATTACTGTTTGGAGTCTATATAGTGCCGAAATTGACAAGGTAAATGGTAAGATATGACATGCTCTCTATTGTATTTATATTTTGATAGATAGTATCAGCAGTACTGATATTTAGGCTTTATCAAAGTTTCTAATTGAAAGCAATTGATTTTGTTAAAATTTTCTGATTCTAGTATCAATAACTAATGTAGTCACAGAACTATTACGAGTATTAAAACAGAATATTTAAATTTAATTATGATATTACAATATTTTTCAAAATTTATAAATTCAAAATTTTCATTAAAAATATTATTTTAATAAATTTTGTAATACAAATATGTAAACATACAAATATGTACGTCTAATGTCCTTGATATTCGTTCTTACATAAACACTAGAAAAAAATTAATATTAAAAATTGCTATATTTTTGTTTTGAATTAATAGAAAATAAATTTTACTACCAATATTTAGTAGGAATATTACTGTTGACTCAATTAGAGAGAAAATTTACGAGAAACACAAAGAAAATTTTGATTGCATTTTGCAAAAAAGTATATGACGGGTAAATTTTGATTTTGTGCAGGTACTCGTAATTTCATTCATTCACGTAGTAGCATTATCCTGAATTCTTTGCATTCATAAAGTTAGAAGAGTCTCCAGGATAATATTTTCCGAAGGTTAATGAAAAATATTGTTATCGCTTCACAAATATTTAAAAAATTATTATAATTTTATATGGTTAAGTAATTCTGTGCGAAAGTGGAAGAAAATTCAATGCACATTCTTATAGAATATGAAGCTTTCGTATACAGAAAAAGAGAGTTTCTAGCTGACTCGGTTTTAGGAGTGGAAATGCTTTGAAAAACTCATCTTTACAAGATATTCGAAGATAGGTCTCGGGGAAGCAGATAGAATTTTCCAAACCTCATATCTGTACTTGGCCAGGAGATATAAAAATTCAACTAATAATTAATTCATGTGCATTGACATCTTACTGTCACGGAAGTTATTTACAGTTCATTTCAATTTATTATTGTAATTTTATACGAAAATTTTTTACAGTGTAGTATGCAAATGTAATGTTCGTAAGCTATACATTTAATAACTTTTTAATGGCATATAATTTTGTAAATATAATTAATTAAAATCACTATTTTAAAAGAATAATAATTTGTTCTTTTCATTAAAATTATTTGTTTTCTGATGAAAGTTAAAATATTTAATTGAATTAATCAAAATAAAAAAAAAATACATTGAATTTTTTTATAAAATTTAAAAGTTAATGTTTTAAATAAAAAAAAAAAATTATCCTTGTTATTAAAAACGATTGACAGCACATATTTGGCAGATTTTTATGAGGGAAAAATCAAAAGAAAATTTTTTTTTTCTGGTTAGCTTATAAATTAGCAACGAACTTTCAAGGATTTTATTTTTTTATAAAATACTCGTAAATTATATTAAAATTAAAATTTTAAAGGGAAAAGGAAATAAAAATATGGCCTATATCAAGGAATAAAGAATAATTAAAATCTTGATGAACCTAGGTACATTAGAGACTAAAAATGCGGAGATTTTCAACACTTTGCTTAAATATTAACACGGTTTCATTACAAGCAAAAACTGTTTCAAATTCAAGTTTTGTAGTTTTTCATTTTATTTCAAATTCTAAATTACCCATAACATAATCTACATTCTGTTAAAATTTCATTAATTTATTTCAATTAATTTCGAAGTTGTCGCGAAAAATTTATTGAACAGCTTAAAATCTCAAAATGTAGATTAATTTCTCTCAAATATGCTTTCGAAGACTTGAGGTATTTGTTTTTTCATTAAAATCTACGGTTCAAAATCTATTGCAGACTACATAAAATCGATTTCTAAATAATAATATTGAAAAGCTGTTAATTTTTCTCGAATTTTTCTCAAAATTTCAATTTTATAACAGTAACAGTATTGTGTAATAGCAAAAATCTACCACATTTTTTTATTTTCACCCTTCCTATGAAGGTGAATTGAGAGTGGTAATTATAATTAATTAATTAAATAATTTTCAATCAAAAATAACAATTCAAAATTTGAATATTTCCTTTGAATATTTTTATTAAACGGGAAAAACGATATTGTTAAATATTATATAAAATATTAAAAATCTAAATTTTTAACCAAAATCTGAAATAATTTAGTTAACAAGCCCTCCATACTTCTTTAAAATTCACCACTACATATGTAACACATGTAGTGTATTATATGAATAAGTGATTTTGAGTACCTATATACTTTTCTACTAATTCTCTTGAATATAACAGAAAAAAAAATAATAAAATCATTGTGGAATAGTCAAAAAAAATAAAAACAACAAAATAAATTCTTTGCATTGTAAATATTTTCTTAGTATTATTAAAGTTTCCTTTTTCCTGTGAAAATGGTAAAAGCAAAAATATTTTCTGTGGAAAATAAATATTTCTCAAAAAAATGGGAAAAAAATTCCATAACAGCTTGTTAAAATATAAAAGTTAAATAAATTTATAATATTATAATAATAAATAGAAAAAAAAATAAAAATAAAAATAAATAAGAAAAATAAATTATAATAATTGTGGGTTTTAAAGGAAAATTTTCTATTATAACAAAAAAAAAAAAACTTAAGGAAATTTTTTTTTAAATCCTAGATATAAGGAATTTGAATAGAATTTTCCGTCTCCACACGTTCAACAGAATTATGTTTTGAAAGAGAAGAAAATTTTAAAATTAAAGAAAAAAAACATTCATCGTCCACACACATACACACACTGTAAAAGTTTTTGAACTCAATTTAAATATTAAGTTTAAGATTTTAAAAAAAAATTTACGACAAAATAAGATGAAGAGAGTAAATAATTTCAATTTATATAGTTGTATGAATAGAGTTGCCTATTTGACCCAAAATTGAAAAAAAACAGCACCCGATTTTTTCACTTTTTAAATTGTTTTGACTGTACATTGCCCTTTTTGTTTTTCTTATATTTAGTAGTATTTTGAGCATTTTAACATATTAAATCTTGAGAAAAATTTTTAAGGCATGATCGTCTATTTCGATATTTTCGACTCAGCAAGTTAGAGAAACTATCATTAATTTATATAACAGAGTGACAAGAGTTGTTCGGTATTGCGTATTTCTGTTTTTTTTTTCAATAATTTGAGAAACAAAATTTCATTTAAAAAAATTTGTTTTATCTTATTGGGAAAATGAAATATCCACTAGAAAAATAGAAAATTCTGATTTGAAAGTGAGTAAAAAGTGAGTACAATGACGACACATACGATTAATTTTTATTTTTTCAAAAATTTTTTTAAGTGTATAAAATCTTTATTGCGAGAATTTAACATAATTTTAAAATTAAATTAGAAATTTTGTGTTGCACTTGTTATACCCGTAGCATATTGTGTTCTTACATTCAATTCTGTTGTTAAGAAAAATTAGAATATAAAAAGAAATCCTAGTTCTAGTAAGGAAATAAAATGAGCTTCAGAATTTTAGAATTAAAAATATTTGGTGTAAAATTTAAAATAAAAAATTGAAAATTTAATTTAAAATTAGAGTGCAATTAAATGTTACTAGGATTAGTTTACTAGGAAAACTAATTGTTTCATAATTTTTTTGTTCTTTTTGCATAAATTTTCCTCATTATTTTTTTTTATATAAGTGGTAACTCTATTTATGAATAATAAGAGTATTAATATTTTTCTTCTACTATTATCAATTTTAATTCATATTCATCTCATCTCACAAGTCATTTTTGCCCCATAAAATATTTAAATTAAAAATCTATTTAAATTAGAAAATATTGATAGTGACATTATCTTGAGAGTAAAATTGGCAAAAATCTCAAAATTAAATTTTGTTAAATACGATTTGCAACTCTTTTTGTTTTTTTTTGAACACTTTTTTCACTTTATAGTTTTTTGCTTAAATCAAGGATTATTGCGATATGTCATTTGTTGCTTTTAAATTTCACTTTAAACTTTTAAAATTGTAGTCAAGAAGTAGTGTGTGAACTGAAAAAGTTTGAATTAAAAATTGAACGTGAGAACACACTAATATTGAATATTATAAGATGAAGAATAATAATAAGTAAAAAAATATTTAATTTATTTTAGATTTAATAAGAAAATTTTAATTTGAAGAAAAATTGAAATTCTTACAAGGAAAAAAATTTTTTTTTATGAAGTAGAATTGAAAAAATTTTAAAGTTATTAAAATTATTTAATTATTTAAGAAAGATAGCTATGGTGTTGATAAGAAAGATAGATATGATACGGCCATTACAGAAATAAATATTTTTAATTTTCAAAAATATTGCATACTTTTAGGGACACCATATGCTCCTATATATACCATAGTTTAATATGAAAGAATGTAGTTTTTATTAACACGTTAAGCCTTCTACTTCTCTGGTGAATATAAAAAATCTCAACACAAATATATTACGTTGAATCTTTATTGCATCCAAGGTGTAACACACAAATTTAAAGAAACTACTCGTATAATTTTATTGTGCTCTAGCAGAAAACAAATACAAAAAATTTACACATTTTAAAAATTCTCACCAATAGAATACAATGAGCTTCAATGTAAGTTATTTTTAACATTCACTAGTGGAATCACACTATACGAAGCATTTTTGGTTAGGTTACCGATGTTACATTCGGACTCATCGTAAAATGCAATTCTAGTATGTTAAAACGAAAAATTTTCAAAATTTTGAATTTAACTTGAAATTAAATTTTATAATTTTACATGAAGGAAAGCAACTAAAGAAACAAAATCTTGTATGTTACTAGTAACGTTTTAATACACCAAGCGATTTTGTGACAACCTCAATTTGATATGTGATAAAGTAGATAGATAAATGATGGCTGACACCTTGTTCATTTTTATTTCTCATCTTTTTTCTGGCAATGATGAATTATATTGGTACAAGAGCATCGCACATAATACATACTTTTTAATATTCTTAAGAGAATTAAAAATTATATAATTTTGTAATCCTTTACATTTCAATTGTAATAATATACATATGTATGTGTATGTAAGCCCAAATATACAATTTTTATGAAATATCCTTGAAAATTTCTTTAAAATAAATTTATTTTATTTATTATTTATAATTTCTATATTCAAAATTATTGCATGACATGAGAACTAGATATAAGAGGACTACCAATGAAACGTGAATATTTAAAAAAAACATGTGTTTCCTTTTACTTTAAATATAACTTAGGCGTTTAAATTTAAAAGTTAATATTAAATAATTTACGGAATCGATTAAGAACTTATGCAAAAATTGTCACTGGGACTTTTAAATTAACTCAAAAACAAAAAATAAAACACAATGAAAATATTTTTAATTTTGATAAATATTGCATACTTTTAGGGATGCTTGCTTACTCCTTTTATATTGATGAAAATTTAATATTAAAAAAATCGTCCTTTACAAAATAATACACTATTCCATTGAGTTTCTTTTAAGGAATAAATCAGAATAAAAATTTTAAATATTTTAACAATAAAATTTCAAGGAAATTATAATAATAAAAAAAGAATTTTTAAGATTTGATTTTAAAAAAAATAAAAATTTTTATTTGATAGAAATAAGTACATAAAATTCGATATGTTCAACTAGATTGTTATAGCTATTAAAATAAATAATTTCATCGGAAAAATCGAATGGAAAGTAGCTACTCTAAAAAATATTTCCGTATTTTTCAAGAACTTTATTCTTGAAGCAAAACAATTTTTATATTTTGATTCAAAGAATATTTTTGTAAAATTTTCGATTTATGATTTCTTCTGAAAAATTCAGTGGCCTCAAACACAAACCGCCTAACTCGAGTTAAGACAAAAATGAGATATGTTTACCAGCGAATTCTCCGTTTTGAGTTTCATATGCTCACAAAATTTGGTGGTTCTACGACTGTTGTAGCCGGAGTTATTGTCGAATTCACACATGACCTAACTCGAAATGGCAACAATGTGCACTTGCACTAATCGCCTAAATCGAGTTAAGATCAGAAAACATCTTTTTTATGTTTTTGACAAACCACTTATTTCGAGATAGGCTGTTGTTGCAAATCAAAATTAGTGACATTTTTTTTTATTTGTATGAATTTTTACAACCGCTTATCTCGAGTAAGGCTTTTGTTGCAAAATTAATTTTGAATTTTTTTAAATACTAACTCGACATAAGCGATTTGTGTAAAATAATAATTGGTGGTTTTTTAAACTCATCTCGAGTTAGGCGATTATTGCAAATGCAATTATATTCCAAAAGGCTTCTTATGTCGAGTTAGGTTTTTATAACGCGTGCAAATAAGAACAATACATCGAATTTAAGCGTTTAGTGTTCGAAATAATACATGATCAGTATAGAATATTTTTTAGTTTTTTATAATAAAAAATATTTTATAACGCTTAACATATTATTTTATGTGATATATAGTGTAGGTACTTTATGTCCATGGTTTAAAACTTGTTCACTATAGTTAAAATTAAATCTTACATTCAGCGACAAGTAAGATAGTTGTATTTTTTAACCCAAAATATAAAACATCTGCAGAAGTTACCTGCATTATTAATGCTCTAATTACCCAAATATCCCATGTTTAAGATTTGAATTTTTTTATTTAACAAATAATCTTGTAGGTCATTTCGTGATTTACCTGCGACAAATGTTTTTTTCAATTGACGGAGTTCCCATGTTAAAATGACACGTGGCTAGCTACCTGATGGTAGATTGTTTTGCCTTTGTGGTCTAATTGTATTATTAAACAAAGTGTTGTTTTATTATGCCCTTGTAAAACAAATGTTATTAGGAAGAACAAATTTTTGTGTTTGACAAGAGGTTTTATTCTAATTATTGTACTACAAAGCAACACTTTTATTATACACTAGTAAAACACATTTTGTTAGGAAATTCAAATTATTATAATTTGCAAGGGTTTTTTTTCAATAAATAAAACTGGTACATCTGGGAATAACAATATTTTGTTATACTTTTTATTACTCATTTCCGTGAGTTCAAATTTCTTCGATTTTCAAATATTTATGATATTTTTGTTATTTCGAAGGAAGTATTTTTTACAAAGACAGTTATTTATTATTGTTTTTAAATGTGCTTATGTTGGAAATTGTTAAATAATATAAAAATTATCCAATATAAACTTTATCCACGCTTAATCAATGTACGTTAAAAATTTTGGAACTTGCTAGGCGAGCTGAAATGATTGTGGTGGATATTAGATGTATTGCAATATATTTGAAATTAACATAACGGATTCAAAGTGTTTTTAAGCATAGAAATTAGCGAAACTGGTTCTATAGTAAATAAACAAGTATCAACAGATCTTACTTTGAAAACCGAAGTTAATACAGTTTTGAAAACCGCAATTGACTTTGATCGTGGTGACTGTATTAATGATCCTGATTTTAAAATTGACAACATTCAAAAGCAAGTTTTCGAGTCCTATTGGGCATGTGAACATATCTGTAGAGATAAAAAAATATGAAAGGCTTTCTACTTTTATTCTTTTAAGAAAAATCCTTTTACAATTTGCCGAACGGTTAGAAAAATTCGCTTAATCTTTCGCGACCGGGCTTCCTCAATGCACTCAAGTACATGAACGCTCGAAACTGACTCGTGGTCAATTTGTATGGAGTCTTAATTGAAAAGTAAATGCTGACAGCTATCATAAAAATGTCGTGCAAACTTACAATATTTTTTGTTTATTTGATAATCAAATACTTATATACTCTATGAAAGGAGAGCAAATTCTGAACCAATTTACTTTGCCACAATTTTTTACGGAGATCTATATACTTTTTACGGCAGAACTTAGAGAAAAACTGACGAACAAAGCATTCTCTATATGTAATTAATAATACGTCTCCAAGATTTAATTTTCACAAGTATCGAATTATTATTTTCTATACGAGTTCGAGTTCACTATCAAATTTGACTTTTCATTACAGTAGTTGTAATGCCTCACACACGATTTCATTTTGTTTTTAATTTAAAAATTTTAATTAATTCGCATTTAGTATCATTATTAACAAGTAAGAAAGTCATATGGACTATAGTACATAAATAAAATAACAAACACAAAACTCATAAACTCATTTTAGAGTTTACTTTATGTGTTCATTTTTACAATAATGTAACAACTTTGTCAGATCCGTTGCACAATGAAGCCTTTTTGTAATTGAATTACTTTTTGAAATTCTCTTAAGTGGAAAGAGTCGCACCACAGATTTCAAAAAATTGACTTCCAAAAATATTTTACAAGAACAGTTTATACAAAGATTTTTTATATTTTAAGACGAGGTGTTAACTAGTTAGATTTTCAAGACATGCTCCAAATTGAAGAAGAAGAGAAAATTGGTTCCAAAAAAGAAAAACTTAGAGTACTTGATGCAATTTTTTAATCTGTTGGTTTACAAAACGATTAAGACTGGAGATTTAGCAGATACTCATCCATATTTAGTTGGAGAATCCGAGAGAGAATAAAAGATACTGTCACCTTTCTTAAATTTAATGAAAAAATTATTTTTAAACTTTTAGAAATAATTTTTACTTGAAGTTTATTCATTTCTTACCTCAATTTATGGTTTTTATGACAATGATTTGAAAAAAGAGTGAAAAATCAAATAACCTAAAAATAATATATATATTTCTTCCCTTTTCAATATAACTTAAGTCACCTAAAACCATATTTTCAGTTTTGCAACAACAGCTTAAGTCGACTTAAGTTTGACGAAAATGCAAAAGTAATTTTTCACAAATCGCCTAAGTCGAGTTATGCTTTGCAAAGTACTTTTTATAAATTTTGTATAACCGCCTATCTCTCTTTTTTCATAATTAAGAGAATACTATTAGTTGTTTTACTTCAGATTATGAGTTAATCGCTTCCTTTTTTAATTATCTTTCAATCAAAAAAAAAATTGGTTCAAAAAACTTCATAACTTTTTTCAAAATTTAATTTAAAGTTTAAAATGCATTTATCTCGAAATCACTAAAACAGACTTAAGTCGTTTGTGCTTGAAGCCACTGAATTTTAGTTATTTGGAAAAAATTATTAAATTCTTTATGCAAATTACATCATATTTACAAATCTATAAATTTTTGCTTTTTAAAAAATTTTCGAAAATATTTTATTTAAATTTGAATATTGTACTTATTAAATCCAAAATGGCACTGAACCGAACTACATTGAACTGAAAGTCGAACAGAAATGAAATCTGACAAATTCAATTTAATTTTATTTTTAAATCAGAAGAAATTGAAATAAGGAAAATTCAAATGTCAGTAATGTTTTCAAAAAAACTCAATAATAAATTACAAAGAATAAATAATTCCAAATCTTGATTTTCTTCTTGATTTTCCCAATTTAGATTTAAAATAAGCATTATAAGAATTAAAGCAATTCCAAAATGCTTTTACATAGTTATAAGGTTATTTTTCCTGATCCAAATTTAAAAAATTTGAATACAGACAATTCATAAAATATTTAGACTATGGTAATTTTTCAGATTAAACACCTCTGATCTACATATAGAGATTTTTACAATTTTTTCAAGATATTTGATTTATATAAAAAAAATAATTGAAAATTTAAATGAAATTGAATACAAATTGTTGGAATTTCCACAACAATTGGATTCTCTATGTTTTAATTGAAAAACATATGCTTACAAATCATTCTTGTACTATAATATATAGTTATTGTTATATTATAGTATAGTTATTAGGATACTCACATATTTGTTCTTGTCTGACTTGCATATACATATTTTATTCAATAAGTTTTATATATTCATGACCAAATGCATATTGTAATCTAAAAAAGTTTTCTATTTAACAACAGTGTATTATGTATACACTGTTATGATATATATACATAAATACATATGTTAAACGTTACATTATATATTTAGTACAATTTAAAATATTTTATTGAGAAATCAATTAGGAAAATAATAAATAAATTTGGATCAAACCAATGATTTTTAAATTGGCACATTTCCTTTCATTTAGATTATTCTCACTCATGCCTAAATACCTATTTCCCAAATTTGTATATTTCACATTAAAAAATTTATTGCATACTTTTAGGAAAAGACCAAAAATTAATATCCGACAGAATTCTGTTAAATTCGATGGAAAAAATTAGATAAGCTAAGAGAATTTTATTATTTTTTTAATCGTAAAATATTTGTTGTTATAGCTTCTTTTGCCAAGTATCATTAAAGCGGAAACAAGATGCCGATTAAAATTAAAACTTTGCTTAATTGAAAATTCTTTTTTGTTTTAACAAAATCAATTATTTATTAATTTTAAAATCCAAAGAACTCTTAAAATCTTTAACTGCTACAAGTTACTTCCTGGAGAGAAAAAACCACATCACAATTTTGAAAAAGACCTGAATTAAAATTTTAACGAAATTTACAATTTTCAGAGATTATTTTGTCATTGTAATGCTTGCCTCAATTCTGTTTTGTAGTAGAGGAAGTAACTCGCTAATTTTATACCGTCTTTTTGTTGTTCCGTTGATGTTTTGAGATTTCCGTACAATAAATAATTAGAAAATGACATTTTTTAATTATTTCATTCGGACTTTGACTGGTTGCTGCTTTCAAAGAAAGGAGAGAGAATTTTTATTCTAGAGAAATAGGTTTTCCAGTAAAATACAATATTGACAATAAAATTTTAGCTTCCATCCTCATAAATAAAAAGTTTGCTCATAGACTCGTGAACGGACGAACAGATAGCATGGAATTCTTATTTCTTTAAACAATTTTTTTCTAATTTGATTTGAAATATGCCAAAAATTTACAATATTTTTGTTAATAAAAATGAAAAAAAAAAACAATAAATTCAATTTGAATACACAATAAGTTCTATGCAATTCTAGAGTAGATACTCTAGGATTTTCATATTTTTATTCTATTGAATTGAATATTTAAATGAATTTTTCCAAAAAAAAATATGTTTTACAAAATTTCTTAATGAATTTCAATTATTTTTATTCAAGTTCATCTTGTTTTTTTTTTAATCGGAAATATGTAATTGAAAAATCACAAAACAAAATAAATAAATTGATGTACAATATTTTATTTATGATTTTTAATATTTAATTGAATTAAATTATTAATAAAATAAAATTTTAGATAACCAAGATTTTCCATTTTAAGTCTCAACTTTTAACAGAACATGAAGAACAAATACCATTATAAAATTAATTGTTAAAATTTTTTACATGTATAGTAAACTCAAGAAGATTTTTAACACCAAAAAAAAAATGTTTTTCTTGTAATTTTTTCTTGGAGTAAGAAGATTAATAAATGCCATCTCTAATTGTTTGATAAAATGCAATAATAAATTTCCAAATTCTATTCAGAAATCTTGTTCTTATTACATTTAGAAATTGATAGTCTATTTACGCTGAATCGAATTTAAAAATATTATTGCAACGTATGTCAAGCCTGTAAAATCTTAAAAATCATATTGAAATTGTTCAAAATTTGCTAGCACTGTATACCAACCATAATAATTCCGATATAAATATGTGTGTGCAGTTTTCTTTCAGCAAGTATGTGTTGTACAGTCTGTACCAAGAATATCTTAATTTTAATTTAATTAAATTAAAATTATCATATTTAAACCATTTGTCTCCAATATAGTCCTATGATGAGATATGATTTTTATATTACATAAAGTAAACTTGCTTTAAAATAATTCTTGAAATCCGTTACTCGATAAAGCTCATGAATTTCTGTAAAATGCAATGCAACTGGCAGCAAATCGAAAAACTGTTAATGAGCTTACTATAAATGTAACATTTTTGTTATACCCACTACATCATACCTTTAAATAATATTTCTAATATCTTTGTACTTGTACCGAAACAACAAATTCCATGAAACTATAACCCTGATTTTTTTTCGAATTTCGAAACTAACCAAAAAATATATTTGAGAGAGAGTGAAAATTATATAATAAATTTTGAAAGCGAACAATTGAAATAATTGAAAATAATATTTCAGGAATCCATCCAGGTGTCCAGGTAGTAATACGCACCTATGTCAATTATTTTTCAAATTTCACTGAAAGGATCGTTAAATTCCAAAATAATGATACGAAACAACTATTTGACTGAACATTTATTTACACAATATTGCCATCAAATAAGTTTGCAAAAATCTAGTGAAATATCGATAGATTTTCCAATTAAATTTTCAATCTAATTCTGCCCTAAACTCGATTATAAACCATTATTTTAAATATAACAAAATTTTAATAAATTTAATGGTTTCTTAACTTTAAGAGCTTATGAGGTCTTTAATCTTAAGGTGTATATACACATATTATGATTTAAAATGTCAAGCATATTTTTTAGTTAAGAACTTAAAAGCAAAAAAGTGAAACCAAAATCGAAGACCTCATAAAATTACAGGTTTTAGGGGAACAAAATAAAATTTAAAAAAACCCAAATATTCTTTTTTATCCTTTATTTTTTTGATACAAAAAAAAATGAAAAAAAAAATTTCAATCTATGCTATCCTTTTTTTCTTTTTATTTTTTTTTCAAATCTTTTAACAATAATAGTAGAAAAAGCAGAAAGAAGAAGAAGAAGAAATAAGAAAAATTTACCTATATTTTTTTATGTTTATTTGATTTTTATTTTTATTCTGTGGTAAAAGTGTACTTAACAAAAAAGGAAAGAAAATCCTGTTTTTTTTTTTTGTATGACTTAAGGATGAATTTTTTTCTTTTCTCTCTCGTTTTTTGATTTTAAGTTGACTTAAAATATGTTTATTCTAAGAATTTATCATCTTCATCTTTATCTCATATCATAAAAATTGTCTGGTATAAAAATTTTCAAAAAAAAAATTTTTTTTATTTGTAATTTTTAAGGACTAAAGTATATAAGTATAACGAGAGAGAGAGAGAGAGAGTGAGAAAAGAAAAGAAAAATACAATTTTAATTTTACTTTTTTTTCTCTCTTTTTCTTTGTGTATTTTTAATAAATTTAAAAACAAAATTTTATCAGTATGTCTGCAAATATTTCAAGAAAAGAAAAAAACTACACTGAAAGAAAAATAATCAATATTTACTTGAAAAAAATATTTTATTCTTAAAAAATAAATTTATTATCTCGATTTTTTTTGGAAAAAAAAAGAAAAACACAACAGTAAAAAAAATATTAAAAGATTTTTTAATTAATTTTTTTTTTTTTCGGTTTAGAAAATTTTTTATTTATTTAAAACAATTTGTGAGTTTTCATTTTAAAATTTAAAATGTAATTGTAATAAGAGTGGGTGCCAAACCAGCAATTTTCCCTTCAACAAGTGGAAATATTGTTATTAAAAACAATTTACTACTTCTTTACTTTCATTCATTTACAAAAATATTTCAAAAAAAATTGCATACATTTAGGCTGATGAAAAAAAAAAAATTTATAAGAGGCGTTAACATAATGCTCGAATCAAAGGGTTAATTTTGTGAGATCAGAAAAATAATTATTTACTGCTGGCAAGGTATTTACCGTTAGCTTTCTCTATTTATAGAAATTTTGAAAAAACCTGCAGTTTTGGATATATAAGGTGCCAAAAATTCAAATTTTACAAAGAGATGATAGCTTGAGAGGGGTAGATATGGATAAAAACTTTTCTTCCAATTAAATGAACTATTTATTTATTGTGTAAAAGATTTTAGATTTATACAATATACGGTCTAGAAGAAAAACGATATTAAAAATTTGCAAAAAAAAGGATTTTAGATAACGGTAATATGATATTTTTATAATATAGTAGTTGAAATACGGTACACACGATAGAACTGGAATTTTTCCACTTTCGTAAAATTTAAAAACTGTTTATGATTTTGTTGCATTAATTTGTTAAAAAATGTTATTTCTTGGGGTCATTTAGGGAGCAAATTTCTTTTACGAAACTTTTACTGTAATTTTCTTTATTAATATTTTTTTTGGACAAGTTTATGTAAGACAGAAGTCCCTGCGTATTCAACATTAAAATTTTGGTGTGCAATTTTAGTGTAGGTAGGTGAACAAAGTCCTATAATTTTCTAAATTATTTCCAAATCTAATATAGTTTTTTATTAAAGTCAAACTGGCTTAAAATATGAGTTTGATGATCTTAATTTATGGTGAATATTAGCAAAAAATACCAAGAATGCCATGCTTATACCCAATTTTGAATTTAAAATTTAAAGATCTATAATTCAATTAAAGATCATTAAATTTTCCATTTGAAATTTCGTTAAATTTAGCAGAAAACTTTTAATACTGTAAATTTTTTAGTAATTATTGTTCCAAATTTAATAAAATTTTATTAAAATTCCACAAAGACCGGCTAAAGAATAAGAATCATTTTCCCCAAATTACATTGCAAATTTTCCAAAAAAAAAATCAACACAGAAAATTAATAAAGAAAAAAAACTCTCCATTTTCTTACAAAATAATTAACAGAAATTCAGAAAAAAAATTCCATAGATTACAAATAGTGATGGTGTTTACAAAATAATAATCTTCCATTACAACATTACACACGAATTCTATGAAAAATCATTAAAATTTACAAAATATTATATACAAGTTTTTAGTCCTTGACCTAAATAAATAAAATAATTTTTTTCATAGAGAAAATTTTCGTTTCTCTTTTTCAAACTTAAAATTTAAACTTAAAATAATTAATAGGAAAAAAATATACAAGTGAGTATGGATGCATCTCTAATGTGCATAATTATAGGAGTGAAAATAGCATATGGAATTTAGTTGAAAATTTACGAAAAATGAAGAAAAACAAAAAAGGAAAAGTTGAAGTGAAAAAAAGCAGTTAAATCTGCTATCGTTGCAAAAATAAATAGTTTTTTTTTTCTTCTCATTTTTAAAAAAAAAGGAGCAAACAAAAAAAAATAAAAATTTCAGTTATTTTGGCAGAGAATTTTTTCATATTTTTCCTTATGTAAAGTATAGAAAAATATTAAATGGAATTATAATATTATTATTACTCTAGAAGAACATCCTTTTATTTTTGTAATTTATTTTTAAAAATGAATAAAATTGAATATGGTTTTTAGAATTCTGCAGATAACATTAAGGTACTCATATAATCTTATGCTTATAAGAGAAAATTATAAAGCAAAAGATTTTGAAATAAATAATCCTGTTATAAATCGTCTTTGAATTAAGTAGTTTAAACTAACCAACCATCTAAATAGTCTTAGTAACCTTAGGACTACTACGTAATATGATTAAATGCAATAGTAACCTGAAATTGGGAACATTATCTTCGATCTCTGGTAGCATTCTTAGAATTTTGTAAATATAATCTCAGCTTATATAACTATAATAAATTTTTAAATTTCAAATACAAGTAATTCCAGACACAATCTATTGAAAAATTATTACGAATTCAATTTAATATTCCTATTAAATTTCTATTTTCTAAAATCTCCCTCCTCTATTCCTATTTTCAAAAATTTCAATTTAAATACCAAAAAAATAGCAAAATAACATGATAATAGTGTTTTGGTAGTCTTTAAGCTTTCTTTTGTTAATTATGAAACTTATTGAGAGTTATATGCACTTAACAAATAGACTTTTTCTTTTTTAGATTTAATAAAATATCCCGGGCTCTAGAAATTCATATAGGGCATAATTTGTTATATAATTAAAAATTTAAAATACTATTAAAAAATTCATAAAACTATATGACAACAGTGATCATAATTAAAAACAAACTCTTCAAAATATTAAAAATTCTCTTAATTCAATTACAGGCCAGGTAGCCTTGCTATATAATTTGATTTTCGTGAAGAAATTTTCGTATTCGAAAAAATGATAAGGTAGTACTAATAAATTTACATAGTACTACCTTTCCATTTCTGCAAATACGAAAATCTTTTCCCGAAATAACGTAGTAAGGTCCCAGAAAAAAATTATTTAAATGTTATTTTATATGACAATCATATATTAGTTCTCAGTTTCTCAATAAAAATTATACATAGAGTGTAAGAGAAATTAATAAAAACAAATTGCTCATATAAATAATATGAAAAGGGGAAAAAAATTTTCTAAAACACTTGCCACACCATAATTCTCACGCGTTTTCTCTTAGGAATATCGTGATCATGATCACTTACACTTAATAATAAGAAATTTCAAAACCAATACAAATTTAATTATGATTAAAATTCACATTCTTTCTAAATTGCATTACAAATGGAATAAAAAAATTTAAAATATTCCTTACAAAAAAAAACAAAAAAAAACTATTGAAATCTCGTGTGCATTCAAATAAAAACACAAAATAAATCTACTAGTACTTTTTTTTCTTCTCATTTTTTATATCTGGCGCCAAACATAATATAATCTGCACTTTTCTATATAAATCTATTCATAATATCTTCCCTCTAATATCACCGCCATATTGTATGTAAAGCCAAAAAAAATCTTAAATAAAAAGTGAAATTTTTTTCTCTTTTCTTTTTTTTGTTTTCTTTCTTAATTTTCTCTAAACGTGAAAATGAACTCAGAATTTTCTATAGATAAATTGCATTTAAATTTAAGAGAGAACTTCATTTAAAAATAAGAAAAATAAAAAATAAAAATGAAATTTTAAAGTGGTACAAAGAAAAGAGAGAAAAAAATCAGAAAAATTAAAAAAAAATCTCTCCATATTTTTTTTAAAAGCAAAAGTAAAATTGTATGTAAAAATTTTTTTTGATTTAAAATCTTTCTCCCCCCCGCTCCCTCCCTTATCTATTCTTATTTTCTAAAATTTCAATTTAAATACCCCAAAATAATAGAAAAAAACTATAACCTTATTTCAAAAGAGATGAAAACGTTTTTTCTTCTTCTTTTTTCTTTAAAGAGAGCATTAAATTGAGAACATTAAAATTTTTTTATATTTAAATAATTAAATATTCTTTTTTTCTCTTAGATTTTCATTTATATACTTAGAATTCATTGTATACCAGTTATAATTTAATATTTTTTTTAATGTTAAAGACATCTTCATTTTTTCGTTATGAAAAATTTTCCATAAAATTAAAAGAAAATGATGATGTGCCTTTTAAAATGAAAATTTAAGTAAATAAAAAATTTAGAATACGAAATAATTTTAATCCAAATTTAGAGTCCTTTTTAAATAATTTATAAAGAGAATAGTGACTTTTTAATGCTTTTAATAGTATAATATGAAAATTTTATATTATATATTTTAATTTGTGAACACACACACATACTGCCATATTATAAAATATAATTTAAGGCTTAAAAGATTTTCAACAAATAAAAAAATATTTCGAATAAATAAAAAGGATATACTGCGAAATGATAATGCGTTAGGAAAATTTTTTTAAAATAAAAACTTATGTTGCATCACATTTCTTGGTAAATCATTCTTTAATTTTCAAAAGTATAGTCTTATTTGTATGTAGTTGTACAGGGTCTCGTTACAGGCCTGCATTAGTAGGCAAACATTTTTTTATGGGCATGATGTTCACAGGTCAACAAATTCCGAATTATAGGGATTTAAAAACAATCCCGACAAATTTTTTCTCTTCTTTAAAATTTTTAGAATAATTTCGAGTTTGTGTCAGACAAACGCATTATTAAATATGATTTGAAAAACCTCAGAAGAAAAGCTTTCTCATGAATATCTACACTAGTTATAATCTGTTCAAATTTCCGAATAATATGGCTTTAAAATTGGAAAAATTTTAAATTTAAACTTTGCATTTTTAAAAAAACATTAATTTTCAAGGTGACGTACAAATTTTAAGGAATTTAATAAAAAAGGACTCTAAGCTCTCCGGGCTTAGTATAATAAAATCAAAAATTTTTTTTTAATTTATTACAAAATCTGCTTTTTTGCACACACAACAACATATTCTTTTTCTTTAGTGTTATTAATGATGAAAATAATTTAATTTTATTCTTCTAGGTATTTAAAATTATTTTCAATATTTGAAATGCAGGAATAAATTCCAAGCTCCTGCCGTTTTGTATTAAAATCTCACTTTTTAACTTTTACTTTCAAATAATGATTGTTATTAAAGACGGAAGTTGCTGAAATTATTTTTGCTTTCAAAAATTTTCTATGATAAAAATAATTATTATTTTTCTAAAAATTCCAAACTTATTGTAAAATCTTCTGATCATCAATAAAATTTAAAATTCTTTAATTTTTCTTTTATGAATTAAATTCCTAATGTTTAAAAGTCGTAATTTTCTTTCAGTTCTATGGTAGTTTAATGGTTTTTTGATTCAACTTTTTCTATTAATTTAAAATGAAAATAATAATAATATTTTCAAAGGAAATTATTTTCCTTAAAGGAGATTTATGTGTACATTACTATATATATGTATATAAAATTAAATAGATATAAATTTACAGTAATTTTCTGTTTTTGTAGATTTAATAAGATGTTTAGTTTTTATTTTTGAAATTGCAGGAAGAAAAACAAACAGACAAACGGAAAATTTCAGTAAAAAATAAAATTAGTAATTCTATAATGTTTACATTCCCGCCAGTGTATGCAGAGAGTATAATAAATGGCCATGCTATAATAGTTGAGATTCAAACCATGTTCCTTGAGTTTTTTGAAACTTTTGAATATAATTTTGAAAAAATTAAATGTATATTTTACATAATTAAGAGTTGACCTTGTTATTCATGTATTTCTGATATTAGTATATGATAATATAGCATTAGATTTTTGATATATAGCAGATGTAGATCAGTGGTTCACGGATTTCAACATTATGGGCAGTGATATTAATATATGAAGAAATTGATTAATGCATTTCAAGCTGTAAGCAAAAACAACTGTTTGGTTTATTAAGAATTATATGATCGCATGCTTATTATCACTAGACCCAATTATGTTTATGAACTTTAATAAGTGAATAGTGTTGTGCTACAAATTACGATATTGAGTGAAAATTTCTTAATAGCCAGGATTATCACCGTCATTTTGGAATCAAACTTTAATACTGTTCCAAATTTTGTTATCCTATGTTTACAAGAATAAAATAAATCGTGTACTCAAACCAATTTTCGAGGCGACACAATTACATTTATCAATAATAACAATATATAGCTAAATATTACGTAATAATCTCAGCTATTTCAGATTTTTGAGAAAATGTAGAAAGAAATCGGGAAAATTGCCCAAAAATAATTTTCTTATATACTTTTAAATTATTTTTCTCTTTTATAATACTTATACAATTTATCATCCACAAAATCTCTGGAAGAAAAGCACGTTCTGGAACTTTCAACGCTTAAAAAATAATTTTTTTTTTTTCAAAGATTTTATTCCAATACCATATTTTTTTTCAGTACCATTTTAGCTGGTGACCTTTTATAATTCTCTGTGTTTTTTTTTTTTTTTTTGGTAAAATTTTTGTGTTAAACAGAAATTCTCATGGGATTTTGAATTTTTATGTATAATGTGTTTGTTTGTTTGTTTGTTTATTTAGTTATTAGTTATATTCCAAAGATATTATTAATTGTCCTTGAAAATCTTAATGTTATAAACATTTTAACGTATATTTTTAATATTTACAAAAAATATAAATTTTTTCTTTTTTGTTAACTTTAAATTAATATTTTTTATTTTCAAGGTCCTCACTTAATTCTTTATTAAAAAGAAATCTATATTAAAAATTGATACCACATTGTTATGCTTTAGACTTTCAAATTTAATTCGTGTGACTGGCATGAATTTTATTTTCATTTTATGAAAAATTAAGGGAATATTTTTAATAAAAATGATTTTCTAATTTTATGATTTTTAAGTTGATAGAGAAAATAATAGCATTGATTCGAGAATTTGAGCTAGAAATTGCTCAAACACCACGAAAATATAGAATTGCGGCATCATTTTTATTATCATTTCAATTACAGTCGTATTCTAATGCCGTTATAGAAGCTAGATCGTAAAGCGAAAGAAAATAATCTTAGTTAGAGTTTGGGAATCATTTTTATTCTCATTTCAATTACAATTCCATTCTAATCCCATTATAGAAGCCAGATCGCAATGAAGGATGCGTATTGTGTTACATCCTACCACAATTAATTCGAATCACTCTAATAACATATACAAAATCCAAGTCATTAGAATAGTATTTCGCATGGGAACATATAACATTACAGTTCTAAACACAAAATCCTAAAACAAGCCTTCCATTTTATCGCTGGCACGATTTTTAAACACTTAGTCTGTGTTAATCTGCCTAATATTCTTGAATTTTCACTTAAATTAAATTTTTACAATAAATTTATAAATTTACCTTGAAAATCATCTCACAAGTTAATTTTCTGTTAAAATCAAACATTCTTATAGTTTTCGCATATAATTTGCAAATTCAAATTCAAAAAGGACTGAATTTGTTCAATATTTTTAAATTATACAGAAACTATAAAGAAAAAATTCTCCGAAAAAAGATATTTTTCTCATCTTATTTTTACGCGCATCAACGAAATTACTCAAGGTTTTTTTTGTCCTTTTTTTTGTTTTATTTTTTTTTCCTTTTTATGACTTCTTCATATTAACATCATCATAAATTTACATTCAAATTAAAACGGTACTACTTCTCTTCAAGTTTTTCTTTTTCTTTATTTTTACAGTAAAAGTAAATTTATTTTACATTCAAATATTCATAGTCCTTAAAATATAATATAAAAATGGAGTAATTTTCCTTTTTTTTTTTGTCTTCATTATCATATGGGAATACGAACGTGATTTATTGTGGATATTTTAAAATAGTTTTTCCATTTCGAAATCCTTTATTTACAGAATTGATTATAGTTCTAAATTACCATTTTTGTGACATAAATATAGATGTTACATTCTTCTCAATTTGACGTAGGAGCTTCGGGTTGGACTACGATACAAATTTTTCTGATCATATTTTTGCACTCGTCTCGGGTTAATACTTAAAATGTTGAGAATGGTGACCAAGAAGCGTAACTTCTCTCTTGCCCATGTATTGCATGAAAATCTTCAAAATTCGATGTTGACACTCTATCATCGACACACTGGATATGTGTTTAATTACTAAAGCGAACATCGAGACTAACGAAATTTTAATATCAGCCCATTATCCTTATTTTGTTACATATCTATGTATTGCAAATCCATTAACATAAATTTTGTATATAATTCCAAATAAGCCCCTGGGCAACGGTGACCCAACAGTTCCCACCATGTCCCAAAAAATTAAACAGAGAACCTTGTACTCAATTTCTAAGCAAAAAACTCACAAAAATTCAAAGTAGCAATAACGCAGACAATACACAATAATTGAAGTGAATAATTTATAACAGTACCTTATGATAAGCATGAATAACTGCAATTTTATCATCATTTTGTTTTTCTTTCATAATTTGCATACATGTTATTTAAAAGTTTTTTTAAGCATAATAAAATGCCATGTAATAAAAAAATTTGTTTGTAAAAATGTGCATGTATGGATGTGTGTACAAGTAAATAAAATGTGTATATGTGCATATTAAGGTAATGAAGTCATTTTGTCTGCACTGAGTTAATATTTTTTTGTCGTTTATTTTGTTTTTATTCTCTGGTTTCTTTTTAATATTTTCAACAAACTCTGAATTAAATTAATGTGTGCACATATACGTTCCTTATTTTCTCCCCTATAGGCTATGGAAGCAGAGCCCCTCGAAGATGAGAATAATTTAAAATATAGTGTATTTAACTGCGGGTACGTTAATGAAATCTAACACTGTAAATTAAATGAAAATTAGGACAAGCATCATATTAAAATGGTAGCTGCATAGATAGATTATGAATTTTATGATGGAAAATTGCTTGAATAATTGTAAAATTATTGGACATATATAAATCTATTTGGGAGGAAAAAAATAAGGACATGGATAAAATTTCTATTATAGTAAATTAAAATAAATTTGAATAATTTTAAATTTGCAATGTTGATGCAATATTTGATCCAATTTGATGATTGAGTTTGACTCTTTATTTTGGTACCAAAAATATTTAACCAAAATCTCAGGGATATGGCGCAATCTGTTAAGCAGAAAATGAAGTTGAAGCTTCCAAACGTAAGAACTATTTGTATAAATTAATTTCACAAATTATATGAAAAGTTCTGAGTAAAAGGAGCTGTGATTTTCGTAATATTTCGAATTTTTTAGGTGTATTTTAGCGTTCATGGCGTTTTGAAGTGCGCATTTTAATAATTTTTACAATATGAAGAATCTTAGGCTTCTTTACATACCTAATCAAGCTTCTGTGATATATTAGCTTTTGGAAATTTATTATTAAATGTGCAAAGAAATTTTGTTTGAGTAGAAACCATTCTTAATAGATTCCATTAACTTTAAAAATTTTGTAATTTTCAAAATTAATCGAAATTATTCAAAATCTACGAGCATTTAAATATTAACCACGAAAAACTATTACACCAAAAAAAAAAAATTTCAAAAACATGAATGGAAAACCAATGATAGAAACCATAAAAAATTTACTGATGGTTTGCTTTTTTTTTGTTTGAATTTTTTTTTGTTTTTCGGTACAATGATTTTGGTTTAGTTTTAAACGTTTTCAGGTAATTTGGTTTCCCACCTCCCCATACCTTGGTGTCCATATTAATGAAAACTAAAAATATTCAGAAACCACCATACATTTTTCTAATAAAATAAAAACTGAGGATTTCAAAACTAATTCCAAAGAATTTCAAATAGTTTCAATAATTTGAAATCTTAACATCCTTACATATTATTTTAAATACAAGAAGGCTATTAATAACAATAATTGGAAATTAAATTATTGCGGTTTAAAAATAACTCAAAAACCAAATTTTCATTCCATACACAATAAAATAAATGCGATTTTCTAACAAAAATGTACCCCTCTCCAATATTAATGAACACCTCAATTACTACTACTATTATATAGGATCAAATTACCCAAAAAAAATTTCAAACAGAATTTTAAGGAGTCCAATATTCACTACTCTTGGAAAATCACGTTAACAGAAAAATTAATTGATCTAAATATTGTTTAAGTTGCATGAAGACTTTTTGATATTTGATTATTGTTCGAACAATTACTATCACAACATAAATTCCCTTCATATATGTAAATCGAAATCTTAGTAACTAGATATTGCTAACAGTACAAATCCATTTCATAATCTATACTCATGTACATTGCGACCTAATTGATTTCTTCTGAATATAGGCACATTATTAGACACGTGTATGTGTATGTATACACGAGATTCCTTGAAATAATTTTATGAAAACAATATTTCGCACTTGTTTAAAAGTTAAAAAAGAAAAATAAAAGTACCATTTTATATATGGTACATATAGCATTGAACTGGTTGTGTGTATAAGAGAAAAATTCCATCATAAAAACATTAAAACAATAAAATGAGAAAACAAAAGAAAAAGAAAATCAAAAATAAATTTTAAAGTACACTCTCGCATAAAAACAGCAACAAAATAATAACAAATCTAATGGTAGCGTGCTCTTTTGTTCCGGACCCAAGACTTGCCATTTTTATTGCTTTATTTTTATACTTTTTTTTTTTCTGTTCTTTTCTGTTTTTGTTTTCACTTCTGTTTCCCCTCATTGCTTTTAGTTTCTTTCTATATTCGGAAAAGCTTTTTTTATTTTCTCTTCTTTTTTTATGGTTTTTCTCTTTTACTTGGTTTTTCTTTTCTTATTTCTTTTAAAGTCGCTATTAAATTCCTTTACAAAGCCGATCTTCTATTCCTTAAAAGGAATTCAATTGAAATATGATTTGGGTATGAAAAACAAGAAAACAAGGAAAACAAAATAAAAAAATAACAAGAATAAAATGTAAAAAGGAAACGAGCTTAAAAGATATTTTAAGTGTACTTTACACTTACACCGCACACCATACATAAAACACCATAATATTATTCTCTTCTCTTCTCTTTTTTTGATGTTTTAATAACTTAAAGGAAAATTCTCTTTTTTTTTTCCGTGGAAGAAAATGGAAATTTTTTTTTTTATTTTATTTTTTTTTTTATGAAAAAATCAAAACAAAATTTATAGTTTAACCCAACAAACTATAGGATAGCTTAAGAATACTTATGGAGCATTGAATTTTAATTTATTTTGAAAAATTTTAATTTTTAAATTTTAAAAATTTTTCTATTTAGTTTTGATTTGTATTGCTGGAACCTCTATAATATGAATAATTTTGAATATTAAAGTGAATTTCTAAATATAAAAATTTCGAAAAACAAATATATATTTGAAACTGTTATACGCTATTTGTTATATAAACAATTTGAGCAAAGAAGGTTTGAATGATCTGGTTATATTATTTGAAAGATAAGGTGACTCTTAAATTATAAAATTTTATAAAAAAATTCCACATAATTTTAAATCCTAGCTCTCAATTACTTGAATTTTAATTTGATTTTTGCATTTATCTGTGAACCGCTCAGAAAACTGTTATATTTATAGAACGGCAGCGAATTAATTATAACTTGTTACAATTTAATGTCGAAAATTATAGGTAAAATTACTTCTAAATTTGAAATTTTGAAAACCTGGCCGTAACTCTGTATTACAATTTGTACCTTTCTCTTAAAACAATATGAAAATTATAACTTATTTGAATGGATCTTGACGATCTCTAAAGAAAAATTAATGTTCGATTTATATGAAAGTCATTCTGGCGAGGATTAGAAACTATCATACCATTCAGAAAATTAATTGAGATCATACAAATAAAACAAAAAAGACACATAATAAAACAATATCTCGTCTGGTAGATGAAAGATAACGTACATCTTTTAATAGAGGAGTGAAAAAAATACGGTTAACGAAATTGAAGAACACAAGAAAAGACACGAACACTAAAACACTTTAGTACTCCAACATTCCACTTTGTTCAGAAAAGAAAACATCAATGTTGACGTTAGGTGAAAAAGGAATTACAATATTTATAATCTGAGATTTTTGAAATGAGAAAAATGAGAAATGAGCTCGTCACTAGAGAACTTCTAATATTCTAAACGCCAAACGAAGTATTTAATGAAATGGCATTAATGACACGGCTAGACTCTATACATTTTTATGTACGTATTCAGAATTAACTTACGATAATTCGCCTCCATTGTATGATTTCCTCCAAAACATCTCAATGAATTCAATGCATAAAATAAAATCAATTTAAACAATTATAAATATTTTTATATTATACAATTATTGTATGTTACACATACTACACCTTTTCTTTACACAATAATGTATAGAACACTTTAAATTTATAATACTTTAAAAAGAAAATCTCAATTGAGACGTACGTCCTATTTATAATCAAAAAAAAAATATTATATACGACAATACTAAATAAAAATCTTCGTATTCATTAGATTGTTATATATAAAAAAAAAAATTGTAAATTTTTTAAAACTTAAATTCAATAAAAAGTTTTCAATAAAACTTTTGCAAAAAAGAACCAGGCCCCAGTAAGCAAATTTTTCTGTATTGAAAATAATCGAAACTTTTATACAAAATAATGTCGAAGAATTTTTTTTATGACCTCAATAAATTTAAATAAATCTATTTTGTTATAGAAAAAGAACAAATTTTTTTTTATTCCAATATTTTCTTGAAGTTTTCAAAATTTGTACACGACATTGAAATTTTGTCTTAAGTACGAAAATGTTGCCATTAGAATCACCAGAAATGTTGAAATGTGATAAAAAAAAAAAAAAATCCGTACTAGAATTTTATAAATAGGCTTTTGAGTTTTAATGAAGTTTTCAAAGAAATTTTTTAATTTAAAAAGCGTAATGTAATTTAGAAGAATGAATGGAAAACTTGATACTCATAGTAAAAATTTGAGGTCAACAACATTTTAATTTAATTCATTTGTAAAAATTTTAAAATGTTTTCATAATTTAAGAACTCTGTTTAGTATATTTGGGAATGTAAGCGTATATTCAATTATAAATTCAAAAGTACAATTTTGAAATGTAAGAATTAGAGTAAAATTTTCCTAATTTTTAATTTTTTATTGTTAAAATATGGAAGTCTATTAAAATAATTCAACATTCATAAATTTATAATTATTATTGTGGAAATTAAGTGTCTATATTCCAGAAATATTAACAAAATCATTGTAATTATGAATGGCTCCTTTCAATTCAATTGTAATTATGAAAATTCAAATATTTTATACATAATAGATGCAAATTTCCAAAGGACCTGTTAATAATTTTACAAAATTACATAGTGTCTAAATCAATTTTCATTTTTGGCAATTTCGTATAATGTTATATTAATCCAATCCTTTGAATATTATTACATAAATATATGCAGCGAAAATTTCTTTCAAAGAAAACGAAAATATTGAATAATGATCCTGATGCCTCAAAAAAAAATAAAAATAAAAATGTAAATTCAATACGTGCTCAATGTAAGATTCACTTCAGGAAATGTACTACAAAATAATTTCAAAATTTTCCGTTTTTTTTTTTTTTCTCGTCCTTTTACTGATTTTTTTTACTGCACCAGTTTAAATAATATAGGTCATTCACAGAAATTTTGAGAGAAGAACATCAAAATCACATTAATATAGCCATATCGTTGAATACCTTACAATATTTTCATTATTATTTTCTCAAATGCATACATATAAGCCATCGTATACATTACAATATTCATATTACTCGTATATGATGATGATGTGCCACATTACGTGATTTAAAACCATTTAGGCATGATATAGCTTCATATAATAGCATATTATATAGATATTGAAGAAGAAGAAACAAAAAAAAAATTGGAAACAAATCTCAATGTAATTCAACTTTTTCAACTGATTTCAATTTTGTGTATTTTCTAAAGAATAAGAGCCGAACATTATAGCAACAACAATCACGAGAGAAAATATAAACCAAAAATCCATTTTGAATTGAAAATATTCACCGCCTTCAATATACGAGATTTTCAGTCATTACTTTTATTTTTCAATTTTATTATATACGAAATAATATGGCGGCCTTATTATACAATATGGTATTATCATTCTGATCAGTAATCACTTGAAAAGCACAAAGAAGGAAAATATATTTTTTTTTTGAAAATAATTTAAATTTGAAAGGAATATAAAGGATTATGTTATACATATAAAAGAAAATCAGATATGTAATTGGACTTTCTGTTATATTCACGTGTATAATACAGGCCCATATTGCATGGGGCAATAATAAAATGCCTGTAATGAAATTATAAAATAATATTTTTGGACAATATATGATCGCAGTGCTATGACATCTTGAACTCAAAAATTATAAAACTATTGAATAGAATTGGAAAGGCAACAATTAATAAAATTCAATTGATTTTCAAATAATGAGATTGACCGTATTGTCAAATAATATATAATTTTTAGTAGGCATTCTACACAACTTAACGTACACGGATTCGCACTCATAAAATGCCAATTGATTGAATTTTTTTGATATAATATAGACTTACTCTTTAATACTTATAAGTCTCCTTAAAATTTTTAATAGCGTTTATTATTGTAACTCACGTCAAGACCATTTCAACTTTCTAAACGATTTCTTTGAGTTAGAGCAAAGGTTTTAAAATACAAACTTCTACATTTTAGATTATTCCTCTTTTATGTTAAAAAAAATTCGAATTTTATGGTATTGTGAGCCTTGTGAATTACAGTAGAACCGAAATGACTCACTATATAAAATTGAAAAACCCTTATAATATCAAATAAAACTTTCAATTTCAAACTTTAATTATTACGATATAACTATCAAGGTAATTAAAATTCCGAGATAATGAATAAAAAATAATTTTTTTTTATTACGTTAATAAATTAGTGAGGTAGATTTAATATCTTGCTATCATCATACATTTAATTAGTATACTATTATGATTTTAAATACCATACTCCAATAAATTTACTGACATTATTTAGATTTTTAGATATGGGTGAAAGTATACCTAGATATATAACACTAAATCATAAAATAAAATTTAATTAAATAATAAAAATTTAATTTGAGATCTCAATTAAATAATTTAATTAAAATTTTATTATTTTAAATAATATAGTTTAGTTGATTTTAATAGCTGTTATGGTTTCTACTACAATAATTCCTTTTTACGAGAGTATATAAGAAGAGGCTCATCAGCTACCTAGTAAACTCAATGACGCAAGAAACTGGTTCATGTTCTACTATATCATGCACCAATCCTATGCTCTTCTCAGGACCAAAGTAGGATAAAGCAAAAATTATTTAAGAAGAATTAGAAATAAATGAGAATATCAAGAAATTAAATGAGTCAGCCCATATAGATCAAAAATTGTAACTATTTCAAAATAATTCGAATCACCAGAATATATGTAAACGGTCATTATTATAAATAAAATAATATCGTAAAAACAGATTCGTGTAGCATCCCCTTCGAATACCGCTACTATTATACTAAATTTCTATTTATAAAAGCAATATGGTTAATTTTTCTTCTCCGCAGTAGTTAGTGCAACAGTGTAGTGTGAAGTGTGACTAGGTTAAGTGACTCTAATAATAATAATTGATCTTATATAATAATTAATTTTAATATAAATAAATTTTGTAATATAAAAATTATAATTAATTTAATAATTGTAATAATGAAAGTGTTATTAATAAAATTACATCTTGGTATAATCAACCATTTATTTAACCATCTTAAAGACACCAAGCGTAAAATAATTAAAATTGAAATTCTTAGCTTGAAATATGTTAGCCATTAATTAACTTGTACCTATCACAGTTCGCATTATGACAACTAATGTTGAACTCTTGACTGACCGTACTTATATCTAAGACCATATGGAACATACATAAAGAGCATATATAAGAGTGGCTTTTTAAAGCATGCCTCTATAGTCGATTCAGCCGAAATTACTTGAATGAATAAATCGTCTTGGAATCCAACCATTCAAGGGGTACCCTCATCAACGTTCAGTTCTAAAAAATTATTAGAACGTCATAAATTTTCACCCGCGGAAAATTTGTTTCAATTTTTTTTTTAGTTTATCTTCATAAATTTGGGAAATACTCAGTGTTAATGCCATGTATAACGTTACCTACATTCAACATTACAAATTAAAATGAAATAAATTTTAATTCTCGCACATTTTGAATAATAAAGCGCAAAAAATGAACGCGTCATATTTCAAATGTACTGTTGATTCACAGATTCACTTAAATAATCTATATAGAGGAAATTTTGTTTCTATAGAGGGAATTTTTATTATCTGTTTATAATTTAAGTATAAAAGCAAAAAAAAAATGTTATTTAAATTTTTTTTATTGAGGGTGTAAGTATTTTTTAATAATTTTTTTATCTCATTTGGTTTTTCTTTCTTAATTTTCTCATTTTTTTGTTGTAATTTTCATGCCTTTGAATAATTTAATTGCTTTTGAAATTTGTAATTTATTTTATTTTCGTATTTTTCATATTCGCTATTCAGAAGTAAAAAAAAAATCATTTTTTTTTTTCGGTTTCGCCACAAAATTATTTTTATTACATTTCATAAAATTTTTATGTAAATTATAAGGTTTACCAATAAGGATTTTTTCTTAGCACCTATAAAAAAAAACTCCAAAATAAGTGGTGTTCCGATTCAATGGTTTGCTAATCTTTAAATTCTTGTAATCTTTTATTTAGTAACAAATGTAGTCGTTTATTCAGTAATATAATTTGAATTTTTGATATAAAATATATATTAAGAGCGTTCTGGGTCTAATTATCAAGAGGTTATTTAAAATTAAGTATCATACAGTAAATGACGAGCTCAGAAGTAAAGTGGCCAAACCTGTACTCCCAAAAAATTTTTGCCACAATATGGGGGTTAGACCACTTTTGCACTGGAAAAAAATTAAATTTTCGTTTTAGACCAAAAAATATAACGGAATATTGAAAATATTTGACTATTTTTTCAATAAAATTAAATTTAGGGCCTAATTTTATACACATTTCTAACAGAACAGCAAAAATTTTGGAAGTGAAAGTTAAGCTTTTCTTCTGAGCCCCTTATAATATAAATAGGCGTATTAAACAAGAACAATCAAATATCGAACTGACAAATCATTGTTGACTGATATTGAAAATTAAAGTTTTAATTATTTTGTAGTATAAAAGTGAAATTATTAATTATTTTGAATTCTATATAGTTATAGTCCGGACAATTTAAAAATACTTATGGAAAATTCCATTGACTTTAAAAGTTATGCGAAAATTGAAATCGCATGAAGAATATCTAATTTTACCGAGAAAAAGACACCCTCGTTTCAGTAAGTATTATTAAAATTTATTGGAATCCATTTGTTTTTTATTTTCTATTTCTGTTTTATTACCTATTTTCGAATACAATTATTCATATAAGGGAACTATTTAAATAAGATTCAAGTAAGAACTATTCATATTAAGGACCAGTATAATATTATTTTTTCGATTATATAAAAAAAAGGGTAGTGTTGAGAATTAAATGAAATATTTGAATATTTTAATTGCTGATATCTTCAAATTTTATCACTAGAATAATTCTTAATTTTTTGTCTTATGTAAGAGAAAATTTTTAAACATGCACCTTTAAAAGAAATCTTATAAAATACTAAAATAGCTACTGCAAAATTTTTTTTTCAAAATCTACAAGGCAAATTCAATATATTCAAAGGTAATGAAAATTTTAACTTATTCCCGAAAGTCTTGATGAATTATTAATCAGAATTTTATTATAAATTAAATGGTTGTTTAGCAGATTAGAAGATTTATAATCATTTTATGAAAAATTCGAACTCTTCTACAATAAGTTTACTTTCACTTTCTCCAAAATTTCTGTTGGAACACTCAAGATTTTCATATTTTTATTAAATTTAATATTAATATTTTCAAAATATGGTATTTCAGTATTTTCAATTAAAATGTGATTATTATTATATTAAGGATTTTGCAACATTTTTCATTTTATAATACAAAATTTAATTTCTAAATAGGTGGGTGAAAATTCAATTAGTGAAAAATATTTTATTTATAGGTATGTATTCAAAATAATTTTATGACCTCCATAAATTGTTATACACACAGTGAATATAAATTTAATTTTTTTTTTTTTCATTTAAACGATAACGCCTCAGTTGGTTTAGAATTACTGTGAAAATAACATTACTGAGATATTTTGATAAATGAGAGGGGAGAATACATTTTTTTTTTTGTATAACAAAAAAGAAAAGAATTTTTTTTTTTTTATTCTGCTAAGAATTTTTAATATGGAAAGTGAAATTTTAAATGGATTCCCCTAAAAGTATGCAATTTGAATACGATTGAATTAAACGCTCAGTGCGCTGTTTTCTTGCTCTATTTTAATGTACAATTTAAATTTTATGTAATTTAAATGTGTTGGAATTGAATAAACTGTGTTTTGTGAGAATAAAATCTAAACTGAATTCAATGGTACTCGTAAATTATTATGAACTTTATTAAAATGTTTGTTGATTTTACAGAAAAAATAAAAAAACAAAATTTTTTGATAGAGAATGAAATCATGTTGGCAGACTGAGATTTAATATATAAATAGTAAATTCTGATATGAATACGAGCATTTTATGTGGTGTAGCACAATAATTTTATTTAAGTAACCTTTAAAGAAATATAGGAATTAAAGCAAATTAATAAGTCTAAGAGAACAAAAATTATAACATGTGATTTTTTATCCGATTATTCAAATTGATGACGTGCCATTCTCCGGAGAGGCACTCTACCAATTGAACTACAACGGCATAAAATAATTATCGGAATTTTTTTATATTTAACAGAACTATTCTAACTTACCACTATTACAGATATAACAGATATACTTTAAATTTTCTGATGCACAGAATTATTAGATGCACTAAAAGCACTGAATATATAACTGACTTTCCAAATATGTGACTTATATAATTATCAATTTTAATTTTATTGCCTTAGAAGCTTATTATTGCCTTTGAAGCATCCATATTGCTATGATAATTTAAAAATCATTTAAAATTTAAATTTTTGCAATTTTTCTTGAATCTTTTTGTCTTCAATTTTATGATATTCCTCAAAAAATTTAATAAGAAACAGTATCTCTCTAAAATTTTTGATCTATACAGCAATAAAAAAAAATTTATTTTCACATACGATAACTTACCTTTAACCTATATAATAATGTATAACCTATTTAAACTTACATATTTGTATAAGTTAGATATTTTCATTTTTATTAATATTTTATTAGAAAAAAATTCATTCTTCTATTTCTTCACAGTTCATTTTCATTTGCACATGTTTGCACAATATAATATATCGTATATTATATGAGAGAATGAAAATTATTCAAATTTATCTAAAATATCGCTGAATTTTTTTTTCTCCCATAATTTAAAATAAAATTCAATGGTATATAAATAAGCTTTAAGTTAGCTCAGTTATTTCATATAATATTAGCGTATAGGTGCTCTTTAAATAATTTACATTCTCTATAGAGAATATATTCTAAATATTATAATATATATATATATATATGAGTGGATGCGTAGAGAATCATGAACAAGGTCGCGCGTACAATAATAATAACATATGTAATTTATAAACTTCAGGAAATGATGAAGGTTCTATATTAGATCACATACAATAATAATAATAACAATAATGTATGTAAATAAATGTACATATATAAAATTTGTAAATATGTTTGTATGTATATATATGTGTATGATTAGAATTTATGAAATTATAGAATTTTTTTTTTTCCTTATATTTTTATTTTCCATTTTCTATTTTATATGTTATATAAATTGTACTCGTATAATGGGAAATTTAAAGAAAATATGAAAAAAAAAAATACACTGAAAGAAATGATCGTAAAAATGTGAATAAATTTTACACATTATTGATTTCTTTTTTGTGTTTTTTACTTTTTTTTCTTTCGAATTTTTCAAACAAATATTAAATTTTTTCTTTATGATTATTTTAATATTCTCGTATATGTACATAAATTTTTTTGAAATAGATAAATATTTCTAACAAATTCTGAATATTAACAAAAACAGCAATAAGGATTTTTAATGTTGTTTTGTAACCAACAGAAAATAAAAAGAGTCGAACAAATTAAATAATGGTGTTCAAAGTAGCACTTTACATTTTTTTAAAAAATATATTAGATGAAGAGAGAGATAGCTAAATATATACTTTGGCGAGGGGGCGAATCATCCAGTTAACTCCGTAAATGTAGCTATTGGGTGTTATTGTGATATATCGCCCAGAATTAAGGAATCTTGGATGTACGAAGCGTTAAATCTGCTGATGTCGTACGTTTGAAAGTACCATTGCAAATACATCAGTTGCTTTGGACCCATCACCCTACAATCACATAAAAAGTGCAAAAATAATTTCAGATATAAAAGTAGATTTCAAGTGCAAAAATAAGAAAAAAATACGTCCTATTAAAATGATTTTCTAACAACATTGCCCACTAATTATTTTGCAACATACTTTTAGGAGTAACATTAAATTAATATCTAATTTGAAAACTAGCCTGGTAACAATATTATTAAATTTCGGATCAATTCTCGAGAAATAATTTTGCAAGTCCGATATTTTATTAAATTTGAAAGTTTCATAATAGTTTTTATGCAATATAAGCTAACAGGAACTAAAAATTTTAGAACTTGAGAGTAGGAAATTTTAAAGTTAAAGAGTAAAAGAAGGACACGGTTGGTGGGAATTAACTGAAAAGTTGTTATAGAGTAATGATTTTCTAAATAAAATTTTGTCTGTGAAGTATAAAATTTTTATATCGAATTCTCTTATAAAAACCCAAACGGACCAAGCAAAATATGTTTTCTTCCCAATTTTTGGTTTAAATTATGAAAAACAACGATATGTGTGTAGGTATATACTCCGTTTTATGTTTTACATCAATGCTAATAGTGGTAGTTTCCTTCTATAACATTTGTTTTTGTTTTTATATGAAATTTGTATAAATTAGAAAGATTTACAAAATAAAATATTTATTTAAAATATGTGTAGGTTTACATATTTATAAACTGAATCATAATTTATTTAAATATTAATAAAAATTTAATAACCCATAATAGAAGGTTTTTTTTTCTTATATTTATATAAAAAAATAATACATGTATTGACACACCCTAGGGTTTTAAGCAAAGCATCGATATTTCTCTAAAATATTTGAATTGAAATCTAATATTAAAAAAAAAAAATCAAAATTATTCAATTCTAATTCTTGTTGGTTAAAAATAATTTTCTTCCTCTAAAACTCTGCCTTCCAATAATATTTATAATTGTATGTACCAGGAAAAATATACAAGGGTAACCATAACATGAAACTGAAAATTAATGACTTTTTTTTATTTTTTTTAAAACCGTAATTTATTTTCACCACAATTTACTCTTACACCATTATTATCTAATCTTAATTTAATCATTTTTTTTTTCCAAATAAATTTAGCTGATTTACCAGGGTAAAATTCAAAATCGAATTTGAAAAGAAAATCTAATTTTATTATTCAAGAGAAATAGAATTAAAATATTCAAACCCTCAATAATGAAATTATAACAACACAAAAAAAATCAATTATTTTTAATTTAATTCTGAGAAATTCTCATAGCTTTTCTCTTGTAATTATTTAGAAATGCTAAATTATAAAATTAAATTTTTTTTTTAGGAATTTTTGAATTAAAATATATTTCTGGAAAATTATAATTTTGAAGGTTTTATTTAATCAAAAATCTGATTATCAAAATAAAAATTTATTTTCAGTAATTCGGGAAATTTTTTAAAGAAAGGGTCCCTTTCTGTATCATCTCACTTATTTATTAAGCAAAAGATAGATTGAGAGAGAAATGAACGAGATATATGTGTCCTTATTTAAATTTGATAGTAAGAAGAGCATGTTCTTCGTATCTTGGCATCCTCGCACTTTTCTTCAATGTATAAATATACGAAATTTGCTCATCATTCAGTTACTCTCACCAGTGTTTTAAAAATTGACAACTTTAGTCAATATTTCTTTTAATAATTTTTTACATGACAAATACGTGAGAAAAAATATGAAAATGCAATTCAGAGAATGAGTAGATTATTCTTATTCGAAAAATACACACAAAAATTTAAATTTACAAACAATATGAGAATTTTGAATTGAAAATCACTGAAATCTTAAATATATAAAGTCGTCGAGCTAGAAATAATTATCATTTCATTATTTTTGAATGACATTCTCTTTACTCATCGCACTATTATTACCGCTATTATTTAAAAAAAAAATCATTACTCATGAAATTTAGAATTTTACTCATTACTGAGTGAATTTTAATATTGTGCTGTTACAACATTGATTTTCATTACAGAAGAAATTGTTGTTAACGAAAACAATTATTGTATCATTGATAACGCAACACTGTTATATAAATATCATAATCTGTTGTAACTCAATATCATAACGAACATAGTGTAATAATTTACTCATTTCCTTTTTATTTTTTTTTTGTAAAAATTAATATGCAGCACTTGTTTAATATTGAAAACTATTCAGTGTTAACACATTATTTTAAATTTATTTATAAGAAAACCAATTAATTATTTTATTCAATAGAATTTTTTTCTGGTATTCACCCCTGATGATGATGGTGAATTAAAATTTACTTATCGTAATTATATTTGATGCTCTCTTTCGGATTGAAATATGCAATCAAAAATAATTGCTATATAAAACATAAAATCTTACAAGAATAACAGAGCGAAATAATTTTTTTTTTCTTTAAATTCATTTACTTTAAATGCATATGCAAATTAATTGAAATGAAAAAATGTGTTATGATTAAGAAGAATGTAAACTGAAATTAATTCCTTTTTTTACAGACCAATAAATTTACTGAATAAATTTAATTTTCAAGGAAATTTTAAAATTTATTTTTTTTTATTTTTTGTAAAAATTTAATGAATACGGCTTAAAATTTTTTATTTTTTTATAAAATTATAATTTACAAGAAATTATTATTATTAATGTGAGTCGTTTTCTCTCTGTTCTCTATTTCTTTATATTGATAATTTTGAATGTTTTACACAAATATTATTGTGAATTACATTAAATACAATTATTATTGTTAATGCAAAAATCCATAAAATATATTTAAGTAAATTTTGTAATCATAATCAAAACACAAGAATAAGAAAAGATTCAATTATACAATCCGGGATCTAAATATCGACCATTACTTAAAATTTAAATTAAGAAAGAAATTTTAATTTATGAAGATCTGGAGCGGAACAGATCATTGTTTACTGTAGGTAGACTTTATTCTGAAACCGGCCTTATTCTGAAGTTATTTTACTAAGATTATCATTTAGTTTCACATAATTAAGTTCTCGGAACAAATCTAACAATTTAGTTACTTATTACTTCCTTAATCGCTTAATTCAATTCTAACTTAATGCACAATATAATTTAATTATATAACTGTAAATATTAATTAAAGGAATTTTTAACGACTTTAGTACTAAATATTTACAATATTTAATTATTAAATTAAATTTTTCATTTGAAATAATTTTGAGTAGCTTGGTATATCAAAACTGTTCCATTCATATTTGCATTACAGCAATTGTTCAGAAATAAAACGCTTTTTTGTGCCCTTTATTGTTATATTGCCGATCAACTTGTTATACAGAACTCACTATTTTGTTTTATTACAAGAAAAAAATTCCCAACAATATACGGAATGATTTTTAAATCCAATAGATAAAAAAAAAGGCGCTGTCAAGATACAGTCATTTGTGTCAGACATAAAGGATAATATCCCAAAAATTTCAAATACTCATTCCCTAATTTTCAAATTTATTGATTTTCTAGACTATGAAAAAAAAATTTCGTCTGTGCAAATCAAACCATACCCTTACTATCTTTGTTTTTTATTGTGCTACAAGATTGACTTGATCTGTACAAAATGTCCTTGCACAATTTTTCCTATTTATAGACTAATAAGATACACTCAATTTTATTCTATAGAATGGAACAAATCATAAGATAATGTAGAATTTAAGAAAAATAAAAATTAGAAACAACAATAAATCTATAAGAATTTTTCCATTTTTGAATTTGATTTCAAAACTCTATTGTATTGTGGTGCTACAAAATCTTTTACTCCTCTGCAACACTGACATTGAATTTTTCTGTAAATGATAAGAATAACATTAAATATTCTAAAAAGAGAAAATAAAAAGAAAAACAGAAACAGAAAACTGTTCTCATTTCTCTTTATTCTCTTTTCCTATTTTTATTTTTTTGTTATTTTTTCTGCTCGTTTTCTCTTTTGTTGTTTCTTAAACAGACAAATGATGGTATTATGTCCTGTAGGGAAATTCTTATTATTATCATTATAAATATCTTTTTTTTCTTTGGTAAAAGTTTAATTTTTGTCATCTCTTTCCTTCAAATGGATTGAGATACGATTATTTCTATTCCTGTATTCCGTATATATCTATACGTATTTGTTTAATATTGGATATTGGTTAAAAATTTATAACAATGACCAGTTTATTTACTTAATATTGCAAAAAAAAAAAATAAACAACAGAATACAAAAAAAAAACTACTAGAATACAAAATTTTAATTTTGTTCGAAAAAGAAATTTTCATTTTTTTTCCCAAGTTCTAAATTGGTATTTAGATTGTCACAAAATTAGTATAATTATCATGATATTAGTTAAACGTTCATAACACATCTTATGAAAAATGTAATACGAGAAACAAGAAATAAAAGTAATATGAAAGTAAAAGTTTCCAAGTTGATCTTAATCGACTTCACAATTAGACTACAAAAACAAGTTTTTGGAATATTTAATATTATTTTTACTGATTTCATTGCAATAACTCGAATCTATGGAGCCATTCTATAAGTACTTTAAGTATTTATAATACGAGTATCAGTAATAATTGTTCACATGAAATTTTACACAACTCATTTAAAATTAAGAAAATTCCCATCGCTTTCCCACAATTTATAAGATTATGGGATAAAAAGGTATTCAAACAAAACTAAATTTAGGAGAGCAATTCTTTTATGTTGTCAAACTTACATTTTTGAAGAAGAACTTGTTTTGTTTAGATGCGTTATATTATCTCATCCTACTGAGTTATTCATAATTGTTTCATTTCACCCTCTATATTCACTGTATAGTTTTATCATACACTATAATATTTTCTATGATAGAATATGCGCTAAAGGCTTATTTGTAATACATTCTAAAAAAATTTTAAACAAATGTGTTCAATAAAGATTTGTCAAATATTAATAAACGTCAAAGAAATGTCCCAGACCTATATTAATGTCGGTAACGGTAATAATGTAATAACGGTGGCTTCTGACTATTTATCACATTTATAATAATATAATGATGGTGAATAGAATTACAAACCTCATTACAAATACCTTATTATAAATGTAATCGATCTACAAATTCGAATTTTAAAAAATTATATTGGATTAATGTAATTTTCAAGGACATTTTACTATTTCATTTTATTTCTGTTTTAACATTGAATATACCTATACATACATATATAAATAAATTTATCTGAATAGAAAAATAAAAACTTTTTAAATTAATTTTAATATTAAATAGATTGTATGCCTATATTATTATTTTTCAAATCTATTTTTAAATTATACTCGTTTATGTTCTAAAATATACTTTAGATATGTATAAGTAAAATTATATCGTTTTTTTGTTGTAAAATTTTTTAATCTGAAATCCTATTGTCATTGGAATTTTTGATTATCTATTTCTTGCTGTTTTTTTACTATTATAACTGTTATTATTATTGTTATTACATTTTTGACCACAAATAAAAATAAAATATTTAAAGAGATAAAAAGGAAAATACCAAAGTGAAAACTTTGTTTGAGAAAGGTAGAGAGAGAGAGAGGGAGAGAGTGAGAGAAAGAACATTAGGATGAAGAAAATTAAATTTTAGACATTTGGGACAATACAAAAAAAAAAAATTTAATTTGAATTAGTTATGATGAAAATATGCATGTATATGAAGTAGAATGATAACAAGCAAACAAACAAACAAAGAAGGAAAAAAAAAATCCTGAATTTTTCCTTAAAGTGCTTGAAAACAAAAAGTGACAGTAAGATGAAAATTTTCTGTAAAACTTTTCCATTTAATAAAATTATAATATGAAAATGTGTTTGGTACGAGTATAACAGTTTGTGTTAAAAAGGTTTTATACAAATATTAGAAAGAGATAAAAAAAAAAATAAAATTTTTTCATCTAATTTTCATTATTAAAGAAGTTTTGGCAAGTTTAAAAAAGTTTTTTTTTATATGTGAGCCTAAAAGTATGCAAAAAATTCTAAAAAATTTTATAATTTTTTTTTTGTGTTAAAAAATTTTCTCTCTCATATTTATTTTTAATGAATTTAATTAAAAAATTGTTATTTTTTTTTCACAAAATCCTTAATTTTATTAAAATATTTTTAAATTTCCTTTTAAGCAAAAATAATTTCCGAAGAACTTAAATAATTTTATTTGATTTTTTTTTTATTAAAAAAAAAGATTTCTCTTAAAATAATTATGGAATTTTATAAATAAATTCCAATCAATTTAAATAAGATTAATTACAATTATTTGAATAATTAAAAAATTGCAAAAAAAATATTTTTTTTTAATAAATTATTATTCAAAGAAAAAATTGTTATTCTTAGATTATTTAATTATTTTGGTGTACTCCGAAAAAAAATAAATTTTTTTGAACAAAATACGCCTATTCGTTTCACTTTGCCTGTTCGTTTGTTGGCCAGTCTATCTGCCTATTTGTTGACATATTAATTACATAGACAAATACCAATACATATTTTATTGAAACAAAAATGGCTACTCACTTTCCCGAACTATTAATCGAATAATGTTCTTTTCAAAATGCCAAATTTCGCTACCCATTCCTTTCGACACTAAACCTATATCGAATTTCTGTATATGGAATCAAAAACAAAACTGTGATCGTCCTCTCACACAAAAATCAAAAGAATTGAGCTTTATTTTGATAGAATTTGTTTTTTGAATATTCCAAATAAGAAATTTATTATTCGATGATTTCTACTAAATTCATACAAATTATGTAAGGCATCCTCTGGATTCTGGAATCTTCAAAAATTGGCTTTCTGAATCATCAAAATTTTTTAGACAGTTATAATATTACGTCACCGAAAAAAATACGATTTTTTTTAAATATTCTCATTAATCAAAAAATTTCAAGCAGTTACAACAGTTGTAACAGTTGTATTTGAACTAAAAGTTGAATGAAATTCGTTGTATGCTCATTGACTACCTTTCTAAATAGCACCTCCTTTCTAAATAGCATATCGAAAAGTACGATTGTACCTAACACAGCTGAATTCATAGCTTGCCAAAAAATCAGCCAAAAAACAACTTTTATTTTTTTTAGGTCCCAATCTCCTGAACCGGTCTCAAGAGGGGCCTATTGCGTGAAAATATGATTGGATGCACCACTATAGCGAACATACTACAGTATATAGAAAATCACTTCAATGGAATATAAATAAAAGCTTCACAAAGGTTTAAATTTTTTAAAGGAAATGTGCTATTTTACAAACTATTAATTTTAAAGTCTACAATTTTTATTTTCTCATTAATTCTTCACAAAATATAGAATTGATCAAATAAAATCATTATCGGTTTCAATTATTGATTTCAAAAATTTTCCCTATGAAAATCCTTTTAAGAATTTTTTTTTTATATTTTAAATATTTTGATAATTCTTGGAAATAATTAAAATTAATTTTTAAGAAAAAGGATATTACTTTCATTTTCTCAGAAATTTTCAATTCAATTCAATTTTAATCAATATTTATATTAATAGGGCTATAGGTACTAAGTACAAATATGAAATTACGATGTAAGTATATTGATTAATGGTTTTTGCGTTTGGGCGTAATTTTGAAATTACAAGTAAAATAAAGAATTTTCAATAAATTTTTTTCAAATTATATTGGATTAAATGTATACTTACCACTACTACAATGAATTAAATATTGTGATTAAATGCTCAATAATGGTTTAAGATCTGAAAATAAAAGAAAAATTAGATTGTAATTATTTGGAGATAAGTTAACACAAATGTTATTTGTAAAAAAATTTGATTACTTGTAAATATATTTATTTTTTAATGTACACTTTTCAATTTATACATTATACAAGTTCGTGCGAATCAAATATTTTCTAAAATCTAATATTAAATTTCAATTTTTAAAAATAAACATAATCTGAATTAAATAAATAGTTTTCATATTATTAAAGCCCCCACAATCAAGCTTTTAAAATAGTTAACCTTGTTTATTATTCTCTCAAATTTTTAAATTCATTTTTATTGCATATCTATAGGAGGAAATCAAATTTTTAAATTAAAATTATTAGCGTTAAACGAATTATAAAATCAGAAACTATAATATTTTTTTTTTTATCTTAATTGATAAAATTTCTGGATATGCCTGCATATTATGTTAACATCCTAAATGTATGCAATAAGAGAATACAAAAACATTTTTGAAGAAAATCATTCTCTCTTACAAAATTATTAATTTTTTCCGAGATTTTCTTTTCTCTATTCATAATGGCCACAAATCACACAATATCAGAAGGTTTACACATTAAGTAGGTATACAATAATATTTCAATAATATTTTATATTTTAAATGTCATTCAACTATATAATATGTCAAAAAACAAATTCCAAATAATAAAATGACACATCTTTGGCTTAATCTTATCATCACCATTTTGTTTTTTTCCTTCCTTCTAGTTTTTCTTATTATACTTGTAGAACAATTCTTCAATTTCATATTACTCTCAAATAAAATTTTTGTTTTTTTCGTTTTTTGCTCCCCCATAAATTTTTAAATATTTAATAGTCATTCTAAATACATATATATATATTTAAGAATGATGAATGTCATGAACATAATATATAAAACTTTTAAATATCTTGAATTTGATCCTTTGAATCACCTTAAATAAGACATAAATAACATTTAGATTGGAACCAACAAAAAAGCAAAAAATATATTTTATGAAAACGAGGCGAAATTTAGGAATTTTTTTTTCAAGAAAATCGAAAAAAGAATGCAAGAAAAATAAGCAGAGAAAAAAAAAGACAAGATCATTCTTTAACAAAAAAAAAAAAAAAAAATGAAAATAAAAAAAATCTCTTGAAAATTTTTGTCCCACATCACACAAAAGCAGAAATAAATCAAAAAAGAAATTCTATACACCATTACAGATAACAAACAAGACTTTAATATTTTTTATATTTCTTTAAAAATGCCTCAGAATTTTATACACGTTGAATAAATAAAAAAAAAAAAATTTATTCGTAACTACACCATTATATACAATGTAGTTGCTTGCACACATTTGATTTACTTAAAAGGATAATATGTGTGTAGAGCATACATGTGTCGCTATGGAATTTTTTTCCAGCAAAAAAAAAAAAAAATACCTTAACATTAATTCCTGCTTCACTTGATTCACTCTCAAATTCTCCCCATATTATATGTATTTAGTTCGTCTTATAAAAGAAACAAAATACTATATTAGGTATAAAGTATTAAGGTGAACACAGAGAGAAAATAAATAAGAAAAGAGAAAAAAAAAATAAAAATTTCATGTAGCATTCTCATATAAGTTGAATTAATGATTTTATGTGCTGTACGTGTGGTACTTCTTGCTGCGACGCTCCCATTACCGCTCTCAATTCACTAATCGTACTCTATAGTATTTTTTCGTTTTTTTTTTCCTTATAAGTATATGAACAAAATTTATTCTTAAAATAATGGTTGCTTTATTTAACAAATATGTACAATATATATATATATATATACTGTTACCTGTTACCTGTAATATATATATATATATATATTGTATATGTGTAATTCATTATAAAAGAATTCTTGTTTTTTTGTTTTTTTGTGTAAGGAGACATGAAAAAACGTTAATCATAACATAGAAACACTTTATTTTTATCTACAATATGTTTCACTAGTATGGACCGTATTATATATGTGTATATGCATATTATAGAATAATTGATAACAAAAATTTTAAATGATTTCGTATTTAATTTCCCAGAATTGAATTTGGTATTGCATAAAATTTCCCCGAATTTGTAAAATATTTTTAATTATTATGGGTGCGGAAGTGACTAGAGAGATTAAACTGATTAAATGCAATTTTTAGAAATCGAATTCTTATATTTAAGTTTAATAGATACAAGAAGTACCTTTGTCACCTAATTAAATTGAAGTTCTTTGATTAATTATTGATTAAAAGCTGGTTCGGGAATCTTCTAAAACAGAACGTGAAAATATTAATTTGCCTATTGTTTTTGGATAAAATTTAAGACGATCACAACCGAATTTCGCTGGATGATATCCTTAATTTACTGTGCTAGTCAAATTAACCGTAAACGATGTTAATTATCATTCGATCAAAGCCATAAAAGTAGTCATAAATAATGCCAATTATAATTCGACTAACAGGTTAAACAAATTAAATATTAAATTTCTTATAAATAATTCTTATTAATTAATCTTGTTATTATTCCTACTTTCTTATTAATTTATATTAATAAGGCAATTGATTTTACTACTAACTCTCTAATTGATTTTATTACTGATTCTCGAATGCATACAGCAATATCAGCCAGCAATTGTTAAATCTTTATAGCAACTTATTCATAAAATCAAATTTTAGTAATATGAACAAAATTTTATTTAAGTAATCAATAATAGGTTCACAAAATGGATGCATTTAAATTAAATATTTGGACCTTATTTCATTTTAATTGATTACAAAAAAAATAAAAAAAGTATGGTCAATAAAATAGGACCCAGAATCAGTCTAAATTGAATAATAAGAAGCATTCAATTCTCCATTTTATTGAAAGATTTCATTAAAAAATATATAAAATTTATTATTTTATTAAAAAATTTGTAATTAATTTCAATAATCATATTGAAACACTCATTATTTTATTTTGAAACACTTTTCTTGCTACCACATAAACATATGAACAAATATAAAATCTAATACGCTGCTACGTACACTTTTTTTAAATAATTTTAAAAAAAATTTGTTTTACAGATTATTTTTTATAAATTTTATTCTTATAGAAGATTGAAAAACCAGAAAAATAACATAGAAAAAAAAATAATAGCTTTGCCACAATAAAACAAAAAGAGAAACAAAAACCAATGTTAGTAGCAACAAGAGGAAGAAAAAAAAATTTATTATGTACCATGTGCAAGAAATGAAAGGATTAAAAAGTTTTCCATTCTCTTGTTTATTAAAAATAAGATTAATTTTATTTAATTAACGTGTTAAAAATACAATAAGGTTTTTTCGATTTAAAAAAACAAAAAAATTTTAGAATAATTAAGGGAAAAAGCGCATTTATTCGCAAGGTTACAAAATATTTTTTGTTTCCAAAAAAACAACCAAAATTTCGTGATTTTTTTTTTTGTTGCTTTTTCTATATTAAAAATTATTAGAGTTAAGCAGTTTGAGTAAATTAAGAAAATATTGGGAAAATTTTTCTACCATAATATTTGACTTTGATTTTGGATTTGTGGTTAATTATTTTTCTTGAAAATTTCTCGTAATCAATCGAATTTTTCAAAATTTCAATTAAAAAACACACAATGAATGTTATTGGGATCATGCTATTTTTGAATATTGAATCGAAAATAATTACCAAATTCAAGGCACGATGGAAGATTCATAGAAGGTTTCATATAATATTTAACATTAAATATTCATTCTATACCGTTATCACAATATTTAACTACCATTTTAAATAAAATTATTACTCGTTTAAGGATTCACTGCTAATTTTAACTCGTACATGCAAATGATAAATTATAATATAATCTTGGTATTTGCTCATATTTGGTATAATGTGCTGAATATCGGAAACATAAAAAATTAATATTTAATATCATCATGTTATACGGATTAGAAATATTACAAAAATTTGTGTGTTTCCACATAATTATAAACTAAGTTTGCTGTTTAAATAGCTTTCCCTTTTATAGTGCTTTTGGTGACTTGAAAATTTGTCTACTTCAAAAAAAATTGCCTATAATATATTTTGATTTCTTTAACAATAAGTTATAAGTTAAATTATAAAATGATACCTGATTCCAAAACATGAGATAAACGAATTTCTTCCGTATGGATTATTCTAAAACAATAAACAGACTCTTTATATTGCCAATAGCAGGCAATAAGTAGCCTCTTTTTGCTTAAAGCATGCCAGTATATTTCATCTCTGATGAATCGGTAAAAGACATCCTCGAATGTCTTTTACCGATTTTATTCCAAAGCAATTTCGGGAGCTTGGCTTGCACCCTACAGGCCTTACAAAACTAACAAATAGAAAAAGCGAATTTACCAGTGCTCACTTTTTAATTAATTGAACATTGTAGGATCTTACAAAAGTAATAAAAATTCTATTAGATTTTTATTGCAGTCATTGTATTTCTCTGACTCAGATTCGGAAATTATTGTAAATTTTTATCACTCTGACATTCTATGAATTCTCGACTACTTGTACTTTTATTGAATAATATTCAATTGATATGTTAGTGTGAATTTTCAAATTTTATCAAGATATTACAATAGATTCTTTATTTTCTTTAAAAATACAATTTTCCATTAAGTTTATAACTATTTTTTATGTACATTTTTAATTACTCAATTTTTTTTTTGTTTTTGAAAAAGAAACCAGAATATTGTAAAAATTAAATAAACTTTTCCCATATACAAAGTTTATTTTTGTTTGCTTTTTATATTGTTGGTCATGTCTACATAATATACAAATTTATATTGGTATATAATAGTTTATATACTTTTGATTCTAACTATACTGCTATAGTAACCTAACATTGAACAATATTCACATAGTTTATTTTAATTTTCGGAAAAAAAAATTATTAAAAAAAAAATAAGTTTTTTCTTTTATATTTTTAATTTTGTATTCCATAGTATTTATACTTTTATGGACAGTAATAATTATTATTAAGTTATTTTATTATATATACTGTTATACTATATACTAGTTCTCTTAAATATATACTTATGAACCAATATAGATTTTTATAAAAACAAATTTTGTTTAGAAACAACAGGGTAGTATTTCAAGTGTTCATTTAGGGTGCTGTTAAGATTATAGTTAGGTAATTGAATCGAATATTAAGAGTTTACTGTTACGAAAATGATTATTATTCGGGAAATGATTATTATACCATATTTTGAAGTAGCAATGTTATAAAAATATTCAATATTACAAAATGACTCGATTATTTGACTAAAAATTTTATTGTAGCTATGTAATCTATACTTAAATTTTCAATTAAATTAATTAATTCAGAAATAAAATACAAAAATATTTACAAATAATTTAATAGCCTCCCTCGAGCACAATTTGCTGTACCCAAAATCAAATTATTGATTATCATAATAAATTAAAGCTATTTGGGTTCATTAAAGACAAAATAAAGCACATACTTAATAAGCCGAGTAATAATTATCGAAAAAAAAGCCGCTTCAATACCATTCCAGAAAAATCTTATCTGCTACAAGCCGTTTAAAACAATGCAATTAAAAGTCTGTTGTCACAGCATAAAAGAACATCAACAAATTTTATACATAAAAAGTGCAATATTTTGAAAATTATTGGCTATAGAAATTTATGCTATGCAAAACTTATATATCAAGCAACATCAAGCAAAATAATATAAAAAACAAATTTGTACTTTGTCACCAACAAATATTTATTCATACTGTAACGAAATCCAACTTATGCCCGGTTGAATCCTCATTTATTAATATAGGAATCCGGTACTGTATGTTTTCAAAAAAGCAGTAAAAGAACTATTTTATAGAGAAATATGTCAACACCTAAATTTGTATTCAGCAACAATTTGATATATTTGAGATGTTATACTCTGTACGAGTACAAGCTATTTTACCCAAATTCTTAAGAAAAAATTTTATTAATTTATAAAAATACTGCACCTCTGAACAAAAAAAATATAAATGGTACGTAAGTATTTCGAATATTTTTAACACATGCTTCCACAAAACATAACATAAAATTCTTAACAGTACATTAAAATAAATATAAATTTATATTATTATTGTATGGAAATAAATTGCATACATTTAGGGGAAATTTCTTTAGAATTCACATAACAATTAAATTTTATATAAAAAATTTTGAAAAACATACACAAAAATAAAATATGAAATAAAATAAAAATTTATTTATAATGAAATAATTAAAAAGAAAACATGTTTTTTATTTTACCAATGTTAATAAATATTTATATATACTCGTATGTATGTACGTATATGTATAATAGTGTACTGATGAAACAAAACATTGTATTCCAATTTTCAATGGAATCATTTTAAAAAAAAGTTCGAATAATTAAAAAAAATAAATTTGGAATTCTATTTTTTCTTTTCTCTTTTGATTTTTTTAGTATGAGTGTGTCTCAAAATTCAATCATATAACAAATTCTATAATTTACTTTTATAATTGGAAGGCAAAATAATACAAAATTATTGTAATATTTATTAATTTTTAACACTTGCTTGTCTTGTTAACCCTTGGGAATAAAATTTTGTTAAATATTGAAATTTGGTAAGTAACAGAAATGTATTTAATGGGGTTATACTTGAAAAATCCCAAAAAAATTAATTGAATTATGAAAATTGAAAATTAAGTACTTCTAAATATATGTAGACCGTACATCTAACAAGGCAGATTTAACTATAATCATGCGGATATAATTATTTTATTTATATGAATATTAAAACCTGCAAGATCTTAACGAATGGTAATGAGCTGCAAGTATTTTTAATAAAAGAAAATTATTTGAGATTGTTGCCATTTACAGATTTCAACTTATAAATTGGTAATAAAACTTAAAAATCTCAGCAAAATTCTTTAAACCTTATATTTTCATAGTTTGCTATACTGCGAAACTATCAGAATCAAAAAGAGAAAAAATTAATTGAGCCATTGAAGTGCTTGAGTTCAAATTATTTAAGTCCACAAAACATTCTCAATATTATATTCAATTCGGACAATTCTAAGCTGATTTTGGTGTAAAAATAACGCAATTTATAGAAAATAAATAAATTTCAGATTAAATTTAGATTTTGATTAAGATTTTTCTTCATAAATAACATTAAACCTTGAAATCTCATCACAAAGCTAATGATTCTAACTTAGGCAGTTGTAGATGCTTGCTTCTGTATAATTTTATCAATATTTCCAATATATTTTCCTTACTTGTTACATTATCACAATTATAAAACATATTTTCAATAACCTTTAAAAATTTTGAATGTTAATCTTTAATTTATTGGCAATGTTCGTTATGAATAATCTTCTCTTAAATCTCATATTACTCAAATAATTCCAATATATTTTTGGATATCTTTTATTGCTCAAAAAAATAATATAAAATCATAAAATGGTATAAGATTATCTGGAAAATCATAACATGCTATTGCAAATTGAGTTTTAACTTATGATTAGTTAACATTATTTTTGGTATTAAAAATTTATGAATAACAATTTCATTCTGTAATTTTTTTACAAAAAAAAAAGCAAATAGCATAAACTTTATGTTTCAAGTACTAAACAACTGTTTATACAGGATGATTCTGTACTCAGTGTCATAACACATATCATCAAGTAGGGAATCAAAAATGACTAAAACTTTTTTGTTAAAAACTAAGTGTCACATCTCAATGGTTTCCGTAATAAAGGGCTTTTAGCGAATTTTCACGAAATTTCTATTCGCCCAAGTTGTTTTGCCCTATAATTACTTATCTTCCCAAAGAGATATAAGCTCCAATAAACAGTTTCTAAAAGGAATAGTAAGGGGATTGAAAGCAGCATAGTACTTAATTTTGTACTTTATGAACTTTCGGAATACCAAGTATTCCAACATTAAAAAAAAAACAAATTTTTCCCTCTTTCGTAATTTTTTTTAAGTTTGCTCTAATCCGCTAATTTCGTACAAAATTTTTTGAAATTTTGAAATTTTTTTTTTACAAAATTTGGCTGAGCGGTTTAAGTTTTGAAAATGTAGCACAAAAATCACCCTATAATGATATTTAATATTACGAACACACCTGCATACTTAAAATGTATGTCGAATATTATGTGCTCTGAAGAATGTCCAATTATATTTTGCTATATACCTAACTTTACCATAATTTCTCTGTAATCGGATCTATACTAAAAATATAAAAATACAAAGGACTTCTTTTACTACAGCTTTAGTCATTTTGATTGTATCCTCCTCCTTTATTTTTTCTCTTTCTTTTTATTTTCTACATGTTTTTCAATTATAAGGTTAATTGAAAAATAGGTCAACAATGATTTGAAAATTGTAGAAATCAGTTAACATGTTCAATTTTATAAAAACACCTACAATATAAGTAGAACATAATATTATTATATTATATAATTGAGAAATAAACACATAAAAATAAAACAGAAGAACACAAGTTTTCTACTTAACAAACAAAAAAAAAAAAAACAGAACTTTTCGAAAGGATTTAAAACTATTTTTATTGTTATTGTTCTCTCGATACTCTGAACGCATACAATTTAAAACTTAAAACAATTCTATTATTGGGTATAGGAGAGAAAAAATAAAAATTTCCCAACTCTTTTATTTCATTTTCTAAAAAATTTGAAAATTTTTATGTTTTCCCTTTTTTATATTATTATTTTAAATAAATGTATATGGGGTCCTTCAGGATCAGGATTTCTAATTTGGATTTTGTTGCAAAAAACAAAAAAATAAATTCTCTTTTCGAAAAAAATAAATTGTTTCTATGTACTTGTTTGTACTATATAAATTTGGATATGGTGTTAGAATTTGCTACCAGGTGTATTGAATGATTTTTAAAATCTAAAAACATATAAAAATTACTAATACTACTATGTGTTGAATATTAAACCCAGTACCTATACTCTGGGTCTTTAAAGTCCAATAAATTTAGTTAGCACATTTAATGATGCTATATAAATTTCAATAAACTCTGAGAAAGAAACAGGGATTTCCTCGAAGAGTTAAGATTTAAATTCAATATTTTTTTAATGTAAAGTTGTAGTCGATATTAAAAATTGACCCAGTGTCCTTATAAGAAATAGTTTCTTAAGAAGAAAACAACTTGCAATAATTTTTTAAATTCGAATAGAAAGCTGTTCCATTAACGATTTCCTGCAATTCATACCAGTGCAATCATTTAACTTCAGATAAGGCTTAAGGAAAATAATCCATATTTGCCTCCTTTATATTATAAAATGACAAATTTTGTAGTTAACCGCATATTTTATATTGTTTGAATAACATGCCAGAATATTTTACCTCGTATTTACGAATACAATGAACTGGTAAGATATTTAATTACTTACATTTCTGTTTTTATGAAATTCCGAATTTTTTAAGTCTGTACACAATTTTAAATTTATTTCATATAAATTACAATATTGTCCCTCATGATTAGAATCAATTATCAAAATAGAATTCTTAAATATTTAATCAAATTAAATTTAAATTACCTAAATTAATTTTTAGCCATAATTTCAATAAGAATTATCAAATATTCAAAAATGACCCTGTATATTTTATTCATTGAAATACGAATTATAACTTCAAGCATATTTTTATAGGCACCTATATACAAAATATTATACAAATCTCAGTTAAATAAATATTGAACAATAAATATAACATTTTTTTACAATTATTACTGGTATTGTTTTTAATATTGAGAGTTCATTTTAGGAAATCTCTACAAAAAGTTAATTAAAAACGAAATATAAAAAATTTTGTATAACAGAATTATTTTTTTTGGTAGGAGAAATTCAAATTTTCTTTAATTTATTTTTTTATTATTCTCATTTTGATTTTTGAATTTATAAAATCGAAAATTAAATTTCAATTTTATTCTTTTTTTTTTTTTACTCCTTTGACCTCTTAAATTGATTGTTAACCTTAAGGGTTTTAATTTGCAATTTATTTTCTGAATGCATTTTTATGTTGTTAATATTTTTAGAACTTCATTATATGCTAACAAAAAAAAAAAAATGAATTTATTTTAAAGAAAATTATATTTTAAAACAATGTAGCCTTTCAATGAACTCAATAAAATAATAAAAAACAAAAAGGACTATTCCAAATAATTTCCGGTCATTTATCATTAATCATTTTCTGATTTATCACATTGTTTATTATTATTTATCAAAATAAAATATTTGGTGTGACCTCATTTTATATTTGATTTCAAAAACCTTTATACTATATATTTTTTTTCAATAATGAAATATATGTACATATATATATATAAAGGATATATAAAAAGTAAATACTATATTAAATCAATAATATATATAAAATATTTATTAGTCGAATATTATTTTAAACAGGATTAAGAAAATTAAGTATTAATTTTTATCTCTATATAATGATTATAATAAATCAAACATATTATTTATTTTTATATAATAAAAATCAAATTTATTAGACTATTTAATATATTGTTATACTATATAGTTTGAATATAGGAAAAATATTTATAATAAATTTTATTTAATCACAAAATAATATTGATATGGATAATTTTAATCAATTAAATATATATAATATATTATATGTTAAAATTGTTAATGAGAATATTGAATAAATTTAAGTTTTAAATATAAAATGAGGAATAGAATTTAAGGAAGTTCTACACTTATTATTGTCATTTATTAATTTGCTAATTATGTTTTGTTATGAAAATAGTAAAAGAAATTCCGATTGAGAATTTAAATTTCAAGAGCAAATATATTATCGATTCATACGGTCTTTCAGATTCATTATCAAATTCAATATCGATTAATCACCCGGGCCTCGATTTAAATCACTTCATTTTACATCTTTCCGTTTTATATCTATTTTTAATTAATCAGATTAATATTATTTTAATTTGTGTCCTTATCTCTGATTTACATCTAATCAGAATTAAAAATTTAAACAAAATAGCAAAATTATTTAGTAATTTAATCGTCGTATGGTCGATTGATATGAAAAGAATAAATACACAAAAAATACGCGAACAAACGAATTTGTTTTCTTACAGGATGTGATCAAGTATTAATAGTTACAGTATATATGTATAATAATTCAATAAAACTATATATTTATTTATATATTATATTTAATTTCCGATTTACGTCCTTCTGTTTTATGTTCCTTACTTTTGAAACGTAACCTGATCGCAAATCGAAGTCCTAAGTGTATTCTGTTAAATGTTTTTCATTATTAATATTACTTCTCTCAATCAACTACTTGCGTTGAATTTTTTACCATTACAAAATTATTTTCTCACCATTATAAAATTATTTGCATGATATAAAAATGATAATTCTCAAATTACAATGACAACTCTCAAATACTATTATGACGATAATTTGATAAGAGAAATTTATTGCGAGAGGTAAAATTATACAAACGAAAAATATTCATATTTTATTTTTCCAATATAAGTATACTCAAAATTTTGTTAAATTGTAAAATAGTTGCACGATAGTAATGTCTTTTTTGATTATGAACGACTAATACTATCAAATACTTCACTAACTCTATACCATTTAATTAAAATTAAACTTACCATTTAATATGGATTAAAATTGAAAATTTTAAAAAAAAATTTATTTTAAAAAATTTCTAATTAATTGTTTTTACCAAATTTTTATACGCTCTTTTAAAGAATGCATTGTTTTGTATTCATTGGAACCATTCACCATTTTTTACTCATTCTGTATTATAAATGAATAGTATATAATTTAACTTTGTATTATTAATATTAATAATGGATTCAAACAAACTATATGTATGTGCTTGTTTTTACACCATATTAAATATTTTATTTTTATTATTATTACTAAATAAAAATAAAACCATTATGACATAAAAACCATGAATAAATAATGGAGTAAAAAGCATATATTATGAAAATGTACATTATGTATATAGTAGTATATATAAGCATATTATGTCATCTGCAAGTGAATCAAACCAAAAATCTGGTATAAACGCTTAAAAATTTTATTCTAACAGAATATTAAAATAAAATTAGTTTCGTTAATTCTATTAAATATTTTGAACATTCTATATTAAATAAAAAATTATGTTTTAAGTCAAAATTGAGTTTAATAATTTTTATTATTTAAAATAATTAGTATATATAAATTTAGATCAAAAAATTGAGATACTTAAGTAAATTATTTATAGGTATCCCTTCCATTATATTTATAGGTATCCCTTTAATTAAATATAAATGTAGACAATATGGTGCAATTTAATAATTTTCCATAGAAAATAATTTATTTTTTAATATTTTTTTGTTTAATTAATTTTGATTTGTTTTAGAGTTAGTTAATAACAAGTTCACATATAAATTATTTTTATATAGATAACATAGATTTAATACAAAATTTGAATCGAAGTCAAAAAACAAAAGCTATGCAAAAAATTTCTACTTCATAAAGTAAAGCTCGATCTTAATTTAAAATTGCATACAAAACTTAATATTACACCAAAAATTATTTAAAGAAACTATAGGGCTTTGTAAATAAAATACAAAACCTTTGCATTAAAAATTGTTGAAAATTTTCAATGCAGTATTCGTAACATGATATCCTTGAAAATTTATTTCGGAAAAAAAAATTGAATTACTATAGGATATTGTTTAAGTTTAAATAATTGAATCTTGCTACATGAGATTGAGTGCAACCTTTGCTAAATTTATATCAATCATAATTGTATGCTGGCTATTTTATATAAGAGTATTATAAAGTATATAAAATTGGTTCAAACTATAGGAGAAGGAATAAAATATAGGAAGAATAAAATTATTCATCAAAATATTATTGGAAAAACAAAAAATTTCCGATGAGTACGGAACCATTTTATTTTTAATTGACCAAAATTTTTCTGATAACAATAAAATATAAATTGAACTTAAATACTAATAGAAGAGTGATTTAAATATATACTTTCCCAATTTCGCATACATTTATACGTTCCAAAGTATACCAACCCGCGCAATGTCTCTCTATTTTTAATCCAGTCCATACCCTCTGCATGAAAATTGAATATGCATATTTTAATCTGTAAACTGTTAAGATTAAATATTATCTTTAACACGGACCCTATATTATTATGAAGATTCATTATTTTTAGAATTTAAAATTTCTTCCGACTATATTCAACTTTATTTTGCCGTGGTCATATTGTTATATACCCCATATAACAATTATATTCTCTACTATTTTAGTAATAGTACTCTTTAACAATATTATTTTTCTACACTATATTTTCAATTAATTATTAATAATTATTTTTGGGTAAACTGTTATATAACTGTTATATAGAATCACAATATATGTATAAAAATATAATATGTTAGTTTTATTATACTTCGAAATATAAAAATGTTATCAACAACATTAAAAATAATATCGTCATTAATAAAATATGTACAAAGTACACATACACATATGTATGTATGTATAAGGGTTATGTTAATAATATGTTTTTTTCGAAAATATTTTCCACAAAATAAAAACACAAAATTGATTATATATATATATATGTATATATGCATACATATAAAAAATAAGAAAGAAAAATTGTGGAAAAACAAAAAAGAAAACTAAAATTAGTGAAAATAAAAATTTCCGCATAGATCATAACAATTTTCCTGTTGAAAGGATAAAAAGATAAAAATAGATAAATGGAAAATGTAAACGTTCAATATAATAACATGAATTTTTTATATCCACATTTACATATACCCATCTGCATACATAATATTATTCTATATTATTATATACCTACAAAACCATAATATATTTGTATAAGAACACTATGAATTTGTATTTGTAGTTACATTTTATATATGAAAATTTATAAAATGACCAACATTGTAGATTTTTGCTTGTTACGTGCTTTACATTTTAATATTGAAATCTAAATATAAAATTCAAATATACATTTTATATACATATACATTTTTATATTCAATACAAAAAAATAATACAGTCATCCTTTGAATAACATTGTTGGTTTATTTATTTTTTGGTATCATTTCATTGTATGATGTTGTTTTGCTTAGTTGTGAATTAATTTGACCCTAAACTGAACTAAAATTTAGGAAATTATAAGAATAAGATTTAAAACCATACAAATGGGGATTTTAATTTGATAATATATTTGCGAGTTATTGCCCATTAAAAACGTATATAAGTATATGGAACTTGTAGAATAATGACACTAGCTGCGTTTTACATATAGAAGAAACGGTAACATCTAAATATAATCTTAAAGTACCTGCTGAATGTGATTCATGGCAAAGTTGTCCTATTATGATGGTGTAAATATGAGTGCCCAATTTACGAAAATAATTAAAAAATTAATTATTAAAACCAATCAATAAAAGAATTGCTGTAATCAGAATGCTTTTTTATAGTCATGCATTTTAAAAATAAGAGAGAGAGAGCCGGGTCTTTAAATTTTTGGATCAGTATCTCTCAGATTTTTAAATCTAATCAAAATTCGTTGATCACCAGCCCCATCATTGGTTATCGTAATATTATTAAATTCAATAATATTTGATAATATACGATATTCCAAGAAGAACGTGCTTTTCTTGGAATACCTGTACAAAAATATAATGTTTGTCCAATATTTTTTTGTATTGGCAGAATTTTTATTGATAAATAATAATTTTTTTTTGGTCTAGTATATTTAAAACGATTTAAAAAATTCATAATATTAGTTATTTAAAATATTAAATTTTCTTCTTAAATTGAATAGAATTTTAAAAGCTCAATAAATCAAGAGATTTCCATTTTGGAATATTAATTTGATATTTTTATTTGTTATTACAAAATCTGTAGGTATATGTGTATGTAAACGTGTTACAATATATGAACAATATTATAACAAATTGAAAATTTGTTGAAAAAAGAATTTTCTCAATATTGATTTAAAAAAAATCTATATACAATTTGACTTAATCAAAATCAAATGTTAAATCTGATTTTTAAGGGATGTTTTTTTAAATTCAAATAAAATAATAAATAAAAATTTTTTATTTATTACATTAGAAAAAGTTTGCAAAATTCCATATAAAATGGCAGTAACTTCTATTTTGTTGTAAATATTTCAATTATGTATGCAGGAGAATTTAAAATAGCCTCGATTTTTGCAGTATTTGAATGTTTTCCTATTGTAATTTCGAGTTATTTATGTGTTAACGAATTATTTTCTATACCGCAGCAGAATTGTATATAACAACAATATAATAAAAATCCTTACATCTGATTATATAGGGTTAGCCCTCCATTGATATACCATTTAAACTGTACATTTAAGATATTTAAGATATCTTGATTTTGTTTTCAAATTTTATGATGTTTAGGTAATTTGATTAATAAATTGTTTATGATAAAAATAATAAACAATTACCCAAATCGATTCTCTATAATATTTTCGACATTTTGATAAGACGATACATCAAGAAATTTCTATCCAAACAGCTTTATAGAAAAAAATACTTTTTCTGTGAAGGTTATGACTGTTACCCTTTAGAAAATGGTCCATTTCCAAATTAATTAAATAAAATTTTTTAAAAATTAATTTGAAGCTAATCTTACAAATTTTTTAATTTTAAATTTCAAATTTATTTCAGAAAATTAAAATATTTATCATATATTAATAAACTAGAACATCAAATAAGTTTTTTATCAGATCTTTATTAACCAAAGCAATATAAAAGTGTTACATTAAAGGCCTAATCATGTATCTCGCTTTTTTACTCACTGGACAGCAAAATTAAAGCAGGGACTATGAAAAATTCGTATATTATATTGATATCGAGCTGTAAATTTCATTGATTTTCACGTGACATTCTTTTTTATGAATTTTATTTTAGAAAAAATTGAAGTATATTTCTTCCATATTTATATTTTTTAAAATTCATTCATTCCAAACCACAGAGGGACACATAATCCAAATAAACTACTCAATAAGAGATGCAATTAATCATTAAAATTTATATTTAATAAACAAGATAATTTTAAACATTAAAATAATTTCAAAAATTCAAATTAAATTTTATAAACAAAATTATCAATATTTTAAGTTATTTTTATAAAATTAAAAAATATTTAATCTTAAAATCTTATTCACTTCATTTTTAAAAGATAAGAACAAAAACCAAACCAAATAAAAAAAGCGAATTCAACAAATTTGAATGGGGAAAACTTTTATTTAAAAAAAAAACCAGAAATTTTAATTTTTATTTGGAAAATTTACATTATACAATAAATTTAATAAACTTCCACTCAAAAATTACCAATGCAACTGACAAAACTTGCAATCAAAAATAATGTTTAACAAAAAACAAAAAGAAATTAAATAAAAAAAAAAGATAGAAAAGTTTTTCTGACAAAATTGTAAAATTGACTTGCTAAACTTTAAGATACGAAAAAAAATTATGTTAAAAAAATTCAAATTTTAATTAATCTAAATAAATGTTTGAGAAAACTTTATACGTAATTTATAATTTTACAGCGTAAATAAAATTTGTAATAAAAAATATCAATTTTAATTAGAGTAACATTATGAAAAATATTGCATATCTATAGGGGCACACATGTTTTATTATTATTACAATTTACTGTTTAACATGTATAAAAAGAAATTAATACTAGAAAATGAAGACAACTTGCCCCTTTTTCAATTCATGAAAAGGAGTTCCAACTCAACTATCTGTACATATGTTGCAACTATTCATTAATATAGTAAAAATTTCAGTATACTTGCATTAAATATACGAGTAGTAATAGAATAAAGGACTTAATATGACCTCATATTTTTTATAATTTAACAAGAGCAACGTACGTAATTCATATTCCGGTTTTACAAAATATTTTAGAAATTCGAAACATTTTCGTTTTAATTCGTGAGACATTTTCATGCTACCTTCATTTTGAAACTGTATAATACTGCGAACTAATCAAAAAATTTGAAATTTTTTCCAATCTAATATATTAATACTAATAGTCTCAATTAAGATATTGAATTTCAATTTAAAACAAATTCAAATATTGTTGGTAGAAATGTTGGAATTACTATCGTAACATTCTGAGTGTTTGACCAATGTTTGAATATTCTAATTATACAACATTTTGTATGATAAACAGAAAAGTATAATGATAATCACAACATCTTCTATACAGATTTGTTATACTTTTTGCTTATCTTTACTTTATTTGGGAGCATTAAAACCTTCCACTTGATTTTAGAGTGAAGATAATCAGTTTTTTTACAAATCATTGAGTGAATTAGGGTGGCGGTGACGATTCTACCATAGTTTTTTGCTTATATTAAAAATATTGAAGGTTATTGATATTTTATTGCCAATTTTTTTAATTTGAAGTTCAATACCGAATATTGTATATTGTATCAGCTATAAAATATTAAATATAATTATTGTAGTGACCACACGAGGGTTTTAACCTGAGATTTATTAAAGGAAGGGCTCTATAACCACTCCATCATTGGAAAGATCAATTTGTTATTCTTTATGGTTACTCCAAAAATTATTCTTTATTTTAAATCTTAAATTCAAAGCAATTACTCGCACATATAAGCATAATTTTCTAATGTTTTACAACATTATAAATGAAATATCAAATTTATAATAATAAAATTTTTAAAGAAAAATATATAAGAGATGAGTGTATAGGTGATACGTAACTGTAATGATAAAAATTTATTCTAACGCGAAATTTAATTTATTTTAAAGTTTTTTATAGTTTTGTTTTTGTTGTTCTGTTGGTAACAATAAAAAATTTACAATTTTTTCACAGAAAACAACAAAAAAAAGTTTGTTATTTTTTTTTGAATTTTAAACATAAAAAACTATTAGTTAGTTGTGTTTTATGTGCGACTGTATAATGTACTCGTACAACCCACAAACAAAAATATCATCCATTTACAAATTATATTCGCAAAACTGTTCATTTTTAAGTTGCATTCATGTACCGTTAAAGGACTTACAAAAAAAAAAATTGTATATATATATATGAAAGGTTAAAGTAAAAGTAAAATAAAAAGCAAAAAAGAAAAAAAACATTTTAGAATTGATTAAGAACGCAAAAATAAAATAAATTCTTGTTTTTGTTGAATAAAACAAGGATTAATTCAGTTACCATGTAAGTGCGCACTATATATACAAAATATATTAATATACTCCATGCTTACAATACAATTACATACATATAAAATTCATGTATATTTATTATAAAAGAATCCTTTATTAAGATTGCACGTTGCTCAATTTTATATACGATAGTAAAAAAATTTTTATGAGTTCAACATAGTAAAAATATTCTCATCCTGTTAAAGGATTTTATATATTTTTTTTCTTTTGGTATAATTTTATATATTTTTGGGATATATGTGTGTGTGTCTGTGTGTTTAATTTTATTCCCTAAAAACTCTTGTATTTTCCCTATATAGTTTTATTTTTGTTATTTTTTTTTTTAACTTATTTATCTTTTATTATAGTTTTTACAAAATATTTTATTCAACTTTAATTTTTTATTATGTCCTTTTTTTTTTTTGTTAATGTTTTGTGTTATATTTTTTCTCGTTTTTGCTTTTGCTTTCAATCGTAAATGGACATTTGTAACAGAAGTTTTCGAGGAAAATTCATAAAAAAAATAGAAAAGTGAAAATTTATTGTTAAAGTTGATTTTGCAAAAATTTATTCTACAAAATATTTTCTGCTCTTTGGCCATTTATTTGGGTAAAAAATTTTTCCATCCATACTATATCAATATCACTCATTTTTATAGAAGTATGAGTGCTTTTATGTAAACGCATAAAGTAAAAAGAATTTTTAAAAATAAATTTAAAGAAATTTAAATTATTATCCAAATAAGAATAATGTGGTAAGTTGAGAATATGAAGAGTTATCGGTCTTATATCAAGACATGAGCCTATCAAAGAGAAGAGATGGTTTAAAAAACGCACACTAATTAAAAAATTTAGAATATTTTAATTGAATATTGTAATTAAATTATCCAACATGAATTGAAAGGGATCAAAACTAGTTTTCAAAACTTTAAAATCGAAAATTTTTGTGAATTTGATCAAAAACTCCTCATTACGTTTGGATCCCAATTAAGTGAATTTTAAGCATACAAAAATGAATTTCATTTTGAAAAACAAAAATTTTAATCCGCAAACAATTGCCAACTTTCAATATTAACTTGTTTTTGTAAAACATTTTTATGTTTATACAAAAAATTAACGGAAATATCATGTACCAGTCATTTTGCATATTCTTTTTAAAATTTCTCCACTTTATTTGTGTTTTTTTTCATATGTCCTTTATAACATGCGGTGAATGTTTGATAAAAACTTTCTGTCTCTGTCTCGCTGTATCTATAGAAATAATGATGAATCGTCAAAGAATGACAGGCAGGATTTTTTTTTCATATTTTTTACGAGAACATTGAAAAAAATAACAAAAACAACAATTCAAAGGTACATAAAAAATAAAACAAAAAAGAAACAATAATAACAGTAAATCTACCCCGTTTCCACTTATTTTTGATTTTTGTTTGATGCTTCGAAACACATTTTTTTATTAATTTTTTATGACATTTAATTTTTTTTTTGTTTTTACATTTTATAAGAAAGGCTTAAAAAAATTAACAAAAACTCAAACCAAGCGGGGCAAAAAAATGAGTTGAAAATTTTTTAAAGTGGTCTTAAAATAAAAGGATCATAATATAAAACACATAAAGGACAATAAAATTAATTAGGCCAAAAAAGAAAAAAAATGAAAATGACAAAAAAATGCGAGTTGAATTTTGCATTTCTACAATTCGACTTTTTTGTTAATTTTATGGTTGCTCATTTTCTTCACTTTTTGGACAATTTAACATTGAGTGTAATTAAATAACAAAACTAAAATGTCATCACAGACTTTTATCGTAAATTCAAAAAATTTAAAAAAAAAAATGTTTTGAGTAAAATAAAAAATGTGTTGAATAATAAGTATATAGAAAAATTAATGCTGGTCTTAAGGATTGGCACCTACCTATAAAAAAAGAAAATATCGCATTTTATGCGATTGGAAGTTAAAAATTTTCGGATGAATTTCAATAAAAGGCTGTCTCATTTTTGTCAACAAAATCGCATTGGACATTTAAATTTGTATAATGAGATTATTTTCCTCACATCACCACTGGTAACTCGTTCCAAATTGAGATGTTTCGATAACAACAAACTTAACTTTTAATATATGAAAAAAAAAGAATCAAATATTTGAGAATTCCAAATTTGATTATCGGATTTGTTCTCATATTATCGACTAAACTTTTCACCTTCAAAAATAAAACGAATAAATTTCGCACGGATTTTGGAAAAAAAAACGAGATACGCAATGCCCAATAATTCTTCTCACTCGAAAATTACATTATACAAATATACTCGTAATATGATAGTTACTCACTTTCTTTTCACTTGACGAGTAAAATAACAATATATACAACCTAAATATTTCCTTGAATTTCCAAAACTCTTGCATAATATTAAATTAAATCTATAAAGGCTCAAAGGCTCATTATTTCACGATATTATACTATTTTTTTTCAACACTTATCTTAACAAATTATGGTATGAATCTCATTAAAATTTTGGACCACGATTACAAAAGAATATTTAATTTGTCACTTTTAAAATACAATTTAAACGCTTTATGAATTTTTATTAGATTTCAATTTGTTTCTATTTTATATATGTACATATATAAAATTGGAAATTCCTCTTTGAGTAAAAGTTTTGCATAATTTTTCCTTTTTTCTTTATATTGAAATAAATTATAAATTAATCACCTAATTGTGCTATTTATCGCATTGTATCAACCAAAATGCCTTTGGTATTTAAATATCTATTCCATTATATGTTGTTAAAAATTAATTCCTTAATTTGCTACTTGGGTATCAAAGCACTTTATCGTATGATTAAATTAACATTACTTTTAATTGTATTAATACATTATTTGATATTGTTATTGGTTTCACTTTAACATATTGTTTTATGCAGGTATATTAATAATTATGCCTATAATATTTTTTTCTAATTAAAAACCTTAACTTAAACTTGAATAATATGTTGTTAGTTCTTAAGAAGAATTGAATGAATAAAGACTAAAATTTAACAGGTTATGGGCCCAGATAAGGCCACCGCGTGGTACTCGAAATAATTGTTCTTTTTTATTGTAATAGAAATATATACTATCGGGTATTTGTTTAATAAAGCGGATTTAAATATATATAAAATAAAATGAACTCCAGTGCGAATATAGAAAAGTTAGATGACCATAACTATGAATCGTGGGCATTGCAAATGCGCAGCGTATTAATATATAATGATTTATGGAGTTATGTGAGTGGAAGTGAAATACGTCCTGTTCTAGAAAAAGGTGAAAGTTCATCTGGAAGCAATTTTCATGACATTCAAACGTGGGATAAATATGATGAAAAGGCATTGGCTTTAATTGTATTGGCATTAAAAGAAAATCAATTGCAGTATGTGAAAAAGGCAAAAACTTCGAACGAAGCTTGGGTTATGTTAGAGCAGGTTCATCGTTCAAAAGGGCCATCACGAAAAATCATGTTATACAAAAAGCTGTTTCAAATGAAAAAGAAATCAGATCAAACAATGACAGAGCTTTTAAGGGATTTTCAAAGTAGCGTGGATCAAATGGAGGAGGTTGGTGTGGAGCTTCCTTCTGAATTAATTACTATTATGTTATTAAATACCTTACCAGAAGAATATGAAAATTTTTGTATTGCGATTGAAAGTCGAGACGTGCTACCGAAATTAGACGTGCTGAAAATTAAATTAATTGACGAAGAAAATAGAAGGGAGGACTGTGCTGGTGAAAAATATGAAAGTAATCAAAATGCATTTTATTCAAATGTGCATAGAAACAAAGTTTCAGGTAACAAAAATGTGTTTAGCAAAAATAATGAAGGCCAAAATAATTCTGATAAAATCAAATTTAATGGTAACTGTTTTTACTGTAAAAAGCATGGCCATAAGAGTAGTGAATGTAAAAAGAAGAAAAATAGAAATCATTCAAAAGGAATAGCAATGAGTGCAGTTATACATGATAATACGAGCATTACTAATACAAACGATTGGTATGTAGATAGCGGAGCGAGTGCACACATGTGCAACAACAAAAATTTATTTGTAAGTTGGACTTCATATGAACGTCGTTTGATACATATTGCCGATAACAATACAATGGAAGCTTATGGGACAGGTACAGTTGAATTTAAGGTAATGGGAAATGCTTACAAAATTATTTTACATAATGTAATTTATTCGCCAAAATTACGTCATAATCTTATATCTGTTTCCAAGGCTGTCAGTTATGGTATAAAAATTACTTTTCAAGATACATATGCTACATTTAAAAATAAATATAATACTTCTGTACTAGTTGCAAATAAAATTAATAATTTATACGTTGTAGAAGCAGAAAAAATAAGTTCAATGTTTGCACATGAATCCTTAAATGATGATTTGGTTAAGTGGCATCAAAGAATGGGTCATTTAAATTTTAAAGACGTAATTAAAGTTAAAAATATGGTAAAAGGTATCGATGAAAATTTGAAATTAAATAAACTGAGATGTGTAATATGCGAAAAGGCGAAAATTTCCCAATTACCATTTAAAAATTCAAGCAAATGTGAAAGTGAATTATTGGGAATCATACATTCCGACATATGTGGTCCCTTTAGCGTACGATCATTAGGCGGAGCACGTTACTTTGCAACTTTTATCGATGAAAAATCACGTTATGTTGATGTGGCTTTCTTGAAGAATCGAAGTGATATTTTCGAAGCATTTAAAAAGTTTCAAAAATCTGTAGAACGAAAAACTGGCAAGAAAATTAAAATTCTTCGCACAGACAATGCTCGAGAATACCTATCAAAGAATTTTAACGATTATTTAAGCAGCCAAGGAATTTCAAGACAGTTATCAGTAGAATATACACCACAACAGAATGGCATTGCTGAACGTGCAAATCGGACTTTATTAGATATGTCAAGATGTATGTTGTTGCAGTCAAATTTACCAAAAAGTCTATGGGCGGAAGCTATAAATACAGCAGCTTTTATTCGAAATCGCAGCCCTTGTAGTGCTTTACCTGGAAAAACTCCAACTGAAATGTTATTTGGTAAGGTACCTGATATTAATTTTTTAAGATCTTTTGGTTGTAGGGTGGTTGCACTGGAAAAAGGTCCGAATAAGTCAAAATTAAATGCGAAAGGTCAAATTTACACATTTGTTGGTTACTGCCCTGAAACAAAAGGTTATCGTCTATGGGATGGTTGCAAGTCTATTATTAAAAGGCGTGATATACGATTTTTTGAAATATTTAATCCAAATAATTACATATGTGAAGTAGATTTTAAATTAAAAAATATTTCTGAAATAAAAAAAAACCTGATAGACCCTCTGGATGTTGGTAATGACAAAAGTGAAATTCTTCAAAAAGGAACTTGTGACAAGCAAAACAATGTTAATACTGATGATGAACACGACATAGATGAAAATATAGATGAGGAATTTTTATCCCCGAATTCTGAACCAGATATTGAAGTATTCGAAAAATTTGAATCACCGAAAAGTATAAAAAAGTTGAATTCTGTTGAAAATAGAAGAAAATGTGGCAGACCGAAAATAATAAGAACGGGCCAAAGGGGCAGGCCCCGGAAACTTTATGAAGAAGTAAACTATGCATTAGCAGATCCTTTAAATATTACATCCTTCGATAGTGTAATGAAATCTGACGATAAAGATTTATGGATTGAAGCTATGGATTCTGAACTCAATTCACTACAGAAAAATAAAACTTGGCGTATAGTTGAACGTCCTAAAAATAGAAAAATACTTGGTAATCGATGGGTTTATTGTGTGAAAAAGAATGCAGATGGCTCGCCAAAATATAAAGCGCGTCTAGTTGTCAGAGGTTGTGAGCAAATAATGGGAATTGGTTATAACGAGGTATACTCACCCGTTGCAAGATATGAAACAATTCGGACCGTATTTGCATTGTGTGCTGAGCTGGAACTTTATTTGCATCAGATGGATGTGGTTACCGCTTATGTTCAAGGTGATCTTGATGATGAAATTTATATGGAGTTACCACAGATACCAAATATTCAGCGAGATGTTTCAAAAGTGTGTAGACTACAAAAACCACTATATGGACTAAAGCAAGCCGCAAGACTATGGCACAAGAAATTAAGTACCTATTTACTTTCGTTAAATATGTTGCAAACAAGTGCTGATCAATGCTTGTTTATAAAATACGATGGCAATTCTATTATTCTTATTTTGATTTATGTAGATGATTTGTTAGTAGCATCAAACAGTTTAGAAAAAGTAAATGAGATGAAAAAACTTTTATCATTAAAATTCGAAATGAAAGATATGGGAGAAACAAATAATATTCTTGGTATTACAGTTGAGCGTAAAAATGAAACAGGAAATATTATAATTCATCAAAAGTCATACATAGAGAAAATTCTGGAAAAATTCGGTATGCAAGATGCAAATTCTGTAACAACACCGCTAGATACAAGCTTAAATCACGTATTGCAATCAAAATCTACAAACAAGGAATTGATTGAAAAGCCCTATCGTGAATTAATTGGGGCATTATCGTATCTATCAAATACAGTACGACCAGATATAGCTTATGCAGTTAATTTGCTCAGTCGATTTACAAGTAATCCGTCATTAATTCATTGGAATGCTGCCAAACGTGTTTTGCGCTATCTTAAAGGTACTCCTGATTATTCAATAAAATATAGTAAAACCGGAGAAGATCTGAAATGTTATGTAGACTCAGATTGGGCAGGCGACGTTTGTGATCGAAAATCGTGTTATGGGTATGTTGTCATATTTGGTGGCGCTCCAATTTGCTGGAAATCGAGAAAGCAACAGTGTGTGGCACTGTCGACAATGGAAGCTGAATATGTAGGTTTATCCGAAGCTGCTAAAGAAGTTATGTATCAAAGAAAATTATTTAGCGATTTAAAACTTCCGTTTTGTAAAGATAAAACAATTATATTCTGTGACAACCAAAGCGCAATAAGTCTCTCGAAAAATCCAACTCATCATAACAGATCGAAACACATTGATATAAAATACCATTATTGTAAACAAATGCAAGATGAGAAACTTATCGAAATCAAATACGTACCAACTCATGAGATGATTGCAGATGTTTTAACAAAAGGACTGAACAGACTAAAACATGAAAATTGTGTTAAAATGATGAATTTGTAAAGTGCGTTGATAGGAGGAGTGTTAAAAATTAATTCCTTAATTTGCTACTTGGGTATCAAAGCACTTTATCGTATGATTAAATTAACATTACTTTTAATTGTATTAATACATTATTTGATATTGTTATTGGTTTCACTTTAACATATTGTTTTATGCAGGTATATTAATAATTATGCCTATAATATTTTTTTCTAATTAAAAACCTTAACTTAAACTTGAATAATATGTTGTTAGTTCTTAAGAAGAATTGAATGAATAAAGACTAAAATTTAACATATGTAAAGAAAATTTTCTAGAAAAAAAAATTCCTTTAACACAAAATAAGATTAAAGTCAATTTTCTTAATTTGTGTCACTCGCATTCCTAACGATTAGAAAATGACATAAAATTTTATTAAATTTATTATCGTTTCTTTGGAATAAGGATTAATATAAAAAATTAAAATTCAATAAGGATATTTTTGTTACCTTAATTAATATAATAATAATGTATTGATTAAAATTGTATAAAAAGAGTGTAGATAACTGATGAAATTTGAAATTTATTAAAGTGATGTTATTTTGAAATTATTAAGTTAGAGGAATAATTAATGTTTTTTGATTGGTTGAATGAAATATCAAATAATTACAGTATGTTTCGTATAATACGATAATTTCATTAGTAATTTCTAAATTACTCTCAATAAATGAACCCTCTAATTTTATAATTTTTCTTAAAATTAAAACAATTTATGTTTTTAATTTGAAGAATCCTGTTTTTAGCCATTTCCAAGAATAATGTACGGAATTTCTACAAAATGAAAAACCGCTTATCCTTAAAGAGAATAATCTAAAGGTGTTAAATGGCTATGCTAATGGCGTCCATGGAAAATTTAAAAATTAAAATTATTTGCTTATCAAAAGCATTCATATTTTTAATAAAATCTTAATATAATGTGAAATCGTTATTTAAAAATCAGTCTCCAAATGGTGAAATCTTATTTTAAACTCTCACAGAGCAACAACACATATAAGACAATTATTTTAATTGCAATAACTCGCTAAATCGTTAGAGTTGGACTATTCTAACTTTTTATAATAGGCAGTTATTCAAATTTTTATTATAGGGATTCGTTTTGGCTTCTAATAGGTACACAATCACGCATTCGATTCCATTAACATTACTTTAGCACAACAGTGAATATTATTTACTTACAAGTGATATCATGATTTTCTCACGCAAAGAGAATTTATAACAAAAGCATACTTTCTCTCATTCTCCACAATATTTCGAGTAATAATACTAAATTATTCTCTTTGTATTATCGTATATAGTTTTCAATTTGCTCTCCCTGTATACATTCAATAAACATTAATGTTTTTTAATAATAAATGACACACAATATTACTAAATGTTTATCACAATTCCCTATATTAAAAATTCTCTATATTTTTTTTAATTTTAACTATGAAAACCACAACATTTAAAACATCATTAAATATTCTTAAAATCTCTTATTCTAATTTAAAACAAAATTTTTTTGTATAGTTGTATATGTACCACATTCATTACATTTTTCCGTTTAAACAAATTTTCCATTTTATACATATTATATGCATATATACACATACAATGAAAGAGGAAAATCATTTTAGAGAAAATTAAATGAAAAGACAAAAAAAAAAATTCAATTAATCTAAATGTAAATAAATTTAATAGATAATTGTATTTAAACGAACAGAAAATTTTAGTTCCATCCACTTATGAGAATTTTTTTTAAAAAAATAACGAAAGCAAAAAATTTAACTGCTATGCAATCAATGATTTTATTTGTAGGGATCCTTATCTCTATATCCAGTTCTAGCATTCTATGTGTACTTCGTTTTGTTCTTATTTTTATTGTCCTCCTCCTCCTTCTTCTTCATCTCATATACTTTATTTTCGCTTTTATTTTTTTTTATTTTATTATTGTTTTTCTGCTCTACTTATTGATATAATTTTAAAACTTCATTTTCCATCACAAAATATTCACTACGGTGTAGATGAGAGAGAGACAAAGCATTTCCTCTCTATAAACCATTTTATAATGTTATATTTTTTTTTTATACAGTATAAAAAGAAAATTACAATTTAAAATGATTTCGCACTTTAAATAATACAAGAATAGTTTCAAGATTTTTTTAACAGAAAAAAAAAATAAAATAAGAACCAAGATTTTCAAACCAAAAAGAGAGGAAATCAAACTAAATTTTTCTCTTGTTGAATAATTCATTACGAGATTTCTTAATTTAAATGAAATTATTTGTTTTAATTATTGTGTTTCTTAAGCAAAAATATCTATACCACAACTTCCATAATATTCTTCGTCAAAAACTCAATATATTTAGAGCTACATTAAACTAGAATTCTATATATTTTTAAAGATGAAGTCTTTGTATAGAATTTTTTTAACTAGGAGGCAACAAAATTTTATTTAAATACAACAAACTTTCATTTGAAACAAAACAGAAAAGTTTTGTTTGAATTTCTAAAAGATTTCTCTAAAAAGAATTGACATGAATACGCGCCCCGAAAATGGGTTAAATGGGTTATGAAGTTTTTCGATATTACAAGTCTTTTTTAAAATAAATTTGTTGTTATTGATTCTGCGGCAAATGTCTAAAGAATTACAATAAACTTTTTTGAATTTAAAGGAAACAAAATGCAATTGAGAAGGAAGAAAATGATTATAAAAATATTCTACTATTGATTTTGATTGCAGAGATAAAATATTGTAATCTCTGGAAAATTGCAAACGTGCCTCTTATTTGCAAATGTTTACAAATTTTTATGTGAAATAAATCCTAGTTTATATATTTTTAGCGGAGGATACTAGAGTACTTTTAAGTATTCTATGTTGTGTATAAAAGGCTTGCGGATATTAGGTTCTATCACAAAGATATAGAGTTGTTTACGTTTTTATGTAAAAAAAGGGGTTTTTTACGTTTTCAACTAAACATGGTGTTTTTTTCATTTGATACGGAAAATTCCGAGTTTATATATTTTTACCGGAGTATACTAGAGTACTTTTAAGTATTCTATGTTGTGTATAAAAGGTTTGAGGATATTAGGTTCTATCACAAAGATATAGAGTTGTTTACGTTTTTATGTAAAATAAGGGGTTTTTTACGTTTTTAACTAAACATGGTGTTTTTTTCATTTGATACGGAAAATTCCGAGTTTATATATATTTTTAACGGAGGATACTGGGGTACTTTTAAGTATTCTATGTTGTGTATAAAAGCTTTGAGGATATTAGGTTCTATCACAAAGATATAGAGTTGTTTACGTTTTTATGTAAAAAAAAGGGGTTTTTTACGTTTTTAACTAAGCATGGTGTTTTTTTCATTTGATACGGAAAATTCCTAGTTTATATATTTTTAACGGAGGATACTGGGGTACTTTTAAGTATTCTATTTTGTTTATAAAAGGTTTGAGGATATTAGGTTCTATTGCAAAGATATAGAATTGTTTACGTTTTAAAAATATTGAAAATTTTCATACAACAACTTCAAAAAGTTTTTTGACGAAACACTAAACATTCTGAAAATAAATTACTTTCATACGATGCTTTAGTGCAACTCTGTGTTGAAATATTTAAATATACACCACAGGATAATTATAACACACAAAAAACAACAACTAAATATTTTCTTCATCCTATATTCTCTCTACCTTTGTTCTTTTTTATCTTTCCACATTTCCTCTTGATTGCCCTTTTTTCTGTTTCTCTTATTCTATTTTTTTTTTATTTTGTTGTTCCTTTATTTTGCTCTCAGCGTGATTAATTCATCACATCATCATACTGCATTGAAAATGAGTGTATAATTAAACATAGAATTTAACTTAAAAATTAAATACTATATGTGTGACTCTTTTTAAGTACTCACATACAATGAGACCTACATTTTGTATATAATATATTTTACAATGCCATATATATTATATTATAATTGCATAATACTTATTATGTAGGTAAAAATGTGTAGCCGTTTACATTTATAAACAAAAAATAAATTATTTTTTCTTCTCTTATTCTTGTTGTGTTTTTTTTTTTGTTTCTGTTTTTTATAGTACACATGTATTTAAATAATAATGAATCCGTTTTAATGGTACAGCAGTTAAGTACAATTAAATGATATTGTGTATATACATATTTACATACATTTGTATGTTGTAATAATTTATAAATAATATATGGGAGTACGTGTGTAATTACTGTTCCATATTATTATATTATATAATATAAGTATATGTGCACAGTCACACATGTATTACATATACATACTTATTTGTGCATATCATAAGAGGAAACATTTCAAAAAGGTTTCATTGGAAAATTCTAACTGTTATATTATTCTAGTATTGTAACACTCTTGATGTTTTTTTTTTTGTATTTTGTATACTCTATAATTGGTGTTGCTGATTTTGCTTTTTAATGGCTCTTCTAGTTTAATATATATATACATTTTCATTTTTTGTTTTATTCTCTTGCCATTTCGCCTAACTCTTTATTCTTTACAGGATACATTATTATTATATATGATGTATGTGTGTATTAATAAAGGAATTTCTAACAGGATAAGTACATATACGTAAGTGCAAATATATCACTTTAAAATGGAAAATTCTAGGAAATATGACTTTTTCTTTACAGCAATCTACAACACCATACAAATTTTATGATTTTTTTTAGATTTTTTTCTATTATTTTAGTATAAAAGAGAAAAAAGAAGCTCTCGTGATATTTTATGTCATAATAAAACCATATTTGAAATGAAATGGTGAACAAATGTTTGTATATATTAACATGTGCATATGCAGCTGTGGACAAGGAAATGGCAGAACCAATTTTGAGTTTTGCATTTGATATTATTATAGAATCTACTTTAAATTAAAATAAATTCGGGCTTCAAATTTAATAGTAGAAAAAATTCGGATACATGAAACCATTGCACCCTGGACAAATGCCGAAATTTCAGGATTTCCATGCTATTTACTTCGCTTCCTGCCAAAGGGGAAACTACGAAAGAAATTAAAATGGTTAACAAATTAAAAAAAAAAATGTTATAATGCAACTCGTTTGAAAAAATTGTGTAATTTACCTTCCAATCGAAGCATCATTTGGAAAATTACGATATGCAAAACAGGTGTTATGATTAATAGATTAATTGTTTAAAAATTCTAACAAAATCCTTTTGGTTTTCCAGAGAAATGCAATTAAAAATTATTGGAAAAAGCAAGATTAAAAATTTTGGCTAGATATTTAAATACGCCATCTTAGTTTGAACATATTAGCAGAAGAAAGCCATGAGTAATATATTAAAGTTTATCAGGCTCGAATCAATTGCAAAACATTTGCCTATCGCTCAATGTCGGCAAAATTTCATCAAAATAAATTCTTGTACCATTTACTCATGTTTATAGCTGTATATCTGAATTTTAACGAATACACAATAAGTATAACATGTATATAAACTAATATACAAATGACTATAGAGTAAAAAAATTTTTTTTCTTGATATGATATGAATATGTTTTAATGATGCCATCTATAGTGCGTATTGAATTTGTATGTGAGAAATTAATGAAGTAAAATTTTTTCTCAAAAATTCGTGATTTACATTCTTAATGAAGTTCTTTAATATTATTTTTGATTTTAATTACATACAAATTTTTTTACATTTTAAAACGAGAAATCAAAATTTCAAAAAGAGATTAATTCTAAACATGCAAGATAATTAAAAGTGCGGAGTTTAATAATCATTTTTATGTAAGTTGAGTTTAAAAAATATTAAAATGAAAATAATTAAATTAAATTAATAATTTAAATTTTGAGAATTTTTATTAAAAATATTAAAAATAAGAACTCACGTCTATGAAATTAAAAAACTTTATTATTATGTATTTTAAGTAAAATTGCCTACTTTTAGGATGTAGTATTTTTTTTAAATATTTTAACATTCTTTTGTTATTATTTGTTTTACTTTTAAAAGTAATGATTATTATGAATATTGTTATGAATTTTAATCAAGAAATTTTTAACTTTATATTTTAAATTCAAAATGTATACAAATTTTTAATTAGCTTGGATTCTTTGAATTATTTGAGAATTTTACACTGTCTTTTCTATAGTATTTTTTTCGAAATTCACAGTCGCAACTACAAAATTTGATTTTCGAAATTATGAGTTCAAAATTCGATTTGATACAACTATGTGGTTGAAATTTCCGATGATAAAAAAAATATTTTCCAATATTGAAATTTTAGTCTGTGTAGGTTCATTTTAGAACTGCTGCATGCCTGTAAAAAACCAATTATTCAATTTATTATATCATAGGTGTGGTAAACTGCTTGTTGTATTACATTCTATTTTTACAATCAGATGTTCAAAATAATTAATTTATTCCAAACAAAATTTATTTTTCCAAAATTTATTATTCCAAAGTATGGTCATTTTAATTGATCTAGTCAGGTTTGACCGTTTTTTAAAATTATTTCATGGCTTTCGTATAATTCGATTAATATTTAGGAAATTATGATGAGCAACATTGAATCTTATTCAATTTTTATATTAAAACAAAATTAATGAACAAACTATGACAATTTTAAACCCCTTCCTTACCCACATTTTCCAGCATACCACAAAGAAAAATTTCAAGAACTCATTAGATACAACCATTTATTTTTATTAATTATTATTTACAGAACAGATTTTTAAAGAAAACCAAAGTATTGGGGTATATGATTTTTCCATATTTTTCTATATAAATCCCGATATTCCTTTCAGAATTTCACTCAATCTCTTATCATAATTAAGTATGAATGAACAAAAATGTATAATAAGTCAACATACACATGTACATTCATTTTACAAGTATATGTCTATAGTTAAATTGCTATTTATTTGAAAACAAGAAAAAATATGGCAATTAAATATTTTTGTACCGCATATAAAAGTACTTTGTATAATAAGTAGGCAAATATGTGCACATCTAGAGTAAATACAAGTATGTACGTAAAAAGACTTTTTTTTTGTGTTTTTTTGCTATTTTGACAACTAAATCAATCATTTCATCAGTTGTGACATAAGTATACAGAAAAATGTTTCTTTCATCCTCCATTTTAAGTTTATTTTATAAAATAATAAAAAAACGAGGAAAAAAAAAAACAAATTATTATGAAAATATTTTTATAAATTTTTAATGAATATTGTACATGCACATATACATACGCAAATATGTCATGTACAAAAATTATTTTACAAAAAACTTTTTTTTTTTTTCTGGAAAATATTCAAAAGGAAGTCTCTAAATATATCACTAATATGACAAGGACAACGCATTTATTTTGTGTTCTTGATTTTTTGTTTCGTTTGTTTATAAAGAACTTTGAATAACTACAGAAGCAATTTTAGAATTTTATTCTATATATGAAATATATGTAAGACAAGTACAAGAAAATTTTCTATATTGTTTAATTAAAATTTATTTTTAGGTCGCAAGCTCAGCTGTTATACCTTATACTCAGAAATTATTATTGAAATATTTAATATAGGTTCTCATGCAAATTTTAAAATTAATTTTAAATTTACTTGGTAACAGGCACCTAATTTAGAAAAACAAAAAAATTTTTGCTAATACTATAACTGTCTGTGTCAGATGTCTGTTCATCTGTTCCTCTATCCGTTTGTACCGAATTTCCAAAATTTTTACACAACGAAAAGTTATACCAAATGCTATTTTCCTAAAAACAAATACTCAAAAGCAAATTATGCACTTTTAAACAAAAGAAACTCATTTTATCATATTTTGTTCAATAACAACTGCTCATTCTCTTACACTTTTCTTAAATTTTCTATATTTGTTAGGATTCGAATAATCAAAATACTCATACCTTGCAACAATATATGAATAATGTGCTTAATTCCCCATAGTTGATTGCTTTCAAATGTACCGCATATGCTTTTCTGTAATTGCATACATAAATCTCGTTTTAGCTGCATTTTATGCTCGTAGCATGGAAAATATTTAACGCAACTCCTTGAATTTAAATTTCTGAAAAATTATTTATTTAAATTTTCTTTCAAATTTTTTTTTTTATTAATAAATGACATTTTTGTATTACAAATTTTTGGTGAAATTTTTGGAATAATATTTTTTTTTTTGAAAAAATTTTTCCAATTTAAAAAATTTTCATTTACAAAATAAAGCAGAGAAAAAAAAACTAAAAGAGTTTAATTTGAATTAAAGTGTTAAAGAAAGAGGAACAGTAATTACAAAAATTAAGGAAAAACGTTTTTAAACTTTAAAACACAAAATAAAGAAATGGAAGAGTTTTTTTCTACTTCTAAAAATTAACTGAATTTTTTGATGGAAATAAATTGGAAAAGTATGACAATTTCCCCCATTTTCTTCTTCCTTTTTCCCTGTAATGTAAAAACAAAATTAAAGTACATAATTCCAATCAATAAATTTTTTGCTGTTTTTTTCGATTTTAAATCAAATTTTTCTATGAATGGAGCAAATAAATGGAAATATCCGTGAAATTAAAGTGATCCTTACAATATCGAAGGAAAAAATAAATTAATTTTAAAATTGACATAGAGTCAACTCATTCATACTTAATTCGAAATTCGTTGTTACTAAAATTTTATTTCAATAAATCTGTTTGGGTCTGGAATTGAAAAATTCCAATGAAGCAAATATTTATACTAGCCTTATTTCTTTGTCTTACTATGTTCTTGCTTCTAAAACAATTTCACTTCTAGCATTTTTTCTTTCTCATCCAATTACTTTTTATCTGTGATGGAAACTATTTACCAGTTGCAATATTCTTTATAATAAAAGCAAACAAATTAATAAAACAAGAACCTATTCAAGGGACCAATGAAAATTTTAATATAAACGTTAAAATAATCGAGACAAAAAACTTGGAACAGTATTGGTTGGTATTGTTTTCCTTTTTTGTTATACCAGTGAATTTTTTTCAAAATAAATTAAAATCTAATTTAAAATACTTATGGATCATTTAATTTATACATTATACATGATTCAAGGATATATGGACAAATAAGAATATAAATTGCCAAAATTTTTAACACCAACATAGAAACGCATACAAAGTTTCTTTAACAATAATGTTCGTACATGAAATATTAAAGTAATAAAATGATTATTGAAATGTCAATTAAGAGTACTTCTATTATGCCTTCTTCAACATTCTTTATAATTATATAAATTAAGTATACTTTAAAGCATGATTTTTCATCAGAGTATACTAGAGGCAAATTATAAAAGTTAAAAATATTTTGTGTGCGTGGCAAAAGTTTTTTATAATATTATATAGGAAATTCTGTGACATCCTGAAATTTTTATTTCCTGAAATTCTTCAAGAACATCAATTCGAATATAAATAAATTTTCTTGTTTTTTTTTTTTCAAAAAGAAAAATTTTCATTTTTTAACTTCAATTCTCGGTAAATTAAGAAGGTGTTTCGTTTTAGTATACACCATTTTGATTTTACGTTATAATATTGTGTAAAAATCAAAGCACCAAATAAAATATTCGTGAGCTCAAAACAATTTTTTTTACTAAATAAATTCTTTGTGGAGAGGATGGGGAGGTCTCAGTACACCTTCTGGGGAAGTGAGATACTGCCGTCCATAGTTGAAGGAAAATACTGGAAGGTTTTGCTCTCTGGGCCTCATAAGTTGCTTGAGATCATAAGGAGAGTGGGTCTCGAACACGCGTTCAGATGTTGGTGGCACAATACATCCTTATACGTGATCGCGGTGCACTTTTACCCCTGTTTTAAAATAATCTATGAATCTACAAATAAATTCTTTAACAGTATAATAGCTATTTTCACACAAAACTTGGACACCACTCTGTATATAAATGTGTAAAATTTCAGATACTATAACGACATCTTATGTTTTTAACTTTCATTTCCCCTATAATGAAAGAAAATTAACTTTTTTTTCATTTTTTTTACCATTCCAAGTTTCACAATTGTTTTCCGTTTTCGTTTTTTTCTATCTCTTTTCATTTTTTTACGTTTTCGTTCTCTTTTTTTTTTGATTAACAATTAAAATACAAGGAGGAAATGAACTTCGTTGGCGTAATATAAAAATATTTTTTTTTTAAAAAAATATCACATGCTACATAAAATTTTCCAACTCTTTTTTTTACTCTTTTCAGATGTTCAAACAATTAATCCTTGATAAAATTAATCTTTTTTCCTTTGGTTTTTTTCATTTTTATACTGTGTAGATCGGAGGCGTTCAGACGAATACAAAATTGTTACTTGTATAAAATTAAATGAAGGGTGACATCATTTTTCAATTTGAAATGTACTTTAGATTGAATTTAAATCTTAATTTTATTATTAATTCAGTAAAGTGTACGTAATTGAAGTCACAGAAGCGTAGCTGCAGATCTTTAGACATTTATTTTTTGATTAAGATAATTCCGCTGTGGCAAAAGAGTTTTTAAATTTCACTCAAAATAATTACTCTAATTTTGACTAAAATTAACCGAATCGTATTAAGATTTTTTTGAGCTACTCCTCTGTTAATTTTAAGAACCAACCATAATTTAGACTACAATCTATACCAAATTAACAAAGTTTTATTGTAATTCTTTAATTTTAATCCAAATTCTACTGTAGTTTTTTAAATAAAATTTGAGTTTTTTGAATGAAATTTTGAGAGAAATTTGAATAATAATATTACTCTCACAATCTTTTGATAATTTAGTGACTCAAAATATTACCCTCTCAGTAAAATTGCAGTTATTTTAACAATTTACCCCAATGACACGTGATTAAAACAAATTTTAGTGAATTTTATCAATTGAAATTTTCGTTTTTTGAGACATATAAATGGTACAAACATATAAATGGCTCAAAATATTACTCTTTCATTTATTACGTTAGAGCAATTTTAACAATTTGTCGCAATTCCACTGGGAAACAAACACCCCATAATTTACTTTCTTACATTTCCCATTTCATCAAATTCACGATTATTTTCAACCATCATACAAAATCAATTGCACTAAAAATTGAAATTTCCCTTTTCTCATTTTTAACAATGGATTTTTTTTTTACAATATGAAATTCTCCAGTCCACTAATTATAAATGATTTTATTTCAAATCATGTTGTGTCATTTGCAATCGTTTATCTTTTCATCATCAACATCATAATTATCATCATCATCATCATGATCAACATCATCTTCATCACCGTACAAAATACTATTTTCCATTTAAATTTTTTCAAGCATTTCATATTCTACTTCTAGCATTCCTTTTTTTTTTGTTTTTTTTTTGTTGAGTGACAATAAATGACTTAAAAAATGCATTTCTGATGCATTTTTATTGTCAAAATATCATTTTGTTATTGGCATTTTCTTTCTCCTTTTTAAAACTTTAATCTCATTTTTAAAATTTGCAAATTTTAAGAGATTAATTTTTCAGTTTAAATAAATTTTTTTTTTCCAGATTTACACTCTTATATTTTGTGTATACAATTTCATATTAATGTTCCAGTTGATTCATGATTTCGTACAATAGTAGAGATGAAAACAAGAAAAGGAAAAAAACATTTTTTTTGATTTTAAAATCACAAAAGACGACAAATCAATGATTTTCTTTAATAAAATTTTTTTTTTCCCTGTCTCATAATATTTTACAATTTTTCTCTGATTTTCTACCAAAAACAAATTATATAGAGATTTTCAGAAATTGTGCAAATATTTTTGGTAAATGCCAAAAAAAGCCAATAAAATAAGAAGAAAATAATTACCATACATAACGTTGGTGATGTGACAATGGTACAACGTTATGTTGTGCTTTTAAATATTCATTGCAACAGACTTATAATCATTAAAATGTCATCTATAGGAAAAAAAAAAAGAAAGATTTATATGAAAATCTTTTATCTTAAATAGTGGCTTTTGTTAATAACAAATTTATTTTATTATTAAGGGTGAAATTGCAGTAAATTTTGAATGGATGATTCTTTTGTTTTCCAAAAATTTAAAATTTTATAAATCATTCGAGAATTTTTTTAGGTTTTATTTTTCGTTTCTTATCATTTACATGAAAAATTCAATAATAAATATGACAATCATATTGTATAAAAAACATGAAGGAATAATTTTGTTTATTAGGTTATAAATATTCAAGTTGCTGTGATAACCCGAGCGCAATTCGTATTAAACGTGAATTGTTAAATCCAAATTATTGAATTTCTATAATTTATTTATTGAAATCGTATTACTGCATTTTATAGCTCATAAATTCAGTTTGAAAACAAACTGGTTGAGGCTTCTGGTTCACCCACATAACCGATTCGATTGAAATATATGACAGCGAATATTAGAATTCAATAAAGCGATAGTTAATAACTCTGGAATATTCTATACAAATAATTGTACTTTGACAAAATAGGCTCCTGATAAATATCGCTTTACCAAAAAATTTTAGAAAATTTTTTTAATTTTCCAAATATTTGCAAAAGTGTTTTTTCTTTCAAATCCTCCTTAAATTCCACAGAGCATATTTTTCTTACTTCATAATAATTAATGTTCATTTTCATTTTAAAAACCAAAAATTTAAAATATGTCGTACTCGTACAAGTACTTGTCACTCATATCATCAAAAAACATAATTAAAAAAGCATTCAAATCGAGATAAACTAACATACATACTACAAAATCCTTACACAAAAAATCAATAGACAATGAAAATATTAATGAAAAAAAACTATCATTATCATCATCATTATCACCGTCAACATTCGCAACTATTAGCATCAATGTATCATTATTACTATCATCAACTATTAATCATTAAAATCAAAACGAGCATCATTTGAGTGACATTTTCTTTTGTTTTACAAAATTATTCGAAATTTTCTAAAACAGAAAATACAAAAATAAAACAATACTACCATGAATGTAAATGTCATCACAATTATTAGAATACTGTTACTATATTACCACATGTTATTGTTATCGTACTAGCATGACATATCGTTATGATATAGTCAATAGTCATCATTATTATTAATATCATATACTAGAATATTAACATAATATAATATTATATCGTATTAATGGTGTTAGAATTAGAATATACAAGTAGGATATAAGGTGACCGCTATCATTACAACTATCATTATCACCTTTATGTTATTAATGAGTGACTCTTGACATAAGTAACACTATATGCTATTATATTTATCCATTTTCATCATCATCATCATCATTATACTTATATATGTAACTATCATATTATCATCATCACAATCAACACTATTATCATTAATATACTAATAACCGGAAGCAAAATAAAATAAATTTTTGGGATTTTTACTCATTTTTTATATCCTGTGCCAGAAATAAAAAAAAAATAAATTTTTTTTTCGTTCGTTTTATTTTCGGCAGGCAGGCATAGTTTAACTGTTTATGACATTGTGTCAGTATAGGAATAAATTTTTTTCTTTTGGTTATTATTTTGTTATTTTTTAGTTTCTCTTTTGTTTTTTTAGGTATTTGTTTTTCTGTGGTTGTGGTGAATTTTTCGTTTTGCTCTTTTTACTTTTTTGTAATCAAATATGTAATCAATAGGGTTGCATTTTTTATTTTTTTCGAAATTATGTTTTTGATTAGGGATACGAGTGGGTGTGAAATGAATTAATAATTAAAATAAAGTACGTCACATTTACATATACGTTATAACTAATGTACACACATACCACAAATATATACATATAAAATAATAAAGGATGTTCATTTCATTTTTCAGGAAATTCGATATAGGATCAAAGTTTAAACGTTTCTGTTTGCTTATTGTTATGATTGCAAAAAATAAATTATCATGATTATAAAAATTGCTTACATACATTTTGTATATTATGTGTTTAGGTTTGCACATAATATTCTATATAAGTGTATGGCACCATTTATACATATTTCAAATATACGTATACGTGCACATAATAATGAGAGTTAATTATTATAAATTTGACGGAATAATGTACCCACACGTAATAAATGTGATTATAATATATTAAAAACAGAAATTTTTATATGAGTCTGCAAAAATATTTTCAAGTTTTAGTGTGTAGTATGGTGTTAATAATTAGATTTCATGTATACACAGACGACTGATATTGATAAGACATGTCTGAGCTATTAAAAGTACCATAGGAAATATTATAAAAAGAAAATTTTTCAGATTTTTAATTAATATTAAAAGAATTATTGATTCCACGAGACCGGATAAATGAGTAATATATGTGTGTATAAAATAAAATAATTTCGTTTTGGTATATAACTTGAATATGAGCAAGCATTTTTATGTTATACTTAATGCCTTTTATGCATTAGAATTTTTATAATATAAACAAACATAATATTGAATAAAATAGAAAAATGAATTCTTAGAGCATAATTATATATTGCTGTTTAATTATAAGGATGCCTATAAATGAGCCTAAATGCTGCTATTTTTATCTGTATTCCTTATTTAATTTTTATGTAAAATTATTTATGTATAAAATTAAATATGAATGTTTTATAATAGAATCTTATGGAAAATTAATAACAATTCTGTTTAATAAGGGCTTTTATCGGCAGAGGGACTTATAGTTCATTTTTTGCTAAATTAGTAATTAAGACTGTAACTTGAGGACAAAAGCACAGTGGTTTATAAGTGAAAAGAACAGAATCAAGATAATTAAATATTTGAAAATTGTTTCTTATTGTGTGTAGAATTTAAAACAATTTTTGTCTTAGAAATACCCCATTTTCGAATAATACCCCATTGTACTAAAATTTAAATTGTTCCATTTGACTTATTCAGTTGTGTCGTTTTAATTTTTGAATTTCTGAACGTAGCAGATTGTATACAATGAATTTTCATTCCAATTCAAAAAAATCATTCGAATTCAAAAAAAAATTTATTACAATTTACTATATACAATTTAAAATTTTCTTAATTTCTTTAGTGAATTAGTGATTCTAGTGATCCTATACCAATTAAATCATTGTAATAACAATATCATAACAACTTGAATTATTATAATACAAAAATTACAGTATTAAATTAAATAACACTATATACAATTTGACCAAATTAAGAAAAAAAAATTTAAGGGCTGCAATTCTTAATCTCATTTAAAAATAAACCTCATATCTCATTTCAATGCAATTTTCATTGGTATTTTCATTCAACACACAAAAATTTTTTTTTTAAATTTTCTCAACTTTTTTTTTTAAAGTTTTCATACCCCAATATATTTCAATTATATTTTTGTTTACCTCCAAACATTAAATGTGAAAAATTATAAGAAAACAAAAACAACAAAAACAAACTTTTGTGGATTAATAAATTACCAACGTCAAAATTTTGTGGTTATACGAACAATTTTTTTTTTTTTTTTTGTTTTATTGTGTATATGGCATTTTTGAATTATCTGTGTTAAAACTTAATTGTACAGAAAAATAACAGAGAGAAAGAGAGCATTACATTCACATGAACAATGAATATTGTATATATAACATAATTCATACATCTATATACATACATATAAAATGTAGAATACCTTAATATTCCAGATAAAGTCAAAAATATTTTAAGCTATTCATTCCATTTCCATCTAACCTAACCTAATTGAAATGAAATGAACTCAAAAAAAAAATAAAAAAATAAATAAAAAATAAACTAAAGTCAAAAAAGTAAAATACATAAAAAAAAAAACACAAAATATAAACAGAATAAAACAAAAATAACAAAAAAAAAATTTGGAGAAAAACACAAAATCCAAATTAAAATTCTGGTCACTTTGATAACGAAGGCATAAAAGGACGGACATAAGGAAAATAAGAAAAGTAAAATAAAAGAAAAAAAAAATAAAAGGAAAAATGGAAATTTTTTTTTCCCTTTTTCAATTTTTTGTTTCTTTATACCTTATTTTTGGGTATTTGTGTATATTTACATATACATATGTATGTATGACCTTACTTACTGACATTAAATGACTGACCATTGGCAATTTTATTTTTTTCTCCTGTTTTCGACATACATGAAAAAAACCTACAATTAAACTTTACATACGAATATACACAAATAAATTAATCGTTTATTCCCGCCTTTATCTCCCTCAATCATTAACCATGGAAACTGCAACAACAAAAAAAAAATATAATAAAGAATATCTACTGAAAGTTACCAAAAAAAAAAAAATGGAGGAAAAACAAAGCAAGAAGCAAGCAAATAAACAAAATAAAAAAAAATGAATAATAATAATAAAGTAAATTTGATTGTATACACGTACATACATACATACATACATGTAAAATTTTCTTTTTGTCTTTTAATGAAATAAAATGAAATAAATTGCAAAACATTAATTACAAAACTCAAATTGACTGTACACAAAAACTGAAATGAAATAAAAATTAATTGGAGTTAAGAAAAAACAAAAATTTAACAAAGCAAAGGCACAAAAAAACAGCCAAATAAAATTAAAATGATCGTGACATTATATAGAGGGCGGAAAGCAAATGGAAAAGGAAAAAAATTCGTAAACGTTAATTTTGATAAAAAAAGAAAAATGAGGAAATTTCAATTGAAATACCAAAAATATTTTAATTTCTTAAAATTATTTAAATTTAAATATAAAATTTCATTTAGTCTCAAAACAGACATACAAAATGGTAATCTTCTACCATTAAAATCAGTTTCGGATATTCCATTCCGAATTTAAATGGGGAGACGAAAACCGATACGAGCCATTTTCTCACTGAATTTTTTATCATTAAATTACAGGAAAAAGAAAATCTTCTGGTATAGTTGCAGTTTCATAGCAAAAACACTGCAATTTCTGCTTGATATTCAATTTTATAAATAAATCAAACACAGATGAGCATTTTTTGCGTTAACGGACGCAGTTGAGGGCCACAATAGATTACGACAGGAAACCTTTTTTCTTGTATTGTTGGGCGTAGTTTTCCCATTTTCAATATTTATATAACAAAATTTGAAAATCTTAATAAATTTTTAAATTAATCTGATTTTTAAATATACTTTTAAAATTTTTAGACCATTTGTAAAAATTTTAAGTCAGGCTAGTTATATATATAAAACACTCCCGTTTCCCCTATAAATCCTTCAATTTCGTCATATGTTTTTGAGTTATTTTATCTTTCTTTTCTTACCCTCATAACAACTTGATTATACACTCGTGTTCACATATGGAACCAAAACATATTCATATAAGTGCCATTTAAGGAAAAAGGAGAACTTCAAAAATTATTTCCTTCTTTAAAGTTTTTAATTAAATTTCAAAGTTTTTCGAAAATAATTTTATTAGAATATGTGGTCACCCTAAAGAATGTATGCAAAATTGAATAAAATTCCTTTTTAGCACTTTTCCAAAAAAATTTTGAAAAAAAGTGCTTATTAGTTTCACTCTGTCCGTCCGTCCGTCCGTCCGTCCGTCCGACCGTCCGTCCGTCCGTCCGTCCGTCCGTCCGTCTGTCCGTGTGTCTGTTTACAAAACTTCTACACCCTTGAAGATAGAAAGCTGAAATTTTATATGTACATAGATCTTTACTAGAAACTTATTTCCGTAGAACAAAATTTTTACCTATCTCCCCCGCTCTAGAAGTTATACCCCCCCAAAACCTTAAAAATGGCCATTTTTAACTATTTGTTGCAATGAAACCATAAGCATTTTTGAAATTTTGCAAACGCATAAAGGCAGCGGCTTGCTTCCCCTAGCGCGATATACTATAGCTAAACTTTAGAAAAACAAAATGGCCGTTCAAATTTACCGTTATCTAAAGTCTTTTTTTTCCAAATTTTTGATTTCGTTTTTCTTCTAGACCCCAGCCTGTAGAAGCTTGAAATTTTAGGGGCTTATACACATTAACAAATAGTTCATTTCGTTAGAAGAAAATTTTTTTCCATCTCCACCCCCTCTCTAGTTATCGCCTCTTGAAATTTGTAAAATTTGAATTTTTAGCGCCTTATATTTCCAAAACCGCAAACGTTTTCAAATTTCTATAAACATAAAAAGCTAGCGGTAAATTCCGTGACATTAAAAAATATAATTATTTTTCTTAACTCACACAATTAACCCTTAAAATCGAGCATTATGTTAACCCCTCTTTATATTAATTTTTGCTTTATTTCAAAGATTGCATGAATGCATCATCCTAAATATATGCAATCCTGGAAATAGTTAAATATGAATGAAAATAATTTTAATAGTGCGGTAGGTATGCATAGACTGTATTTAAAAGCAGAATTTTCACTTGTTGAAGGGAAAAGTGCTACAATACAAACCATTGGTTTGACCCAACTTTATTTTTTTATCTTTTGGGTCCAGTCAAAAAATTCTGTCATATAACTACCTACTTACTACATAATATGCATATATATATGTATAATACAACATATCTAATTATATTTATGATATGAAAAGTTTTTCAACACGATCAAATAAATTAAATAAGGAATACATATTATTTTTTTGGGGTGGCTGGGGCAGGATAATTTGAAATAAAAATAAAGGAAATAAAAAATAAATTCTGTTATAGACCAAGAAAAGAAAAAATATTAAAACCAGATTGTGATGCTTTTGACCATTTCCTTTTCCTTCTTTCTCAATTTTATTTTCACATATACACTTGATATTCTTCTAAAGTCTTATATCTTACCTTTTTCTTAGATGTAGATAGGTCCTTAAATATATTGTTATTTTTGTTCTTGTTTAATATTCTTCTTCTGATATTATTTGAGAAGGAATGTTAAAAATGTTCATATACTACTGTTGATTTAAAAGAAGAAAAATTTGAAGAATTTGCACATTTAATGGTACACACAATGGTACAATATGGGCTAGAATTATAAATTTTCTTTTAAAATCTTTGTACAATGAATTCAATATAAGATATATGAAATTTTTTGCATTCAATCAAAAAATTTGACTAAAATTTTATAATATCACTAAAAATAATTGTATAAAGAAGAAAATTATTAAAGTAAACTAAATTGTAATCGGTGAAAAAATGCGTACATTCAAGTACAGACTCACATAAATTTTCAAATTTAATCGCGTAATTAAGTATAGGAAACACAATTGAATGTGGACTATTGTAACTTATTCTCGTTTTATATCGTACGCATTATTCACAATGAATAATTTTGTTGTTGTTAATTTTGTTTTTTGTTCTCTTCTACTTTTGTTCTCTTATATATGGTAAATTATTTACGCAAGGACAATGTTGATGACGTATAGAAAAAATTCTGTATTTCCTGTCGTATAACCTTCATTGTTTTTCATTTCCTTCTTTTATAATGTGCATTTATGTATGTATGTGTACGCATAGAAAAAGTTTATTTTAAAAAATTTTAAAGAATAAGTCACAGTACTTCTTATATAACAAATAAAACCGGATTTAATATTTATTATAAAGAATTTTTTTTTCTGTTCCCCTAAAATAAATTCTAGGAAATTTATTATTTTAAATGAAATGAACAATAACAAAAAAAAAATCAAAAATAGCGACAATTGTATTGTAACAATAATTTTATTATATTAAAGCAGTTATAATAATAATGAAAAATAATAATAATAAAAAAAAATTAAAAACCCAACAACAGCGATAATAATAATATTTTTAAGTAGGACATCAGGACAATTCAAATTAATAAAATGAAGTCAAAACTATGTATACGTTATATATAAAATAAAATAAACAACAAACACCCACTCAAATTATATAACATATAAATGTGTTAATGTTGGCTCTTATATTATAAATAATGAATGTATATATATGAATAAAAATGTATGTATGTATGTATATAGAACTCATAAATATCCTTGTGATGGATTCAATTTAGACCTGACCTGCTCTTTTTTTTTTATTTTTTGTTGAATTTATTGTCCGGAATTTTTCATTTTATTTTTCACTATTGTTCTTTTTTATTATCTTTATTTTGTTGATATTTTCTCTCGGTATATTCAAAAAGGGTAATTAAGTTAACTGATGAAAGGTCAAAGATTAAATTATCAAGAGTAAGTTGTTGATCATTCAGGACATTTTTTGTATTTTTTTTGTATTATTTTTGATTTTATTATATACGGTATATACGGTGGAAATTCATTTAACCAAAAATTTAAGTGTACAATAATATTATATTAAATTTTTATATTTTAAGAAATTGTTATAGATGCTATACAATATTTTACTAAATTTAAGAAGAAAATGTTACCAGGACGATAATATAGTAGAAAATTTAATTAAAAGTATTATAAATTTTTTACAATTTTAAGATTTGCCAAGAAAGAAAGGTCTTAATAATTATGAGTGTTCAAAAAATTTGAGTGTGCAAAAGTAAAGTAAGAAAAATTTGGCACTCTAAATTGAAATTGATAACATAGATATACTTTAATCGATGCTCTGTCAAATTTTAATTAATCCATTTGTACTGGCTTTAAAATCCAAATTCAAATTACAATTTTTTTTTAAAAATAATCACTGTTTCAAAATATAAATATAATTTTGCTAAAACAATTAAAAACAAAGGGATAAAAAACGAATATATTTCTCTTCCTTTATAACAATTCAGTGCCAGTCAAAAATTTATCATTATTTCAAATTTCTATTATATAATATGTTAGCACCCAGAATGTCTAAATTAATACTGTAATTCCTTTGAAAAAAAACAAACGAGTAGCACTTGGCTATTTTCTTATCATCTATCCACCATTTCTTTTTAAAAATTCGCTTTCATAAGAATCTTTCTTAATAAATTGTGAAGTGTTAACATCATATATATGTATATATAAGAATGTCATCATCATTATTATTATAGTTTAATATTACTAGACAGACAGAGTAATTTATTTAGTGAGCTTTATTCCCACTGGTGCTATTTTTAAGAAAATTTAATAACATTATAAAATATTAGTAGCATTTTATCAAGATCTTTATAAAAATCTTGAACTTTCTGTTTTTATAGAAAGAGAAGAATAATAATGCAATAAAAAGATTAAATTCATATGAGAATCAAAATTTTTATAATAAAATGCACAGTATATATAAGTACTCGTATTATACGTACGTATGAAACAAATTTCTTAAAGTTTCTAAATAGAATATTTCACTATAACATTTTATTTTATTTCGCTTTTTAAATCTACTCACAATTTTCGACAAATCTTCATATTTTGTCATTTTAACACAATTATACTACTAAATAGTAGTATAATAGTACTAAATAGTAGTATAATACTGCTAAATAATAGTATAATAGTACTAAATAGTAGTATAATAGTGCTAAATAATAGTATAATAGTACTAAATAGTAGTACAATAGTGCTAAATAAAAGTATAATAGTAATAAATAGAAGTATAGTAGTGCTAAATAGTAGTAATTGTTTAGTACTAAAATTTGATAGATTGATAATTAAAAAATTTAGTTAAATGCATTAAAATAGCATTTGGTTAGAGCTCATTTTACCGAATATAAAATAAAAACTGGGATTTGCAGAATATATGTACAAGATGCTGTTATAACAAAATTTATATAAAGGAAAAATTGTATAAGAAATTAAAATATTTAACAGGATTTATTCTATTTGTATAAATAACTCGGAACGGTTCATATATTTTTTCAATATAACTGAGAGAACAGCTTTTAAATATGCCGATTGTATAGGTACAATTTAAAGTAATAAAAGCTACACATTTCTTTAAACACGTAGTTTCCCATGAGCTGTTCCTCTCTCTCTCTCTCTCTCTCTCTCTCTATTTCTTCTTCCAGCTGAAAAAGAGTACAACAGAATGACGTTTAATATTTTCAACGTATAAACCAGTGTAGTTCGTATTAACACAAATTCCTATAATATATAGTATAAAGATGTCCGTGGTATATTTCATTTCTAATTTTACAACTAACCAATAATTTGCTAATAATAAAATATATTAATAAATAAAATAAAAACCATCTACCATATAATTATCATTATATATTTTTAAGGCTGAAATGAACAATAATTCACTATAAATGAGTATAAACCAATTTTCTTAATAACTTTTCAGAAAATTCACATTAAAATAATTTCACTATATATGAAATATACTACAAAAAAATTCATAACATGTATGGAATTCATAATACACTATTTGGACCCATAACTATTTAAAAGATACCGAAAAAAAAAAAAAAAAAATTTTACAAATTCGTGTAATTTATGTCACAACTTGTTATTATTTATCGTATATAATATTGTTTTATGACTAAGACACTATGTTACAACTACTTAACAAAAAATACACAATAACACCCAAAAAAACACACAAAACCCTAAAAAGGTTTAAATTATTACCAATAACAAATTTTTTTTTCTTTTCCTCAAAATTACTGCTATACAGGGTAAAAAAAAATTTCCTCATAATTTCCAAAAAAAAAACCAATAACATTTCGCCCACCTACTTTCATATAAATAAAAACTAAGAATAAAGAAGCATTCAGAGAAATCAAAACAATTATTAATATTCTATAACGGTATTGGTAAGAATATTATGCAGATTTATTTTTTACGTGTATAATTTCCGATTGGTGTTCACTTTTCTTGGGCTCCTGTCTTTTTTTTTTCTTTTACTTGTTTTATCGTCCTTTTTTTATTTTTTGTTTTATACATAGATTCCTTTGGGCTAAATTACATAATTCAGAACAAAATAAATTTCTTAGAAAAATAAGTAAAGTTAATTTACAAGGATAAATTTCTCTGCCAGATTTTGGACCTTTTTAGTTTTTTTTTTATTATGTACTCATATTATTATTGTGTATTTTGTGTATATAAATTAGAAAATTGTAAGAGAAACGATAAAATAAAATATACTTAATATACTAACTAACTTATTAGGAAAAATAATTTTTTTCATATATGAATATAGCACTGGTATATGGTGTTGGTATTGAAGAGAATTTGATGTTTTCAGGATGAGTAGAAAAAAATAAATTTTTCTTGAAAAGTAAAGCGAAAATTTTTAATAGGGACGAAAGGTATGGTGTGCACATTCTCATATCTTTGTAAAATTTAAATGTTTTTATAACAAGGGGAAAAGTTCATTACCAAAAATATGTTTAATGCGATTTAAATGACGCAATCCGCTCAAAAATAAAATTACATATTTCGTATTTAAAAATTTTAATTAATAACTAAACCTTAGAACTGAAATCCTTAATTTATTTCCAAATTATTCAAATTATATTATGTGTAATGCAACCGTTAGAAAATTTTTGTGGTTTGTTTGTTGATTTATGGGCAAATATTTATACTATATGGACTACTCGAGTTTCTTATATTACCTACTTACATTACAATAAGAAATGGCATTTTCAACTGATTTTATTGATAGTTTTGTTTAAACAAATAATGAATTTGTATGAAATATTATGTACCCATTATGGCTGAATGAGTTCTTAAAATTTTTTTTGAATCGAATATATTTTTTTTTTCCAAGCAGAATGTTGGGCTACATTTTGAAGTTGAAAAAATATCCTAATAACAATTAAAATTCTAGCGCCTTTAAAATATGGTGGCGGCCTATGTTAGGCCTTACAAAATTAAAATTTTTAAATATACTGGACTACATACTCCCAATTTTTAATTAAACAACCAAGAAATTTTCAGTGATATAACGAATAATATTCCATTCTTTTCCTAAATATAGGCATTTCAAATTTATTCTTTAGAATTTTCTTGAAAGAATTCCATTATTGTCTTGATTTCTTATCCAATTTGATTTCCTCATCCTATCAATCGGCAATATCATAATTTAGCATTAAAAAAATCAAGGCTATATTTAATTAAATCAATAATTTAAATTTAATTTATTTAACAAAATTGCTTATTAAAGAATAAATTTTCTTCTAAAATCATATTTTCTTCCTTTCCAAAATTAACAAGAATTGAGTAGAAAAAAAAACAAAAATAATATTAAACTTAATGCTTTCTTATTTTTTCACTTTTATTTAATTATTGTCATTATTTAATAGCAATTTTTCTTTAGTATAATTAATTATTAATTATTATTCAAAAAAAAAAAAAAAAAATAACAAAAAATAAAAGACAAAAGAAAAATTTTCTATTCTGAATTTTAATCAATTTTTGTATCACTACTCTACTGTTATACTGATTTAATTATTATTATTTTTTGTTTTTGTTTCTTGTTATTGTCAAATACTGTAAATTTTCTCTCGCTTCTCTATTACATTAATTAGTATTCTCATCATATTGCTGTCATTCACCATTATCACAATTTTCTCAATTAAATTGCCGTTTACTATAGAAGAAATTTTCTTTTAAATCTATATATGTATATGAATATAAAAATAGAGTATATTTATGTAAATATAATTATATATTTTGTATTTGTATATTTGTTGTGTACAAAATGTACATATGTATATATTTGTGGAATATATTCATTTGATGATGACAATTTTAAAAGCTTCTCTACTGATGATTTTTTTTTCTGCCTTCTGTTTACAATATTTTTCTATTTTTCTTTTTCATTGTATAGTTAGTTTTTATTTTCTATTTTTTTTGTTTGCTTCGTCTCCTTCAATGTCATCAAAGCTCATTTACTATTCCTTGATTACCCTCCATTAAATATGAATTTCTTCAACAAGAACAAAATTAATATAAAATGAAGAAAAAATAAATTGAAAAATAAGAATAAAATAAATATAAGAAAAAATATAAGAATGCGTCTCGAAACTAAACAACAATCAAAATAACATAGAACAAACACAAAAATGAATAGAGAAGAGAAGATTAAAAAAGTAAAATAACTCAACACTGTTTGTTCAATTTAGTGAAAGAGACAGAGTGGTGAATAGATATGATAAAAAGTGTGAGAAGAAGGTGTAAAGAAAATCATTAAGAAGTGACAGAGTAACGAACGAGATTTCAAGAGAAAAATAAAATTTTTTTCTAAAGTATAAAGTCCTTATGGACAGAAATTATTTTGTTTTTAATTTCAAACAAAACAAAACAAAAAAAGTATGAAAAAGGATTCTAATTTTTCTTATATAATAATTTTTCCTAATTACTTTTTTTTTCTTTTATATTTTTTTTTCCTTTTTATTAAAATATCTAAATCACAGCAAGAACTGTAATTAAACACACACGTTTCCATTATAAAAAACAGTCTAACAATTTTTTATTTTTTAAATATATAAGAGAAAATAAGTTTTCAAAAATTTGTATACGGCTAGACCGTCTTTATAGTTCCCATAGGAAAAAATATTATGAGGGAAAATTTTTTTCCGATTATTTCATATTTAAAGTAATGAGAATGTGAAGTTATAATTGTATGCCATTGCGATCTGTGTTTTTTTAAATTGTTAGGTCTTTAGTGCTATACTTGGGCTAAATAATTGGTCTCGCAATTGAAATATTTGAAATTCAGGTAGAACATTAAAAAAATCCATTGATATTTTAAGTATCTTTGCCATAGATGACTAAAGTTCGATATGCAAGTATAAAAGGGAAAAGGTGTTCAATACTTCACATATTCATCAGTTGATGTCCATAAGCAATTTATAAAGCTCTTATTGTCTTTACCAACCCTATATGCTTTATATAATGATTATTTTATTTTCTTATATAACTTAAATTTTTACTTTTCAAAAACTATGAATATTGTTGTTTTCTTAATGCCATGAGAAGTTCTATTGTTGCATACCTTAAGGAGCAAGAAGGTTTGTTATTTCCGTCGTCAGCCGTTGTCTTAACAGTGAACTATCTACCAGAAAAAAATTTTTTTCATTATATTTAGATTTTTTTTACAGTAGTTGTCGCTTTATAGGTACCATAATTTCAAATGCCAATAATCACTGAATTTTAACCAATTGTTTCGTAGAACACATTTTTTGAAAAAAAAACATTATGTAATTTTATATTGTTCCGTCGCACAAATTTTCTCACCATTTTCTCAAATTTATAAAAATACAGAATTCTTAAAATTTCCAAAAAAAATTTATAACAACAGAAACTTAATATAAATAACTCTGGCCAAAGATTATAATTAAGGCTTAATATTTAATAAGACTTAAATACTTTTATAACTGTAAAATCTGACAACCAATATTATTATAATTTAAGAAATTCCAATCTTAATCTGTTAATTTATTTAATGAAACCGTTGACACTAATTTTAATTAAATAAGTAGATTATATAGCTATATACAATGTTAATCACTATATACACATTATATTATAAATAACATATTGCAATTATATTATTGTTAAATTATATACATACAATTATATACATATTAACTTATACATACATAATATTATTCCAATTTTATTAGGGTCCTAACAACTCTAAGTCATTATAAAAATCGTTTTGTTTTTAATATTAATCGAATGGTGTTAATTAGATAATTTAGATAAACAAATAAATTGAGAAAAAACACTCTTATTGAAAAAGGAAATTTTCTATTTCCACTCTCTACCGAAACTAGTACTCCATTATTTTAGATATTTTTCCAATTTAATTCTTTTTATATTGTTATTATTATTATTATAGGCACTATCTTTTATAAAACCTAGACAGAAAATATAATATAACAGTTTGCATAACATACCCAATTTTTTCATTACCAAAAAATAAAAATCACGAAATATATTATATGAAAAGAGTTCCAAGGACCAAAGATTGCAAAAAAATTGAAAAACAAAAAACACGAAATCTCTTAACTGTACTTAAACTGTACAGTTATCTATAAGAGTTTATCTCTAGCACGAAATAGATAGATTAATTATATAAATGTCTAATTTTGTGTTAATTTATTTTCTTAAAATGTTTGTTTAGCTGTTTATAAAAAAAAAACACAACAACAAAAGCAAAAAATAAAGGATAATTTAAAAAAAAAAGGATATTATACGCATTCTAATTTTTCTTATTTTTTTTTTTTGCTATTTTCTTTCTTTTTTATTCCTTGACTCTTTTGGGAATAAATCTCTGAAGTGTGAAAAAATATAATAAGCAAAACAAAAAAAAAACAAAAAGAAAAATGAGTAAAAATAAAAAGTTTTTTTTTCAACACATAAATGAGAATGATAGAGAGATGTTTGGTGAGAGTTTGAGTCGGAGAGAGAGAGAGTGAGAAGGTAGAAAAGAGGCATTAATTTTAGCAGAGAAAGCGACAGAATATTTTCATTTTTTATTTTGTTTCGCTTTTTTTTTTACTTTAATTTTTGTTTTTCGTCTAAGACTTTTAAATTTTAATATTAAGGATTTAAGGATAAAAATTCATTTTAATGATTTGAATTGAGTAATATTTGCTTATTGTTGTTAAAGGATACTGCTTTTTTTACCCCATTATTTTGGTTTTTAATTCTTTCCAGTTTTTGTTTTTATGTTTTACTTTTTCTTTATTTAATTAATAATTTTTTTCAATGGCAAGACTGAATGTAATTTAAAGTTAATTAAAATTTTAATTTTTGGTATAAAATTTTCGTTAGAAAAGTTTTCTTATGATTTTCATCTTTTGGTTTTTTTAAATTTTGTAATTTTAACAACCAAGAAAACTTAATTATGTTAAAGAAAATTAAGTTTTATGAGAAAATTAAAATTTTATACAATTATATACATTTCTATATTTACTTATATATTAGCTTACACAATGAAGAGAAAAGAAAAGTTCTTTTTCATATTATTTAGGTTTTATAAGGATTTTGCAAAAAGTTTCATTTATAAAACTCGTTTCAGAATAAGAAAAAAATTAAATTAATTAAATCATGATTTAAAAATTTTCCAAAAAATTAAATTAAATAAAAAAAAGTTGAAAAGTTTTCAGCAAACAAAAACAAAAAAGGAGACACAGGATTTTACTAATGTTTGAAATAAAATTCAATTTATTCTCTGGTAATCGTCATTATTCATCTTTAAGTTGAATTAATTTGTAAAAAAGGAGTAGCTGATTATGGAATATTTTACCAAAATAAAAAATTTAATAAATTAAATTATATTGAAATACGAGATCTATTTTATTTTATATGATAAGATTAAACTGAAATAAAAATATAATGCCCTTCTCTACTTTCGCCTCCTCTATTATATAATCAAAATTGAATTGTCCAATAAGGGATACTGAAAGATTAGAGATTTTCTAAGAAAAATTAAGATTTTCAAATAAATAAACATGGGATTTTGTAAATTTTCAATGAATTATATAGGAATCAAACACTATTCAAGCCAAACTATACTGAAATGATACACGATATATGCTTCATGTGATTTATTCAATCCTCATCATGTAATATTCCTTATAATGTTATAATGAATTCATTTTTATGAAATAGTGAAAATTTGGATTCGTCTTAGGATAACATGAACACTATATGCAACAAATTTCATTTAAATTAAAAGTTTTTTTACCTTCTTCACTCCTAGAAGGAGCATAGGGCTAGTATGCATGATATCATGCCCTAGTTTCATATAGTCATAGACTTAGCTAGGTAGGTGACTCGCCTACCGTAAAATTATAAGTTAAATTGTTCAAAATTTATCAATAATTGTAAACCCAATAAAAACTTAAATAGAGAAAGAAAAATGCCGTCGGTTATTTGCTGATAACTCAAAATATTTTAATAGAAGAAACTCAAAAATCCAAATTTGATATGAATACAATATACTAGCGCCTTATTATATGTAATGTCACCAGTAATACGAGTAATACCATTTTTGCTATATAATATTATACGTTTGCATGTTAAATGATTTAATTCAATCAGGTGCTGAATGTGATTTTATACGTAAAGGAGTCAATTGCACACAATTATTACAGTAAAAATTTACGATATTCTCAGATTTTGATAAAATAAAATCTACCATTCTGTATTGAAAAACAAAACTATTTACCTTAAGAATTTCTACAATATAAGCTTACATAATTATGTTTTTTATATAAATATATTTTCTATATCCAATAAACATGAAATCAAATTAATAAAAAAATTAATTTGAAACATTTTTATAATATCAATAACCAGAGATTCATTGATTTTAATATCATCTGATAATTCATATATAAAATCTCATCATCTTATATAAAATAAAATTTTATAGCTTATTAAATTTAATTTGTCTGCGCTTCTCTACATACGTACACTATAATATCTTTATACTACAATATTGCTTAGTACTTCCACTTGTGCATGTTCCCAAGATTAGTATTTAAATGAATAAATTTTTATTGTATACTAAATGCAATGGAAAAATTGAAGTCACGTTCAATTTAATTCAGGATAATTCTGAAAAAAAAAAATTCTTATTCTTTTAAAAATCCTTTTCCACATAACTTTATTTTAATGAGTTTATTGTAGTTTTTTTTTGTTTTTTTGCTAAAAATTATTTTAATCGTATTCGTATATCAATAATAAACGTGATTATGTGTATTAGGTAACCTAAATAATAAAAATTAGGTAAATATACTTTTTTCTAATAGTTTTTTTTATAATTTAACGGAAAGATTATAAAAAATAGTATTCTTCATTTTGCTTTAAAATATACCAGTATATAGCACATATACATACATATCGTATATAAAAGGCATGTGCATTTTAAAAATTAATCTAAAAAGTTTAGTGTTTCCTATTAATTGCTATATACAGGGTGTTTCGCGTAAGGTGGCAAAAACTTTCAGATGTGATTCTTTAAGAATCTGCTTTCAGTAAAAAATTTTATGGGGATGAGGGGGAGCAGCCCACATAATAACAGAAATTTTCGAGAAATCTCGAGTTTTTCAAAAACAATTTGTCGCGAAAACTATGGTCTAAATAAAATTGATTGGAGGCCGAAAATGCAAAGCAATAAATCGCTTGTAAAGCAAGCCCCCAAAAGCTACTCTATGTTGCATGGTTCCAAAGTTATAAGCATTTATTTATATGCAGAAAAAAGCTGGTACTTTTTTTTCCAACAGACTGTTGCTCGAAAAAAAATTTCTAGAAATTGATCTAGAAATTGATCAATGAATTATCGCTAAAATTATTTGCCAAACACCCAGTATATGCCACAATATTAAATTTATTCACATGATATAAGACATGATTTATATATAGACAGGTACGTTAATAAATTTATGTATAAAATCTTAGGGGAAAGTGCTATTCTCTTTAAGATTTCCAGCAATTCTTACTTTCTTTAAAATTTCTGATATACAGTATTGAAACACATTTAATTGTTCATGGAACAGCTCCGTTTTGGCTCAATACTCTCTATATACTCGTATTCCTTTAAATTATTATGATTGTTGAAATTTTTCAATACAGTTTGAGTAACATGTTAAAGTGGCAACCTTTTTTGGTACTCGTATTATATAATATAACAGATATATCATATCTCATTTCACATATCGTATGTATAATTTTAATTAGATGATATTATGTTTTAAAATAAATATATGTATATATTCAATATATAATATAGATATAGCGCAATTTCATATACGTAGTTCATTTTATGCCATAAAAAGACTATAAGAGTTCTCGAGTATTTTAGTCTGAACATATTCATAAATAACAACAAATTTTTTAAATAATAATAGGTAATAATATGTATATGTATAACTTGTTATATATTATGAATATTGCATAAAATATACTTGAATGTTAAGTTAAAATAAGTTGACATGAACACTTGCATTTTGGCTAAAAGGTAAACTGGTATATTATATATATAAGTATTTATAAATTTAAAATTATATTTTGTGTACATAATATTAAAACTTTACCACAAGTTTCAAAAAGGTATTTAGTTTTTGATAGTATGTATATGTACAGGCATATTATAATATATGTATGTATAAGATAACAAATTAAGAACATTTTAAATTGGGAAAATATTTTGTATATTATTTTCAAAGTAAAAGACGATGACTTTGTGCTTAAATTGTTAAAAATTCATAGAAATAAATTGCAAGGATCATTAATTTAGGAATATTATTTAAGGAAATGAGAACAAAATATTTTAATATATTATGAATTTTGTGTATACATATGAATTTAAAAAATTTATCAGCTTTAATTTTGAAAATATATTTTTTGAAATTTTTTAAGAATTTCTTGTTCTGTTTCCACACAGACTGATTGTCACAAATTTTTTTCATAAATTGCTTCTGCATACATTCAAATTATAATTAATCGGATCGGGTTAGCTATATATTTTGATAACAAATTTTTACAAAATTAATCAATATTTTATGACTTTAATAATTTATAATGAATTTATAAATAAAATTGGAAAAATTTACTTAATCCGGTGGCATCATATTCTGAAAACACAATCAAGTTAATGATGATGATAGACCAATTAGTACCACCAATACAGTCAGGTGACAAAAATTAGACTAGTCATAATTTCTGTATAAATAGATGCTAGAAGTTAATAATAGCTCACAAATTTTTTATACATACAATTTAAACAGAAAGAAATAGCTTGAATGAAATTCGCTTGAAAAAAATTGCAAATCGAATTGCCATTAAAAATATTTTTGTATGGTTATAAAACTTAATTTTAACACCGTCACCGTTTCAAAACTTATTAGTTAATTTAGTGATTTGAATTTAATGATTACGAGTAATTTTATATTTTCTAATAATGTAATTTTAATACAAGTAAAATAATAGTTGTAAATACTCAAGATTAAAAGCTATATAGATAATTTTACTGAAGTATTAAAGCAGCTAAATGCAGTTCTGATTTTTTACTATACTGTTATACTGTTTCTTCACTTATCTAGCTTAATATACTAACACATTCTGGGCCTATAGCGTAAGTATTGTTCTATGTATTTGTAAAATTTTAATATATTACAATTGTATCACACTATGTTGATATAGTCGTACATGGAATTGCACAACCATAATATATTAATATAAAAATATCAAAAATGCCACGTCAAAAATTAAATTTGTTAAAAAATAAATAGGAGATTTTCATTAACTTTCGAAATAATTCGTAATTTAAAAATTATTCTAATCAAATGCATTTTTTATTGAATTTATATAATTTCTATAATTACAAAACAATATGAATAGATTATGTACGGCGGAAATAATGCTTTTAATGCTGTACATTGTACGTTATATACATAATGTATATAAACATAAATATTTACAAAAATTTCAACAAAATCAGTTTTAATTATAATAATTTACTAAATATGAATTAAATCGTAATATAACGACCGCGTATATAATAATAACGAACATGATGGTGGGATTTTTTTGTCTCACTATATAAAATTTGAATGTATTGTAATTGAGTATTGGTATATTTCCATTGAAATATTCATCAAATACAAAATTATACTGATACACTTATCACAAATCAAATGTGTACATATTTAATAATAAAATTACTAAGTGAATTAATAGAAATTTTAAGATTAAATGCGTATATGAGAGGTACTAAGGAAGTTTCACTAATAATATATTATCGATTTTACATAAATTTTAGAATTCATTGAAAGAGATTACATGTAAAAGCAATTTTTATTACAATTTTATTTGAAAAATTTTGGTATGAAAGCAGCCCAACTCGCACAAATTAATTTTATAGCAAAATTAAGTTTTCTAAACATTAGAATCTATGTCCAATTTAAATTAGGTCAACGTACATCAATTAATTCCAAAGATATGGATAGTTATATTGGAATGAAAAGCTAAAAATTTGTTTAAAAATTAAATTTAAAATTAATTTAATTGAAAAACGTTTCTTCGGCTTAAATATTTTGTTATTTAAATATTAAAACCAAAAAATTATTATTCGAGCAAGAAATTTTAAAATGTAAGTAATGAAATGTAAATTCTTCACAGCAGTTCACGTGAAAATATTTAGATAATTGTTAGATTTTCTTTCAATTCTAAAATTTCTAAGAATTTTGTTATTCCTCCAATCATTTCTCGTTATTTAATTGAATGTTTTTCCTATGTCAATCATAAGTACCTACATATTCAAATTTCTTAAAAAATTTCATAACCCATTCTTACTCAAAATTTGCCCATATTTAATGAAATATCAATTGAATAAAATTAAAATAAGTTCTATAAAACATGAAATTCTTAAAGAAATTATACAGAAACAAACACCATTATTGTAAATTTTAACTTTGTGACGAGAAAATTATTAAGAATTTCTTTCACAAAAAAGTTGACTTTAAAAACTCTTCATTACCAGAAAAGAAAACAAACTGAACTTTTCTTTTTAGAAAAAGTAATAAAAAAAAATTTCTTTAATAATTTCATTTCTTCATAATTTTTCTTTTTATTATCTACCATTTTTATTACAGATTTCGTTTTTGTTATACACAATATTACAATATGTATTTTTCTCTGAAATTCCACAACTTTTGGGCAATAACACAAAAAAAAAAATTAATTTCAAGGTTTAATTGAAAAATTCTTAATTTTAATGTTATTTTCTGTGTTGAAAGGAATTTTCCAATTTATTGTTAATTAAAAGGAAAAATTTTAGGCACAGAAATTTTTTTTTTTTAAATTTAAGAGTTCTTAAAAGTTTTTTCCTTTTTTTTTTGTGTTTAATTCTAAGAAATTTCAGTTTAACTTAATATCATAAATCTGACTAAATTAATTATATTTTCATTCCAATAACTAATTGAAAATTTATTAGGAAAATAAGAACAAGGAGTCAAAATGCAAAAGAATAATAATAAACCCTTTAAATATAAATATGAAGGAATGGTTGTCGTATAGTGATAAAATAAGGACTCACAGTAAATCGTTTCATCTTCAGTAACGTTATAGTAATCAATACGTGTTTGAAACTGAAGTACTAGAGAGTCGAGTCTTAAATCACAAAATCAACTTAATATAATAATATAAAAATTTATTTTGTAAACAAGATTGTGGATAGTAAGACCTTAAGAAGACTTATATATGAAATGAACACTATTTACAATCCTGTATATTCTTACTTATCTAATATATTTTTTTAATAAGGATATACCTATAAAATGCACGGACATATAATACATACATTTTTTTGTTGCATGAGTATTATTTCTAGGACCTTACCGGATGTCGGTATTACGTTTACTTTGAGCTTTTAGATCTCTTAAGAGGTCACGAAGCCAATTGACCCTTACTCGGGCCTCCGTCTCATTCTCTTCCCTATAATACATAATAGAATCCGTACTGCCGGAATTTATATATTAACAAGAAAATTTTAAAATTCAAAATATAATAAGCTAAAAATTTAATATAATTTTTAGTAGACTAGAATTGTACAAAATTTAAAGTTATTTTTGAGAAATAACTGTGGAATCATCTATTTTGAATCTATCTATTCCTATGAGAAAATAAAATAATTTTAAAATTGCGAATACACTTGAGACGTAATAAGTCTGTTTTAAATTTTAAAATAAACTATTTAAATTTAAAGTATTTTCAAAATTCAATTAAATTGTTCATTAAATTTCAATAAACTTATTTAGTAAAATGTACAACTAGAGTACCACTCCAACAAATTCTCTTACATTTTAATTAATTTCAATATTGCCGCATAATTTTAATTAAACATACATATATATATAAGTATACATAAAGTTTAATTCTATATAATTTCAATGTTATGCTTATGTGTTCCTTTTTTTTTTCAATTATTTTAAAATAAATTATAATATTTAATTAATTAGCTCTCTCTCTCTTTCTACTTACCATCAAATAATATTATTTTTAATATATGATAATGTCCTTAAATCAATTTATTATTAATCATACTTATGAGTACCACATATATTACACAAACACACATATTATGTACAAAATAATAATATTATAATATTAATTCTTGTTTATTAAAAAAATTTTTAACTCGCGTTTTTCAATATTTTTCCAAATTAAACATTTAATTTATTTTTGTATAACAATGTAAAAAAAAACATTTTAAATTAATTAAATTTTTTGATTTTGTTCTATTATTTTTTTTTTTGTAATTTTAAGACTGCACTAGTACTTCTCGTTTTATTTCTTCCCAAATTGAATCTTATTCAAAAATCATCAATACTTAAAATATAGAAAAAAAATATTATTAATTAAATTAAAATAAAAATTTCTATATTATCATCAATCACTAATAAAAACATCATCTTTATCTCTAATATTATACATATATGAATTTATGTTTACATATTTTTATACATACATATTTAATTTATATATATATACAATTACAATTATTAATATATTTTTCTAATATTGAAATTTCTTGCAACGCAACAACACAGTATTGTTAAAGCAACAGAACAAAAAAAAATTTTTTTTTTTAAATTTCTGAATAGAAAATATTCACATTCTTCTCATTTTTTGCTCTTTTTTCCAGAGAAAACAGAAACGACGACACTAAACGACCAGTTTGACCCATTGATAATATTGATAACCTTTAAATTATATTGATAACAGAGAGGCTTTTAACATTTTTAAAAAATTGAAATTTTTTAATAGCAAAAATATATATGAATATTTTTTTTTTTAATAAAATATTTTTTGTATTCTTAGAAGCAATGATTTTTACCCAATCTTTTAAATCATAAAATTCGAATCAATAGATATGAATTTCACCTTGAAAATTGAATTACCCTTAATTATGTGTCTCGGCCATGTATACATAATTATTATATAATTATGAAAGTAATGAGTAAAAATTTACATTGAATTTTGAATTAAAATTTGCAGATATTAATTGAAAAATTTTCAATGTTACAAAAATCGTTCTAGACGTTTTCATTATCAAGATGCAATAAAATAAAATTTATACATAGAAATAGGTTTGACTAGCTAAATTAATTTATTTAATTTGCAAAGTGTTACATTATTTTTAATTTCAAATAGTTTTATTTCGAAAAGTAGTATAAGACCAAAATATTAATAGAATTGAAGGGTTCAGATGTAAATTACCGTATAAACAATTCGATCTAATCAAAAATTTAATTTATAATAAATGTCGCCTCTCAATGTCGCAAATCTCCTGAATTCGTACCTTTTTTTTATAGGTAGTTGTTACGACTTTGTAAAAAAAAATCTCTACTACACGATTAAATATTGTTCATAATTTGTTCTCTTATGTTGGTTTTCCAAAAAATTTATTTCAAAATCAATTGATTAAGACTGATTAACTACTGGAAAGAGCTCTTCAATTATAATACATTTGAATCTTCTACATTCTTGATTTAATTGAACGAAAAATTTTTAGATGATAAAATTTTGAGTACAATTTAAAGCCGGTTAAAATTTTTGTACATCAAATAGGAAATTACAAAACAATTTCAATTTAAAACTATATTAATCTCCTTGGACATAATTCTATTAATATCTTTTGAAAATCAAATTATATTAGGATTTATACGAGATGGAAGTACTAATAATGAATTAGAGTTTTGCTTAAAAAATTTCATAAATTAAAACACACCAGACCATTATATGTGAATTAACACATTGCCTATATGAAGTCTATAATTTTTCAACAAAATCGAAAGAACACTAACTAACTTTGTCGGAATCAAAAGCTGAACATACTAATCCCAAATATATTAAAAATTGTGTAACAAAATAAATTTATGATATAGGAATGGTTGTAAATCATTGTTTTTCAAACTTAATAATTTACATCAAGTTCTGTAATAAAATACAAAACTTAAACTAAAAGTATTTTTTTCATTGTAATTGCTCTCCTAATATTTTTTCTTTCTTGTCTTAACTTTTTGCTTTCTCTCACAAGTTTTATAATTAAATTTTCAATTCAAATTTTCTTCCTTATTTTAATTATTTTCTTTTTTGCTCCTTTTAATTTCTTTACTCTTTTGTATAATTACAAATATTTTCTCTTTTATTCATAAATAAAAATTTTTTAATTTTCCAATATTTTTTTTTGTATTCTTTATTTTTATTTTTCATAATCTCTTCTCTTACTAAAAATATTTCTAAGGAAAAAAAATGAAAACAAGGATCTTGATATTTTACTTGTTTGTTCTAAATTTTTTATTAAAAAAAAAATAAAAGTTTCTAACAAAATTTTCTGTTTTTGTTTTTCTTCATCATCTTCTACTCCGGTCTGGTCTACACTACTCTACTCTACTCTACTCTACTGTAAAATTAGGTCTGTCTAATTCAATATAAAATTCTTTTTTTTTTCTCTCTCCCTTTCATATATAGGAACTTATTATATATAGGCTTTTAGCCGAATGTGCATATTCAATATACTTGTATAATACCTAATATAAATATGTACATTATATATGTACATAGAGTTGGATTATATGCAATATAAAATGGATAAATTCTTAAACTTTTAAAGTAAAAATGTATACAATACATAAGACGATAATATTAAAGAAAAAGCAAAAAAAAAATAACAAAATCATTTGTATGGAACAAGGAAAAGTAAAAAACACGCAGGAAGCAAAAAAACAAAAGTAAAAAATTGAAAGTCTGTTATCACTGATAAGATTATGAAAAATAAGCACGAAGAAAAAACAAATGAATATCCTTTACTTATGAAATATCCTTTTTGAATTAAAATAATAATAAAAAAAATGAAAGTATAACAGAAAAAAATTAACATTTCTTTACGTTTTTCTTCACTTTCATAAAATTTTTTTTCTCCGTGTTGTGCTGTTTTTTTTCTCCTCTTTTACTTTTCTTTTTTAACCATTATTTTTTTTTAATACCAAAATATTATGTAAAAAGCAACAGTTTATCCTTAATAGAATTTTAATAAATTTTATTTTGCATAAAATTATTAAAAATTTAAACAAAAAAATTTTTTTTCTAATAAAATTTAAGGGTTTCCAAATAAACGAACCAAATAATTTTATATTTAAAATTTAATATAAAATCAAAATAGTTTTAAAATTTTTCAAGCAAAAGGACGAAAGGAAAATTATTCTTTTCAAGAAATAAATTGAATTTCTTTGTTTTATAATTTAGAACTTGTTATATTGCTTTATAAGAACTATGATAGTGTAACAAGAAAAGCTGGATAGTTGTGAATTTTAACTTTCAAGTTGATGAAAATTTCTTATATATTCAGAATAATTTTGTCATACTCAATAGCAGAAAACTAAAGGTTTCTTCAGGAAATTTCACTGGCTTAAAATAATCGCTTTCATTTAAGAATTTTTAAATTTTCCAACAGCATTTTCTTAAGTGGGAGAAAGCACGTTTATCCCAATATTGTCTCTAAATTATTATAATTATATGAAATAGTTCATGTTAATTTTGTATTCTTTAAATTTTATAAATTACTCATGTATAAAAGATTTTCTATACGAAAAAATCTTTTCATTCACAAATTTTCCTTTACTAATGCTAATTACTGCTCTCAATAATTCTTAAATTAATAAATTTCCAAATAATACTCTTTTTCCAATTCCCAATGATTTCAATTGCTCATAAAATTACTAGTGTTGCCACCTATTTAAAGAAAAACTAATTTATTCTAACTTGAATTAAAAATTAATAAATAAAATTTTAAATTGTTATGAAAAAATGTAATTATACCATAGAAACCTGTTATAAGAAATAAAAATTGCAAAATAAATTGAATGAAAAACTAAACTTTTTTATGAAAATTATACATTTCAAATATATTATGAGAGTAACTGAATATATTGACATAAATCCAGGCAAAAATCAAAACCTTATCTATTATAAATTTATAGTCATAATACGTCTCTCTAAAATTAATAATATAAGAGCTCTAAAATCCAAAGGCTCTGAAAGTAAAAAAAAAATATAAACTGAATAAACACTAAAATTCCATAATTTTTGTTTTTTTTGCGATTTTATAAGGAATATTCTACATAAATTCTGAATAATTCTATATATTTATATATATACAATTTTTATATTATATAAATCTACATTATTTATGGGAATTTATAAGTATATATCTGCCCATTATACTCATATATACTTTAGTATATGTATATAAAATCATGCCATTTGATTCTTTTTATCATAAAGTAACATTAACTTTAAAATCATTTTTAATACTTATAGTCATACTGAATGTTATCAGAGTCGAGGAGATGAATTTAGTAAAAGAGAATAACAATAATAATAAGCAAAAAAAAAAGAAAAACTTTTAATACAAAAAACTGAAAATTTTTTTTTTTAAACATTTTATTATTAATTTTTCTCGCTCCTTCTTGTTATTGTTATTAAAATATTTTCTTGCTGTTTTTTTTTTCTTTAAAAACAAAAAGCAAAAACAAAAAATGAATTCTCTTTTAATATTATTATGATAAAGGAATTATTTTAAATCCTTTGATATCCTTGTTTTTTTTTTCTTTTATTTTTTGCATATTTTTCTTCTTATTTTAGTTGTTTTTTTTCTGCATTTTTTTTTTTAAATAACTTTTCATTTATTTTAATTTTAATTTTAATTTTTTTTTTGTTTTGTGCGTTTCATTGTTTCTTCATTTTTTAACATGTACTTATACAAGATTATAATTTTTATCGTTTTTTTTTTAATTTTTTTCACTCTACCATTCTTATATACAATATTGTTTTAATACGTAATAAATAATAATATAACAGTTTATTAAAAAAAATATTTTGAAAGAAAAATTGCAATTCATATTAAAATTTACTAAAAACAATTTATTTGATTTTCTTGAAATTTTATTAAAAATTCTAAAACAAAGAAATTTTCAAATTAAATTCCAAGAAAAAATTTTTTAAATTAAATTTTTAATTTTATATTATGATTTTCTTTATTTATTTTATTATTTATTTTTTATTGACTGTTGTGCTTTTAATTAAAAGCAATGAAAATTATTTTTAAATTATTTTTAATTTAACCAAAGTGTCTCTTTTAAATTAATTATTATTATAAATTATTTTCCACTTAATTAATTCTCTAAGTTAAATGAATGTTAATAATTCTCAAGAGTCTCTTTGAATATTCATACTAACATGTATATATGCAGAGTAAAAAATAAAACTAAATAAAAAAATTAATTCAAAATAAATAAGAAAATATAAATAGAAAAAAAAGGACAAGAGGACAAACAATGAAAAGAAGAAAATTTCATAGAACAATTAAAGTAAATGTGTTTGTACCCTTTTCTTAATTTAGTAAATCTTTAATATACTCCTGTTATCACAAAAACTAAATGATATATGTTTGTACGTCTGTTTGTGTCCTATTTCGTTTTATTATTTTTATTTTTCTGAAACAAAATTTCTTACTTATAAAAAAAAATTTCCACTATAACTTACTTATACAGTAACAATATGTTTACAGACAATGTTTATATACATTTATATTTTTATTATTTTAAAATTTTAATAGCTCTTTAGATAAACAAATTAAATTTTTGGGGCAGAAATAGGCTATCAGTAACCCGCAATAATAATTAAAATATTCTAAAATATATTTATGTATATATATAATAATTTATGTATGTATATATGTATATATGCATTTACTAAATACATACTTATTTAAAAAAATCTTTAAAATTTTCTTTTTCTTTTTTTACTTTTTCACTAATTATTTTCCACACACAATACAAAAAATAACACAGAAAAAAAAATATTGTTTAAGAAATTAAAGGAAGAAAATTTTTAAAAATTTTTTTTGCTATTTTTATTTTATTAAAAGTTTTGATTTTTTTTCTTTTGTTTTTTTACTCTTTAAACAAATTATATTTTTGAATATTCTCCAATTCCTGAACCGTACAGGACGAGATGCAACCAGCAACTGATAGAAAATAAAAATTTTATTCTATATATTTGATAAGATAAAGTTGAAAAAAAAAAAATTATTTGAATAACAAGAATACAAAATAAATAAAAATATAATAAACTTGTACACAGTCATACATACACATACAATGTGAAATGATGATAAGTATAACAGATTTAAATATATATATATATATGTGGATTATACGAGTACATTTTATATTTTCATTCATTCAAAAAAACAAAAATCTCTCTCATCTCATCTAAATGAATGTTTTCCTTATTGTAAAATTGTTATAGAGAAAAATGAATTGTTAGAAAAATCTCTTATATTCCTTTTATTTTATTTTTGCTACTTATTCTCTTTCGCTCTTTTTCTCTCATCTTATCATTTCTTTGAAATTCAATATTCTTTTCCCTTATCATTTTATTTTGAAATGTTTGTCCTTTATATATATATATATTTATATATACATGCTTTTGTGAATATAATATTATGGTTAAAAATGTTTTCGAGATTTCGATTTTTTTTTGGTACATCAGTTTTAGTTATAAAAATAAAATGAAAGTACCGTTTATGCTATGCACTTTTTATATTTTAAAGTATAACAGTAGCCATATTCTATTTATGAAAAGCAGGGATCTGGAAAGTGGCTGATAAGTACATACGAATAACAATGCAATTCATTTTACAAATTTAATATGCCTTATTTTAGTTCGTGAAAAATTTTCAATTAATTCATATGATTTCCAAGTATGTACACAAATCTGAAAGCAATTTGGTAATCTACGATATAGCTCTCAAATTTTGCTTTAACCAATTATTTCAGATTACTTCTACAGATTTAAATTAAATTTCTTACTAAATAGAGTGTGAATGTAATATGCTCTCAGATATTACATATGAAATTTTAATTATTATTAACACATGATGTTTAACTATGAAGTGTCCTTCATAAATTCAAAGAAAGTATGGTTATATTGGAGAAATAATAGCTCCGATTGTACAAACAAATAAAAAAAAGTGTTGCCAATCAACAATAATTTCCTTTATAATCATTTTTATTTGATTTATAAAATTGTATTGGTGTAAGATGCTCATTTTTATATAACACAATAATATAAGTGGAACAATATAAATAAAATGTGGAACATAATTTTAATCTATAATATACATTATATTTTTGCATATGTATGAGTAGATATACGAATATTTACATATTTTTAATTTTACATGCGTGTTAGTATATTTATGCATATAAAATTGAATGTCATTGAGAAAATATCAAAAATATTTCACGTTCCACCATGCGTGTGGATGATAAAAATTATTTTTGTTTTCATCTTAATTTTTATCTTACTTTTCTCTTTCAATTTTTTTCTTGTATACTGTTATTGTTTTTGTTTTGAAAATATCATACTGTTGCTTTCATTTTTTGTTAGTATGTGGAATATTCTATGTAGAATTATTGTGTATGTATTTACATATAAGTATGTAGGATTTACCAATAGGCTTTTATATGTATGTATATGTAAAATTTGTTGATTTTAACTAAATATTGATTGTTATTATGATAATATTGGTTGATTATGACAATAGTTAATAAAAGAAATAAGAATATAGAATAGTTATAATGACAATAAGGTGATTGTTATAATGATTATGATATTGATAATATTGAAAATAATAATAATGGTCACGAGCAAGGATGTTATCATTAAGATAAATATTTTGTCTATAGGTTTAGTACATGAGAATATAGTTATCCATATGCTTTGCAATTTTTTTTCCGTGTTTTATAATTTTTTTTTTTTGTGAATAGTAGGTATACGTTTTTACATGTATGTGTGTTTCAGGGATATCTTGGCATAGTCCGGATGGAATTTTGTTTACATAAAAAAAAAAAAAAAATTTTGTTTTTCTTTTGTTTGAAATTTTATATTTCGCTTTGTTCTTATTTCTTGTCAGTTTTCTGCCTTTTATGACTATGAACGATAATAATTGTTATTTAAACTACTATTCAATATAATAATGACTATACTTATATAGATAAGCAGTTGCATTATTAAAGGATAATGCATATTAAAAATCAAAAAAGAAATCACTTTTATTTCGATATTTTAAAATATTTTTATCTTTGCAATTTCTAGCCGGTCAAACAATAATGAAATTTTCACTTAAATTTCTCATAACCGACAAATATTGTTGAATCATTTACAACTTCTGTAAACAAAATTTTTCGAAAATTTTTTATTTAAAACTAATTTAAAAATTTTATTAGAATAAAAGTAACAAAAAAATTTTTTTTAATCAAGTACACCTGGATGGTATTTACAACAACAATATGTAATATTTTTTTATTACAAAACAATAAAATAAACAAAATTTTAAATTAAAATTTTTAATTACATATATAAAAAATTTCATTATATTACATTCACCGAATTACTTAAAAAAACATTATTTTAAAATCAAAATGGAATCTAGGAGATCGATCCGAAAATATTTTATTTTTTTTTAATCAGGTGCCCATACGTAGTTCTAATATTAAAAAGGTACTTAAAAACAATACACTTTTTTTTTATTACAAGGTAATTAGCACATTCCATTTTTGTGAAAATTCGATGCTATAAATTGATGAAATACTAATTATTTTTGCAAAATCTATAAATCGTGCTATGAAATTTCAACATGAAGAAAAAAATATTGAGTTAACCCCAAGATAAATTGAAAATCAAGCCATAATTTTGAATTCTTACTAAACATTATTTGTCAATTATATTTTAATTTCAACATAAATTTTTTTAGGGCAGAAAATTTTCGTAAAAGATTTGTGCTCATAAAGATTATTAGATTCAAATCTTATCATGAAAACGAAATATTATAGATACATTCATAATACAACAAGCCCTAGAATTATCCAATGTGAAACAAAAAATTATTTCTGATAAAATCATAGAAAACGTGATAAAATTATAGGAGACTTAATATTCGAACAGACATTCTATAGTTTCATTTAATTTTTCTCAAATAATTTTTTTGTATTAAGTACATAATTAAATATTTTCCAATCAAAAATATGGCAATTTATTTGTCTGAGAAATAAACCAAAAAAAAAAAGTGCGAAATTGCATTTAAAAATTTCATTTTAATATTTTAAAAAATATTGTTGCATACAAAATTTTACTACACAAATAAAATAATTAAAAGCCTAAAAGTATGCAATCAATATTTTTCAATTTAATTTTTTCGATTTTATTTTAATGCATAAGTAAGCTTTTTAAAAGATTATTTAAATAATTTGCTTATCAGTTTCATACTGTCCAACAGGATCGGTCTTTTTCGTCTGCTTTTGCATTCTATTTTTACAAAACTTCTACACTTTTTACAATAAACATAAAAAAAAATTTCAGTAACTAAATGTTAATTGCAAAATTCCTGCAGAGCAAAATCATCTGCTTCTTTTCAAATTTTTGGCCTTTCAAACTTCTTAAAATATCGTCAATAGCTTTTTAAAATAACTCAAAAATACAAAAATAAAATTAAAGTATATTGTTTCACTTTCCTCCTAGAGCTATGCAACAACAATTTAATACCATCACGAAAAAGTTGTAATGAAAGCTATCAAATTTTATTTATTTATATTATTTAAATGTGCTATTTGACAAACCATTCATCTGGTTCGAAATAATTTTTTTTTTCTTCTTCTATTTTCCTGCTTTTACATAAAGCATTTATTTAAACATTTTCCATCATACACATCAAAGTTTGTATATAGGTCTTTTAATTAAAAATTATTTTTTAAAGAGAATTTATTTCTAAAATCGTATAAAATCAAAAAATGCATATAAAAAATTTTTTTAATTAAATTGTATACGGGCAATATTCTACTAATTATATGGTGTATATTGAATTATGGACATAAAAGCAATTTCTGATTCATATTCGTTCAAAGTATTCGAATATATAATTAAATTTTAAACTTGGACAAAATGTTGTCGTATAGTTTATCAATTACACTTAAATATTCAATTTAATGTAGAATGGAAATTGTTATATGAAATTGTCATAATTTAATTTTTGAAAAACTATAGTTATATTTTGTTGCTGTTGTTAAAATACAAAAATTACATAATTATTGTAAGGCAAGTTCTACTCATTTGCAACAAATTTTTAGAACCAATTCTACTATTACATGCAAGTGAAGCTTTAAAATATTAAATTTTGTATATAAGCATAAAGTCTAAATATAAGTATAAAAGTCAAATGAATTTATTGCAAGTTTCCACTATTCTAACACAAATTTAAATAAATAATTATTATTCATTTGGCATACATTTACGTTTTATATGATATTCAAATTTTGATTAGTGAAATTTTAATTTTCATATATAAATTTTTAATTTTGTAAAAAGCAATCAAAATCATTATAACCACATTTTGAAATTAAAATTATAATCAGAAAATGACGGTGACTGTTCAGAAAAAACAAACCTATGTAAAAAATGAAAATTTTCGGAAATAATAAAATTTGTTGAAATTTAGTTGAACGTCAAATAGATTTTTTGAAATCATGCAATTAATCGAAGATAAAAGCAATTCCAAGGGATCAAGATTATATTAATTTTTATTTGAAATATTCAACTTCGTGTTAATATTTCATCCAGTTAAGCAGCGTCCAGGGCATTTTTGATTCTATGAATGTTTAAAGTGATAATTTCGCTTATTGTTCTTGACAATATTCTGCTTATATCAGTAAAGACATGCTGCTGCATGAAAGAGTAATAAAATTCATGATATTATTTAACGAAATTAGTACATTTTTCGTAAAAACCAGTATAACATCCGCATTTATACGAGTTGAAGTTAAGATTTTTCCCGTTTTAAGTGTAGAATTCGTGACATAATGCGATACCATGCGTTATAACTGTATGATACGAATGAATATTAAACATTTTGAAATAATTCAATAGTTTATTTGAATAAATTATAGATATTTTGTGTAGTCACCACCCTAACACACGCATCCAAATCGCAAACAGAAATCAAGAAAGTAATGAAATTTTATGAATATTTTATTTTCTACACGATGTAAGGTAGATTGGCAAACATGCCAGAAAGGTGGAACGCCCTGTTAACAATGTTTGCAGGAGCTGTGGTGACGAGGAGGAAGGGAAGACGGTGGCTCATTTTCTATGCTCGTAGCTAGCTTTTTCACAGGGGAGGATGAGGTTTCTTGGTTCGCATTTCTTTATACGAGTTACAAACCTGGCGAATGTAAATGCCAGGGACTTAAACCAGTTTGTAAACAACTCATACTGGTTCACGTGAGACTGGGGATATGGAGATCTGGAGGTATCGCAACGGACCCACCTGGCTAACAACCTAATCAATAGGTACATTTGTTATTATAAACTCATAATTTATGTAATAAGTTTACTATTTTAGCGTATATATTAATTACGTACCTTAATTCATCAAACCTATAAAATGTTTTAAAATATTTTAAAATCTAAAAGTTAATGTACATCTTAACAGCCATAGTACTAGCCATACACTATAATTTATTTTCAATGAGTACAAAAATATAAAATAAAAAATTTTCACTTCGTTTCCAATTTAATGAATTTTTAATCAATTTTAAATAGTCACGGCTTTTTTATACCACACTTTTTATTTTATTTTTTACAGAATGTAAAATCAAAAAAAAAAAATAAAACTGTTTTTTGAAACTTTTATTAAAATTTTATAAAATCATGGAATTTTCGTTTTTCAAGCGGAATTGATTTTTAAAAAAATTAAATAATTTTTTTTTTTTAGTTTTTTAAAATGCTTAAAAAATTGTTTTTACTTGTTCATATAATATTTATAATATTAAAATTAATTTATTCCTGCGCCTAGTTTATTAAAAACAGAAATTAAAATTTTTAGTGTAATAAGAGTAGGCTATTAGTGTTGTAAATTTTGTAAGAAATTCATAATATCAAATTTTGTTAGAGAAATTTATTATACATACATACATATAAAATGGATTATATATACATGGTTAAATACAGAGCCAAATTTTAAATATATGCAATGAGCGCAGAAAAACAGGAGTGCAATTATTAGGCGCAATGCGCAATGTGTTTATTATTTCATTGTTTTGAAAGCGAGACGGCGCACTTTTTAGAAACCTCTTAGTGTGTCAAATCAAGTCACAACCATGTATTGCTATTCTCTAACAAGCTAGTTACATATTCAACTTATATTATTTAAATTAATGTAGATTAATGTAGATTAAACTTTGTACAAAATAAATTTTTTTTCGTTATTTACGTGAAAATGCTAAAACTACAAATTTTTTATATTGAATTAGAGAAATTTTTTATATTGAATTAGTGATTAGAGTTTCCGTTAAACAAACCAAATATAAATCTTACCTTGCACCATATTTTTCACTATTAATAACACAACGGGACGAATCGTGGTATAATGAAGCTCCATATGTGTAAATGGCTAAATCAAAACCCCACATAATAATTTTCATCTTAAATTTTCTCTGGCGGCGGCACAGTTTCAAATTAATATTCTTAGCTTATTTTATAGCAATTATTATGCCATATTAAATTCCTATTTTAAACCAATACTTCTCAATATGCTGAACACAAGCTATAATTATGATCGATTATAACTTTTATAAAGGACTGTGAAATTATTGTTATCGTTTTATTTTTCTCATTTTTGTTGTTTTATAAGTAGATAAGCATCTTAAGTGCATTAAAAAATTGTTACAAGAAAACCTACTATATAATATAGAGAAATATTTTATTTTATATTGTTATAATTATAAAAGATTTATAAAAGAAAAATTTAATATTTTTTTATTTTCAGTGTCCCTATCTCTTGTATAAATAATTATTGCATTGTTGAGTGGATTATGTTCTTTAGATGTTCCATTTTTTATATAGTTATATTTTATTTTCTTAAATACATTAGTACAGAATATTATTATATGGTTTCCATATAATATTAAATTGCATATAACTATAAATGTATACATGTATGAATAATGAATTTTTATAACATCTTTTAAAAATTATTATATTCGATTCATATTTTCTCTTTCTTATTGCTATATTGCACTCCTTCATCCATTTATATAGTCTTCTGCGAAGCGTATAAAAGAAAGAAAAAAAAAAGAACAAACCCATTAATTATAAGACTGATGACGTTTTTCTCTTTTTTTATTTTTTTTTAATTTTTTTCCTTGTTCTCATTTTAAGAATATTATACAGAGCGAATCCTTTCTTCCGCAGTTTGAATTCGTTATACATTAGTATTAATGGTACAAATAATGTAATGAATGATATATATTCTACTAGTTTAAGGATAACAGAAAAAAAATCATAGAAAAGGAAAACAAATAAAACTAGAACTACTATAATATTTTAAAAATAATCTTTAGAAATTGATTTAAATATGTACATCGTTGTTTATAGTGTTACCATAATATTGTTACCATAATATTGTTTTCTGTAAAAGAATATTAAATTAAAAAAAAAAATGAAAATCAAAAATAAATGGTCATTAATAATAGAAGAATTGCTTAGGCCAAGCATCAATATGTCATCTAAATTAACATTGTATTAAAGAGCCAAAGCAATCACCATTTAAAGGCAATAAATTCGCGGCTACCAGATTTCCTAGCAAAATCGTCAATGTTTTATGTAGGAGAGTGGAGCATAATGGAGAATTGGTTAAGATTAGAGTTTATTGAGGATAGTGGAGAGTTAGTAATGGTAGAGTTTATTGAGAATAATGTAGAATTAGTAAAAGTATGAGAGCCACAATACATAACTGTTATATATAATCCATAATTAAACATAAATTCTTTGAAAGTACAGACCAGAACCTTGGTGAGGTCAAGATTAAAATAACAAGAGTTAGAACTGACAACACCCAACATTCTAGTCAATGGCTCATTCATACCATAGTCCGTACTGTAATATAGAACACTGAAACACTCTAACATACTTAAATTGTTTGAAAATTAAAACATGCTAACATTATTTTTAAATGAGATATTAATTATTTGAACAACTGCAACTGGCTACTGAATTTAACACCTGTACAATTTTAAAATAAAGTATAGTTTTCTGTACAGGTTACTACAAAATAGTTTAGTTTATTAAATTCCTTATAATTTTTGTATCTTAATAACAATTTGGTTCTCCAAGAACATTAAAGTATCTTATAATAAATCCATGGAATAATAAAGAATCTTATCTGTTCCGGGACCATATAGGGTGTTCTTTTAGGCCTTTTAAACAATAACACAGCTGGCACGACTTTTTCAATAAAAATTTCTCTTTCAAAACAAAAACAATTTATTAGTATTTTCTTTTCCTTTTCCATTCTTCTTCTTTTCTTATTAAGAAAGAAAAAAAGAAATCAGGATAAAATCGAAATTGACAATAGCTAGCTGTATGTGATTTCATCGCAAATTAAAGAAAAAGAATGAAACGTATAAAATAGTCCTTTTTTTCTCTCATTTATAAAAATCGCTTATATTCCTTCGCTTATATTTTTTTTCTCTTCTTTTTATATTTCTTACTTTTACACTTGATAAAAATTTACAAATATGCATTCATTCATACCAGATGGAACTAAATGGAATATGCAATAATGATGCATACATACATTTTTCGCTATTATTATTATTATTTTTTAACTATGGAGTCAATATTTAGAGCATACAAAAAGAATTGCATTCAAGTAAAAGAAATTGGATAAAAAATTTTATTTTTTTTTTTTAATTTATAACACACAGTGAAACTTATTCGAGGATTCCGATTTGAGTAAACGTAATAGTGTTGCAGATGAAGATATGGAAGTCAATTTGTTCATATTATTAAACAAAATCTTATAGACTTCGAAAATATTTAATTTAATTTATCATTAATTTCAAAATGCTTATGAATATCAAGTCAATCCACTTGGGAATTTATTCTGAATAGCTAACAATCAATACGTATTTCTCAACATTTCTGATGATTAATATTGAATTGAAATCAAAATTTACAGAAAATACATGGGCTTTTGAAAAACAAGATATGGAGAATAAGGCGCTAGGTACCTAAAGAGTAGCATAATAGATTTGTGAGTTAAATTTTGTCGTCATTCCAATAACAAGTCTATTATTTACAAAACTTTCCCTTTTCTCAAATATTTTATTCAATATCTCCAGCTACTACTGTAATGTATAATAAAATTAAGTTGAAGGAAATAAATCGGAAAAAAACGCTCATAATGCATTCATACAAAACTAAAATATGTAGGTTGGTATATATTTGTATATTAATATGAAAAGATTAAATGCAAGGAAAGCTGGTAAAAATCCATTTTTTTGCATTTTATATTCGTTCTTTCTTCTATTTGTAATAAGATTTAGTATTGCAATAGGTGTGTTAAGGGTTCATTGATTTAAAATTTATGCTGATTTTTCTATCACAAAAAAAATTCTATTTTTTTTTATTATTCATATTTTAAATTTTCTCATTTTTTTATGAGAAAAACTGTCCATAACAGAAAAATATCACAGCATGCAGATATAATTTTCATTTTTGTCGCACATTGATCAATATTTTTAAGAAAAAGGTTTATTTGTAATGAAAGTAACGCTTATACGAACATATTTCTACTTCTTATTCATTATTTTTTTCATCAAATGCCATTTTTTCTATAATATTAAATTAAAGAGCAAAAAAGATAAAAATAGAGGAAAAATCATAATAGTTTTTATTGAAATTGCGAGGAAAATACAATAAAATATGGTAATAGTGAAATACAAAAACGCATTATCCTTAAAATAAATTTCATAAAATTTAAAATTTTACTATTTTTGAAATTTAATAATGCATTGCATTCAAAAAACAAAAATTGAACTTTTTCATTTCAACTTTTCATCATTATGTAAAATTATTTCAAAATAAAAATATTAAAGAAAAAGTTTATTATATCCCTAAAAGTATGCAATTGAAAATTATTATCTCTTTAGAATTTTATTTTTATTGAATACAAAGTTTTTGTTGTCTTTAGAATTCCATTAAACTTTTTTAAAAAAATATTGAATTCTTATTTTTTTTTTATGAAAGATTGATAGTAGTATCGAAATTTTCTTAAGAATATTAGAAGAAATTCTTAAGAAATTCAAAACAATATCATTGCATACAATATTACCTATAACTCAAAAAGAATTCGATTTTAAGAAAATACTGATAATTTGTTTAAGACAAGCAAGAATTGCAATTGAAAAGCATATGGAATATGCTCTATAATAAAGTACACCAGTAACTATTTATTATACGACTTTTATATAATATGGCCAAATCGTTAACAAATAAAAAATACCATATATACACCCTCACTGCCAGGTTAATCGAAAAGAATATTGCTGACAACAACTGTCACAAAGAAAATTATTGAAATGGTTCCGGCTACCGCAACGGTCTTTTGAAGTTGCCAACATCGTATGACAAAATATATTATTAGTACCATTTTAACAGATATCTAAAAATCGAAAAAGTCCTATTCTAGCGTATTGATTTTTTCCGATTTTTTCATAATGACCCCCAAAAACCTCTCAAAATAATAAAAATATATTTCTAGAGAAACTGACGAGGTATATTTGATTTTTGAATAGCTTTTTGTCAGGTTGAAGTGCGTGCCAAAAAAATTTTCTAATTTATTTTTGTCAAGCATTTTTGACTGACAAAAATGTATTCAAAAAAAGCTTAAAAAGTCATGGTAGTAAGAGTGTCGCCACCTAATTTTTCATCAGTAATCTTAAAATATTTTTTACATTATCCATTTAGAAAATTTATTGAACTTTGCTTTTGAAGACATAAACTAACATCTAAAATTAATGAGCAAGGACGCAAACCGATAAAAACTTTATAAGAGGTATCCGAAAATTCTTCTATTTGCATCATTGCATCAGAATTTAGGAGCGCAATGAAACTCAGCACATGCCCCAATATTTTTGCAATTACATATTGAAGCAAAAAACTCCTACTTTGTTTCTTTGTAAAACGGCTACATTGTATCTGATCAAAAAATAAAAACAAAAACTATAGTAATGTCAAAAAACAAAGATAAAAAAACTGAACATTAATTTTTCAAATGTCATTTGAGAGAACTTAAAACTTTTGAAAATTTTTTTAAACTTTCAGCAAGAGACATCATCAACAACAATAACTTCAGTAGCAGTTATACATTATAAACAAAAAAAGGGAGAAATAAAATAAAGAAAAAAATAAAAAAATCAAAAAAAAAACACAACAAGAGAATATTATTTTAAATTTCAAATTTTTATTAGGTGTTGTTGTCTTGTCGCTGTTATTATTGCAGCAGAGCAGTGTATTTGTAGTTATTATTGTTCTCTTCCTATTACATTCTCTCTCTTCCTCTATAATTTTATTGTCTTTCATTTGAACTCTTTTCATTTTTCAAAAAATATATTTCTGCTGTCTTCCATAAAAAGAAAAAAATTTCTCAAAGAATTTAATAACATCAAAAACATAAACAAGAAAAATACAAAAATAAAAAGAAAAATACTTTGGATAATAGATGGCGAATTTTTGAATTGCCATTTTAAGAATTTAAAATTTAAAGTAGGTACATTGCAAACTTTACAATCCCTGTAGATGCACATTGAACAAATGTAAGAAATTATTTTAAAAATGGTTACAATTTGTAATTTCTCTTAAAAAGGAAATTATTTTTCGGGGTCTAAAATAGCTGGAACATTTCATTCGTATTTCAATAAATATTAGAATAAATTCAATGTGTGAAAAATTAGTGTGAAAAATCAAAATACATCAAAAATCCTGGAACTAACCTTATATTCTGAAAATACTGACATTGGAATTTTTTTCTATTCACAGAATTCGGAATTCGTTTGTATTAATAATTAAACCTTATGATATATTGGAACAAATATTTTTTTTTTTTTTGTTTTCTTGAAAGTGGTACAAGAAAGCGTTAGTATAATTTTCAATTTGTTTTTACACATAGAAACAAATTTTTTCTCTACTTATTTTTTTTTATTCACTATTTTAAATGCAATTTTTAAATACAACATAAAATTTGATTTCATATTCGTGATGCATTCAATTTAAATGGTTGTGGGTCTTTTATTATAAACAACATGTAACTAGCATCATTTATTATTATTGTTATTGTATTACATGATCACGATTTTATTGGAATAGAATTTAGGTATTAAAAAATAATTTTTTAGTATAACGGTAGTTTAATTCATACAACAACTCCATCATTATAATTGAATTCAGTATTTGTCACTCCATTAAGTTGTCACTTGAACTATATATTAAGTGGAGAGAGTTTATTGCTATCAAAGCAATTTCATCCAGTACCGTTTTGCCAATAAATCCGCAATTAATCTGCTAACAACTCACTTCATAATGCCAAAACTGTAAAGCTCAAAAAGAGCTCATTCCCATTTTAAATACAGAGCTTTTATGACTTTTCCTGGTTGCATTTTAGTTGAATCCAGCCTTATGAATAAGTGATTGTAATTAAAAATATTTGCTTTTCAATAAATATTTTTAAAATGAATGATTTTGCTCATAAATACTCAAATTGGTTAATGCTCAAGAGCTATATGTTTACTTAATTTTAAAGCCTTAAACATTACAACAATAGTTATTTCAGTTCGACATAAAAATCTTAAAGTTAACCAGAACAATACAGAATAGATTTTTTTTTCCTTATATTTTTCTTAAGACACTGATAGAATGAATTATTTTTTGTCTTTTAATTTTCTGCTTCTATTTTTGTTGTTTATTTTACACAAATTTTTGCTGAACTTTGGTGCAGCTATTTTTGTCTCATTGACACTACTATGTATATTGTATAAAACTATTGTTTCTCTACTAAAGTAATTTCGTTCCTTTTGCATAAAAAAATAAAACACAATATGAAATAGCTTAAAAACTTCGACTTAATGGTAGAACTCAACACCAACCCTGAAACATACATACATACATTTGCTATAACTATAAATACAGAAAATAAATGCACAAAAAAATTTTGTTTTTTAAGAAAAGTTTATTCAAGGACTTCTATTACAAAAAAAAAAACAAAATAAAGGATAACAATTTTTTGCATAGTTTACAAAAAAACAAAGAAACAAAACAAGTAACAACAAACGCAAATATATATATATATATTTACATAAATGCATAATAATAATTTTCTATGATGCTTCAAATCAATTTCATTCTTATATTGCAATAATAAAACCATTTAAACTCAGAGAGAGAGAGAGAGAGAGAGAGACAGAGAAAAAACGAATATATAAGTAAAGTATAACAAGGACGAAATAGTATTAAAAGTAAAAATGTTAAATGAAATTTTATAAACAAGTGATGATTATGGAACCAGTTTTAGTGAATAAAATTGACATTTAATAGTTTTTTTTATATATTTTTTCGCCCTCTTGTTTTTTTTATTTTCTTATACATTTCCTTGACACTTTTATTGACATTTAATAGAAAAGTTTATAACATACCATATATTTTTTTTTTTCATTTGGGAACAAATATTTTTTGTTTTTTTGTTCTTCTTTTATTAACTTTTAAAGTTAATATAGGAAAAAATGAGATTTAAGAATAAAAAAAACGAAGAATGAAAATTAAATTTTCTTATTTAAATTGAATAAATACTTTGTTTACAATACAAGAAAATCTATATAATAAAATTTTATTTGCTGCAATAGAATATTTTTGCTGAACTTTTCTATATTAGCTTCATTTACTTTATTAGATATTGCAATTATTTCGATAATTTTATTGAAATATATTTAGTATATTTCAATAAAATTAAATTGTATAAAAAATAAATTGAAATTTTTGAAAATAGCAATTTTAAAATTAATTAGATATTAATAAGATATTGATGGCCAAATTGTTAACAGAAACTTTGCTTTAAGCGAACCTTAAGTAGTAAAATAATTAATTATATTCTTATACGAATTAGTTTTTGAAATACCTATTTGTAAACCAAATTAAAACGAAAAAAGCAAAGATATAGAGTTGGTCATGTCAACTTTGTGATACCCGTACGAATTTTTTATCCTATAGAAGAACAAATATGGGACATTCTATTAAGTCTAATACTGTACTATTATATATCAATAGTTTCTAACATTTGACCAAACAACTATGAAGTTCTTTGGTAGCAACTATACAAGGAGTCAAGAATTTTCAATGATTTATATTACATTTATCAGCCCCAGTAATATATTCGTTTATGTAAAATTTCAGTGCCATAGATTCTATAACTTCTGAAATAGAGCCAAATAAATTTTGAAGTTGTATGGCAGCTACCTAAAACAGTACCTCGATCATATCCAATTCAAATGGGGTTCTGGCATTTACTTTAATAAATCACTAGTTTTTGAGTTATTTCTGGAACAAACGGATGGGCGGACGGATAAACAGAAGAATTCGGCGCTGATCAAAAACATACACTTATATCTACATTTCAGACAACTAATCCTTAATCTTATCTACATTGAATAGAAAATTTTTTGGAATTGCTTCGGTTTATATTAAATTTAAATTTAACTAATACATAAATTTTTCATATTAAGTTTACTTTACAATTTAGAACAACAGCCCTAATATTTAATTAATTTCGATCTTTAGCCTAAATGAGACCTTTAATGAAAAGATTCTTCTCTTTGAATCTTTAAACTATAATTTTTATAAATTTTTAAATAAAACCTTAACATATTTCTAGCTCCTTGTCTATAATACAGAATATAAGATGGGTATACTTTTACTTAAATTGCAATACAGAAAATCAAACTATTAAACTTTAATTTTAAATTTCAATATTAAATTAAATTTAACAAAACATTTCATTTAAAAATTTTCTTAAATTCTCCTATAATTTTGAATTTTTAATTCAAAATATTGAAATAAAATTTTCTTTTATTTAAACTAACTAAAAAATGTTTTCCATTTTCCAGATGCTTCATTTCCATTAATTCATTATAAAAATTTCTGATTTATAAAAAGATTTTACAATTTCACTTTTAATTTTCATTATATTTTCACTTAAAAATTATTTGCTATAACAATTCAACTGAAAGAATGAGCTTCATTTTCAAATTTGTATGCATCATTTGCAAATTTTCATTTACTTATAATTTCCTCCTTTTTTTTCAATTAATTTCATCATCAAAAATTGTATATACATACATTCATAATAATACTATAATCAACCCTTAAATAGGATTTGGGGCAAACCACAACATTTTCCTGTTGTATAACAGAATTATATTAAGTGAGGTATACAAATACCTTGAGTATATCTAAATTTTGAGAATTTTCAAATTTCATCAATAATAATACGATTAGATTTTAATCTAATTTATATATATATATAATAAATGTATATAACTTCAAAACCTTTAAGTATTATACATTTTTTGTCCGATTACCTTTTTATACTCCTGATTTAAATTTTATACAATTTGAGACTAGTGATTCTGATCTATGAAAGAAAGATTTCCATTGTGAATTCATTAAACACCCTAATTATGATTTCCATTCCAAATTTTAAAGAATTTCCCTCTTCTTCTAAACAAACAATAATTGGTATTCTCAAAAATTGCAACAATCAGAATTCTTGCTCATCTCATTTCTTATTTTAAGATAGACAATTCATTCAAAATCCTTTTAATTATTTCCAGAAAAAAAGAATTAAATTCAAATTTAAAAAGTAATTTGCATAAAACTAATTTCCATAAAATAAAAAAATTTTATAATAAAATGAAAAAATGCTTTTCTTTCTATTTTCTATTTTGAATCAATAATTTCCTCATTATAATCCATGTGCTCTTTAATATTATACTAGTACCAACCATAATTGCATAATAGTTATACGTGAGTACAATGAAAATATTATGGAAATATTAAGAAAAATCTTATAATTAAAATTCATTTTAATAATTTTGCATTAAAATCTTAATCTGTTCTTTCGTTTTTTTTACTTTAAATTGAAGTAAAAGATGTGATTCGATTCTTTTAGGAAATTAAAAATATTTTCCTACTATATAGAAATGAAATACCTAATTGTTGCATGCCATACTTTTCTAGTTAGAATTTAATATTTTATTTGATCCGAAATGACATGAAAAAAAATTTTCCGGAATATTTTTGTGAAATTATTAAGATGAAAATCTAGAATAATGGTTCCATTTAAGAAATTTTGTTGAACTTAATTTAAAGAATTGAACTCGAAAATAAAATCAATATTTTGCTATATACTTTATTAAATAAACACTATTAATGTTAAAAACTCTTATTTTTCTATTTAAAATAAGCCTTTATTGTTCCGCAGTACAATAAACTTATACGTATACACGCTCATTAAAATGTTGACGACAAAAATCACCTTCATTAACAATCCAAGAAGAATGATGAGAATGTCCTAATACTCCAATAAAATTTATTGGAAAAAATTGTTCTGTATGCTGATAAACTAAAAATGGTGTAATTTCATTTCCTTTTCCAATAAAAATTTTACCCTGTATAGACCATTTTATCCAAAATGAACGATATTCATTTTCATTTAAAATATTTGGTGTTTCAGTTCTTGCCTTTTCACTATAATATAATTTTTTATTATAGCAAATTATTTTATTATTAATTTTGTCTGTATATACTTACACATTATCTATGTGAATACTACTATTACCATTAGATTCACCAATTTTAATTTTAATAGCAGGAAAAATATATTGTGGAGCATTACTAAGAGAAAGATGTGCATCTTGTGAAGTTTTTACAAAAAATTCAAAACAATTCTTTGTTATAGCCGGTACATATCTAAATTTATAATATGGAATTGGTTCAGTTATTATTCCTAAATAAATATATGAAAAATTTTAAAAATTAGTTATTAAAAATGTTATATAGACGCTATATTAAATTTTATAATATAAAATAGATCATTTATTAATTTTAAAATAATTTTAATAATTAAAATTGCAATAGCATACTTGCTTCTTTTTGACTCTCTGTTAAATCTTCATCTCGAATTGCTGCGGTTAGACCGAATAATATCAAAAATATTATTTTAGAAATCATTTTTAAATAATAAAATGACTTTAACTGAATCTATCCAAACATGAATTTAATATGAAACTGAAATTCAGAAATTATTTTTTAATATTTAATCGCCAATAGAAAATGTTTTAATCTTATCAAAGTAGATTTACTTCTACCATATCATAAGAATAGAAGACCAAATTCTAAACAAATATAGATTTTTATTATCACCTTACGAAATTGTATTTAAAAGATAAGTGTGAATACGAAATGAAGTTATTTGAAATATAAGTATGTAATGCTTCATAAATATAATAAAAATCAAATTCAAATATTTTAAGATTTGAGAATGTAGGTGAAATATAAATTTTGGAAACCACAAGTTTATTTTCACTAAAGACTAAAATTTATTTGAAATAGTTGCCAATTTTTCAAGATAACTAAATGACTAGAAGACTAAAATTCTTTATTAAGTTAGAAGTAAAGCACTATTTATTCATTTATTCCAAAAAATTGAAATGACCTACATTTGATTCCCAACATTGCCTTTATGGCAGTTTTCATGAGAATTTTTATTACGTACATATGTAAATATGCTTGAATTTTTATGTTCAGTCTATAATTACTGCTTTTCAAAAATACTTTTATAAAAAAAAAAACGATATTAATCAATAAAACGATAAAAATCATAAATTTTCCCATTGTAAATAATAAATTTTGCGGAAAATTAGTTTTCATATATGCAATTTACAAAATTAATAATTGGTATAAATAAAATATTTCGGTAGAACAATTATTATAATTTTTTATTCTTTCAAAAATAAATTGTACACAAATAAAAAAAATATTTATTTTTTTCTTTGTTTTTCCCAGCCATTTTAATTTAAAATTTTTATTTTTACTTAAAAATTATTAATTTCGAAATTTTATTTTGAATTATAATGCTTTTTAACTTATTAAAATTTTCATTCTGTTTATTAGTCTTCTTTAATTTTAAAAATATAATCAGAATAATGGTATTATATTTTATAATAATAATGAGAAATCAAATTATATTACATGAGTATAAAGTTGGGTCAAACCAATCATTTGTATTGTAGTACTTTTCCCATCAACAAGTAAAAATACTGCTTTTAAAAACAAACTAGCTCCATCACTAAGATTACTTTCATTCATATACGAATATATTTCAAAAATTGCATACATTTAGGATAAGCAATGAAATTGCATACTGAAATTTCAGATTCCTACAGCTAGTAGTCTAGAAGAAGAGCGGTATCTAAAGTTAGGAGAAAATCAATTTTAGGTAACAGTAAATTTTGACGGCCATTTTGTTTTTTTTATAAAACTACTTTTCGACGTTTGCAGAATTTAAAAAATGTTTGTGGTGTTGTTGCAACAAATAATCAAAAAATGAGATTTTAGGTTTTTAAGGGGCTATAACTTTTATTGGGAAAGGAAATAGGTAAAAAATTTAGACGGATGGACAGAGTAAAACTATATCCGTACTATTTTTAAAATTTTTTTTTTGGAAAAATGATAAAAACAAAGTAACAATAATTTTAAACAGAATGTTGGAAATTATCCTTTTTTTTACAGTTAGAGGGAAAATTTTATTAAATTTTTATGATATTATTGCAATAAAAAAATTAACAATCTCAGATTAATTTTTTTTTTTTTGGAAAAGTTTAAGTTTTTAACAATCACAAAGTATTTTGTGTTTTAATAAAATGCCCAGTAAACAATGAAATTATTATAAATTTACAGTTATTAAACAGATGTCAAAACCAATTTTAAAATACTCGTAATATCATTTTTATATATTTTATTGAGTGAAAAAAATGAAAAAAAAAAAATATTAATTATTTTAATAAATAAATTTGAAATGAATCAATGGTTTTTGAAATATCAAAGGTATGCACATAATTATTGCATATCTTTTGGGGTTAAAATAAAATTTTAATTATAATGTAAGAGATTGCAGTGTAAGCAATCCTTGTTTAAGATATCAGATATTTGAAAGATTTTAAAAATTTTTGTTAATCTAATTAATTAATTAAATAAATTAAGATAAATAATTAATCTTTTATTATAAATATTAGAATTTTTAGCTTCTTTGTTGTTATAGAAGTGGAAATATTGCTAAATTTTAGTAACAATAACTTGAAAATTTCTAGAATGAAATGAATTATTCATAAATATTTTTGGAAGCTACTAAGAGCTTTAAGCTTAAGTCCAATAGAAAAGCAATCTTAAAATTTTTAATAAAAAACCAAGTGAAAGAATTGCATTTTTTGGATTTGAAAAATTTGTGAAATTTAAAATTTAAAAAAATTTTCTTATTTAGAAAAATATATTTCTCAGCATTTTCGAATAGGATCGATTTAAATTTTAAGATAATGAGTGACAATATGCCAGACGATTAACATGAAGTTTGCAATAACAAAATGTAGAAATGACATGAAGCAAATTTATGTAGAAGAACTGAAATTAAATAATGAAAATTTTCAACCAAATTTTTTTAAAAACAAAAAAGACTTTACAAAAATTGTATTCTTACAAAACGTAAATACACTTTCAAAATTTAATAAATAAATTTAAGGCACTCTAACCATAATGCAGCATTGTACTCATTGTGAAGAACGCCACCATTTCGTATAGAATCTGTGGCTTCTATTTTTGTTTTGTATTCTGTTCTTTGCGTCTATTGTTTTATTGCTTACTGCAATAAAAAATTTCAAATTTCAAGCACCTTACAACACTAAAATAGTATTGTTGTTCATATGCCAGCAATTCTTCTTCTATACTAAGATTTATTGTCCTTAATTTTAAGTTTTGAAAAAAAAAAAAGTAAAACCGAAAAAATTATGAGTTGGAAAAAAAACGAAAAGTTGAATTCAATATGAAAATTTTCACAAAAAAAAACATAGGGAAAATGAAATGAAAATGAAAAAGTAGTGAAAAAATATTTTCTTTTTCATTTCTAAAAAGTATCGACACTTTTTTTCTATTATTTTCAAACCAAACAAAAATGAAAGTACAAAAGGAAAACAAAAACAATTTTTTTTTTAAATGCCTTTATGACAAACCAGCTATAAGAGAGAAAAGCTATTTTAGAAAATAAACAAAAGGATTTCATTTAGGGAGAGCCCTTTATTCTCCACCCTCCATAAAAATAATTTGTATGATTGAAAAGACCCTTTGTTTCTTCTACTACTATTGTCGCATAAAAACAAACCAAAAATCAATATTAAAAAAAATCTTTTCAAAGATTCATTTGAGAATGCACAATAATATTGAATTCCTTTAGACTTTTAGAGTTTTATGTTACTATGGGCCTTTTGAGGGTTTCATTTTCAATATACACAAAGTTCTTTTCTCTAAATAAATTATTTGTTTTTCTTTTCACAATATTTCCAAGTTTAAAAGCTGTAATCATTAATCTCATATTATATTTATATAGTAGTTTTTACTTTAAATAAGAGTGTACCAATTCCAGCTACATATTTTCATTTTTCTATAGTGGATGCCAACTTTAATATGAAGTACGATCGACTTCCTATCAACGACTTGTCTGCTACGGATATCATTCAAAAGAACGTGATGACATAGATATTGAAGATCGCTGAAAAAACAAATAATAACAATTGAGTTCTCAAGAAATAATGGGAATAAAGGAGGCAGTTTGCATTACGGTACAACACTATAAAGTATCAATCCGCTTTAGACAGAACTATCGCTTAAAACTCTAAATTAACAATGAAGCACATACTCCACTTTTTAGGTTAAATTAAGAGTAAAACCAAAAACAGAATTATGAAAATGATGATATGCAAATATTATGAAAGATCATAGCAAGTCAGCTGTTAAATTTCTTGGAATTATAAAAAAAATTCAATAAATTTTAAAATTACATCTATACGAGTAGGAAAGAAACTCAACGATGAGGAGATCTCAACGACGATGAGGAGATGTCATCGACGATGAGATCTCCTCTATTCAAATATTATATAATAGTTATTTATTCATGTCATTAGATAGATCTGAATATAAATATTTAAATTATTACGGTTTAATTTTCTTAAAGATCAAATTTAATTTTAGTAAATATTTCTAATAATCCAATTAAAATTTTGTTTTACTCCATTGAACTGCCTGAGTACACCAGTGTAAGTTTTATATTATATTTAACAAATATACTTTACAGCGATACACCTTGTATATAATTGAATAATAAAGTACTTACCTGTGTAGCCAAGGTATAAATAAAATGGTATACCCTAAAACTACTACCACAAACAATATTATCTCAATTATGACACACACATTGACTTTTCCACAAAATTTACTTATATTTGTATTTATATTCGTACACATATTATAATATATTCAAAGGGTTAAAAAAATAAAACTTGAACAATACAATGAACAAATCAAATGAATATAGGACTAGAATCGTACTAAGAGAAAAAAAATTACACTTCAAAATCTGTTTTTGACTAACAAATAGCTAGTCGCTGTACTTTCATTAATTTAATTTTTTTTTTTTGTGTTTTTCTCACTCACAGCAAAAAATAATAGAAACGGGGACATTTCTTTTGTACGCGAAACTCATAAATAAAATAACAATTCACTCGAAATAATTTTCTATAATTCATTTGAAATCAATGCGGAAAAAATAGAATTTATCGCTTTATTAAAAATAAAAAAAAAATAATAGAAATTTAATTGCTTTTCCTTTAAATAAGTCGCTTTCCATATAATAGTGTTCAAAAATTCTTTTATTTTATATAATTGTGAGAAGAGTTTAGAGATATTTGATATTGTCGGAATACCCTTATAATTAAAAATGTTAAGAAAACTTACAGCCATAAAATAAAGAAAAAGAAATTCTAAAAAACCTAAATACACTATATTTTCTGGGAAGATGCAGTGGTGTCTACTCTTCTTTGTCACAGCACCTGTAAAACATGACCATTTCAAAGCTTAGTTTTGTTAGGTGTTTCTGTACAAGCTTCGTTATATAAGCTTATGCCGTATCTCTTCAAGATATCCGTAAGATTCCTCACATTTTTTCGACATCCATATAATCGTTTATAATCTTTTGCGGTTCTAATATCCAGAAGCTCGTAGTTTTTACCCATTTCATTAACTTCGAGCCTAAAAATGTAAAATATTTAAAATATTCATATACAGGCACTCAGAAAAATGCCAAATATAATAAAAAAATATTCATCAATGTAGGCACTAATGAAATATTCTAATGAACAAGATCAAATTGTAATTTACATATAAAATTGACACCCTTAATTGAGAAAAAAAATCATCAAGTATAATTACCTCAGGTTACATACAACACTTTAAATTTTAATTCAATTTTTCATTAAATATTAAAAAAAGTATCTTCATATCAATCATCTTAAATATCATCATCACTTTCATTCATAATTTCAAAAAAAAAAAACCAGAAAAACTCTCATCTTTTATCAAAATTTCCATTATAAAATATTAGTCTGCTGGTACATAAATAGCGCAATTGATATTTTCCATAACGTCAGTGTCAAAAACACAAAACAGAAAAAAAAAAACAATCCGATTCATCACCAAAGAATATCGCAACACATACATGCATGTACACATACGACTTTATGTATGTCTCACGTAACGCACGTCAATAAAAATAACAATAAACATTTTTTCTCTTAACAGTGATATCGAAAAAACAAAAAGAAAACAAAAACACAACAACAACATAGTGTGAGAATAAATTTACAATATTGTGACAATGACAGTTTATTTCTGAAGTTTAATGGAAACCGCATCGCACCTTTAAGGTATTTACACTAAAAAGGTAATTGAACAAAATATTATTGTCGTCTCTTATATATAATACAAAAATTTTATTTTATTACTTCAAGGATATTTTATTGACAATGCGTGTAATTTGTTTTTCCTCCTGTTTCTGATAATTTTCTATATAAATTATTTTTTTTTTTTTAAATAACGTTAACTAATAATAAAAGAATTTCGTATAATATAAAGACAATAAAAATTCAATTGAAATTTGTATATTTAATTATTTTTTATCGTTTAAAAAAATTTTTGTTATAGAATTCGCGGATTGTTATTATGGAATTGATCAGCCTTCATTGAGAGGAATCATAATAGGTACTAAATGAATTTGAATGAAATGAGTGTGATGAGAGCGCTGAACGCGGTGTTAACGGTGAGTGCATTGATTGCTATAGGAAATCGCTCTAAAATGATAATAAATGATTTTCATTAATGATAATATTCTTAAATACTTTTATTAAAATTCGCCACTTCCTTCTTGTACTACAATAGATTTTGAATTCTGAGTATACAATTGTATTACTGAATTGAAATTTTTGTTGTCTCATTTAAAATCGCGTCATCAGAAACTAAAACCTAACAGAATTAAAATTTATTATAAAATTATCCAAGTATAATAGAATGATTTTCGAATTATTTGAATTACTTTCCATTTTAATTTTCGTAACTGTATTCCAAAACTTCAGAATTTATTCAATTCTGAACAATACAATCATTAGGCATAATAAGTTCCTACAGTTCTGATTTTTAACTCTGTATATGAATAAAATGATAAATGTGTTTATGTTTTTAACATTATTTTCCATAAAATCTAACATGAAACACAATTAAATGAAGCGATCTATAATAAAATAATGATAAAAAAGAACAAAAAGGGAGGAAAGCATCTTTTATTAATAGAAAATTTACTGCCATTGCTTTTATTTTATTCCAATTGTTTTATATTTTTTACCAACATTTAAAAAAATTTTATTATTTATTTTTGTTTTTCTTTTATAACAAAATCAAAAAAATAAAATTTTTTTTTTCAATTTTTGTTTACTAGAGAAATAAACAATAAAGAAGCAATGATTCATAAAAAAAAGAACTGCTTGCGAAAAAAAATCCGTTCTCTCATTTTCAATTGAAATTTCGTCTCCTTTTTGCTCTTCTCTTACTCAATTTTTCTCCTTTTATACCATTCTTTAATAGAAGAAAATTTATTACATTTTATTTTGTTCTTTTTTGTCCTTAAGTTTTTACTTTAATTCTCATTTTATTTTATATTTTATTTTATTATCTACCTTTGGTTTTTTTTTATGACATCATCGCGTAATTTAGGAAATATTAAAGAGGATATAGGTAATACAACTGCAATATACCTTTCTTCTATTCATATACAATATTGTGTTACCTTGAAATTATGTTATGCAGGTACATGTATAGGCTCATACTATGACTGATATAAGTAGGTATAGTCATATCCTTATAGTTCACAATGAATTTTATATATTATAACAATAACATTTCTTATCGCTATTATACAACCGTTCTTTATACTGCATTATAAAGTTTAATATTAAAAAAAAATAAACGAAATTGTAAAAAGTGAAGAAAAGGAGAACGGAACAAATTAAATTCAAGAAATTGAAATATCCGGGAATATAAAAAAAATAAAAATTTAAAAAAACAAAAAAAAAAAGTGAAATAGCAAAATCTTTAAAAGAATTTCTTTTTTATTTCCTTTATATGTCTATGTATGTACAATATTACATAAGAGAGATGTGAAATTTCTTAAATCGCAAACAACGAAACAAACAAAAAGATAAAAGGAAGAGACTATATGAACGAAAATAATAATAACAAGAAGAAATAAAAAAAAAAACCAAACCACAGGATTTCCTAATAAAAAAATGGATTTATTTTATTGTCCTTTTATAGTATTTTGATTATTCTCTTTGTTTTTTATTATATTTTTTTTATTGTTTTTTTTTTCATTCCATCACTTAAGAATATTAGTGTTTCTTGAGTGACCATATTATATTTTTAAAGGTTTTCAAAGAAGAACAGTAAAAATTGCTATAATTTTTCTATAATTAATTTATTTGGGTAATCAATTTTAATTAGAATGATTTTATATAACCATAAATTCATAAAATTTTGCAAAATATCTAAATTTATTGGAAGTTATACATACTTCATGAGAGTTAGAGATTCTATTTTCGCTTAAGTACGAAAATTCTCAATTACAATTAGTTCGTAAACTTTTATATTTCATTCGGACAATATTTTGTAATTCTGGATATTATTTTGGCTACTATATACAATAGTAACAACTATTTTATCCAAACTGTGCCGAACTGATTACATTGGTAAGCCAGATTTGGCCGGAAAATTGCAATTCAAGGACATCTGAATCATATAATCCAATAATTCAATGAGTTATCGGTGGCTTATAAATCCAGAACAATATTTTCACCATCAATTGTTAAATTTGATTAAATTTATGAGATTTTCTATAAATCGTTTGTGCTCGTTATAATGTGAATGAAAGAGCGTTCGAATGTGAATGAAGAAAGAAATAATTAGTTGTTTTCTACAAATTATGATCATTCAGTACATAGTGAACGATCTAACGTACATAAAATATAAAATTATCCCAACAGTATAAACAATCAATATGGTAACTTTTAATGCAAGACACCAAACAAAAAAAACAATGAAAATGTAATAAAAAAAAAGATATTAATATTGAAACGCTACAATAGTATGATTTACGTTTTTGTATAAGAAACGGATAAACATACATATAAATATCCTTGCAGTAACATAAACTTATATGCACATATCTACACAAATACAGAATATACATATTATATATATATATATTGCTTTTCTCATTTTATTATTTTTAAGAACTGAAAATGCAATAAATGAAATTGCAAAATTCCATTTAAACGCAATAAGAAATTTTTTTATACTGAGCTTAAATTTAGTCACAGATTGTTTTTACCTAATAAAAATATTATTCGCTATATAATATAAAGAATAGCAATAAAATTTATTTTCAAAATTTTTTATAGGTATATAAGTATATATATATAGTTAAACAAAAAAATATCTTAAATAATGTTAAAATAATTTCTTAAAAATTAGCGAAAAAAATTTTTTATTTACTTTTTTGTTTATTGATTGATAACAATTTCAATCAGAATATTTTTTTAATACAAAATAATTGAGAAGGAAATTAATTTTATTTTTTTTATTTTTTACATTTAAAAAAATAAAATGTTACTTTGTGCAAATGATTAAAATTTAATGGAATTAATGATTAACTTCCTAGAATACAAGCGGAAAATTGAAAAATAATTAAAAATTCAATTGTTTTTCATTATACTTTCTCTTTTATATTTTTTTCTTTTAATTTCTATTCGAATATATTTGTGTTAAATAAAAAAACAGAGAATTTAAAAAATATGTGTGTATAGCATTTGTTTTTTATTTGCTTTAACAATTTAAATTGTATTTTAAATTGTGAAGGAAGCGTATATTAAATAAAATGGATGGATCAGTGAAATTTAGTCAATATAAGGCGTCAGTTTCCATTTATATCCGAGAAAAATATGAACACATTAAGGAAGACACAAAAGTGAGGAATGCATTAAATAACATTGCTGTTCCAAAAAATTTGGAATAAATCCTTATACGTCTTTTATAGCAATAACTAAAGATATATAGCACGGTCGAAACGCCGTCGGGCCAAAATGGATAATAACATTGAATGCAAATTAAAATTGATGCTTTAAAAGAAATTTTAAGGCCGACTTTAATGTAAAATATTTTACAATTCATAAGATTGGGTGTTCATAAAATGTGCCTACTCAAAATCTTGATAGAATCTACTCAGCTGACGCTCATTATTATAATGGTAAATAGTATACTCGGTTATCATTTAAAACGAATTAAAACTTTTTTACTTGTAAGACATTAATAAATATGATTTAGAAACCTCAGAGTAAGGTCTTTCTTATAAATATCTAGATTAGTTATAATCTGTTCAGATTGCGGAATCACATGTTTTTAAAGTTCGAAAAATTTGAAATTTAAGATTTTCATTTTTAAAAAACGAGAATTTTCTAGGTTACGTAAAACTGGAACTTTCTCCAATTTAAACACAGCTGGCAATCTTATGAATTGAGTTTCAATTTAATATATGAGTCATACCGCTATCTAATCTGGTTTAAAAATCATTAAGAAAAATAGAGTACTGCAAATTTTATACCAAATTTTTTTCTTCATTTAGATTTAGAAAAATGTACAACAATCGTTCAAAATGGTGTCTCTGTTATTCAAATGTTCAACTTAACAACCAAGTTTCCCGCACATTTGCTAAATTAGTGGCCTGGAGAATATCATATAGCGCCTCACATTGGTACAGCTTTGAGTTTAGTCAGTTTTGATTTTAATTACATATAAAATTTAGCATAAGTACCAGTATTTGTAGGGTTGCTACGAGAACATGATTATTATAGTTACGACAATGACCGTTACACATTTATGGAACTAGTTAAAATATAAAAAATTTTATTGCGATAATATTGAGCACTCATTCTTTTTTCAGCAATTCCCTACTATTGAATATTCGGTTAATAAACTATACATCGTAAAATTTTCTATAACATTATATACTGAGCCTTATTAACTTACTCAATACTTATATACCATATGAGAATGCATTATTATTTTAAAGAATTTTATTCTTAAATTTGTATTCTTAAATAAAATCATCGTTATCCTTAAATGTATGGGCAGACTCTGTTGCCTTTTAATAATTCGAATATTTAAAAATAATAATAAAAAATAGAAACTCGATATTTGAAATTTAGTGCCATCATAATACCTTCCTTATTTTATGGAATGCAGTCAGTAATAATAATTTTTAATTATGTTCTACTTTAATTGAATACATTGGAAAAATTTAAAAAGGTACTAAAATAAAAACACCTTCAATTTTTTAAATTTTTTTTTTTATTTACTCACAAATTTTTAATTTACAACAAAACAAAATTGCCTCAAATAATAAAATGACAATAAAAAAAAAAAAACAAAAGTAATTGTACAAATATGCAATTATTATCATCCGGGTCTCTCTATTACCAATTTCCAATATATATATTTACATATATACAAATACATTAACACATACATTAAATATAGAAACAAAGAAATTTGCACTTTTTTTTCCAATAAAATTTTAATTAGTTTTCGAATTCATTTGATTTTCTTCATAAATATTTAACTACAATAATGCATACATACCTACATATGTATATAAAACAAAATCTATGATTTTTATTTTAAAAAACTCAATTAATGTTTAATAACATTTTCTGCCTTTTTGTAGAAATTCTAAAGAAATACAAAAAAAAAAAAAAAACAACCGCGATATTCTCAATTCAATTAAAATTCACGAATAATAAAATCAAAATCGAAAATTTTTTGTTTCACTTTTTTTTCACTCTATCCTTATTTTGGAATACACCTACACATATATACATATATATACATATTTATTATATATTACGAGATATTGAAAAAGGAAAAATTCATTTTCAAAAAAATGTTTAACAATCATTTCCGGTACACCAATATAATATTCGGATATACATACATATATACGAGTATGTATATGCAATCATATTCAAAAAAAAAACAAAAAAAAAAATGAAAATACATGAAAAATAAAAAAAAAATCTTTCAATGCTATAAAAAAATCCTTTCAATTTCAAAAAATCTTTTATATATTTTGTAGTTATATGAAATGACAAAATTTATACATATACATATATACATGTACGAGTAGAGAATTTTCATTTCAAAATATACCCTTAAAAATTGTTACACCACTTCCTTTATTTTATTGCAATATTGTAAATGAGATTTTCTGCAACATAATCAAAGATATGCGACATATTGTACAATTCCGGTGGTTTTGTTTTTATCTCTCTTTTGTTTTAAGCTGCATACCATATTATGTAAATATATGAAATATATATACAAATATAGGGTGTCTCAAAATTTTTTTTTAATGTGGTATAAATAAATATCGTATTGGAGTTGAAAATATTGGAATATATACGTTTATTATTTTCCTTACTACATTGTGTATGAATAAAATCAAAAATTTAATATTGTATTGAATTAAAACAGGATTGGAGAATGTTCGTAAAATAATCGATTCGGAGAATCAATTTTTAGATACTTAATTGTTTACTTTACAAGTCTTATATTGATTGATGAAATTAATATATAATATAAATTACAATATCGTCTACGACGGTACCAGCAGAAATATTTATAGAATTATAATAATATTGAATTTTTGGAATTTACTTTTCGCTTTCCTCAAGACAAATATGACAAATAATAATGCCTGTGAATCGAATTATGCTACAAAATCTTACTTTATCGTGCATATTTTCGTAGAAATCAGCAAACAAATTGGATTCTTCTAAATTAAAAATGAACAATGACAAGGTGTAGTTGTTTTTGTTTTATTAATTTCTTTATAAGAATATAATGGAAATTTCTTCATAAAACTGCAGAAGAGATGGGGATTGTAGCCATAAGAACGAGTCTAGGCAGAATTTAAAAAATTTTTCTCCTCGAACCGGACTGGAACTAGCGACCTACTGCTTCCTATGTGGATTGTTTTATTTTTTGATTTTTTTCTGCTTTGAACCGTTCATTTGTTAAAGACATCCATTTGTTCCTGTGTTAAGGAATTTCCTTTATATATTCAGATAAATCATAATTTTTTAGTTTTTTCTATTACATTTTTGATAACAAATTTTTAATTATTATAAATGAGCAATATACATTATAAATCGTAAATTTTGTGCCCATTAAATTCAAATCTTGTAAGATATTCTAATGTAGATTATATTCATACCAATTTCATACCAATAAATCACTAATATTTGAAAACAACTTATTTGAAATTTATTAAATTCTAGGACTCCATCAAATACAGTTCACCTTGTATATAACTATACAACGAAAATAAAAAAATTATTATAGCTAAGTATACATAAAAGTTTAGTACTAAAAACATATGTACTTCTGCATGAATATTATTTTATATGAAAATCAATAATTTCAAAAATTTTCATTTTTTTTTTTAGGTCATATCCTTGTGTATAAAGGAGAAAATACTTTAATATAAAATATAAACAATAAAAAAATAAAGAATTTTCTATTGTATTTTGCAAGTATAAGAATAATAAAATTTTTCTGTAAGAAATAGAGAAAAACTTTTTGAAAAGTATTACAAAATTTTAAGCAATTCGAAATAATATATAACACTAAGATATGTGCATTTGTATGTACAACGGATATTTGTAAATTTTTGATATGAAAATTTTTGTAATAATTATGTAATAAAAATCTTTAAAAAATAAGTGATGGGTTTGATTGATTAGAAATATATTTTTAATATACAACATTATTTATAGAATGACAAGCATACAATTGCTAAATAAAAATGCACTCGCAATATTCAAGATTCTGTACTTTTTAATTAGTTTTACTACATCAGGTCATTATGGCGTAAAATTTTAAAACTACAAAATTTTTAAGAAATAACTGAATTTTAAGATTTGCTATAAAATATTTGTTATACTCACCTGATTAGACAAAATTTTAACCTCCACATTTAAAAAAAAAATTTAAAGTTAAATAATTGCTAGTATAAGAAATAATTTCAAAAAATAAATTTGTTAATTTCATTACCGCGTATGTCTACGAAACATACTGCGTTTCGTCCCCAGTCGCTTGGTAAACTCCACTGAGTACACTACTCACTATGTATACTGCGCGTGTCGCTCACTACCACAAGTCTTCAAAATTAACTTAGTTAATCTAATGCTACGGCAATATTTGTTTGGATATGGAGTTTTGGTTCAAGTTTGTTTTGTCAGCGAAGTGACGGCAAAGAATTAATTCTCACAAGATACTGGAATATGCGTATCAAGGGTATAATCTAACAGATTGGTAGTTTTGCCAACTTGGGACACGATTTGATTTTTGATGATTTTTGCTTCTGTTTTGTATACAATTATAATACAACATCCTTTCTCTTAAACTTAATTCAACGTTATTCTCATATGCTTGTAGAGAATCCACGATGTTCCCCAACACAGTTTTTCATAACAACCTTTCACAGCGTTTGCATTGCTAGAAAAATCAAGAGAATATTCTGCTCCGAATTTCTTAAAAATATTGCATCAGACAAATTGCAAAAAATATGAGGACAATCTGAAAAATTGAAACTATTCAGAATAAATTTTTTTTTCTTTTTGGAAATTACAAAATGTTACAAAAGTAAAAATGATTTGAAATTTTTTTTTAAATAAAATTTTTGTTTGTACATAACCTTTTTTTTAGTCTTTGGCCCGTGTTACTACTATAAAATAATTTTTCAATATCATGGCTGTCATTGACAATGGTAAAAACGGTAAATTTCATCATATTTCCATTTCGTTTAATTTTAAAGAGAATTTTTTTGGTTTTTTCTTTTTTTATTGCACTATTAAACCTCAGAATATTACATTGTTCGCTATATAACAAATTATGGTTTAGATAGCAGTATACGTATGTATGTAAATGAAATTTTTTAAATGAAAAGAAAATTTTTTGTCAAAAAAAAAAATTTTTTTTTTTCCTTGCAATTTTTATTTTTATAAAATTGTGTGGTAACGTTAAAAAATTTGAACATTGTTGAAATATTTTTCCTATCATTTGACACAAGCATTTAATGGTATACGAAAATAAATACTTAGGTATTGAATACTACCATATGTTAAAAAGTTTTTCTAAGCGCTAGTTTTGAGAGGGATTTAATTTTTTTTCATTTGGTACTAAAATGTTTATAAAATCGGTTAATAAAAGCTATGTAGAGAACATTTTGTCGGCAATTTCTTCATGCCTCTGTAGCTCAGTTGGTAAAGCGCCCGCCTAGAAAGCGGTATGTCACTGGTTCGAGTCCAGTTCGAGGAGAAAAATTTTTTAATTAATTGTTCTACCTTTAACTTGTTCCTTTGATTGCGTCATCTATCTGTTCTGCAGTTGCATGAAAGAATTTCCATTAAGTTAAACTAAAGCCATTACTTCGCCTTATTTAAATTGAACTTTTTTTGAATGAGCTCATGAGGCCTCCTTTAATTTGAACATTCCTCGTAAATATTTTTTATTCATTGGAATATAACAAAATCATACCCACTAAAATTGAGAATTAATTAGCTGTTTGAAAGAGTTGCCCAAGTTGGTTAGCAATTCCTTAATACTTGTCCTTAATGTCTTTAACACTATCCTTTATGTAGCATCTTAGACTTCTCAAAAAAATCAAACATCATTTTATTCTCGATTTAGTTGCAAAAAGAAAGCAGGAACAAAATATTTATTAATTTTGTATTAGAGATAGTGGCAGTGCCAGGCTTGCTCTTTTACACCATAATACCCGCAATAATTGTGCATATCATAAAATTTTTATTCCAAAGTTCCATGATACGGGCTCTACTTTTATGATTATATCATAAATGAATTTTGGAAGTAAAATAAAATTTTCTCTTAAAAAATATCAATTTATTTGTTCTCTTTTATATTTTTTTTCTCTAGTTTATAGCTTGTAACATTTTGTTCCCAAATATATACGAATTCACAGTATTGGTTTGAATTTATATTGCTATTTTAAATCGTAGAGTAAATATAAGTTTCAAAATCTGTTCAATTTCATTGTAAAACTATAGGTGGTCAGAAAGTCTTTTATTTATGTATATACATATAAAATTTTTCATTATCGTGCATAGAATATTAAATGGGAAGTCGTGAAAAGAAATTGTAAGTGTTACAATAAAAAAAGAATGCTTGCATGCACTACCAATAACAATAAACAAGGGTTCTAACCATGTGTTAAAAACATATGTTCATTTTGAAACTTTTTGAAATTTGAACGAGGATAGAAACTAATAATAGAAAAATTTTTTTTCATTCAAAATATAAAAAAAAAAATTTAAAATCCTCAAATATCCTTAAATTAGTTGAAAAATTTAATATAATTTTATTGGAAGATTTAAAAATAAACTATAAAAATAAAATTTTATTTTTGGTATGAAATCTCCTTAATAAAACTTAATATAATATATGTTTCAACACCTTTATCCAAATGCAAAAGATCTATTTATGTTTCCGACATATTATGACATAGTGCATATTGCGGTCATTAACATTTTAAGCCTCTAAAATTAACAATAACATTTTATATATAATATATGAGATTATTTTTGGATGTGAATGACATTTCTAAAACGATTAGCTTTAGAAATGTCATATGACTGCATAGGTAAATTTTATTTGGCTATATATGTATATATATTATGAGTAAATAACATAAATATTTTATGGTTTTTCACAATTGGATGCAAAAATTTTATTAATAATACTGTTTTGCAGAATATTTTATAAGTTCACATGAATTATACTGTTCATATATAGGAATTATTATTCCTGCATCTCGATTCTGAATTTTTTTCAGATTTAAAATTAATGATTAAATAATAATATTTCTGTGTGTTAGTGATATAAAAATATCAAAGGACTTTAGGGATAACTGACTGAAATATTTGCTTTTGGTGAAATATTTAGTCAAATAAAATCTAAATTTTGCCCTATTTATAATAATTTTTATAACAATAAAAATATTTATAAAAAATTTTGTATCTTTATTAAAAATTTTATATAAAAATTTGTTAAATATGCCAAGCATTTCGATATTGTGCAGTAGAATTTTTTTGGAATAATTTACAAAATATTTAAATATGAAAGTACGCTTTTAAAGGAAGGCAATGTTAAATTATAAATAATCATTTTAATCGTATAAAATCAAAAAACTATGCAAAATAAATCGAAACGTTTTATACCAAAATCGAAACGAGTAGCTCAATTCTACGACAGACTATAGAAGAAAATCTTGGTATGAATTCTCAGAATGAAATTTATGCTATATTTTGACCTGTTACAATTTGATATAAGTGCACACCCAATTTATACAAATCAAGAAGTTGACAATCGCCCATGATTTCAATTTATTAGATAAATATAATCAATTTAAAATGAGATATTAAAAGAAGACTAACAATAAACCTTACCGATCGCCATTGTTACAAATGCAAATTACGGCAAATTGGTTTCATTAATTATTTTCATTTACAAGAGCGTTTATTTAATTGCCTTTATCTTAACCATTTCAAAAACTTAATTGAACGGTCAATGTCTTCCTTTGAGAGAAATTTCGAAAATCTGCAATATATTTCAACACATATATTAATTTTAATCCTTCAATGACAAATTTCCTAAAATCTTTTTTGAAATTATTTTTCTATTGAATTTCCTATAATATAAGCATAGAATCTAAAAATTTTCAAGATTATATTAAAATTTTGGTTTTTTTTATAGTAAAAATTCACAAAAATAGTTGCATTTTTCAGTAGGTATAGGAAATTTACTGTTATACAATGAAATTTTATACAATATGTATATATACTATTATTAAAATCAACTACTTTCATATCAAAGAATCGCCTTTGTATATACCAAAGAAAAAATAACTATTCTTTTAAAATTTCAATTTATCTACATGTAAGATTATTAGCTATACTAGACTTTGTAATACGGGCTATAGCAATTTCGAAATCATTATGATGATTTCATTCATCATTTTATCTTTAACCATTATACAATATTACTATTATTATAGTTTATAGATAGACTATCAAGTATATAATATTATATCTTAATCATTATCATCATCATATATGATCATCATTATTATTACTATCATATTATAGTATTTTCTTTATAATGGTTATAAGAATGATAATCAAACATAAATATTAAATTTACTGAAGCATATTATAACACATTCTAATTTTACTTTTTTGCATTATTCACAAAAGAATTTTAGATGTATATATATATATATATTTCTTTTTATGTATTCAAGCGTAATAATACATTTTTGTATTATCCTATATATACTCGTATATCTATACGTATCTGTAAATATATAATATACATACAATAAATATTATATGAATATATGGATTTTATAAAATTGTAAAGGAAAAAAAAAGGATATATCACCATAATACAATATCTATAATCATATATCAATGGTAATATTGATGTGGTCATAAATGATTTAACAATATTCAATGTTCGAGCATAATATATAGAAAAAAAATATTCTTGATAAAGATTATATAATAATGATGACAACTCTTAACTACGATATGAATATTCACAGAAGAAGAGTAGATGGGATGATTGGTACATTTGGTTCGAATTAAATCTGAAGATTAAATCAGTATTTTCGACACTGTATATATACGGTATTCCGAAGGTATATAAAATGAGTTTATAAAATGAGCCTACCCAAGCAAAAAATAATTTTTTCTATTATTTACAATTTGTTAATGAAAATATTTGCAAAAAATTGATTTAGTTTAGTTCATGATCTCCCCGTTAGGTCGCCAATACAAATCAATTTTGACCCAATATAACTCGTAAACGTGGATAGATAATGGAAAATGTCTCGTAAATCGTTTTAGAAACATAGAATGCATACAATAGAACCAGAGATTGGTTACCAAAAATTTATAATGGCCGAATTTCACTTTCGATATCTTTTTACTTCTTCTTGCACTAATAATGTAAACTGTACTCTTTTAATCAAATGCTTAGATTTCGCTTACAACTTCAGATTTTATTATAGCTCTTAATTTTCTTTCACTGTATATTTTAGTAAATATTATTATACCCTTCATTATTATGCCATTCAGATCAATATTTATATTGTTATATTGTTATACATATACGAGTATATATCTGCCTATTATAGAGTCTTAGAAAAATCTGAAATTTGTTTTGAAAAAAAAAAATCCTTTTCTTTTGTTCTTTGTTAAGCTGAGATGATGAAGATAGAAAAATTAGGATTTAATTTTGATTCAATGATTCTGTTACAAACCTATACAAATGTAATAATAAGAAATTATTTTTTATTTTTTTGTTTTCTTTAAGTTGAATCCTTTTTTAAATATTCTTTAAATTTGGAATCTATGTGAAATGTATGTAGAATTATTGAAAATGTTTTTTTTTTCCTAAAAATTCCTTTAAAATAGTTGAAATTCTAATTAGTAGGGTTACAATATTACGTGTGATTATACATTGATGGTTTGGTAATTGAAGTCATAAACCCCAGTTTATTGTATAAATATGTAGTTGTATAAATGGATGAACATGATCAGTAATTTATTTAAAACATGAGATCCATTTTTAAAAAGTGCAATTAATATTTGTAGATTTAATACAAGGAACGCTATTTATAAGGCACTTATGACCATTTCCGAGAATATATTGTTTAAAAGACATAACGAAACCTATAGTTACTAAAAAAATCCGCTACCGTGCATACTACTTTATATTGTCAAGAGTATGCCTCTACATTCTTTATATATTGTTTCAATATTATATTGTACTATAAGGTTTAAGTTAAAGATTATAATGAAGTTACGCAGCTTGAATTTTGAACTTAAGAGAATTATGGAGCACATTGTCTAAATTTGTTCCAGCAACCCCTAATATTATAGGCAGGATTTTATTTCTAACTTTTAACATGAGCATTTTTTAAATTTTACTCTGCTGTAAAGCCTTTTGATCAATTTTATACGTGTAATGGTAGAAAAAAAATTAAAAATCAATAATAATTATAATTTTAAATATTTAAATTTAAAATGATTTATCGAAAATAATAGTAATTATTTCTGCAATATTAGCCAATTATTTTGTTTTTTGATCTACAATTAATAATAATTTTATCAAAAAATATTTGACCTGTTAATATGCAAAAATAAATATGATTTTACTAATGCGATATGATAATAAAGGATAATTGAATTTTTTTTTTTTTATACCATAATAAATGCCAAAAAATATGAATAAAAGTGTTAAGTGAACTGAACTAATCCCTTTAAAAACTCATAATATTTAAAATTTAAAGTGGATAATTGAGGAATTAATTGCTTGATTTTTACAATTTGAAAAATGAATATTTTAATTATAAATTAAATGAATAAAAAATAAACACGAAAAATATGTAAAAATAGAGTGTAGAAGCACTTAAAATGTCAAACTATAAATGGGATAGGGAATGGGTTTTTAAACTAGTTGCTACTCATTAATGCTAATTCCTAATCTCCTATTATAATAATAGACCAATGTAGTATGTTATAATTTGTTTGTCGATCGGTCACACTCTTGATGACATTTTTGAATGGCTCTAACATGAAAAGTGCTTAAAACTGTGGTGTGGGTTTTTAGACTCAGCTCTTCATCGGGAAGGTGTTTCAGTAATTTTTTTAAGTGATTTTTTGAGTGGTTTTTTCGAGTGATTTTTTTGAATGATTTTCTTGATGTTGATTTTTTGTTAATTGTTCTAATAAAAATTTTAATTTTTTTTAACAAAATATAGCAACGGAGTCCATATTATTTTTGTTTTCTTGGATCGCTGAAAACCAATTGACGTTGATACCGTTATACGGAGTTTTACGAGTAAAGCATAATAATACCAGTACGAGTAATTCTCATATTAATAACATTATAATAGGAGCTGTTCGAGTAATTCTCATATTAATAGCATTTTTCAATATTTCTCGATATTTCCCAAATTAGTTAATAATTTTTTTTTTTTAATTAGTCCTTGTCAACTATAGTTCATTATTAAGGCTAAGTAATAGAGACTACATTAATAATTATACAAATAATAATTAAAAACCCTTTGATGTCCTTTAAAAAAATTAGAATTTATTGCAATACGCGATCTTCTAAAAATATGCAAAACTATGCCTTATAAAATCTTGTGTGTTATGGAATATTTTATTCACAAATATTCCATAACACACAGGATTCTACTTAGAATAGTTATTTTAGTTCATGTATCTGTAAGGTACTCAATGTAATCAATGGAAAAATAGAACTATGCAGATACGAGTACATAGCTAATATTCATTTGATTGCCTTAATATTAACGAAAATAACATGAATAATCAGAATTTTTTTTTATGGAAATCCTTTTCCATTAAAATTTAATTTGATATATAAGGAAAATTGGCATAAAACGTTTTATTTAAAAAATGTAAAATATTCTGTTGCACATTTGCTTCTTTTCACTTTAATTTTTTTAGGTGTATTAGTAAAAAAAATTTTTTGCATATTCTAAAATCAAAAAAATTTGAATGTATCTGTGGTAATAAGGCAAAATTACTTAAGTCAGAATAAATAGTTTAATTAAATTTAAAGTTTTAAAATGATTCACTAATGGAAGAGCTTACTTCTTACTCTATAACTGAACTTATAGAACTTAACCAAATTTTTGAAATTATAGAAGGTTTTTTGAAAAAAAAAAAAATAATAATTAGTGGACATTCTTTGAATTTAAACTTTGAACATAAACTGGGTTTCTCTCTGTTTGATTTAACCATCTTAAAATTGTATGAATTTTATGAAATTTTGATTAATAATAATTTGATAACATGCTAACAGGTTTTGCCGTATCGCCACAGACATTAATTTCTACTTATATAATAATGTATACAAGTGCATTTCATATTAAAAAATATCTGAGTAAAATTTATAAAATTTTTTGTTTTAATCATACGTCATAGAAAATCTAAAAATTCTACAAAATTATAATGCACTTTGATTAAAGAAAAAATAAAAAATTTTTTAAATATTTCATATAAAATAATTTTTAATTTAATAAAAAAATGTTTATGAACGTGCAAATATAATAAGAGTCGTTAAAATTCTTTAACAAAATTAATAAAATATAAAAATATTTTTTAAAATTATTTTCATTAAAGGATAATTCAAATAATTATTCCACTTTGAATTTTTCATATAATTTGCTTTAATTTCAACTTTTTTCAAAACTTACTCTAATATTTTATAAATTCGCCCATTAAATTTGGCATACTCTAATCAATATAAGTGCTTATTTTAAAATTGTTCTGGTTACAGTTTAAAAATATGAAAAGGTCAATAATCTTCTATCTTGTTTAATGTGGTATGATATTAATAAGGTTCAATTGTCTTTAATGTCGTTACACAATATTGTTCAAAGGAGACCTTATTATTAAATTTTAATTTTTAGTTGTATTCAATTGAAAACAGCTTTCCATTTTAAAATACAGGAATTCAGCTTTCAACTACTGCTTTCATTGAACTTATTCCTTTGATCGTACTTTATATTACTCTGTTAAAATACAAATAATGAATAGTTAATTCTAAAGTTGAACATTTCTTTTTTTTCACAATTTTTATTTAGAATCAGTAAATTGTACTTTTATATATGTAGTTTATTTTACACCATTTATAAGATCATAATCTAAAATCCAAATCACATATCATAAATCAAATTTGCATACACTTACATATATTACAATTATTTTACCATTATTCAAATGGCAATAGTCCAAAACACTTTGGTAATCTACCAAATTTAATTTTATATAAAATATTTAATTCTGAAGAATAGATTACTCTAGGAAAGTAGTGATTGTTGCCTAAATTAAGCCATTAGAATAAAATTTACCCACTCATTTTACTTGCTTTTGATATGGAATAAATAAGAACATCTTCAACATATTGGAAGATGTTCTTATTTATTCCATTACTATTTTAGCGGTATTCCATTAGCGGTACTCTTATTTGTTCAATCGAAATTTCGAATAGACTTTCTATATTAGAATATAGAACCTACATCATATGTATGGACCTATTATTATTGATCGTAATGCTACTAAAAAAATTAAAATTTAAATTATTTTTAAAAAACTTCAGAAAACAATTTAAAAATAAAATATCACTGAATTCATTCAACTTGTGAAAATATAAATAAAAAAATTTTATTTTATTTTTCAAAAAAAAATAAAAACTAATTTAAATAATATGGTAAGCTTATTTGTAAAACAAATATTAAATGAGCTTTTAGATGAACCACAAAATTATTTCAACAATTCTATTATACATATATGTGTGTTTGTATCGTAAACTATTTAGTTTCCATATACAATTTTCCCAAGCCTTTTACATAAACTTTATTTGTGTGTTTTATCGTAAATCTCTTTAAAAAAAAAAATTAAAATTTAAAAACTGTTTACAATATTATTTTATAAATATTTATCTGCAAATTGGCGTAATTACAATATACAAAATGTACGTATATGAATGTAAGTATGCTAATATAGTTGCAAATATAGAGAAAATAATATATTTATACATGATATTTTTTTTTAAATAAATTCTCTATTAAAAACCCTTAATGAGATTATTGCCATTACAACAGTATAAAGATACACTCAAAAAAACTATAATTGCTAATATTTTTAACAGTGATGAAAGCAGTAATTGTATACATTGAAGTTGAATGCAAAAATGTCGAAAATAATGTTACGTTCAAGACAATGAATGTTGATAAATATAGTGTTGTTCTTGCACTTAAAATAGCCAATTACAATAGAATAATTAAAATAATATTGTCGAAATTTTTAACAATTGTAAATTAGGAAAAGTTTTTGTTGTTAAGTTTTGAACATTAAATTAATTGGTGACACTGAAGACTATAGTAGATTAAATTAACAGCGTTTTTAATATATATAATAAATTTGTTTAACCCTTCACTAGTTGTTTGTCGTCTCACAAACGTAGAATTTTTTTAAATTTCTCTACCCACTATGATAGCAATAGGGCGAAAAGCACACAACGAAAGTGGAGAGTAAAATTCAATGAAGAATTAATTAAAATACAACCTATACTAATAGGTTTGTATTTTAATTAGTTCTTCTTTCGAAGTAAACCTTCGCAGCCTTTAAAAATACTTCAAAATTGGAAAATCAAAATAGGGGATATCTGACCGACATACTATACAATAGACCATAATAGTAAAAGGTTAAATATAAATTAGAAAAGTTTTAATATCATGAAGAAATGAAAGAATATTGCCAACAATGTGGTATATTATACAATTAACTCCAATTTAATAAAATGATTGGTGCAATTATTTAAATAGCATGAAAATCAAGTAAAGTTCAATAAAAAATCATTCTTTCATCGAATTTAAAATTCGTCTATATTCTATGGAATTAAAATTTTTATAGTCAAATTATACAATAAATGAAATTTTAAAATAATTTTTTTTTTTTAATATTCTTTTGTAACTCAAAAGATCCGAGTAAAAAAATTACAATACAAAAATCATAGAGTATAAAAAATCGCGAAAACGGCAATAAATTTTAAAATGTCAGCAATATAAAAGACGAAAATATAGATTCTTTTATATATAAAGGACTCAAATTAACAGAATCTCGTTTATGCCATTGATTTCCTATATTGTTTTCATTTTAATTTTAAACTACAATTTTACAATTATTTTTTTACCATTTTATAATTAAAGTTATTTCAATTTTTGAATATTTTCATTCATTTTGAATTCATTTTGAATTCATTTTGAATTCATTTTTGTTTTTTGTTTCCTTTTGGCAATCTCAGTTAAATGACCTTTAAACTAATTGCAATAAAATTGTTTCATTGTTTTGTATTTAAAATTTTTAAAGTTTTTTGTTTTATAAATTGCTATTCTGCGTATTTAAATTGTTGCCTTTTGAACTAAGTACACTGATATAAATTATATTATGGTTGTTGGCCAAAAAAAAAAATTTGTATTTAAACAATATTCTTTTTTCATTTTATTCATAATATAGAGATTTAAGTGGCAATTTCTAAAATTTCATAGAAAATATAGAAAATCCATTTTCAAGAGTATAAAAACTTTCTTTTATTTAAATTAAAATTTTTGAGTGGATAATTTAAACGTATACAAGGTGTTTTGGTCTGAAATCAGTTTAAAAAAAAATTTATTACTAATAAAAATATAAAATTTTTATAATTATTGTCATTTAGGTACAAGCACCTTAATTATTTATGAATAAAATAAAAACTAAATATTATATTGATTTTGAAATTATAGGATTCAAGCACATAAATACGCCAGAAATTCGGACACCTTTTTTGTAAGTAGTACTCTTTGAAACTCAATCCACATACCATATTATTTGCATATATTTAGGGTCTCATTTAGTTTCTAATAATACAGTCGTAATAGCTTCCAAATGCCTTCAATTGAATAGCCTTCAATTAGCTTTGAAGTGTCAAAAAAACAGCCTTAAAATGAGATTCATTCAGAAAAAATCCTTAATATTATAACTGCATAAAATCATATAAGAATTTATTTACAATTAATTTTTTACCAAAATCTCAAATTGAGCCCCCTGTACCTATATAAATAAACTATTTTATTATGATTTCAATAAATTCAACGAAAAAAAAGGACTAAATCAACAATTTTGTATTTGATTTAAATTCTTTTTTTTTTACATTTTTAAGTGCTTTGATCGTATTTGATATTTAATTGTCTATTAGCATATTTAGAATTTTTTTTATACCATAATGCGGTATATATAGCATTTAAAAATTTTATATAACTTTTAAAAACTTTTTTATTTAGTGACCTATTGTGCATGTACTCGATCGCAATATGGCGAATATTAGATAATAAAGATAAAAAATAAATAAAAAAGAAATTAAATTGGAATTTAGTTTTAGAATAGATTTGAGCAAAAAAAAAATTATTTTATATAAGTAGGTACTTAAAATGCTTAAAAGAATTATAGGTATATATATATACATGTATATTTATACCACAGTACTGTCATTATTATTGTAGAAAAAATTGAAAAATACTCAATCAAAATAATTTTCAATTTTATAGCTTTAATATGGTTATTAATAAAAATTACAAAATAAAATTTGTACAAATAAATACATAAAATTCTTAATATTTAATTCGAAATTATTATTTAATATGAAGGAGCATGGTGATTTGTTATATAACTGAAATTTTAAGAGGTTATCTGAAATTTTGAAGAAAAGATTCTCTTAACTTGTAAGTTTTTTAAAAAATTATTGTATTTTTAACGATCCAGTTAATTATTAAGGAAATCCTTAAATATATTGTATGTAAATATTAGAATTTCAAAAATTCTTGCAATTATCAAATGTTGTAATGGATGACATGATAAATTACAATTAAATAACTTAAAAATATTAATAATGATATTAAAAACTAACAGAAGAAAATAAATATTAAAGCCACAGAATAAACTACATAAATATTATGGTTTCTTTTCTCAAAACTTTTTAAATTGAATAATAATATTTAAAAGAAAATTCATTTGAATTAAAATTTATTTAAAATTTTCAAAATTTTTTTTAATATTCTATTAGTCAATAAATCATCTTCACTTCTGTTTAAGATCCAAGCATACTTTATATCTATAAAACCCATCCAAATTATTACATGTGAAGTACATATAACTACTTACTACGTTAAATAAACATTTCTGTATAATAAAGACAAGTAAGAGTCATTTTAACTCTACACATGTTTAAATGGTTTTCCTTAAATATTTTATAGTTAGAAATTTTATTTAATTTGTGCCAAAATCACAAAATACCATATATATATTTACAATTCATTTAATTATGAAAGTTGATATTTTCATAATATAAACTACTCATGTAGCTATGGAGAAAACCACAATAAAATTTTCCACATTTATTATTCATATACTATTAATAGATATGGTTTCTATTTAGTTTAATATTCAATGTTCATTTCTAACAAATCATAGTATCCAACACTCATCGTCTCATATTTCTCATCTTCTCATATGCCTCATCTAATTAGTAGGGTCAAAAAACATGTTATTTAACTTAAATATTTTCATATGGTTGTATTTTTTATTAAAATTTTGATTTAAAAAATAAATTCGTATTTTCATTATAAATGTCATCATAACAACATAAACACACATTAATATATAGATATGTATGTATATACATACATATTATACTTTCATTCAAAATGTCACTTTTGAATTAATATAATAAAAAGTGATTGTACTTACCGCATAAGTAATATGTCATCTCCAATCTAAATATCCTTGGTCCTTATTATGAACTTTAAATAAATAATATAAGAATAAAATTTTTAGAAAATAATATTTATGCAGATTTGTATATATATGAGCTTGTAGAGCACAAATATGCATGTATGTCTGTATATAAGAAACATTCATATATATGTTATTATGACATTTAAAAACCAGAAATATTTTGAATTGTAAAATCAAAATTATTTTTTGTTTCATGTTTTTTTTTTTTGAACATTTTAATATTCATAAACATGAACATAACACAAGTGATTACCATAAAAACATTTTGTAGTTTAAAATTTACATAATATAACTTATTAAATTGGACACTACATAGTTTATAAAAATTTTGTTTGTACAGGAGATTTCAGACCTAGAGGACATTAAATATGCAAAAAATTAAACAACATTATTTTCATATATTAAGAAAAATAAAATTTTAATTCAATGTATTTGAGTTTATAGATGCGAAATATAACAACTAGTAAATATTACAGTTTAAAAGTTCATCTATAAATATTAACATATAGCAAGTTTATTCATAAAAGTTTATTCACGGGTTATAAAGACAAAAACAAGTGGGATCGTTATAATTTAAATTAATACTGAAATTAAAAAAAGTATGTTAAATTCTCGGCCGATTTGATTTCTAAGACATGTAAAAGAAAAATTTTAATTAAATCTTGAAGCCTACTACAGACGAGACAGCTATAGTTTTTCCAAATATGTACTAGATAATAAATAGTAGTTTCCTTATCTTATTGAACAGTTGAACAGAAAATTTCGAAATTTATTTATTAATTTTTACTTTTCAACATCTTATAGAGTGAACGACATTTTCAAATGAACTTGTCTCAGTGCTTAACTTTTCACATTGCTAGAACTAAAAATATTTTTTGTAGAACTTGTTAAGAACTTGTCAGATGGCTGCGGGAAATTTTACTATACAGCAGAAGTAATTTTCATTTTGGCAACCCTTGACAATTCGCAAATATTTCAAAAATTACATTAATTTACAAATTACAGAAAAGATACGATCGATTTCAAGCAGAAATAATTCACAGCTTTTAAGATTTCGGCTAATTTCAGATAGTTTACCAAAACCATTCATGCATTATTCCCAAGTAATCTGAAATTCTGGATAAATTAACTGTTTTAATACAATTATAATTGTGACTCTTGAAAAATCTCAAATTTTCAATAATGGCTCTCCTAAGAATTCACCCTTGGTATATACAATATAAAGAGACATCTTATACACGTATAAATATATAATATCGTAAATAATATACAAATATAAAAACATTATCTTAATTTACATAATATATACTTAAAATATTAAAATATGACAGAATGATAACATTTTATATAATATTAAATTATGTCAAAATTACTTCATTTTGTATTACACATTCAGAATAATAACAAATTTTTGGTAAATGTATATAAGTATATAAAATAATGTACCTATATACTAACAAAAATATCACAGTTTCTTACATGGATACCTATAATATCACTTTATATGTACACTTATTATATAAAATATAAATCATTTTGTAAAATATGTAAAACTTTATTTATTTATATTAAAATTATTATTATTCCTGTTATTTAACGAAAATATCCTTAATATATTCTCTTACAATATTTATGTTAACAGTATATTCTTACTTATTTTAATACTTTATGAATTTATAGGATGTATATGCATACATGTATATGTACAAATATTATATACCAGATTTTATAATCTAGATTTAGAACAATATAATATGTCATTCATTTTCTGGCCAAGATTTAAATAATTTCTTATAGTCTTATACACCCAAAAAAATAAATAAAAAACCCCAAAGAAAAAAAAGGCAGAAAAAAAATATTTGCATAAAAAAAAGTGTGGGTTCATTTTTTTTTTTGTTTTCTTCTCTTAATTTTTTTATTAGGTCATATGTGTTTTGTAGTATGGTTTATGAACTAGTTTTGAATTATTTTTAACATATTTTCTAGATTTATTTGCACTATTAGAGAAATAATTTCAGTATAAAAATTTAAATAACTTTAAAATAACAACAAAGAAAAATTTGCATAGTTTAAGGAACTGTTTGATTAAATTTTAAACTTTTTATGTCTTTCAGTGCCTAAGTTCTAATAAAAATATTCATTATTTCTTGTTCTCGAACTACAATTCTTTTATTTTTCGAATTAAGAAAATAACCAAATTAGTATTAACTAAATGGAAATTTCTTCATACAACTGCAGAACAAATTAGATGACGTAATCAAAGGAATAATTTGGTTTAATAGTCACAATACCTATTTATATATATGTTCTTGTGATTGTGTATTTCAAATAGTAGATTGCATGTAGCAACTCAATGTAAACAATATTTAGTAATCATGCGGATTACAGTATAAAACAATGTGAAGAACATTTCGTCAGCAATTTCTTCATACTTCTGTAGCTCAGTTTGTAGAGCGTCCGCCTAGAAAGCGGTAGGTCACTGGTTCGATTCCAGTTCGAGGAGAAAAATTTTTTAATTTTTCTGCCACTAACTCGTTCCTTTGATTACGTCATCCATCTGTTCTGCAGTTGTATGAAGAAATTTCCATTAAATTTATAATATTAGTGTAATAGGCAGATGACTTATTAATTGAACAACTACACGTTGCATTAGTAAATTCATAATAAACCAAATTAGTTCTTAAAAACTAAATTTTAAGAAAATCTTTATTTAATTCAGAATTTCACATAGAGATATATATAAGCATTAAATCCATAGATAGCTATATATGAATTGCAAATTTATTGTTAAGGTCATTTATTTATTTAATAATTTTTCCAAATATTTGTTAACTATTTTAAAATGATATTAGATTTTTCGTACTATTAATAAAATATTGCTAATTTTTCTGTGAGTATTTTTGGCTGTCATTAGTGTCTGTCCAAAGACGAGTCTTGGTTGTTCTTAATTTCATTTTATGTTCGAATGCTTTACATATTTTAATATTATTACATGTTTTAGGAAAATTTACTTAATTTATTTTTTGTCAATTAATTTCAAAATCAATTTTTAATAAATTCTAAAATCTTAAATTTGTAAGCCGCCCTTACGGTTTTCTGAAAAATTAATTTTAATTCCAGATCTTTATAATTTAGTCTAATATTTTATTTAGTCTATTCTTAATGTACCTTAATCATTTTATTCCGAAATTGAAAAAATTTGTGATTTTTTTAAAGAATCTTTTCAACTGTTTTTGGACTTAGTTTTCAATGAAAATCAAATTTCCAAACAGTGAAATTAATTAAATATTTAATTGGATCAATTCATATTTGAAAACACTCAATTATTTTCAAAAGAATTTTGTATCTGACTATAGAAAACCTACTATAATACAATTGCAAGTAATTGAATATTCTTTTTTCTCCTACTCTTAAATCAATTTCTAGTTTACATATAAGTAAAACATCTTAATTATATACTAATTAAGAAAAATTCAAAAAATGCCTCATTAATTATCATTCACTCTAATTATTCTACGAAAAACTTAATTATTAATTTATTTTAAATATAGCTATAAAATTTTCAAATTATAATATTATTAAGAAAAAAAATTATTTCTACATAAAAAAGTATGCCTACAATTTATTATTAATAATTATCCAATTATTTTTCTAAAATTAGTATAACTATACTAATATATTGTATGTAATACTATATACCTATTATATAGCTAGTACTTATTATTTATAATCCATTAATTTCTCTATACACTTCCAATATTGTAAAATACGTACTTCTTGTTCAAGTTCAAAAATAAAATTGCTCTCAATTAAACTCTTCAATTAAATTTTTTAATTTTTCCAATTAAATTTTGATTTCGAATACTTAAATTCTAATAATTAATAATTTTCGTCTTCTTCTTTTGAATTTTCATTTTTTCCTACGATAAAAATAACTTTTGAATGTAAAGTTCTTAAGAAACAACTACCAAGTAAAAATTGAAAGAAGTAAGGGAGCACGATGCTCTAGAATAGAGGTTCAAAAAAGAAATTTTTTTTTTTTTTGCTTTACCTTAATGAACTTTTTGATCTTTAAAGCTACTTCAATTGGAAAATTAATTTCTTTTTTGTTGAATCATTTAAAGTAAAAATTTTTTTTTGATATTTAAAGAAATTCCTTAGGGTACCAGAGGAAAAAACACAAAAAGAAAACAGCAGCAGCAAAAAAAACATGCGGAAAAGTTACAGGAGAGCTATGGGAAAATAAAATATAAAAAAAAATTTTTCTTCTTTTCAAAATATTTTTATACTCTTATCATTACTATTTAAACATTTTATTATGAATTTGCTTTTTTTTAGAAAATAAAAAAAAACAACAAAAAATTCCATAAGGATGAATGAAGAAATTTTTTTTTATTTATTTTATACGTGCGGTAGTAAAAAATTATTTAACTACTTGTATATCAGGTCTACAGAGTATTTTGTTTTCTTGGTTGTTGTTGTGGTTTTTCTTTTTGCCCTTTGTTAATTTCTTAAGAGAAGAAAAAAATAAAAGAAATTTTCATAATCATTTTAAAAAGACAGTATCAAAAATCAAAACGTTTTTATATTATATAAGAATAACAAATTAACCCTTGAGTTAATACAAGCCGCCATCTCGACTTCGGGTAAAAGACCAGTAGAGAAGAGGTTTCTGCAAAAATTTTCTTAAGATTTCGGATTAAGCATCAAATTTACTGGTAAGTTAAAATTAAAAATAATTTTTGATAAGCAAATATGTTCTTCTAAGAATCATTATTTACACCCTCCCAAGGAGGTTAAGCTTTTATTTGGAGACATTATTCACAGCTCACCAGGTTCCGAGATAAGGGAGGCTTTAAGTCAACCTCAAAAACTGTTCCTTTTTTAAAATTTAAAGTATTTAATCCATTCTTGTATCAAATAAACGATTCATTAAACATAATTTGGAAAGTTCAGAACAAGGGCTTCCTTGTGAAACTTCAGAACAAGGGCTTCCTTTATTGTATTGTGTATATTAGTTATAATTATTTAAAAGTTCAAAATTCACAGCCCAAAACTTTCATCAGATTTTCAAGAACAATCCAGTGTATTCAAATCATTTCGATTAAATGTAGTTCAAAAAATTGGATAGCCTTAAATAAATTCTAGCTAAAATTAAAATATTTTTTTCTTCGTATACACAAAATATCTGGATCATAAAAATTGTATTGACGGACAATATTATATCCCATCAAAAATAAATGGTTAAAAAATTTTGTTCCCTATAGGTTTAAAATTTTGTTATTACTTTTGTTACCTTGCAAATTTTGTTTATTTTTTTTCTAGAATTAGAAAGATTTTTATTATATTATTACATAATTCTATTAATGCTCTATCTTTTATATTTAAAAGAACGAAATGAAACCGAATCCTTTAATAAATATATAATTATATATTATATAACAGATAAAGCGTATAATTGGAAATTCTTAATCCTTAAAAAATCATCATGAAAAGAAAAGTGAAATACAAAAATCTTTTTTTTTTTTTACTCTTTCTCTCTTTTGTTGAGAAAAATAGCCTATTCATTTTGTCATAATCTCTTAGCGAATATCCTTTCCAATTTTATTTTTGTTCTTTTCTTCTGTCAAATCCTTATATATATTTCTTTGTTATGTTTTTGATCCTTTTCACTTTTGAGAATTTTTCTAGAAGAAACTGTAAAGTAATATAATAATAATTATATTTTTTTTATAATATTATTTGTATACCTATTGCATGTTTTATAAATATATAATATTGTAATAATGGTAAACTTAAAATTGACTCATCAAATTATGGGTTTCCATAGAGGTTTCTCTTAAATGTTTAAAGTTTTTATATTGTCTATTAATAGGTTATGATTAATGGAAACCAATGTGTATTGGGTATGGTTCTATTTTCCGCCTTTGTTACGAATATTAAAATTAATAAGTTTTTAAATAATATTTAAATATAAGTAAATTAAATCTTTTAATCTCAATTAAAAATTTTAGGAAAAGTCAAAATTCAAATAGGTTTTCATTAAAAAAATAAACTGTAATACTTTAAACTTACTAAGAAGAAATTAATAGTCATAGGTTCAGGTTCTCAATTAAAAGAATTTTTAAATAAATAAAGACTAGTAGATATACTGTTCAGGGAGGTGTTCAAAGTATATGAATAAACGTGGTTTTATCGTATGTTATTATAATTAGAGATTTATAATAAAGCACAATCAAACTACTTTTAGTTAATGTAGAAATTGATAAAGGCAGCTTATAGGACTCAAACATAAGATTGTAATAGAAAATATTTTATTTTTAATCCAAATAAAAGCTTAAATATCGAAATTATCATTAATATCGAAATTATACCAAGTAAATCTACTTACTAAACGTGAAATAATGTTCAATAAATTCTACTTTCTGACTTCTTCACTCGAATTCCGTTGATTTGCTCAAATTTCAATTCAAATTTGAAAAATATAAGCTTTTCCATTTTTTTTGAATAATTCCAAAATTTTCTAAAAAGTGAGTCTAATAGTTCTCTAACCCAAACATTTCCTAAAATAGTTTTGCTAATATTGAGCTACCACATTGACACTTATTGTCCTGATTTCTTGCCAAATATTTTTATACTGCTTGAAAATTTCAAAAGAATAGTTTTGCTAATTCAATTAAAAACTAACCACGGAATTGAATGTCAAAACCCCGAACCTGGGCCCCATTGTACCTATAAATTTTTATTTTTTTTTTTTTAATCATAATTGTTCAAAACATTTGCAAAATATCTTTTGAACCCAAGAGTTGAAATCCCAATAAATTGTGCCAACAAAATTTGATAATTTAAAAAGTAAAAATGGTTGGTTCAATAGCGCCCAGGATTCCATATTTGTGAAAGGATTTTGAAAGTTTAGGAATCAAAACTATTTTTTCAATTTTAAGAAGCTCTAAAACTACCTAAGGGGGGAAGAAAACTCTTAGTTTTTAATGAATTTCTATAGAAAGTTATATGTCACTGGCCCAGACTTCTGTTTTACACCCACTGTCGTAATAAAGCTTTATATAAAAAATTAAATGAAAACCCTATAATACAAGACTGTAATACTTTAAGAAACCGCAAAAATTATTGTACATATAATTTGAAAAGAACAACTTTCTGTTTTTGCCATCTCAAATTCATACATTCATACATGTATTGAGCAATTGATATATTATTTACTTTCTGAATATAAAAAGCATATATAGAAATAAATTGAATCCCATGAACAAATTACTTCTTGATTTTGATGTATCATTTTCAAAACAAATAAATACACACATATACATACTAATATTTATATATAGGAAATTATAAAGTTACAAAGCCTTTTTATTTATAGTCTTTCGTCTCCCAAAAGTATATATACAGAATAGAACCAAAATGCAATGAACGATAAAATAAAACATGGAAAATTTGTAAGTTAAGGAAAACTTTTACGAATAAAACAAAAAATAAGAAATACGAAACAAAAAGGCAATCATAAAATAAAAATATCCTTTAAACAAAATCCTTTTCTTAAAAGAAATGAAAAGTAAGACAAAAAAAACGGAAGTAAAGAAATTGAAAAAATTCAAGATTTCTTGCTATTTTAAAGTTTTAAGAATTTATTGTATATGCAATGTATTTATGTAAGTATGTATATAGTAAGTTTTGTTATAAAAGTCGATATCCCCATGGCGGGATATACATATACATTTGACAAGAGAAGAATGGAAGAAAATGGAATATGTTTATTTGGAAATAGAAAAATTGTATTTATTTAAATTATAGGCTGTTTGATTGTGTTGATTGCTTTGCATTATGTTATTGATTTTAAAAATTTTTATTTCAACAGTTATAGAAATAGCAAACAGCAGTTATTTATTGTTGATACTTTAAATTAGAGTTGAGTCACAAACCACTATTTAAATGCGCCTCAGGCTTTCTAATTTATAATCCGATACAGAAACGCACGGACTCTTAATTATAATTTCATACACATACTTACGAAAACAATTTAAAATATTATACACAATTATAGTTCTACTGTTTACAACGTACCTGGTTTGCTTGCAATTGTGGTAAAACTTCACGATGTACCAGTATTACAAATCAAATTTTTGCGCTCTATACAAACACTTGAACTAAGAAGTCAAGTATGTTATAACACAAACTCCCCGACACCATCATAAGTCGGCGATAAAAAAAACAATTCGCCTTCATTCGTTCAATACGCGATATATTAGTTGCCCCTAAAAGTATGCAATTTTTTTTTATTTTTATATAATTTTCATTTCGCTTATAAAAAATGCTTACTTTAAAAAAAAATTCTAAACTTTTAGAGAAAACAATTCTCCTTCTTTAAATCATTTCAAACCAAAAGAAGAGAATATAATAATAATAAAAAAAAAAACAATATTTGAAAAAATAAAAAATGAAAATTTTCAATTCTTTAATACCAATATTGTTTGTCATTTGTGAACAAAAAGAAAAACAAAGAAAATAAGAAAAAAAACCAAAAGCACCATAAAGAACAACGAAAATCTTAACGGTCACTATCATCATTGTCTATAAGTATTTTCTTGTCTTAAACTTTTTTATTTTCGCTGGGTTAATACTTTTGTGATTTTCGAAAATTTTTTAAACCTTCAAAAAAAATAAAGAGTTTTTGTTTTTTTTTTCATTTCGTTTACTAAGGATATAATGCTTGTGACAAAGCTAAATAATTGTATATCAATGACAGTGATATGGTTCTTTAGTTGTCCTTTTAGTTGTCCTTTTTATAATTCCTCTCTTATTCAGTGTTATTTCGAGTCATTCTTCAAGTATATTCGACTAACGCGATCCTTAAAAAAAAAATATTTTTTTTTTTTTAAAATGGTAGAAATTTTTTCCAATTTGCTTTCTTTTATCTCAAATATTTTTTTCGTTTTCTCTTTTTATTTTGTTTTGTTAAATATTCACTCAGTAACACCCGACTTGGTTGTTTTTAACGTGGTTGAATATAGAATTAAATCTTTTTTTTTTATTTTTTTGTTATAACAGTAATTTGCATTTTTCGATAGATTATTTTTGCACTGTTTGTGAACAATTTTCTTTTGCTTTTTTTTTTATTTTGTTTTTTGCTTTCCTTTTTTGAGGTCACAGAAATCTAATTTTAGAATATTAAATGTATAAAATGATGGGGGAGGTTATTTAACTATTTATTTGATTTTGTCAATTATAAGACAATATTTGATAGTTAAATATTCCAATTTTTATAAATTTGAGATATTTGAATAGCGTATAAGAAAAACACAAAGAAAAGAAAATTTTTTTTTGTGATATCCTTTAATTTTTATTGCTAAGAACCATTAAAATTCTTGCTCGTTCAATATTATATTAAAATAGACAATATTCGCAACTATTTAATGTAGTAGAAAGTAAAAATGTAGCTATATTCCGAAAAACAGCTAAGACCAGGAACGTTTAGTTTAATTCAATAAATAATTCAAGTAATTGAGCAAAGCTGAAAACGGCAAAAAAACAGTGTTTAGAATTAATTTACGTGCGATTCTATTGGAATGAAAAGAAGATTTCAAATTTTTGAATCTCGGTCATATAGAGTAGAATATGTAGAAATAGAAACTTGGCTCTATATGAAATTTGATTGATTTTTGGCAGTATGATACATGGCAACATATACACGTATATTCTTTTACTCGTGTCACTGACGTAATTAACTATCACGTCCTATGAAGAGTTTTGCAAAAAAAGCAATAATGATGATTTTGATACCTGGCGTCGCATCAAAATTAGTACCACTTTTAATTATCATATCCACGATTTCTATAGAATAACACATAGACGTGGTTAGTACCACTTAATGTAATATTTCTATGCGATACGATAGATTGAATTATTGATATCACATGTATACAATTTGTATATCAGACCTACTAAGCTTTACAATCTTAAAATTTCAGAAAATAAATTACTAATTTTTATACATATTTAACCAATGAATTGTTAACACTATATAAACAGCCACACAGCATTCCACCTTTCCCAAAGCATTTAAAATTCAATTTAATTTTAAATTTTTATGCAAACACAATAATTAAATCTATTGTAAACGGTAGCTAAATTTAATAATTTCATTTTTGAAAATAAATCAAAATAGAAAAAACAAAAATTCTAATATCAAACAAAAGCAAGAAAAGAAAGAAAAAAAGTTAGTAAAGTTAGGATAAATGAATGTTAATGGGAAAAATTCATTTTTATAAAATTGAAAGATAACAAAACATAGAAAATGACAAAATAAGCAAGATAACAAGAGTTAAGAAGAAATAAAAAGAGGATTTGTGACAGGAATAACAAATTCTTCGGAAAAACACATTTACTGTAAAGTTTTAAAAAGGAAAATAAAATAAAAAAAATTTGGCAACCGAAAACAACAATAATTTCAACAAAATTTTTGTGAAAAAGAAAATTTTAACTTCTAAGATCAAATTTGAATACATTCAAGTTCTAAATTTTATTTAAATTATATTTTTATTTTCATAAAAAAAGAAATAGAAGAAATTCCTTTGAAAAGAAGAACAAAATGCTATACTTAGAAATTGATTTTAAACTCATTGTATGGCCGAAAGGAAGAAAATAATTTGATTTTTTTTCTTTTTTCTTTACAAATTAACATATTTAATCCGTTTAGCACTTTTAAAATTACTTTAACATTTTTAACAAAATTATTACTGCCTTATTTAAGTACAAAACTTGAATGAAATAATAAAAAAGTTTTCTTTTTTTTTTAAAACTTTTAGATAAACAAATTAATCAATAAGAAGGATAACGCAGGAAGTAATATTTTATTTTTTTAAAAACAGGAAACTTTTAAGTAAAATCCTGAATATTAAAATAAACAATAAATTTGAATTTTTTTTTTGTAAGCTTTAAGTATTAAGCTGGGACTATATTTAAAATACGATAAAAATTGTAAATATAGAAAATGCTGTGTAATTATGTAACAAAGGATTTAATGTAAAATCGAGTGTCTTAATAAAAGATGGGGATTGTATGGTAGCCTTCCTTAAGGCTTTATAACTCGAGGGTCCAAAAATCAAAATGTCACTTGGTGTTTTTTGTTCGTTTGAAGTCATTCTATCATCGCCTGCTTCGGAACTATATTGAGTCCATATGATGAAAAATGCACAAACAATTGAGATTTAACATGAGTGAGTACAATGTAAATACAGTCCAATAGGGGTAGATTCAACAAATGGTTTCATACTTTGTTACGTTGTATAGAATATAATGAAGCATGAAACTTTTGTTCTATCACTTTTGGCTAAAATGTCCTTGAAGGATTATAAGGTCTTCAGCCTCAAAATTTTTAAAGTCGATATTTTTTAAACAAATGAAGGTATCAAGATCAACCAAAGCCAAAGTTATTGCTGTAATATATAAGACTGCATAATCACTCAGTTTATTTTGACAATTATTCAAAACTATAGTCATTCCAAATTGTTGAAATAAATTGATAATACATATACTCTTCAAGAGTAAGTAATAGTAAGCTATAACATTATTGTTTTACGGAGCTGCTTGGATTGCAAACAAAAATGAGCACTTTTGTAACGTTCTCAAAAACCATTTCAACAAGAGTCATACAAATGGACAAAATTATTTGAATATATATTAATTTTGTTTGTATAAAATCCTATGCAATTTAATAGGTCTAAGAAATATAATAACAATTTATATTTAGTCAGATATATAATTGGATTCACATATTATGAACAAGGTATGTGTTTCCGTGGTTAGTGTCAGCTTATCGAATAATCAAATAAAAGCAACAAGCAATTTATATAATTGAAGCAAATTCAACCTAGGGCCATTTACAGTACACGGCAATGTGGAGCACAATTTGCTAATAAAATCTTCTTACTTCTGTTACTTAGTTAATTTTAAAATTTCGCCTTAAAAAGCGGGAGATTACAGCAACATTTACAAATATAATTTCAAAAAAGTTCGTTTTGGTTTATTTGAGGCTGGAAATAAAATACCTCAAATTGTACTGTCTACGAGATTTAGTTAACAAATTTTGAGCTTCCAATATCATCGAAATAAATTGTAAAGTTTTATTGTGTACCTCAAATATTCTAACCTAGTTATTTTATTCTGTTATTATAATTTTTCTTTTAAGGTTTTCCAATTTTAAATTATTTTTATTTTAATTTTCTTTTTTCAAATTAGTACAATGAATGGAAGAAACCTTAAAAAAAAATATTATTTAACAAGGAAAGAAAATCCAATCAAAATTTTATTAAATTTTTTTTTTTTAAAGAAATTCAATTGATTTTTTTTTTTATTTTATTATAGTTATTCTTAATTGGGTATATTATTTTCCCGACCAGTTTTAAGAACAGTGAAATTGCATTGATTATACAATATTTTGGTGATGAAGGGAAAATATAAATTCATTAAAATGTCAGACTCCGTTTGTTAAAATTCAGGAATGCTAGAGAATTTTATAAGACTTTGGCTGTACAGAAAAAATTCAATTGCTAACACAAAAAATTCTTATTGAATTTTCATTGAATTTTTCCTTACTTTATAAGCGTGTTTTGCCTCCTATAAACAGCAGATCGAGAAAATTATCTTCAAAATTTTCAATTATTTTTATATTTAATTAGTTTTTTTTTTCAAATTAATTCAAAAAAAATTGTAATAAATTTAAAAGCTTTAAAAATTTTACAATTTTAAAATTAAATTCTTTTAGAATTTTCTTTTTATATTAATTTCAGAGGGATTTTAATTTTCAAATAAATTCCCATTTTCTATATATCTAATGACTATTTTTAAATCAATTATATAACTACATAATTAATTAAAAATTCTCTTTTTTAAATTTTAGAATATATTTAAATTTAATTTAAAAACTTTTTTGTTATATTTTAATACCGTAAAAGCACACACACACACAAAGAAATGTAAATGATTAATTTTAAAAATTGATTTCTTTTCTTAATATTACTTAACTAATCAACTTCTTTCTAATGGGTAAAAACTATAGTTGGTATAAATTAGCAATATTTAGTAAGTGGTATTGCTTGTCTGACGGCAGTCTATATGGAACAATCGCCGTTGGGGAATATCCGAATAGGCTAAGACTGCTCTTCAATAAGATGCATCGCAGCTGTTAGGAAATGAGCAAGAAAAAGAATATTTCTCACTACCTCTGCGATAATCCAGCTCTGCCCATGGCTCTTAGACTATGGTAACGTGGGGCAAAGTAAGTGTTACAGGGATGGACGAAATATCGAAGACTGGCATTCATGATAGATTTCTCGAGAGAACCTGGTGGCTAATTGGAGTGCAGTATACTTCGTGTACCGGCCACGAATTATACTGCACTCCAATTTTTTTCTTATTTATTGAGACATTAAAATTTCTAATTTATATACAATATAAGGCATCTAATCTAAATTTTACAATATACTAAAATTTGAATTACCTTTATTGTTATGGCAAGTAAATCTCCTTTTCTTTAATAAAGGTACTTACTCTCTTACCTATATACATAAAATTTATTAAATACTTCTTAATAACTTTTAAAACACCATTGTTAAAGTGCTACCATTTAACTTTTAAAACCAAATAAGCATGCTTACAAATTTTATAACGGTAATGACTAAAATAAAAATTTTATTTTTTAATATTAACGTCATCTGCTCTTTACTTAAAGATTGTAAAAGAAATTTTACTCTTAAATAAACAAAGTTAATTTTCCTTTATATTTTATAAAGAAACATTAAAAAGAAGACCTCAACTTAATAACTCATGTCAAATTCTCATAATAACATAAAAATAAAACAAAAAATTTTAATTTAAAAACAATATTAAAACCTTTAACCGCGTCATAGAGAAACTTAAGTTTTAAAATTCTTAATAAATTACCGCTAAAATAAATATACTTTTACTCTTCTTAGTTAATTTCCTTGTACATGATTATATGGAAAAATTCATTGTTGCACATACATATGCATTAAATGTTCTTTACTAGAGTAATTATTTTGTAACATAGTAAGCTATTACGTATATAGAATGGATTTTTATGCAAAATGTTGTTATATACCCTTATATTACATTATTTGTATTATAGCGTTATATGCAATGTATAGTAAAGCCCCAATTATTTACCATTTTCGTACATAAGAAAGATTATTAAATATTTATTTAAATTACAGAAAACTTGAGCAGTCACAAAGAAAACTTTTTCATTACATAGTCACCAAACGCCTTTAGTCAAGTCCTTTATTAAAAAATTTTCCTTTCTGTATAGGTACATACAAATATTAAGAAATTTGACTATTTGAGTTAGCAGTATAAAGTTTTCAATTTAATTTTTTGAAAAATAATTTTTAATGTTATAATAATTTTAGTTATCCTTAATTTGTGTATTCATTTGTAACACAATATTAAAAGATATTTGAGATTACTATGAAAAACAAATCTGTAAAGTGATGGTCACATTTGTTGTTAAATTGTATGATATTATTATTGTAGACCAGAATCATTTTTATCGAAATCAACTCTACATCAACTCTATTGTGTATTAGAAATTATTTTATCAATAAAATTAACGATTCTACGATTATATTCAATTCGGAAAATTGAAAAATTCTATATGATTTTTTTTGTTATTTTAACAATTTTAATGATTACAGTCTTACAAGAATATGAGCTCACTTTTGTAATATGAAATATTTCCTTGGAAATTACAGTTTCAATAATAAAATTACAATCTTCACTACAATAAAACAAGAAGTATTAAAAGATTTATAAAATTGTATATGAAAGCATATACAGTTCTCCCCGGTTAATTGAACCGAGAAAAGTTGCACACTTTTTGTATCAATTAAGCGGGTAAATCAATTAAAAAAATCCCGTTTAATTGAACAATTGGTGCAATAAAACGAATTTTTTTAACTGAATCGTTTACGCATGAAAACGAATACTCGCTATTGAAGATCAGGCGCAAAAACGAATTTGATCCTGCTACTGCATAAAATTAATAAAAACAATAGGAAGCATATCCTATTACATATACATACTTATCAAAATATCCTAGGTAAAAAGCTATATTTAAAATAGGGGATACACTAATGAAATACTAAAACTCAAATTTTTTTTTATTTCAAAATTTAAAAACTTAAATTTTTCTTTATTTTAAATCCATCTAAGTAATGTAACTATGAATTCAAATTCAAAATATTTAAATCATAATATTTTTATATCACATAACATAACAAAAATTAAAAATAAATATTTCATATTACAAAGAAAACAAAATATTTCATACGTTATATCTAATTTTTCAATAAATTTACTATTGCTAGTTTAACAACAACAAATAGAATAATAAAAAATTAAACCTATTTAAAAAAATTTGTAATTTTCGTTTGGTTATGTTTGTAATGATTCTTAATAATAAAGGTTTCCATTTCATCTAAGTTTTCAATAAATTTATTTTGTGGGATAAAAAATTTCCGTACAATGTTTATGCCGTTATCAGGTCAATAAACAGGGGAATTTTTCACAGTTTTTATAAGGTAATACCAAAAAAAGAGATTCATTTAAGCGAGTTGTTCAATTAAACGGGACTCAATTAAACGATGTTATTCATGTATATTTTAATAGGGATTTAAAGTTGCCTTAGTTTTTCGTTCAATAAAAGGGGAAAATCAATTAAGCGTGGTGCATTTAACCGGGGAGAACTGTACAAAATTACTTAGAAACACCATGTTAACAACTTAATATAAGTATAACAAATTTACATACACATATATTCATGTTAATTTTCTTGTAAGTTGCGAAAAAAAAAACCGGCATATATAATTAATTTTCTCATTTTTAATTTTCCAAATTAGTACAATAAAGTAATATGAAGAAAATTTCTTAAAAATATTATTATAAGTACAAATGGTTTGGCTTATTAAAAAAGTAATAATTTTCCTTTATTTTTGCTATACAAGTTTTGGTAATTTTAATAAAAATCCTTACGCTTTATATATAAGAAGAGCTTTAAATTATCAAGAAGAGTTGCCATAACTGCAAAATCAAAGAAGACTTCATTTAATTTTGCAGCATAATATATTTTTTTTACAATAGGTGATTTTTGAGTATCTGGTTTGTCAATTAAAGTATTGATAGGAAAATTACTCTCTACCACATAGTAATATTAATATACTTTGACTGAAATGTCGGACAAAACTAAAGGATGTCCATGAGAAAAGTAAAATTTTGAATAAAATAAAAATATGAAATATCACCAATTACACATTTAATATAATGTTTTTGAAAGTTATTGTTTTATAGTAGATGATCTATATACAAACAAAAAATTTTATAAGCCTTAAAGTAAAAGCTTTGGTCCGCCATCGATCTCTGAAAATGGTGAAATAGAAAACCAAATTAATTCGATTTGATATTATTGAATTGACAGTACTGTAAAGAATCGATGTAGTATAGTATAGGAAGGAGCAATTAATATTTATTGAAAATGGTAACACTTTTAGAAAATTATTTATTTACTAAAAATATTTTTAAAATTTCCTGCTGAAAAATTTATTTTGTTAAAAATGTGGCTAAAGGTAAAATAGAATATTATGTGACTAAATAAGACAATAATTAAGAAATTCATTATACAAAATAAATTTAGTAAAAATGTGGTTTTTAAGCGTATTATACTTCCTTTTTAAAATATAATAAGAGAATATTAATTAACTTCTTTATTAAAAGTCATTTTAATGTAGTTTTAAAGGTTTATTTGAAGTAATTAATTTTTATTGCAAATTGCATTGTAAATGCATGAAAAATTTTTATTATCGCTTTGTATATGAACACTAAAGTAGTTTATATCAAAGATATATCCGACAAAATCTATAGTGAATAAAATTTACAAAATTAAATCATGAAATTTTTACGATATTATTATCACTGAACAAAAAAATTAAATAGTTTTAAATTAAATGCGAAATCTAAAAGGACTATACATTGTTTATATAATTTTTAATTACAAGATGAAAATTGGAACTTTGACGAAATTTATTTTAACAACAAAAATGCGATATACGCATTAAATACTTTTGAATCTGACAAATTTTCAGCATAAAAAATTAAAATGAAACTTGCTTCGGAGTTTTCTGACTTAATTTATTATCGAAGGTATCAAAGTTTTTAAATGAATTTTGTTCAAAATTTTCTTGCATGATGTCATCTGCGTTTTCCAAATTCTCCAGCTGACTTGTTTAGGTCTATTATTATATGCCTCTTGGAGTAGTTGTTAACTTCCGTTTAATTTTTAGAAAAAATTATTTTTAAACCACTCAAAGTTTCGTTCAATGGACAGTATATGCGATTTTTAAAAAAATTTCCTTAAAATATGTTAGCATTTATGACGAGGTGGGAAGGGTTTGCTGTGTTTATTCGAAATGACTTGGTTTTTCTTATGTTTATTTTTAGACCGATATTTGCCGACCTTATATGCAACTCATTCAGTTTTGCATACATGTCCGATATCATCTGCATTTTCCAAATTCTCCATTAACTTCCGTATTATTTCATCTAGATATATTGAAAATTGGCTATATTGAACAACAATTGACTTATTTCCAAAGAAAAATAACTATGCAAAATTGTTTATTTTCCTGCAATCTGTTATAAATTAAGCAGAGGTAATTTTTTAACAAAATATTTTTAATTCCGCGAACATAATAAAATTTAAATTTAAAAAACTTATTCATGTACTCTAAAATTTTAATATAAAATTAAAAGTAACTGCTTTAACCACTTTAATCTGTTACGATATTAGAAAATTTGTACAGTTCATTCACAGAATTTTTCACTAATTTAAAAACTTTTTTAAACTTTATTCACTAAAAATTCTTTTTTTTTTTCAAATTTAATTTTTGTTTTTTTAGTTTCAGAAAAAAGTGAAAAATTTACCCGCAAAATAAGGTCATTTACTTTCGATTAATGCATAATTTATAGTGAAAAAAATATATAGATTAAAAAAAATTCTATAAGGTATACGTTCAAAACTTTAACTAATTTTCAGCCATTGTACCTAAATTTTGCATAGTCATATTCGTTCCTCACACTATCTCTGATTATTCCTGGTAGTTATTCAGGAAAAACTTAGAAATTTTTTTTAAAAACGGTAATAGTAACTACATATATATAAAAAATCTGTTTTTAGCAAATACTGTTGGGTACTGCTTAGAAATGGTTACGATCAAATTTTGTAGCTGAAAATGAGTTCTTTCTCTCTTAAATTGCTCCCGCTAACTGCCCTGGAATTGCTAAATATGAAATTTTTTAAAGAATGTAAAGTAAAAGCCACCCGGCTGGAACAAAAAAAAATAAGTAAGCAACATCAACAAGATCCAAATAAAATTAATATAAGAGTGCTTAAAAAAAGAACAAAATTCATGTGGCCTTTAAGAGCGCCAAATTTTTCAAAGAAAAATTCTAATGTAATAATTGGGCTTTATACGCATTTATTTGCGTTTAAATCTAATTTATTTTGATAAAAAAATATTGCTTTTTCTACAGGAAAATCTCTTCATTTGGTTATTAATGGGTTAACATATGATTATATTATATTAGATATAAAATAAGCTATTATAGAATATCTTTAATTTTCAATTAAATGCATCTTCTATATTTCTATTTTATTTTTAAATTTTTTTGTACTAATTCTATATCACAACCGAAAAGCAAAAAAAAAGGATAATTATTTCAAGTTTTCAAAATATGGTTTTGGATCGGAACTTAAATTTCTATTTATATACATACATACATACATATAGAGTCTATTCAAAATAAAAAACTTTTTGAATATTTCGGAACTAATGCAATATTTAGGCATCAATTTCTCTATATAATATGTGTAGTGCTATCCATAGTATTGAGTACATTTTATACACTTAACAAAAATAGTAGTTGAAATCCACGGTATATAAAATTTTACTATTATAAAAACAATGAAAGTTTCCGGTTTAAAGAGAGAATCTGAAAATCTAAAATAATTTGCAGACAAAATATTTTAGAACAAAAGAATTATTGTGAAAAAGTTTTACTTTTAAAATTCGCAAAATTTTGAAATTATAAGGGAAAAAATTTGGCATTCACGTTATACGTATAACACAATTAGCATTTTATATAGCTTTATAAGATAAATTTCTGAAAAATCGAATAAAATTTAAGGTACGAGTAGATCTTTAAAATATTAGCTTACGAATAAATAGCATTTTTGAGTAAAATTTAAGAGTAAAATTATAGCTGACATATTAATTTTATGTATAAGAAGAAAATGGTGGGAAGAATATTGTATTTTAATTCAAATAAAGTGTGGGTAGTTTGTGCTACCGCAATCACAGTACAGAAACATGCTGTTGTATATTAATAGAATTTGATTTAATTTATTGTTTTTCTAAAAAGTTCCGGTATCTATGATAGCAATTCATGTTATTGAATAAGTAGAAAATGCAAAATTGTTAAATTGAAAACTATAAAGCATAATTTTCAAAATTACACTGAGATTCCTTTACAAATTTTAAAGAAATTAGAATAAGATGTTGTTTAAAAAATCTCTATAATTAACTAATTAAATGAAAATATCACTGCAAAATTTAAAAAACAAAAAAACTAAAAATTAAAGTCATAATTTTCCTTTTAAAGTATACTTGGCATATAACAGATCGTAATCACTTTCTAATTGCAATAATTAACTTATGATATGTAGGTCAAGATTTAAGAAAATAAGTACACTTCATAATATTCTATATTATAATTATGTTTTGTGTGATATGCACATACAAAATATTTTAAATACTTCAAAGAAAACATTATACTTAAAATTCCTGTAATTCTTACACTTGTATTTTTACACTATTTAACCCTTACAATCACACACGTAAAAATCTTTAAAAAAAATCCTTAAATAAAATAATTATACATTTATAATTACCCATACATTTTTGTGGAAAAATAATAATAATTACGACATAAGTGTTAAATTATATAAAATGGAGGAAAATAATTTTAATATAAGCAACACTTTTAAACAAAAAAAATTCAAATTAACCAAGAAACTAAATGGAATTTTTACTTAATTGACTGTAATAAAATACTTCAAAGGGTAAATTGTAGAAAATAATTACGCACTTCCTGTATTTAAGAAAACTACTTTGTGGTTGAGAAAAGAAAATCTTTGCCTTAAATAAATACTAAAGCACCTTTACAACCTAATCGTGTATCTCGTTTTTTTACTCACTTTTTATTCACCTTCAAATCATTTCAATTCCCTGTTTCCCTAATAGAAATTTCATTAGCCCAATAAAATTACTCATTTTTCCAATTGGATTTTTGAATTTTTTCTCAAACTATCGACAGAACGTCTCACCTTCAAAAAAAAAAGTGAATAAATTTTTTGTACATTTTAGAAATAACCGAATAATTCTTCTCATTCGAAAATTATATTATGATAGTTACTCACTTTTTTCTCACTCAATAGCGACAAAAACGATCAGGCCTTTAGTTAAAAACAAAAGTTACAAATTATATTATAAGTGAAATTTGACGCCTTTTTTATGTCAGACATTTTTGAAATACTACAGTGTGATTATAAATATATTTTGTTTACATTTTCAAACGCTATTTATAGTTTGTTTAAAATTCATGGGCTCCAACATGTTCCTAAATTTAAAAGTCAAAATATGATCCAATTAAATAAGTACATCTTCTCTGCACACATTTGTAATTGAATTAATTATTTACTCACAACTCACATATGATTTTGATCACTATTTATCCATTATTCTCTTGTCTCAAAATTATCATGTGAATAGAAAATAGGCTGGAAAGACACAACAACCTTTTAAACAGAATTTCCCAAAAAAAAAAAAACTTTACAAATTGTTAATAAAACATTTTAAAATTTTAAAATGTACCTTGTAATAAATGTTAAAAGATTTTTTTATTTCATTTTTATTAAATAAAATGTCCTTTGAATTTGGTCTTTTGTAATGCAAAAGGGTCATGAATTTTATCTTTTTTTCCCTCTCTTATATATAGAATACAATGAAAACCATTTTCCTTTAAAAATTTTATTTTGCTTTCTCATTTTAGCTTAAAAGCATTTTAAATTTATATATGTATAGTAATAAAGTAATTAATTTTAATTTATATTGACATTATTCTTAGAAAAAAAATTGTCCTTTATGTACAACAAAATATCTCTATCATTTTGAAAATTTTTATTATAGAGTAAAAGGTAAAAGGTATCAAAAAAAATATGCAACTGTAAATTATATAATTTGATTTTTTGTAGCTCTTTATCAATCTTTTTTACTCTTATACTGTGCATGTATGTTAATACTCTTGTAGTCATTAATCCTTTCTACCAAACTAATTGAAAATGACTTAAGGGAAAAAAAAATCCCTTTTATATTATGAAATAAATTAGAAATTTTATGTGACATAAATTATTCCAGTGGTGTTGGAGCTATTATGGAGGGATTGATATTTTTATTATTTAACACAAACAAAAAACATCTGATGTGGTCAGCATATTATAACCGACCGCAATGTGTATTGTCTATTTTAGCGAGAGCGTAACAGAGAATTATGAAAATGCCTTTAAAATAATTATTTTTAATTTTAAGGACGTTAGTAATCTTTAAATTAACGTTTCTTCATACATATCATGCCATTCGAATTCCCTGAAAAGTTCACCCATTAGCTCCCGTAACAACTAGAACTCAAATATTAAATTACAAGAGATTCCATGAATTATTTAATGGCAAAAAATTTAAAATCGGCCCCTAGTTCGGTCTCCGAGCCCTGTTTTAACACCCCGAATTTTAATATTAATTTGCAAGGAAATTCAATTGGTTCATTATTTCTCTTCATATGGAGATTTCTGAAAATCGCTTCCCTCACATGACCTCCCTTATTGTATGCAATGTTGTCGGTATAAAGATAACTAAATTGTTGACTACAATCCGCTGTTGAACAGCACTGGGTTCATGTGTACAAATATAACATTATAAATACCTTTTTTGTACATTGGACATAACTTTCTTCTACCATATTATTTTTTAACACTTTAGGAAAAAAAAATTTTTAATCAAGTTATTTTTATAGTCTTTTCTAATTAAAATAAAAAAAAAATTTGTTTAGTATATTTTCAACACTTTTTTAATCTATTTAATATTAACCTTTAAATGCAAACCCTTAATAAAAGTTTCAGTATCTATAAAAATAATTAGTAATTGTTACAATTATATTTTTTTAATAACAATATCCAGATGAGATAAGATTAGATTACTGGTTCAAGAGTTGTCACTAAGTCCCAAAATCAACGCGGCTTCTACGTCTATCCTGCTGCACAATGAGTTAAATACAACATCTGGAGAGTCTAAATAATCGGATCGAAAGAGTGAAAGCCTTTTCCTAGCTATCTCGTCACAAAAAATCAAAAAATGCTAAACAAAGTCTTATACTCCGCACCGTGGAATCAACATAGTGTTGTTTGTGACATATCTATGGTATAAAAGTATTTGTTTTACTGGAGCGTAAACACAGAAGATCCACTATCAACCGAATTTTCGCTTTGACATTTTTCTGAAAAATATTTCTTGAAGTAGAAAGGCAGGAACAAATTATCGGTACCATGCTGCTTTAACTCTTTCTTTGACTTCAACTGTAGCCTGCACTCTAGTTGCAGCTTAATAATGGCATACCGACAATCTACAAAAAAAATGAAAGCCCCATGAGTGTAGCCTTAGAGGCTTCCTTCCCTTGCTACTACATACATCTGAGACTTCATATTTTTAAAGAAAATTTCACGATACATATAATATATTATTTTTGCTATTTATGAATATTATTGGAAATTTTAAGTTTGAATAAAATGAAATGAGTGTAAATCTCTTTTTTGGTAAAGAATTTATAGGGTCTTTCTTTAATCCTAGGATTTGCATTTTAGGGTTAAAGATAGACAAAATTACACATATGCATTTAAAAGGATTTTTACATTGTATTCAAAAAATCACTAAAAAAACAACAATATCGTAAAAATACAGCGTGTAATTTGAGTTGCTCTCATATATACAAAATCAATTTTATATTGAGATATCGCAATCAGTTATAATTAAAAATAATCTTACATCAAAAAGTGATCAAATGTAGAGTTCATTTATAAAGCAATTTCAAATGAAGATTGACTGACTATCTGTAAAAATCTATAGTTTTCTGAAATTCGCGCTAAGCGATATTAAGAAACCAATTTATTATAAAAGGTGTTTATTATTATGGTTGGTATTTATGGTAAGAGTTTTATGGGTGTATTAATAGTCCTTATAAAAATTGGTTAATCAAATCAATTTTCACATACACCATCTTTTTTACTCCTTTTTTATAGGGCAATTTTTTGTTAATTTTCACCTTTTAATTTTCTATTATCACCATTTCTAAAAGGCTCTTAATATCATAATTTTATGCACAGTCATATTTTTATCATAATTTTTCAAATGTTTACATTATTGTTATTATTATTGTGACATTATACTTCTTTTTTTTTATGATTTAGATAATTTTTAATTAAATGCTATAAAATATTTGGAAATTAATCTTTTAACTTTTTTATTCCAAAATTTTAGTCATAAAATGACATTCGCTATAAAAAATTTTTATGCATCAAAAAATGAATATTTATCGTCTTATTAAATTCATAATTTTCTTAAAATATTCTCTTGTAATTCAACATTGAAATTAATGTAGCTGTATAATATATTTATGTATATATACATATATTATATTGTATAGATAAGAAATATTTTTGGCAAACGTACAGGTAAGTAATGAAATCATGAAATTTTTATGCGTCAAAATTTTATGAATAATATACGTAAAAAAAATGAATAAAAAAAGACAAACCCTGACATACCGCATTGTACTATTAGTATACTAAAGATTCCATTATTTACAAATTCAGGGTAAATTCTTACAGAAGCGACTTTCTTTTATGGCTCAATACTTTCTGAAATTCTTATGTAGATTTAGCCCAAGCATTTTAACTGGATTATTAACATTTTGTAATTCTTCGCAAGACTATTGAAAGAAAATGTATACCACATATAATTCCTAAAACCTAATCAAAATAATAAATCTTAATAAAAACTGAAAATAGCAGTTAAAAATGGCAATAAAGCCTCATAAATAGAAAATGAAAAATCGTAAACGTTACCTCTCATGTCCATCCCCTATGCAAATTCGCTTTATATTTACGAAAATAGCTCTGAATCGTTCAATTAGATTTACTTGAATCTTAGGTTATGTTTTCTTTGGCAATTAGAGCATTGTAATACAACCGATACTGGAATTCATCTCATCTTTTTTTACTCATTTTAATATTAATTTACCATATTCAAAATATCAACATTTTTTAAACTTAAACCCTTTAAATAAATTGAAAAAATTTCAAGAAAATACGAAAAACGCATTAGAAACGGAATTAAAATTTTATAAATCACTTTAATGTTTCATGACTTTTTTTCCCCTATTTTATTTTTTCTTATTTTTCAATTAACTTAAATGATGCATTAAGTGCAACACTTAAATCTATATACGCTGAATGAAAAATTACATACAAAATGTTTGTGGGTATATGAATACATGGATTGGTTTATAGTCGATCAACAATTTTGTTCTACCCTATTTTCTCCCCATCTTTTGTTACATTTTATAATTTAAGGTCATGTGCTATTAAACACAAACGATATTAAATTTTTTTTGAAATGTATAACAATACATTTTTACTTTTGAATTTATTTTTTATAAATTAAATGGAAAAATCATGATCGTTGATTCTTATGACGCGAATAATCAAAATAATGTATACTTGCTGGGCTTTATACTTTGCTTATTATTTTTGAAATTTAAGAAGAATTTAAAGCTTTCTTTAAAATAACCTGTATAGGGTATATGATAAAGTGCATACTACATTTAATAATTTTATACTTATGTGAATATAAGTTGTGTGATTAATTCTCACAATACAAAAATATTTGGGGCAATGACAATGTGCAAGAATAATAATTTTATGTAGTATTTTACATTTATAACAATTTTTTCTTCTGAACCAAGTCTATAGAAAACAATTTTCAAGGTTAAATTTTTATAGCAAAAGAATGTTATAGTTCGATGTGTATATAGGAAGGACTTTCAATAATGAAATTGAAAATTTTTTATCAAATTTGTGTGTAATACTGCTAGTATACTACTTATGAACTGTAAATGAATTCTGCATGAAAATATAATTGACCTAAAATCAAAATGTAAAAAGCAGTAGTAATTTGCATTTTGATGAAACAATTCAAAATTTACTATGAACATAGTATACAATATTGAGCCTTAGGAGAACGGACTTCAGCAATAACTGATCTCAAGAATTAAGACAGGTGTTCAAATTTGTTGGAATAATAAATTTCGAGAGAGTATGCTTTGGATATGATAAATGCAGTTAAAAGCCAAAATAATCTCTTTCTTTGGACAAAAGGGCATAAAATCTTCATAAGACATCTTTACAAAATATCAGTTCAGAAGGAAAATATCAATTTATTTGTCTTAGGTTCACTTAAATTTAGTAATATTATTACGAAAGACATGAAACATGAAATAATTAAAATTTTTATGAACATTTTTCTCCTCGAAATTACAAATTTTATTAAATTTTATGTACGATACATAAACATACTTAACGGAATACCCACACACACACACAAGTATGTAATATGCCATGAATAAGTTTATTAAATTATATCCTTCCTTCAAAAATCTAATTAAATATATAATCTTCGATATATGATTCCTAACATTTACACAGGGACCACTTTATGTCATCTTATATATACACATATACATATTTATCTTATAGAGTGCATATACTGGAATTCATACAATTTATTTAAAATTTTCTAATATCGCTTCTAATAACAACATTTATACAGGAAAAGGATTTTTTGAATTGAACATAAATAACTATATAGAAAATTCAAAAATAGAAAAGTAATATACAAGTAAAAATAAAAAATCTAATTAAAGGATTATCATCTAAAATTCTACAAGATTTAAATTGACAGTATTGACAAGGCAACATTGTGTATAGACATATATAGAGTATTAAATAAGTTTTCTTATACATAAATATATATATGTACCTAGAAATGCATATCGGTTTGCATATTATGAGTATGTCCTGTAAATTTAAAATATAGCACATTTTCTATTTCAATATTATTCGTTCTCCCACATTCTTGTTATTTAATAATATACAAACAGGAAAATTGTATATATACACACAATATCATATAAATGTTCAAAACGCATTTAATGCACAATAAAATGTATGAGAGTATATACCACTTGTACTTGTATAGAATTGTATATTTGCAGAAATCAAATCAGCTCAATAAAATCAAGATATGTATACATAAAAACTTAATTTCAGTATTGACTGATAAACGACTTATGTAGTGATGTAGCTGTTAGACACACATTAATTGACAATACATAAAAATAGTACTCATATATGTATATTTATATTATGGATATGTATGTATTTAGAAAAATGTATAAAAATATTGATTTTTAATTTTATTTTAGCCACAAAAATCAGTCTGCGTTTTAATTTAATAATCGTTTAAATTGATATTAAATATCAATAAATGCTATTTTCCGAAAATTTGATATTCAGTAAAATATTCTGATATTGAATATATTTTCTCTTACCTGAACTTAACACTAAAAGTGTAAACATATAATAACAACAATAACTTCAAATCTCACCTCAAGGATTATTTGATTTATTCCTCCCCTATAATATCCGCGTTTCAAGTATAAAGCTCGAGATATTCCTAAGGGAGTTAGAAAACAGTTGCCCGAACGCTTATAAAACCCTGGTTAGAAAAACCCGCCTCCACGAAATTCACACAAGAGAGAGTCCGATTTCCCCAGCTTATATAGGTGATATCACACCAGGCAGTCCCCCGTGAAGAAATTCGCAATAGCACGAACCCGGCTCCTGTTAATCCTCAACAACTCTGCGGTAAACCTTCCCGAACATGATGGAAGAAACAATCGCATGACGGCACCCCTTTTTGTTCTGCCAGTGAAAGACGCACTGCGCCGCGAGCAGTAATAAAACTTAAAACATTTTGTTTTTCTTTTGAAAATTTAGGTATATTTTTCCTTAGTAGATTTCTGCCATAACCTTAGCAGATTTCTGCTGCTTTAGTATAATAATGAAGGTCAAAACACAAGACCCCACTTCCTGTAAAAAAAAATTTGTTATTATTATGTAATTACGAGTAAATGACGATAAAAGGAAATTTACATTAAAGGAAATTTATTGACTTTACACTTAAATATCCTTGAAAATTAACGAATCTTTGATACCACTGTTAAGAGAATTTCATGAGCTTTAAAATAAGTATAATATCATATTTTTCGAGTTATCAATAAAAAATGTAAAAATTGAACGATTTATATAAATATGAGGGCTCATAGCTCTGGAAGGAGGGTCTTTCAAGAAAGCTTTATGAAAAACAAATCCATTCGCAGCACTCTTTGATATATTTATTTATTAAATTATTTGAATTTAAATATCCAATTTTAATTTCTGAAATAAAATTGCTTAGAAATTAATTTTTTAATATGCTAGGTAGCGTTATAAGTGTCGAGTCATTTACATACTATAGCCTCGCATATACTGAGAAGAAATTGAATAGATCTCTAGAATTTCATTACTATACCCTCATATATCCTTTTTTTGTATTTTTTTTTTTATTTGTAATTAAGATGAATCTAATTAAGATGAATCTAATTAAGATGGACATTATTAATAGTATGAATATTTTTCATATCACCTTCTTTTTGTTCAAATTTAACAATGCCACCTTAATGAAATAGAAATTGAAACAAAATTAACAAAACAGAAAAAACAATATTTTTTACGCTCTTTTAACTACATTTTTTTTTCTATTCTACATTCTATTTGGAAAATCTTTTGAAAATGGTAAAACTAATCCCAATGCAATTAATTTACCTGTACTTGGCTTTAATTTTTCTTTTTGTTTTGCTATTTTATTCTATTCTATAGTTGCATTCTTTTATATCCTTTCTATGCAAGGTTTGAACTTTTTTTTTATATTTTGTCCTTTATTTCAATATTCTTTAGAAGATTTCATTAGTGGTACCAAAAAAAAAAAAAAAATAGAAATTTTTATCATTTTATGTTGACAACTGTTCGTAACAGGATTATGTAAGCAGAGTGAGTGGTACCATTAAATTATTTTCGCAAAAGTTAAGCTTTGTTAATGCCACAGGATTTCCGATTTTCGTACAATATATTTAATTTAAGAATATAGATGTCAATATAGGAAAGAACTAAATTAATAATTTTTCTGCAATTGTTATGCCACTACTATCCTTACATTTATTAAAAAGTGTCACAAACATAAAAAGTGATTTTTTTTGTTTGTGAAATATAATAAGAAAAAAATATTTATGAATTGGAAATTTATAAAACTTGAAACGTTTCAGTACGTACACATAGCATAATTCGGTAAAAAAACGAATGCAGTTAAATATTTTATTTCAGAGGACAAAACAAAATTTTAGTAATCTATAATTTTAATAAATTTTGAACTACATTAGGTTATCCTTGATGATTAAATTCCCGAGGCCTTTAATTTGCAAAAGGAAGTGCGACCCAAGTATTTTTTCATTTCCCTACGTTGGACACTATACAAAAAATAAAATCAAAAAAATTTTGTACCTTCAAAAACATTTATTTCTATAAAGTGTACCCTATTTCTATATGCATAAAACGTTTGAATGCTTTATTAAAACTATGGTTATTACAACACACTCAGTACTAAATAAAAAAGGATTTATTTCTCATTTCTCTTATACAACACAAATCAACTCAATGTTACTTTCTCGATTCTACATTTAATTATGAAACAAATAAATGCCTAATTATGTTTTTACTAAGAAAACTAATAAAATATTTAGAATTCTCTTGACAATATTCTCTCTTTTGAGTCTCGAATTACGCTAAAATAATACTGTCTTTAAATTCTTTTAAAATCTTAATAATATTGCTATAACAGGTTCATTCTTAATGACTATTTTCTGTTTATTTGTAAAAAAAAAAATCTAGAAATGTATCAGATTTTCTTACATCTCTGAATAACTTTTAACGTAAATGTCCTTCAACATTTATTTATAAGGTTATTTATAAAGAAATACCTCGATTATTTTGCTTATACATATATTTTATTTAGTTTGTCATGGAGTTCTATATATTATAATACATACACATAGTCATAATGTTGTCTATTTTTAGACTTTATTATAAACTCATAAATTCATCAAAATAATTTCCCATTTCTTTCAACATTTTTGTTTTTTTTGTAATATGATTAAAATGAAAAATAACATTTTGAGCTTAAAATTTTTAAAATTATTAGGTCAAAATTCAAACTTACATATACAAAACTTAATATCATTTGTTCTTCACAATCAAAGAAAATTTTTGAAGGAATAAAAGAAAATATTATTTTTCACATATTATTATAACTTGAAAGTAAATACCTATACAGGATGTTTCACATAAGGAAATAAGCAAATAATTTGAGGAATAATTCTTTGATCAACTCCTATTAATATATTATATCGGAAAGGGGGGGAGGGGTGGGTTTCGAAGTTTTAAAAATTTATTTATATGCAGTGAAAAACAGGTACCTTTTCCATGGCTGTAGCTCGAAAACGAGTATATCTGCACTCCCCCCACCCATAAATTTTTTTGCTAGAAATTGATCAAAAATCATCCCTCAAATTATTTGTTACCTTATACAAACCACCCTCTATATCTGAGCACTTATCAAAAATCATTTCAATTTTAATACAATTATTAAATATTAAATAAATACCTTAGCACTTACATATATATATATAGCTTAAATTCCAAAATAAATATTTTATTATAATGATTTATAAAATTTATTTTAATACAATTAAAATATGAGACAAGGAAAAATTTCATTAAATAAAAAATTATATGAAACTCAAATTTTATATAATTATGACAAACAAATCTGAATATTTGAATAATAGACTACAATTAGAAGAAATAATAATAATTTTTTTTCACTAAAATTTTTTTAATTATTATTTTTAATGGGATTTCCTTTAAATCTACAACCAAAAAACACAAAAAATACAAACAAAAAACGAATAGTATTGAAAATTCATTCTAAAATTATTATTTTACACTATAATATTATTTTATACACGTATACACAAGGTGTCCAGGACTCGGCGATATTCCCGAAGCAGGGTAATAGAACGACTTCAGACGAACAAAAAACACCTTATGACATTTTACTTTTTGGGCCCTTGTTCTCGAATTATGGACTCTTACAATTGGAATATGTGAAAACCGTTTAATTTTCACATTTTTATTTATAACTCGGAAAATTTGGCAGATACAGCCAACTTTCTATACTCATTTTAAAGCTATAAAATTTTGAAATCATTTTATCACCCTACTATTGGGAATACCATCGAATCTCGAACACCCTGTATATGCATTTTAATTTTAAATTAAAAAAATAAATTATCATATTTTTAAGTTTTATAAGTGTATTTAGAACTAAATAATAATTAAAAAAAAATAAAATATTTTATACAAAAACTCATATATACACATACTACATAATATGCTCCTCATTTTATTTTTTAGGACATATAGAATGAAAATAATATCCTGAACAAATAATATAATATAATATTTTGAATCCTGTATGCATATGAAACTAATTAGCACTGTAATTTATAAATAAAATATATAGAAAATTTTAATTAAACTAATTATTTCAATTTTATAAAGTTTAAATTTTTAAGTTCATAACACATATATATTGTATATAATAAGTATATATATATAACACTAATACATTTATATATAGGCATAGTGGTATTCAATATAACCTAAAAGTTTATTGCTCTAATATAAAATAAAGCGAATTTATTTAGCAATAATTTCGGCTCCGACTAACTACATATATTACGAGTATATAAAATAAACAAAATTTATATTAAGTATATAGGTATATAAGCGATGGTCAACAAAATAATTTTTAAATATTATGATTTGTTGTCAACTTTATTGCAAAATAAATTCTACTTTTTTTAGAGGAAAACAAAAAAAATATTTATTTATTTAGGGAAAAATAAGCTAAATTTCGTCGTCACAATATTTAAATCACTTTAAATTTGCCGCCATTTTTTGTATATTTTTCATAATAAAATGGTTTCCAGCTATTAAGTAAATGTTAAATATAAATGATTATTAAGTATACATTGCGATTTGGTATAAATATTTAGAAATATATCAAGATTTAACAGCATAACAAGAAATGAAAAAAATTTTGAAATTAAAGTGAAAATTTATAACAAGCATACAGGAAGCTCTTTGGAAAATTTTATGTAGCTTTCGATAAATATAGTTTTCCGAGTTTGATTTTAAATTTTGTGTTATTATATTTAAAAAAATTATTATTATCCCGTTTCAAAATGTCTTTTGAATTGCTGAAGACAAAATATTAAATAAATAAGTGGTATACGTCGTAACAAATTTCATGTCCGCCCAAGTTAAGAATGATGTAGCTCATTCTTAATGTAGTAACAATTTGTGTTACTCTTACTACGGATATAATTCATAATCTAGAATTTTAAATAAATTAACTTTTTTTTAATACAATTTCAATTGCGGCTCCTGAAAAATTTCAAAATTCTGAAGAATGAGCTATTCGTACTCTTAAAAAGCTTGGCTATCCATCATTGTTATAAAATGAAAATTTATAGCTCATAAATGATTTTTTAACAATTTAAAATAATTGTAATATACCTTCAGTGTTTAAAATACAACTTGAACAGAATTATTTTATATAAGTGGAATTAAATTTTCTATTTGCAACATCAAAATATTATAAATAAATTTTATAAAATTTATGCCTATCTAACTATTATTCAACTTGTGTGCAATATACAATAAATTGTGTATTGTACTCATTTTAAATTTAATCTATACTTATTCAAAAAACAAATTATATGGTACACACGTATACATTATATTTATTAGTGTATAACACTTTGTATTTCTATTCCAAAAATTTTGTGGTTTTTAACAAAATATATTTACCAATAAAATAAATATTGAATATTGCAAAAATTATATTTTGCTAAAAATCAATTAATATCATTATTTTTAAATTATTATTATAAAATTGGTAAAAATAATATTAAAAAATTTTATTCATGAAATTTTATCAATATTACATTATAATTAAAACAATGCGTCTAAAAATTTTATTTTTAATCTTAAATAAATATTTTTATATATAAATTCCAATACTATGTATACTTTGCAATAAAAAGTTTATTGATATAATTAAAAAGTATTAAATTTTTTATTATAAAAAAATTTCAATCATTATTTTCTATATACCAACCCATATGCATTTATTAATACATATTATATAATATGGCATAATTATCATGTATATGGATATGTAAATTTTGTTTAAAATAAAAGTTGCCCAAATAAAATAATTTTAATAAATTTTACATAAATAGCTAGTTTAACAATATTTAAATAATTTTAAATTATTTTGTTAAGAAAGTTTTAGCTATTCTTCAATATTATTGAATAATAAGGCGGGAAACTACCACAATGGAAATTTAAAATCACATTGATTTATTCAGTAATACAATTTTAATTTCTGAATTTTTTTGAATGAGTCAATTTAATGTTAGATCTGCCTTCTTGGTTGTACTATTGAAAATATTAATTCTAGTATGAATTCATAAATTATGTACTATTATAAATTCACTATTGCAAGTATCAAGGATTTGCAAGGAATTATTTTCCAATATAAGAAATAATACAATATAAGAAAGAATTTTAAAATATTTTGCATTTAAATAGAAAAATTCTTTTAAATTCATATTGCTACAAGTGGTAACTGCATTATTTTAGAAAATATTAATTTTTTCAATTTACCACTCATAGTAGATTACAATCTGTTTGCAATAAATTAATAACGTAGTGAAGTAGCATATTCGAATTTTTTTCGAATTGAGAACTTTGACTTATCGCCTTCAATTTGTAGCTTAATTCCAATCATTTGACAATACATATTTTGTTCGTTCGTATTATATTGCAGTTTGCCATATAGAATAGAATAAATAAATGCAGAAAGATGTTATGAATGTAAGTTTGTTAATTTTATTTGATTGTGACATTTAAACTTAAATGTAGAAATTACCTCATTTATTTTAATAAGAAAGTGAACTACTTATAAATATTACCTTACCATGTATGGAATCCCATCCTTATGTAGTATAGCTTGTATATGCATATCACAGCTGTATCTTTAACTCTACAACATAAATAGGATTTGAAAAACACTGAATTTAAAATAACATTAAGATCGGAATGAAAATCTGAATCACTTTTTCTTGTTAAAAAATTTTAATATTACAGTATAGTTAGTACATTTTACATATTATGCATATAAGGGTTTATATTATGTATATTAACTATATACATACGAATTTTGTTAACTATATATATATATGTTTCTAATTATAAATAGCCTAATAATAAATTAAATTAAATATTTTTATTAATAACTTCAATTTATAATAAGATTATAAATTTAATTCTTTAACTTTTTTTTTTGATTTAATTCAAATAATTATGCAAAAAAATATTATAATAAATTTTTATTATATTACATAAAATTTAACTACCTTAACATATTATTTCTGTATTACATATAAATTTTAAAAAGAAAATAAAATTTACTATTATACAATATTACATATACCAATACAATTTTAATAATTTTAATCTTAAAAATTTATGCTAAAACATTTACACTCCATAAGGGGCCTGCATAATAACGCACTTACTACAAAAAACAAAAAATAATAACATTAAAAAAAAATTTATATTTTATATAATCGCCTTTCACCTAAAAACTTTTGCATCTGTATATAATTATTAAAAATTGATAAAATTTAGGATGCGGTTTATGTAATCCTATTACGAGTATATTGGTTCATGTTAAATATTATTTTTTTTTTTTTTAGAAAATAATTAGACTAATTATAAATACAATATGTACTCTGAATTTTTAAATTGGAAAATACTAACCACATTATATCTCTCGTTTTTTTCATTTTAAAATTATAGTAGTAAAATTTTACGATATTAATATTTTTATATTATTATTCTTATTAATTACAGTTGTATAGTATAATATTGAATTATAGGAAGAATAATATAATATAATATATACAAGCATACTCAGCTATATCATAATATAATCAAGTAATAGCATAAACTTTAAAATTTATGCATACCTTTAAGACTTGTCAAATATTTTCATTGGCAACGATCATATTACACCATTGGAACTTGATAGATTAAAGGCAAATCTTCAGCAATTCCCAAATTCCCAAAAAGGGCAAGGAAGTATCATTAATAATATTTTCCAAATTTCGAAATTCAATAAATCAGGCAAGAGTGATTTTTTTATTTAAATAATTTTATTTTAAACTGATTTTTGAAAATATTAAAATTTTTTGGGAGCTCTCAAAACATAAAAAAGGAATTTTAAAAGTTATACCTTTATTGCAAATATTTTCTCTTCAAAAATTTGTCATAGTATTCAACTGCAATTTTTTATTAACTGCTTCATATGTGAAAAAAGCTATTCTAAATATAGCGACAAAAAACTATATGAATTACATTTTAAGCAACTAAAAATTTCACTGCCCCTAAAAATATGCAATTTTTTTTAAAAACATTTTTTATAATTTAAATAAGATTTGTACCAAATCACTTATAAAGTTATTAAAAATCATTATAGCCATAATACAAATTTACTTTTATATCTATATGTAAGCATATTTAACATTTCACATATTTTCCAAATAACAAACATCAATGTCATATACCAAAAAATATTATTAATAAAATTCTAATAAAAACTAGAAATTCCAAACAATTATTAATAATTTTTAATTTATGTAATTTTCCTATAATCTGTACATAGATATAAAAAATTATGTCTATATTTTATAAAATTTTAATTTAATATCCTTGTTACTTAAGTCAAATCAAAATTGCTACTATAAATCAAAAATAATATGTTGAGCAACAAATAAAAAAATAAAATATCTTAAAAAAACAAAAAAATTCCTTTTTTTTTTGTTTTTAATTTATTGGAATTTTCTTTTATTTTTTGTGAATAACAAATAAATTCACAAAAAGGATAAAAAGAAGAAAAAAAATAAATATTACAATTCTATCAGAGATAATTTATGTAATTCTATACTCTCTCTCTTTCTCTCTGTTTAACAACAATAACAATGTTGCTCAATATTAATCGTTTTAAAATTTCCTTAAAAAGTTTTTTACTCTGATTTCAATTCTATTGAAATATATACATATATGGCACCGTATATAAATAATACATTGATTGGGGGAAAAACAAAAATAAAAGGACTTAAAAATGTCAATTCAAATTGATATTAATAAATCAATTGATACCATACATATACATCTACATATATACATATACATCAAAATATTTTAAAAGTTTTTCTATAGACAATATAAAAACATAATAAAATATTTTTACATTACAGTAATATTATGATGTCCTTACAATCAAAACGGAAATATATAAAAAAAAAACAACACACAAAATAAAAGTAAAAAAGCAAAATTGGAATTAAAGTTACAAATTTGATTTACCCAATTCTTTTCGCTACAACGAACATAACAACCTTTTATTTTCTTCCTTTTCTATTTATGTTTTTTTATTTTTTCTTATTTTTTTATCATTTGATTTCAGTTTTTCTTTCTTTTCTGTTTCTGTTTTATTTTTTCCATTTAAATGATCGTCGTCCTTGATCCTTACCATTAAATAAACTAAATAGCAAAAGTAAATTTATAATCGGTATAATAAGAAGAAAAATAAAAATTACAATATAGGAAACAAATTTTTATTTAAAGAATACGAAAATATAATGATTGTACTATGGTGTACGACAGCTATAAGATATTATTTGATATTAAAATTTTTTCGGCATTTTTATTTTCATAAAGTAATAATATTCAAAGAGTTGCGAAAATAAATTAAGAATTATGGAAACCCTGCGCCATACTTCATTTGAATACTTGAGTTTCCGAAATAAAGTATTAAAATTGCATGAAACAGAGTCAAAACTTTAGAAAGAATTTTTGTGTTTTGATACTGTGTTAAAAATTGGACCAATTAAATAAAATTGAATCTTATAGTTTTGTATTTTGAGAATACTTTTGCATTTCTTAAATTTAGAAATACCGCGTTTATATTAATTATGATTCTAAAGATTGTCAGAAATCAAACCCTGATTTAAAAACTCAAAATTACGATTTTGATACTGATTGAATTCTACAGGCGAATTTTCAAAGAATGGAATTTTTTCCCCCAATATTGTTATTTTTCCTGCAGCAGAAATGACGCCATTATACGCTATAATTTAAAGTAAAGAATACACTTTTCTAATAATTTGTATTCATATTCATTATATAAAACGAAAATATAAATTTATAATATCATCAATTTAAATTGATTATAAATAGTTAAAAGCAACTTAAAATAAAAAGTAAAACTCTTTAAATATAAAATTTTAAAAGATGAAAATGGTAAATTGACTTTTTAAGTAAATTTTCCATTAGCTTTTCTTTTCTCGTAAATTTTTTTTTTTTTTGTTTTTGTATACTTTTGTATATGGCTATAGTAAAATTTTTCCATTTTAAATTAAAAATTCAATAGTTAGATTTTATTATTTTTTAAAATAAAAATTTAATTTTTAATGTACTAATACATTTGAGACATTAAAAGTAAATTGTAAAAATTTTGTAAACTTTCTGAATATTTGTGATTTTATTTTCTTTTATATACTATTAAGTGTATTCAGTATCTTCTTTTAAAGTAAATTTAAAATTTTATTACATAAAATGAATGTTAAAAAAAATATTTAATTTCGTTAGAAAATTTAATTCATAGTAACACTTTGTCATTCAAAGCCTTAAAAGAATTTAATTTTAATATTTCAGTTCAGTTAAACTAGACGATATAAAAAATTAAAGAGAAATAGTAGCTAGCCATTAAAATAAAAATACAAAATATAAAACAGATAATTTGCATAATTTATAAATTATTTTAAATAAACTTTAATAATTTTTAAAAATTAAATAAATTAAATAATATTATAATGTCAAAAATGTATAGTAACGAGTTTAGCTCCTTATTTAGCTTCACTGATTAATACTTTTCTAATGACTGCAATTTTCCCCCCACAACATGAATAATGAAAGCCAATACAATGATGCCAATCCTAAAAACCATAAATGACTATAACGTAAGTAATTTCAGACCAATTAATATATCATTTATAATTAACAAATTATTTAAAAATATAGTTAGTAACCAGCTATCAACATACTTGGACAAATATACGATTTTATAAGCAATAATCAGTATGGATTTCGAAAAAGAGTTAACAAAACAAGTGTTATATTTAACGTGATAACTCGAATCGAAAAACAAATTAGACAAAAAGAATAAAATATTCTCAACAAATAATTCTCCAAAATCGTTTAACACTGTATAGATAAAAAAATTTACTCAAAGTATCTTGAGGAGTATTGGAATATTATTGACACAGCAAACAATTTAATTTTTGTCAAAGCACAGAATGCAATTTTCTAAAGAATTTTGGAAATTAAATGAAATATTTATACAATAATTATATTGTGCTTAACATCGAAATATACAATATATTTTCATTCTTAAGTTAATATAAAAGTATCAGATCTTTCTATAAACTATAGTGTATCATGATACGAGTATTATAATGAAAAGTGTTCTATATTTTTTGTTCATAACCAAAATTCGCTAATCTATATTTAGGTCATAAACATTGATAAATTATCAAGAACACAGAAAAATTATAATATGAGATGTTTTGCCTTTTTTGCATATTTATCATGTTACATTCTTGCAGTAATTGTTAGTACTAAAATTTAAAATTTCTAGTCTTCTATACTTAATTCAAAGGGTAATTTTAAAATATTCAAATTTAATTAGAGTAAAAGATTGCTTCTATAAGGAGTAATGAAGTTTCTTCAATATACTCGTACAAGTAAAAAAAGAAAAATAGACTATATAATTAAATATGAAAAAAACTTATTTAATTATCCAAGTCAAATCACTACAAATTTCAAGCAAAACACAAAATTATCGGAAAAATTTCTTAAATTTTTAAATAAAATTAAATAAATTTTTATAAATATACAATTATAATTTGTATGTACGTATGTTTACTGAAGAATATTAAATTTCCAAAATTATTTTAAAAATTTACATAATTATTATAATTCAAAAATACACTGAAATAAAAATCCAATTATTATTATATAATATAAAAATATTTATTAAACGGAAGCTCATCACAAAAAAAAAAATAAATATTTATAATACATTTTATATACATATACAAAATATATACATAATATTTATTGAAATTTAGATAAGCAATTATAAAAGTTTTCACATCTTAAAATGATTTTAGGCTTAAAAAAAAAAAGAAAAAATTTAAAAAATGTAAAATCTGTTTTTCATGATTTTAAAAAGTTTTCCATTTCACGTTCTGTTGAATTTTCGTGAAAATCTCATTCTTCATTATCTTTATTATATTTCATTGAAAGGGAAACTCTATACATATATATTATTAATCGAATTTATATAATTTTGAATTAATTATTATAAATAAAAGGATACATCCGTATAATTTTAAATTTTAATAATTATACATACATTCTTTCATGTCCATTTTTGCAAAATAAATTAAAAAATAAAACAAAGTTTTTAAAACTAAATTAACATTTTAATATTTTAATTTAGTTCCCCTTTCCTGCCTTAATTTTTTAATTTTCATAAGCTTTTACACTACAGTTTCGACAAAATTTTTACCCCATTATGGGGTTCTATATCCCTTATATAAGGCCTCATGTCGCTAAGGGTAAATAATAGTGACGATTCCATGTCACTAAGGGTAAATAATAATTATGTTTTATCTAAGAAAAATACTAGTTTCCTTGGTATTACATTGGCTTTCAAAATCGTATTACAAATCTAAAAATTGTATTATTAAACAGAGCAATTATAAGTTCGTGTTTCAGATTTAGTAATTAAAAACAAAATCTTTTCATTTATCAATGATTTTCTATTAAACTGAATTCAGAATTACATTAAAATTGACCAAATTCAAATTAATATAAAAAAATCTTTAAACTATATATAGATTTAAGCAGATTTCAAGTGTGACCAAGCAAAAATATAATATGAAATCAATATGTTCTTGAAGATTGTCAATCACACTGTTAGACATATAATCTGTCACTTCGGACACGAAATTTTAAAATTATATATTAATATTAAAATTTAAATACAATTTATTGTCTTTATATAATATTAAATTCCGGCTCCACAAGGAAAAACTACTAAAGTCGATTTTAAAAATTCTAAATTTTGTTATAAATTTGAGGTGCCTATACCCTAAATTTCTGTTATGTATTCTGTTAAAATCTAAAACTTACACCACATTTTGATGGTCACAAATTACTCTATTTATTGGCGGCAAATTTGCCGAAATCATAGAATTTTTTTAAATTTTTTTAAAAATTTTTTAGTCCTTTTCACAAAATTACAATTATCATGCATTATTTAAAGTAATATGAATGTTTTAAAATGCACATAATCAGATATTGTAAAGAACAAAATTTCAAATTATTATAAATATAATTTTCAAATACAAATTTTCATTAAAAAAATTTTGAAATCGATGAAAATTATATCCTTTTAGGCTGTAATACATAATAAATATTTAAAATAATAAGAAAAAAATAATATTACTTAAGGCGATTTTATTCTACACAATATTATATTTGAACAGAATAATCATTATTATAATAGGATATACTAAAAATCTACTTTATTATTCATATATTATAGGACTTATATTATATTTTGTATAGAATGAAATTACATTCCTTAATCATAATCTAGTCAAATATTTTATTAAGCCTAATATACATGTACAAAATATACTACATACATCTTATGGTTATTACATATTTCTTATAAGCCTTTATATTAAAATAAAATATTTCTTGCATATATATTCTACTTAAATTTTATACTTGAATATTTTATATATAATATTTGTATTTTTAAAATTATATTATTAATTTTTGAAAATTGTTGATAATATGGATAAATTTATTCCATATTATTTATTAATTTTCATATTTTTTATTCTATATCTCATAAAAATGACTTAATATAATCCGACTGACATTTAAGATTTTTGAAATTTTTAGAAGAAAATTATATTCTTAGTCGCATAACTAGTCCAATTTTTTTTAATCAAATGTCCTTGATTCTTATAAAAAAATTATAATATTGTTATACCGACAAATTGCAACAAAACTTATAAACTTGCAAAATTTCAAAAATAAACTCCTTTAACGCCACGTTTTTTTTTTGCTTTTCTCATTAAAGCAACCTCTTTTTAAGTACGTATATGAAGAAGTTCTTTTACTCATTTATAATAATTTTAAACTATATATAGTTATCAATATTTTTATTATGAAAATGTCACATAAATTCCAAAAAGAAAGTTGTACACCACCATCCTACGAAATGAAACTATAAAGAATAAAAACGAAGAAGCAGGAACAGAAGAAGGAGAAGTAGGACAATATTTTAGGTAAAATGACCATCACTGCATTCTAACTATGCTTTATTTTCGTATCTGTCAGTTTTTTCTTTTATTTTATTTCTTTATCCCTTTTGTTTTCCTCATTTCCATTCTTTACGAAAAAAAATCTGAATCAGGAAATTCATTATATTTTTTGCTTCTTATCCTAATATTATATACAATTTTATATTATTTTTTTTTTTTATTTTTACAAAATATCGCTGTAAAAATAGTTTAAAAGAGTGTTTTGAAAATTATCAACCTGTATCTGTTGCATAACAGTAATTACTGTTAAGGATATCATAGTTAATATTAAGAGCTCCCAGTCTTGTTGATATTTGATTGGTGTGTGCTCTATTTATATGTTTAACTGGATATATTCTGCATATTTTAGATCAAATATTTCTCGAAATAATAAGTGATTCTCAATAATAATATTTCAATACAATAAGGACCATTTTATAACATAGAATATAAAATCAGAATGGAAATCTAAAAGACTTGGAACATCTTAAATCTCTCAATTATCTCGCAAAATCTCACTAAAATTTTAATTCTCCCGGAAAATGATAAATTATTTCAATACCATTAATTATGGTTTTCATTTTATACTTATAATGGTAAATGTACTCTTTCCTGCAAAAGTACAATTATCACATTTTGCAAGGTTCAAGGTTTATTTCTTGATTCATTTAACAATAATTTAAAAATTGCAATATTATTGTACTTTAATTTCTACTAACTTCTCATTATTCCTATTCCGCCCCTGTTTTTCTTAAAAATTCTGACAATTTTTCACTTAACAGTAAATTGTTAGCCGCATTTTAGGTGTGATTATCTAAATTATGATTATTTTACTTTGCAAGTAATTCTAATTTATGCATAAAAATATTGATGCTTGACCTATCAGAAATTCCTTTAGTTATTTCAGTTGATCTCTTCCAAAATTGATTTTGAACTCCATTTCATAAAATTTCCGTTTTATTTTTCGCGAACACCATGCATTTTTTTTTAGTTCATATAAATAGCAAACGGGTGACCTGCTTTTAATTTTGATAGAAAAACTTTTCCCATCATAAATTTATTTGTACTTTTTTTTTTTCCTTTTTTCTTGTTTTCATTCTTATTTTGATACTATCATTTTTTTTTTATTTTTTTTCTATATTTTTTTTTCTCTTTTTCAACTTTTTGTTTTCCCTCATTTTTGCTTATTATCCTTTAAGGACTATAACGAAATGAAACGTAGAAAATATATGATAGAAGAAGAATAAAGCGCAGAAAAGAGTATAACAAGGTTTCTCATAAAACAATGGTTTATGATAATTTTATTTATTTTTTGCCGGTTTTTGTTTTATTTCCCATTTCTTGTAGTTCTTAAAAACGCACATCAGAAATAAAATTGGAATTTATTTAGTAGAATAAAACGGTAAAATATATATAAGTGAAATTCTAATATTGACAGTTTTCGTATAAAATAGAACCTCACCATATTTATTTAGCATTTTCAAATATAAAGGAGAAGTATATACTCAGAAAAAAAAATTATAACGAAAGTAACAAAAAGAAAAAAAGAAATATTAAAATTAGGAAAAAAAGTACCAATACTTTGTATAAAACAAAGACACAAAATGAAAGTTATCAATGTAACTATGAGATTAACTATCGCTGTTCTAAAGTTTTAATAATGGTTTGTGGCCATGATAGCAATTAAAAAACATGATATCAAACGGGCGAGATGATGGTGATTTTTAAGACTGTAGTGAATTTAATAATTCCATTTTTTCGTTATTACATCATTGAATGTAGAGTTAGAATGATAACTGAATAATAAGTGTGAGCTACGGTACAATATGAAAAAATTTTTACTAATAAAGATGCCATTACAATTTTTTTTTCAGTTCAATATTATACAACACATTAGTTGTCAGTAATTTTTTACAAAAAACTGTTTGTACACGGGGACTCTTACTTCTACACATTTATCTTCTAATTATCTCACTTTAATTTAAAGCATTTATTCTCAACAAGGTTAGAGTGATATAGAGTCCACAATAGAGTCCGTTTTATGAGTTATTTATTACGGAAAATATCATTAAAGTATTACAATGCAATATTTCTAAGACTTATGGTTCGTAACCGAAGTAAGGGTTTTGTTTGATGCGAACGTTTACATATCAAACTTTTATCATACTTTTATTAAACCAAACAAATTCCGTATGAATAACCGTTTTGTAAGTATAACCCCCCTTCAAACAATAAGGCAATTCAATTTTTATTTATTTTCCGCATTTCAAATAATTTCTTTCAAATACACTTGTATTAAAAACTAGAATTGAAAATCATAACTAAGATTTTCGTTTAACTTGATTCAGAGCAATAAATAATACAGAATATAAAGAGAAAGATGAACAAAATTGTTAAGAGAATGTTAAAGGTTTATTATACTACAGAAGTTTGAAATTTTTTTTCCACGAGTTTCTTTAGTCCTTTTTTTTTTTGCTCATATACTTTTATACATAATTGACTTTTAGACAGTTTCTTTTTCTCTTGTTAGAGGATTCTTGTTTTATTATACATTTATATTCTGTTTTTTTTATTCATTTTTAGCATTTATTATTACTCTTGTAGATGATTTAATAATAAATACATAACAAAACAAAAAAAAAACAAAAAATAAACCGAAAAGTTAAAAGGATACTCTAAGAATGTTTTTCTCATCTTTTAATATAATTTTTTTCTTTTGCTTAAAAAAAGGAAATTAATTTTTTTCTCTCAATTTTATTTTTTTTTATTTTTTATTGCTATCTGATCTTTTAATATTATTTACTTAATTTTTGGTAAATTATTTTTTCTTGCCATTGAAATTAATAATATTTTATTAACTTGAAAAATAAAAAATGAAAAATTAGAATAAAAATTTGAATTAATAAAAAGAAATTAATTATTAAAATATAAAATGAATTTTTTTTATATAAATTATTGATTTATCTTTTAATATTTCTTTAAAGAGAAAACAAAAAAAAATAATTTGAATTAATTTAAACGAGATTATCAGATTGCAATATTTTTTTAATTCATGAAAATTTTTTAAGTATATGTTAAACAATATTATATACCTATACTATACATACACATACTGATGAAAACATCTTGTTTAGAAATCTTATCTGATAATCTAGCCTATATGTTCCGAAAAACGTCCCTGTTAATGACATGACAAAAAATTCTCAAATATAATCATGTGCAGCCCAATATTTTGTTATATTTTAAATTTATTTTTTTTTGGACGGTGAATTTACTGCTCAGTCTTCTTTTGTTCGCGATTTCTAAAGGAGTTTTTATAAAAAATCATGATTACAAATTAAAAATAAAATTACCTTTATTATTTATTTTAATTATATATGTGGTTTCCTTATCTAACTAGCAAGTATCCATTATTTGTATTATTTTGGCCATTTTGTATTATTTTCGATTCAATTAATGCTAAAAAATCGATCAATTTTAAAATGTATGACCTTGAAATTGAACATAGAGTCTTGGAAATTATAAATGTAAATTAATTTCAGAATATATAGGAGTTGTAAAAAAATAGGTGCGACAATGCATTAATTATTGCTTGAAATCAACTTTTAATTCGAAAGAGACTTAAAATCAATTACAATAATTAATTTAAATACTCATATACATACATATATTTTAATATAATTCCCACATATATATGAATTCTCCTTCTCTCTTTGAAATTCTACTCAACTCTTTCCTCCCCTCTTGCAATTCTCTTCAGTTAGTACTATCTCATTTGTATCAATTCCTGTTGTACATTCTCGGGTCTCCCTGACCACATATAAGGATCTATTGTGCACCCCCCCCCCCCCCCCCCCGAATTCGAGTAACGTTCGAAACCCACCTACAACCCTACAACACACGCTCGAGACCCACCCTCCCGGTGAGTTCAAGCAACTTGTAAGACACGAAAAACTGCCGCCGTGAGAACAAAGCCCCCCAGCTCTTCCCCACTCGAAACCCACCTACAACCCTACAACACACGCTCGAGACCCACCCTCCCGGTTAGTTCAAGCAACTTGTAAGACACGAAAAACTACCGCCGTGAGAACAAAGCCCCCCAGCTCCTCCCCACTCCTTACTTTCTCATTAAATATAAGCTAATAATTGCCCATTATATGAAAAATATATAATTTTTATTTAAATATTCTTTTAATTTCTTAATTTCTAAAACAAAACAAAAAAAAAACAGATTATTTTTTTTAAAAGAATAATAAATAGGATAAAGAACTTTTATAAATTAAATGATTACATTATATATACTAGAGCTATACATACACATATATACATACAATAATTTTGTATATATCTTCTTATAATAAGCCTTCACAGCTCCATTTTTTCTATCATCTTTCCAACATTAATTAGTTTATTTCTCTTTCTTTATGAATATTATATACTTATATATATATATATATATATATATCCATCTTCTTTTCACACCTTTTAACTTTAATAATTAATAGGCCTAGTGAAATGTTTTTTTATAATTTTGCTGCTCTGTCAGTGTTCATTAAATTTTTGATTTTTAATTTGGGTCGAATAAAAAACAGGTCGAATAAAAAACAAAAATAAGAAACGAGAAAAAAAAACTTTTAATTGGTGTTTGACCACGAGGGGTGAAAATTAATTAAAATATATGTGAGATGGTCTTAAATACTTTACATTTTAATATTTTTCTTTATTTTTAAGAATATTAAGATTTTTATATAATTATGTAAATTATTAAAAATATAATTACTTTTTTCCCAATATTTAGAAGAGTATAGCAATATTTAAGGTCCAATTTTCTGGTTCTTATAACAAATTGTATAAATTAAGAAATTATAAAATTATTTTAATTTAATTTAATGAAGAAATCACAAAAATGAAGGCAAACAAGATTTTTTATAAAAACATTCTAAATGTTGCAAAATTTAAAAGTAATAAAAAAAATACACATTTCTCTTCTTCAAATTGAAAAAATTAAAGCAAAAAAATTTTTTTGCTCATCTTCAGCGTTTTACCAAGGCCATAAAATACCAAAACAACTTAAATAAAAAAAAACCAACCACAATTTAAATAACCCCCAAACGTTCTGTTTTTTCTTTTGGTTCGCATTTTCTAAATAACTTTAAAAGGATAGCACTCTGAAATGAGAGCAATTAATTTTGTTTTATACACCAAATTATACAAAAAGAACCAAAAAAAAAATTATTATAATTTAAAAGAATTAAAAAAACAGCAATTGTAAGTATAAAAGGCTATCATTTTTAGCAATTTAAAACAATTAATAAAAATGTAAAACAATTAAAATTGTAAAAAGTTCAGCTTCAAGTAAAGGAGTAACCGCTAAAATATTTATAAAATTTTCTGAATCCTTTTGTAACACAATCATTTTGTAAAAAAATAAGGTTAAGAACCCTTAAACCCTTAAATAAAGTAAAGATTTTGAATTCTACGTTTTAAACTTAGTTTTAAATAAGAATTAATCCGAATCAGTAAGCAAAAAGTGCTATAAAGAAGAGCAGTTTTCTTAAAAATCAGCTTTATTTCATAGTTAGTTCGCATCTTGCATAGTTCACATTTAGCATACTGTTAATTTTCAATTTGTAAAAAATTTCAAGAATAATTGTAATTTGAACATAATTTGGATTTTTGTTTTTTGAAAATTATTTTAAATTTAATTTTTATACATACAATTTTGGCTGACCAATAGTATGCAGTAGACATGTTATCCCTTCTTCTATTTAGGACCAGTTATAGGTCCAGTATTAAGATTTGTATCAATAGTATGTATTTAATATTAAAATTGTATTTAATATTACATATAGCTTAATAATCCAATATTATACAAATTAAATATATTAATATTAAAATCACCATATGTCCATTTATTAAATACCGATTTTTATAACCATAATCTATTATATATATTTATTTATATAACATAATGATTCAAAATTGATAATTATCAAATTATTGATTAACTCAATACACATATAATATATAGAGAAAGAATCGGGTAAGGCTAATCATTCACTCAATGTTCACTCACTAACTTGAGAAACTGAAGCATGGTTCTAAAGTCTAGTGAAAATTTTATGCTCCTAAGTAAAAGAGAAAAACCAAAATTAAATTTTGCCTATTTCGTACCCAAAATTTGATCAATTCACTTATTTCTAAAATATTATTAGAAAAAATCCAAAAATTGTAATTTTTTTAAAGTTTAAATTTTTCTTCCGAATTCAACTTGAAATACATTCTTCCTCCAATTACGGCAATTTTTAATATTAATTCGAAAAATTATTTTAATACACTTCTTTATATAAATAATTATTATAATTAGCACAAAGTGAATATTAAATTTATATTTTCAAAAAATTAATATATAGTAGTTAATATGTTCATTCCGTCTTATCTTTTATATATAAAAATATAATAAATTTAATAAAATATTTATAACTTGTATAAAACTTGTATTATTATTTTAAAAAATGTAATTATATTAAATTATTATATGCGAATTTATGAATTCTGATCGACATTTCGATGATTTTTTAAATAATTCCCAACACAATAATTAATATTTTAATAAATTAATATTTTATATTGTTAAAATAATTATGCGTATAATAAATTAATCATTATCATTATAGAATTTTCATATTTTTCATATTTATAGACCAATAAATTTTATATACACATACATTGTTCTAAATACATATGTATTATAATGTCCATTTTATGTAAATTAATTTTAAAATACATACTCAACTATAGTGAATAATTCACACCAAATGTTTTATATGTATAACAATATTATATTTATAATAAATCTTATATATAGAAATAAAATATTACAAATAATTTTTGATTCTTAATTATTTTTTAATATTATATTTAATTATTTTATTTATTACAACAACAAACAATTTTTTTTAAATATTTTAGGTATTTTGTTTTATTTTCACCTTAAAGGTGAAAATTTATAGTACCTATATATAATATTATTTTAAATGTGACGATTTGTTTATTAAATGAATGAATTATATTTAGAATATAATATAAAACTGAAAATAGTAATATAAGAAAATTGATTAATTAAATTAATAATCAATTTTTAAATTTATATGTACACGTATATATTTGAAAATAATAAAATATCCTTAAAATAGCCTTAAGATTTAAAAGGCTATTTTATATATATGAACAATTATTTGAAATATTTTCACATTTTCTAATAATATAGAACATTTTGTTAAAATAACATTAGTTGTTGTTCAAATATATAACATTTTATAATGTTATTATATAATGAATGTGCAAAGTTAATTCAATAAACCAAAATATTATTAAAATACCCGAAGGATATTAAAAAGAAATATTTATGTATGACCGTTTTGCTAATTCTATATATTATGTTGTATGTGTATTTAATAAAATGAATATTTTTAGGTCAATAAATATGATAAATTTATGTTAGTATAAAAATTGAAAAAAATATTTTAAATTTAAAAAATTTTAAAAATTTTTAAAAAATTCATTAATTTACTCATAAGTAAAATATATTTAAATTTTAACTAAAAGTTTGGAAATGCGTATTTTAATATAAAATATTGGAATTAATGTACAGAAATTTTAATTTAATTGTCCTGAATATTGTAAAATCTTGTTTTTAACACTTTTCCAAAAAATAAAGTGAAAAAAAGTTGTTGTTTGTTTCAGTCTGCTTGTCCATTCGTCCGTCCGTGTGCCAGTTCATAAAACTTCCACCACCTTTAAGATAGAATTCTAAAATTCTGGAAGAAAATTTTTACATATTCTTCACTTCCTAAAAGGTACTCTCAATGTCATAAAAATGCCAATTTTTTATTAATTATTTTATCGGAACCACAAAATTTTTTTCCAAAAACAAATTCTAAAAACACAGAAAAATAATTACTTGCTTCTTTTACCCTAATACATCATAGGCAAAAATTACCATGACAAATGGCCGCTGAAATTAAGATTTATCTAAAATCAGTTTCTTTTTTTCAAATTTTTGATATCGTTTTTCTTTGTGGTTGTAAAATATGATAAGTTGTAGAAGACTGAAATTCTAGCATTTTTTAAAATTAATGAATAGATTATTTCGTTAGGAAAAAATTTTTTAAATTGGCACCCGCTCCCAAATTATAACCTCTCAATTATTCGTAAAATTTAAATTTTTTGCCTCTTATATTTCCAAAGCTACAGGCTTTTCCAAATATCCATAAAATCGAAAAGGTAACGGTAAATAATATACTATTAAAAGAAATAATTATTATTACTAACTTAACTGTTCAATTTAACCGTTATTTTAACGTTTCTTCAAAAAAAATTTTTTTTTCATCCTAAATGTATGCAATGTTTGAAATATTTTTGTGTATTAATAAAAAATAATTTACATAATTTCGTAGATTGCTTTTAAAAGCAGAATTTTACATTTTTCTCATTTTACATTTATAATTGTTTCAAGAAGAATTTTTTAATATATTAAATTATGAATTAAATTATAGATTAATTTCATTGATGCATATAGTAGCTTAATAAATTTTCAACACTCATTATATACAATGACAAAGTAATATACAGTAAATTTTTCAATATTAATAATAAGAATTACAAAAAAAATCCATGATCTTTTGTATATTCATGGCACACATATATACATGAAATATTTTTAAAAAATGTATTTTATCGGATGAACTTAAAAAATAACAAAAAAATCCATTATCGTATATAAGTGCATTCGAAAATATTAATTATAATTTTTGACTTTTCCACACATATTAAAGAGAGAGAATAAAGAGCTTGAAAAATAAAAAATTAAAAAATCCTTTATCTGATAATTGGGTAAAAAGCAAGTGAAAAATTAATTCATAAAATACGATTAAAATTACATTTTAATTCTCCAATATATAATAAATAAATAGATTATTAATATTTATATATACAGAAGCCGTATATAAGAGTAAAAAAAGACACCCAATTTTAATTAATTTATTTAAAAATTTAAAGTTATTTAAATTACAAAAAAAAGTAAGGTACAATTTTCAAAAGAGATTTCACTTGTCAACTGCATCTGGTTTCCTATATTTTAAAATATTTGTATACACTTTTATTATAATCTGAGTTGAGACATGCATAATTGCATACCTTTACATTTATTCCGGCAGATGGCTTTAATCACATTCAATGCCGGTAATTAAAATAATACAAATGGATAGAAATCAGGTGAGAATGCTCGCGGGTCTCTTAACGCGACACTGTCAACTGTGAGGCCACATGAGAAGGTTGGCCTGAATAATGAGGGTACTTGCAGTTTCTTTTGGGAAATGAGCAAAAATTCGATTCATTTTCTCGGTGAGTGTAGAACGTTGATCCACAGCTGATGAAAGCATGATTACGTCCTTGCAGCAAGAGAGTTGCGAGAAGTCGATCGCCACAAAATACTAGAATTTGTCTGAATGATAGGACTCGAGTGAGTTCTTTAGGCATGATAGACGGGTGTGCACAATGGGTACATTGTTACTCCATGTCTAATCTAATTCAATCTTATCTAACCCTCATAATAATTATTATTATTGACATGATCATGAGGCTATCAAACAAAAATTTTCATTCAACATTGTATTCTTACGTTTAAATTGTGTAACTTGTAAAATATTTCATATATGTATGTACGTACATATAATTATTTACAATAATTTTAGTAACGTAATGATATAAAATATGCCTAAAACTAAAATCAATAATAAAGTTATAAATTTAGCTTTTAGGCTTATTTTGGCACTATGTAAGGCGATATCTTAATAATGAGTTCTGATTCCACTATAATAACACGTTAAATTTTTGAATATCACTGTCAATTTTCTGTCACAAATACCACCGGACATAATATATAAATTTTTATTACATATAATGAAATTAAAAAATTTATTATAATTTATATTGGGAATAAATTTTTTTTTATTTTTGCGTACTCATCCGTTTATATAGAATTTTAAGAACGTACAAATTTGCAATATATTATAATTTATTTAAAATATATATGAAATATTTTATATGTAAAATTTTCATTATAGGCAATGTTATCATCTAGCTAGGCATTCATGCATAAATGTTGGTAAAAATCCTCTCTGACTCCTGATGCATTTCATAAAATTTCACTTTTTCTGCTAGTTGTTGTTTTTTTTTTCTTTTATTGTTTATAATATAATTTCTTTTTTAATAATAATAATATCAATAATTTTTCATTTCAGTGAAAATTTATTTTACTACAAAATAAAGAGTAATTACGTTATTATTCACGTATGTGGGGAATACATGGAATTTAAAGTCATTGTAAACCTGCTCTTGCATTCTAAATTTCAGTTCCGAAATCAAACTGTAATAGGAACGTGTTAAGCAAAATGGTATAACTGAAATTCATTATTCCTATTCAATTTTGTCATGTTCAATTTGGGACTGTCAATATACAAAAATTTATCCTGAAAATCAACTTTTTCGAGTTTCCTTTCGGATTTCAGAAATTTTATGATCAGGGGTTTATATAAAGTAAACGTGACACTATTATATAACTACATATGCTTGGATACTTTTTGAATACTAAAAATTTTTTTAAATAATGAAATTTATTTTCATTTTTTTTCCCAAAATTTCCTATTTTCGATGTCCGGCCCCGGGAAAACATGTACAGTAATTTTATGTTACATTTAAATGTTATATGTGAATTAAAAATTTTTTTATTCAAAAACAAAAAAAAAAAATCCATACATATACCTTTGTGCATAAAATATGTACAATATTAAACAATAAATTAATTCCCTGATAATTTACTTTTATTATTTCCGATAACAATGGTGTACAATATAACAATTTCATATTTAACCTATATATATATATATAAATACAAAATGGTACAAAGTACATATGCATTTGTATACGCAAGGATATAAGATATAATTTGATGAAAATTGTTAAATTCCGTTACATACCATAAGGGTACATCCGCATCCTCATTTATCATTGTAAATGTACATATACAAAATATCAATACACAAATATAAATGTATATGCAGGCACTGTTGAAAAGCTTTTTAAATTATTCATTTCTGGTGCAAATTTTTGGAGGAAATGTAAAAATTTTTTTTTATTATTAAAATAATTTCATTATTACACATATCCTTAGTGTAATATGTAAATGGTATACACTATTATATATACTGGTGGCTATACTCGCAGTTAAGTATTTTGAATAAGTTAAGTGAACATATGTATTATATTAAGGCCCACTATAGTCTTAATATATGAAAATCATAAAATGTGAAAATACCAAATACTTATAAAAAAAAATATTTTATTTTTTAATGCAAGTCAAAGGAATTAATTACGAGGCACTTAACTATAATTTTAGATGGGTACAAGGAGAGAAAGTAATGCCACTTTGTATTTATATCAAGTTGCTATATGCAATATTTTAAAAATTATAATATTATATAATAAGAACAGAGATATCATGTAAAATAATTATATAATCGCTTATTTAATATAATATAACAGTTAGTGAAAAGCTTGGCCCTATAAAAAATTAATCAAGATGAATTATTAATATGAATGAAACAAATTATAAGACAAGATTTTGAATATTAAATTTTGTTGTGTTCTATAATTTAATTTCTTGAATCCTGATTCATGCATATATTAGAACTTTAGTGTGAAATTATTTCAGAAACTAACGAAGAGTAGGTGTATTACCAATATAAATAAGTGATATTGGATTTATATTGATAATGAATATTAAATCGGTATTTAATTGGTGTCCGATCATAGTAAATGGTTATAAAGATGCAATAAATATGTTCTACATATTTGAATTCAAATTTTCTATACACTATGTAGATTTCCAAAAATATAATCTGTTATACCAGTATTAACCACATTAAATTATTGAAAATTTTAATTCCATTTTCCTATTATATATACAAAATAACTTAAAATTATATTGAAAAATTTCATTTTTAAATAAATTTTTGCATATATATAATTTTTAATTCTCGAAATTATAACATTGTTTCACAATATGAAATATTATTGTGAATATCATATATATATTCATTTCCAATTATTATAATTAATTTAAAATGTAACTTTGTATGTAAATAGTTACATTTACATAAAAGAATTATTAATGTTAATTCAATATTCATATACAATGTGTATGTTGTTTTAACTTACCAATTACATAAATATTATGTATTATATAGATAGTATTATATGGAAAAGGCAATGGTAATTTCAAAGCTGAAGTACTTAAAATTGAAAAAAAAAGAATCTATTAATAATAATATCCTTGAATGCGCGACATGAATATCCTCTAAAAAATATCAAAAAAAATTGAAAATTTGATTAACATTATCAAAATTTTATATACGAATTCAATTTTAAAAATTGCAAATATATTGCACTTTTTCTGTGAATATGTGTAAGATTATTGTAAATATTTTACGATATTTGGTGTATAGAATAATTATACATATATGGAATATATATATGCACAATAATATTTTATTGATATTTTGTAACCACAAATCTATAAGTGTATAAATTGTTATATTTCTAATGAAAATTCACAAATTATAATTTCATATTTTTGTTCAAAATCTATAATTTTTTAACAATTTAGGGGAAATATACAGAAAATTCATATTTTAGAACAAAATATGGTAAAAATTTCGAATATCTTATATAACAAATTAAATTTCAATCTATAATACAAACTAAATTTTGACGATTAAACTGTCCTATATAACTGAGAGATGGTTAAGAGAAAATTTAAATATTAAAATTAATTTATTTAAGATCATTTGAGATTTATATCAAGGGTTCATTAGGAAAAAAACCCTCTATATCAAATTTTAAAAATTTTGAAATAATTTTGAAAAAATTCGAAAATTATACTCATTGCACCTTCACTACTACTCATACTGCACAAATATGTAGATTGTTAATTAAAAGAAAGATTCCTTATTTTTCAAAATATTACAGTGTAATTATGAATTTGGTATGAGTGTTTTAAATTAATTGCAATATATTGTAAAAATGTTTCTTATATTAAACCCATCCCCATAACCCATCAATAAATAAATATCACAAAGTGCCATGAATTATTTAAAAAATTTAAGACTTTCTCAAATTTTCCAACAAAAAATTTCAACACAAATTAAAATTCCATGCTTAATAAACACTTTAACAGAACACAAGAAAACTTTTTCTCTTAAGGGCATATATTTTATATAACATATATGTGAAAGCTCAAAATTAATAATAATTTTCATACGTCCAATTAATATTATTAAAATCTTAATAAATTTTATAATACCTTCCATATTATTATTTAATAAAAATTTAAATTACAATTATTGTCCAACGCTAATTTATAATTTCATTTTGCCTTTTATCATTTAAAACAATTTCGTGAAAAAATTATTTTTTATTGGAAAATTTAATTATCAATTTTTTTTCCCCCCTACTATCCATTTTTTTTTTTTCAGAAACAAAAAAAACTGCATTAATTTTTTAATAAATCTACCTTGTAAAAATGTAAAGTTTATGGTTCGTTAATTTGTAAATTAAACACGTTGTAAACATTAATTTTTCTCGCATCAAAAATTTTTTTATTAAAAATTATTATACGATAAATCAACTTAAATAATAATTGAAGGGAAACAAGTAACAAATATTATAATAAAAATGTTACAAATTATTAATGAAAAAAAAAATTTAATAAATTTTTTAATAATTTGTAACAATTTTATTACATATTTCGTGTGAAAATATTTGTAGCTATTGAATATATGTATGTAAAATGTTTTAATTTACAATGTTACAGAATAAAATATTAATGATAAGAAAAAAATATAATAATCTATATATGGCAAATAAATGAAATTGTTATACTCAAATCGATAATAATCACGGACATTATGAAAATTTAATTAAAAAAAAAAATTATTTTTAAGAATTAATAAATTTTATGGAAACCATAAGGATTTATAAAATTTAATATTTTTCAATTATATTGATATGCTGCCCTACATTTACTCAAGTATACTAAATATTATTTAGCTGTAAACACACATACATACATATAAGGAAAAAAAATCTTTAGTGTATTTCTTGATTTGAAAATATCTTTAGTGTGTTCATTCCAGAAAATTAGAAACACAGTACTTTTTTGCAGCGCTACCAGCTTTATATAATATTGAGAATCATATAATCAGATTAAAAAAAAAATTGACTTTGAGCAACTATTTTCTAATTTATTTACTTTTATAGTTAGCTTTTAATTCCAATCTTGTGGAAAAAAACTGCATTTTCAGGAATACCCTTTCAAAAATATTAACGAGTTTGTATTGGAGGAATGCATTAATCTGAACTAATAAAATTTTGTCTGAACATACTAAATTTAATTCGTAAATATTAACATTGCTCAATTTTCTATAATTGAGCAATGTTAATAAAAATTCGTAAATATTATCGTAAAATCAAACGCTGACTGTAGCACAAAGTAAATCAAAGGAGTTTTTATTCTCATAATAGTTAATTTTTATCATAAATTTCGTATAATAATGAAAAGTAGTTTATTGGTTTAATCTCACTCCCAAAATTTTTGATTTTTTGTTAGAAATGTACATAAATTATATTCCGTCCTTTTTTTGCTGCCTAAACCCAAAATGTAATTTTTTCCAGTACAAAAGTTCGGTCTAACACATATTTCGGCAAAAATTTTGGTATTGAAACTTAGACCATTTTGCTTCTGAGCCCCTCAATTTAAGTTATTACAAAAGATTTTAAATTCCTTTATTAGATGCAAAAAAGTATTATGCAAAATTTCCTTATGCAAAAAAGTGAAAAATTTCAAATGAATTGATACCAAGCACAACCAAATTTCATGATATTTTCGTCCTAATCATACAATTTCACACAATTTTCTGTGTTCTTGGTATTACACTTATTTCTCTACATACTATGCTAATATAGTTCTTAACAGAACATATTTGAATTTCGTTATGCTCGCTACAATACTTAATGCTTAATAAAACATAAAAACTTGATAAGAACTGGTTAGATGATAAACAAAAAAACACGTGTTATACAACATCCGAAATCAATTTAGTACAACATCTTCATTTAGATTTAAAAAACAAAAATATTTTTTCCTTACTCATAAAAAAGGGAAAACATTCTTCAAAAGACTTGAAATTTTTATTATTTTTTTTACCTTTGGTTTAATTTTTTTTTTTTTTTTTGTGATAAGTTTTTCAATCCTACAAATTTCTTTTTAATCCTTCAACAAAAATAACAAGAAGAGATACAAAATAACAGGATTATATTGAAATTTTATTCATTTCACATTTACTTAGTGCACGTACCCATATTGTATTGTATGTAGTATAAAGTAAATTCATCCGAAGTCATAGTTGTTATACCAATTTTTACTTTGTTTTTATAAGGTATTTTACTCTGAAACAAAAATAAAAATCCTTTTTAACTTAAATACAAAAGATAATAAAAGTAAAATTCAAATACAATGTCGTATACACACATAAAAGGTAACACAGAAAATGAAAACATTTTTCAAACGCGTTAATATGTTCCTTTATTAAATCTTTTCCCTTTTCTTTTTCAAAAACACAAGAACAAAGAAGAAAAGGTGTACTTAATTTGAAAAAAAAAAAAAAATAAACATTTAAATCCACGTATAAGGTATTTTATGTGAAGAAAATTTTATACACATCAAAAGTGTAATGGTGTAATGTCGAAGTCCTTTTTTATGTTAAAAAAAAAATACCGTAACAACCGGCTTTAAAAAATGGTACATGTATGTAGGTAAATTGTTTCATTTTTTTTTTGAAAAGGATTAAAATACAATTTTGAAATTATGTTCCAATTTTTTTTGTTTTGCCTTTTTTTCAAAAGTTAAAAGAAATGAAAATTAATTGAAATTATTTAATAAGTACCCATATGTACAAAAGAATGAATAATATAATTGAAATATTTTATATAATATTAAAAGAAAAATAACAATTAAAGAAAAATTATGCATGAATACAATCTGAATTGAAATAATGAGCATCATATTATCCTTATTAATGTAATCATCATACAGTAATAAATTAAGAAAAACAAATGCTAATTTGCTAATTATTAATATTAAATGAGTAGACAGGGTACATTAAATATGAATGATAAATCACAAATTATTTCATATATAATTAATTGTTTTTATATACATATTTTTCTATTTTAATAGAAGTTGAAAATTTTGAATACTGTAGTAACTACATTAATATTTTGAGTATAAAATGTACCTATACTTATAAAATGTGTGTTTTTTAATATGAATAAAAGCATTTACATAAAATAAAAATAATAAAATCACATTACAGTACTATAATTTATTTTATAATATAAAATATGATTATATTTATCATACATTAATAATTCATAAGAGCAAAATCTCACAAGACATGGTAACTCAACTTAATAGAACATAAGTTTGAAGTTCATATAGTTATAATTTAATTTACTTTTGAGCAATGTAATCTGCAAGTGTAATAGTTTTTTGGATTCCTAATCTACTATCATATTAAAATTGAAAAATTCATAATAAATTTATAAATGATTCTGTTGATTAAAATAAAATTGTAATCAAATTTAAAATTTGGAGGTGACTATATTAAGAAATTTCTTTTTCTTTTTATTTAAAAATTTTAATACCCTAAGACATTCTACAAAATTTTAAGATATATTTCAATTCATCAATATTCTTTTAATATTCTTTTTTTTAATATTTTCTAATTGCCTAGCATTTTTAAATTGCTCTCAATAAATTATAAATGACCATCGTATATTTCATATGAATTATTTCTACTTTTGAAATCGCGCATTGATAGTGCTTTAAAAAAATTTTACATAAAAACTTTAAAGTGCTTTACTTAATCTCTATTATTTACATGTTACATACACATATTTTAACATATCTACATGTATTTCTATTCAGTTGTTTAATTTTCAATTAAATAGAGTTTAAATTAAGGAAAAAAAATTGTAATAAAAAAAAATAAAGTATTTCAGTTACTTAGCAATTATTTATTTAGTTATTAAATTGGATGTGTTTTAGTTGCATATATATATATATATATATATTATATAATGTGGATTAAAGTTCTTCGGAAGAGAATATCTCTCCTGTAGCAGTAACATCTGGTGTCCAACATTTTGTACCTAAAACTGGTGGAATATCTGATGGTAATTTTGTTGGTTTAGATGGACATTTTGGATCTAAAATTAAAAACACAATTAGGAACAAAATTTATTTATTTGATTACATTTGGTTATATTATATAATACTTATTTAACCTTCTAAAATCCATACACCTGTATTATCCATTGTTCTAATACCAATAAAATTAACAGTTAAATTAAAATTTTCTGGTTTTAATATTATCATTGGTTTAATATCACCCTGTCGTCCAATTTTATATACTGAATCATACCAACTAATCCAATAACTAATAAATTCAGTTTCATTTAATGGAATATTTGTTTGAATTTGTTGTTGTACAGCAGCACCATCAGCATTTGCAGCAGCTACTTGTAAATCATCTGATGTAATTTTTATTATAACTGGTATATCATTTTGTGTTCCATCCAAATTTGTTTGTTTTATTAATATTTTTGATGAATTAACTGAACTTGTTATATTATCACAACAACCTAATATAAATTCCATCATTGGTTCAGCTTTAATTGGCATTGTATTTAATGATATCCATGCATTTTTCTTTGAACGTATTTTAAACATAAAACAACTTTCATCTCTTATTATTGGAAAATATTGATATTGTTCATTATCTGGTGTATTAATTACTTTAAAAATATATATTTATATTATAATTTAATATTATAAATATTATGTTTAATTAAATATTAAATTAAATATTTAAACAAAATATATTAATTATAATATTATGTCATCTACATTTATATGTATATATAAATTACCTTTAGTTTCCATTGTAACAATAGGCCTATCAATTTCACTGATATCTTCAATAATAATTTCACAGTGTATAATATCACCAACAAATAATTTAATTGAACTATCTAAAATTTTTAATTGGCTATTATATTTTTTTAAACGTTTTGTTGTTTCTTCTTCACAATTTTGTTTTCGTGATTTTTTATCAAGTTTAATACAATTAAAATTATGAATTATAGATAAAATAAATAAAATTTGTAAAAACCCATTATAATTCATTTTTATTTGATTTATTAATTTACAAGTAAATTATTTTTCTCGTAATCCAAAATTTAACCTTTATTTAATGAAATTTAAATTATAACTAGACTTGAAGAAAAAATCATCTCATTCTGAAAGATTAATACATATTTTTTTTTGTTAAGACCTAGCTATTCTCTGATTTTAATTTTTAAGAATATTGTTTCGAAAGCTTTCAGAATCAACATAATTTAATGCATATAAGAAAATAGAAAAAATAAAAAAAAGAATTGATGTATTGAGACAAGTTATTGTGGAAAATTATACAAAAGATTTATCACGTTTTATAAATTTATTATAGAATAATTTCTTTAATTTAATGAGGGATTGAAATTATAATAATGAATATTGTATTCAATAAATCTTTAAAGAAAAATTACAATGGCGCTTGAAATTAAGAGATACATATATATTTTTTTAAATCAAGAAATATTTTAAAAATATTTTATTTACTTGTTATTTTATAAATAAATTCAATAAAAAAAATTCAGGTAAATTTTATTTGTAAGAGATTTCTCAAAATAAAATTATGATTGTTCATATTTTCTTTACAATTAAATGAATTATGTATATCTGGACAGCCTATAACATCTCTCTTTCAATACGTTTCAAACAATACCATTTGCTATATAATAGCACTCAGAAATAAATTTTCGAATGTTTGACAAAACTTTTTCTATCTCTTACATATAAATTAAATTTCTTTAATTTTTTCTATATTTCAAATATTTAAATAAAAAATAAACATTTTATTTATTTTGCAGTTTTTCGTTTTTTTTTACTTTATTTTTCTTTCTTTTTTAATTTTCCATTTTATATTTAATTTTTGGCCAACTATAATACATTTTTATTTAAGTATAATAATAATAATAATTGTAATAGAAAATTTTTTCGTTTTTCTTTTTTTGGATAAGTAATTAAAATGATTTTACAAAAAAAGATGAAATATTTTTTTCGAGGAAAAGGTATTTTTTTTTTCTATGAAAATTTTATTATAATTCGAAAGTGTATTTTTTTCAACATTTAAGGAAACTTATTCTGCAGTTTCTCTCTTGTTCCAGTTTAAATTAGCAAAATTATTAATTTTAATGTAAAGAATTCATTTCTATACATTTAATATTGACTATTACATTTTAAAACAATGCATTAATGTAAAAAAATAATTTTTGCAAATAATTTTATGTTTCTAAACAAAAATTAAAAAAGAAACCTCCACCAATTAAACAAATTTTTTTTTTTGTAAATGCGTTATATACGATATTATGAGTTCTTTTTAAATTTAATTTTTTTTTGAAAAATTTGCTGAAAGCCTAATATTTCTGAAATAAAATTACAAAAGTAAAAATTACATAAAAACATCAAATAACATTTAATAATATATAATATTTTTTATGTACTAAATAAATTAAATAATTAAATTAAAATCAGTTATAAGAAAATAACGCAAATAGGAAATTTAGTACTCATCCATTTTTGTTAAATATTTTATAACAAAAATTAAGAATTTGTTTTTCATAATAAATTACAATGTTTAAATGTATAATAATGTATGTTAATATATAGAAGTAAAAAGAAACTAATTAATAATGTTTTACAAATAGTTTCCAGCAAATAACATAACGTTATAAATAAAAAAACATTTACAAATAGAAAATAAAATCAAATTTAAACAAACAACTGAAAACGTTAAATTTTAATTGTTTTTATAAAACTAAACAAAAATAAGATATTAAAGTATAAAATATTTTAATCTGTCACACAATATTGCACTAGTAAGCTACTTTTTATATTTTGATATCACAAAACCCAAAATCAATAATTTTCTAAAATCCTAACACAACCAATCGATGACTATGGAATTTTCTATTTTGCTGCTTCATACTTTCTTTTAAATTACTTTATAGCAATTATTATGTAATAGTTTTTGATTTATAATATAATAAATGTTTTACAAAATATATTAAATAATATTATTGTAATATACATAATAAATACATTTAATTATTATTTTAGTTTTATTGTTACTTTGATAATCAAGTGTAATTATTAATTCAGATCCTTGTTATAATATCTGTTTTAAGTTAATATTTCACTATTGTTATTCATTTTTAATCAATTAACAATCACATTATGTATATACTGTTTAGGAATAAATTTTACCATGACATTATAATAACTTAAAACAAGTATCCAAAATATTAACATAAACATTTATACATTAAAATAACACAATTAAAAGCTAAACATTTTATTTAAAATTAAATATTTTCAAATTAAATTAAATTTTTTCCCACAAAAAAAAAAAAAAAAATAAATATATGTACAAATATTCTTATATACACATATAAGTATGGATGTCTTAATATTTTTGAAAAATTTCTCGATCTATTTTTTATTTTAGTTTTATTTTATTTTCAAATTATAACATATTATAAGCAAGAAATAAACAAATGTTTAAAAAAAAAAACAAAAGTTTTAAAAAATTAAAATTGAATTTTAAAAGAATATTACTTATTTTTATACATTAAAATTATTAAATGCATCCAATTTCAAAGTTAAAGAAAATTATTGTTTAAATCATAAAAGCTGCCGTATTTTAGGATTATTATTAGATGTATACATTGTACAATACAAAAAATTAAACAAAAATATTAGACAATTCTTAAATATCTAGAATATGTACGTATAACGCATAGAATACACAATTTAAATTAATAATAATAAAAAACATAAACTTATCAAATTAATTTTGTGCCTCTTTTAAATAATGCTGATTGAATAATTATAATAAAGGTACAACACAATACATTTACATATATATATTTTTAAAAAAATTTAATTTAATAAAAATATGAATTTATTGACATCAAAGAAATATGATTTAAATTATTTAATAAATTATTTTGCTTCATTTAAAATAGTATAAGTATTATATTACACAATTTCATATTAAAAAGAAATTCTTAATTGAAATTATTTAATATTTTAAGAATTATATTTGATTTATTTTATATTCGTGTAATACATTATGCCAAAATACTTACATGATTTACATTGATTTTTCGATTTTTGTTTTTTTTTTCTCAGTTTCTTGTTAATTTCAAATAGATAATCGATATGTGTTTATACATTTTATTCTGTATATTACATTTATGTATTACATGTGATTTATTTATTTTAAAAAATACAAAAAACCGAAACAATAGAAGAATCAAAAATAATTTTTGATCGAGAATATTAAAATATCAATTTTTGTTTTTCTTATTTATTAATGAGCTGTTTTCAAATTTAAAATCTTTACTAAGAAAATTTTTTTTTTATTTTTTTTTTTTATTTATTATTTTTTGGTTTTTATTTTAATTAGCATTTATTTCGTTTAATTCTTAACAAATTTTGGCATTAAATCAAGGCAATATAGAATTTTCTTTTTTACCTACACATCTAGTTCTTTTCTTGTTTAAGTATCTTGAAAATACAAAAATGATAAAAATTTTATATTAGTTTAAATATCTTTGAGCACTATTGGTTATAAATTGAATTTCTTATATAAAAAGAAGAATTTTATTTATTACCAAATTTGCTTAAAATTTTTTTTTTTTAAAACAAGCCGCAATCATTTTTATAAACATCTATATAACAATTTCGTTTGAATATTTTTTCTTTGTAAATTTCATATTTTTTTTAAAAAATTACTTTAAATAAAAAAAAATAAAAATATAATTTTATTATATCGCAGGATCAGCTAAATTAGTACGACTATTTGAAAGTGTTACATCATCTTCGTCTAATTGATAATGTGTTGAATGATTTTGTTCAATTAAAATATTTTCGTGTTGTTTTAATTGCTTTTGTTGCAATTTTTCATCTGGCACTATATTTTTTTTATGTGTTCGTTGCTGTTGCTGATGATGCTGTTTGCTTTGATTGACTAAATTATTTGTCATATTCTCATCCTCATCTTCCGTATGTTGTGGTGATACTCTAATCGCTTGATACCATTTATTTGTTAAATCAGCCATTTGACTTTTACAATCATGTAGTTCTTGACTTGTAAAACGTCTTGTAAAGAATGGAGTAAAATATTTACGATCAATAACTCCAAACCCAATACCACCTTGTACTTTCGCAAATGTTACGTCTTCTTCTTCTGTCAATTCAGATAAATGTTCGGAATCGATTGCATTGCCCCATTTTCGTGTTTTACTTAGAGAAATTTCTTTACGTCTTTTCGAAGATATATTACCAGGACCGCCACGTCTTCGACTGGAACGGCGTAATTTTTTACCTGGTTGTAAATATTTTAACAGAGGCATTGTTGACCCACCGAAGAAAAGTGTTGTGAATAATACAATTATTAGTGTAGTTGTTATAATAACATGACGACTTTCCACACTTGATAACTCTAAATGTAATGATAATGCATAGGAAATAGCTCCTCGTAAGCCAGAAAACCACATTATAAACTGCATTTTATTCGTGATTTTATGTTCACGAAATTTATTTACTAAAAATGCTAATGGAAATATATTACATGCTCTACCAATTAAACATAGTATTATAGACCAAACAACTAGTGCCATCTCGACTTGATGCTTAAAAGAAAATATGGCTAATCCTAAATAAGCAAACACACAAGTTTCCGCTATAAACGATAAAGTTCTCATTGTTTGTTGCATTGTTATTTGAGTTACTGTAGATAAGTTGAAATGAGTATAGTGAGACATTACAATACCACAGAAAAGTATAGCCATTATTCCAGAAAGGTGTATTCCTGAATAATAGAAATAAGAAAAATTGATTAGAAAGCAAATAAAGCCCAGAGTAAACACTGAATATAATTGAGTTATATTATGTAGTTTCCGTGGTGTAGTGGTTATCACATCCGCCTAACACGCGGAAGGTCCCCGGTTCGATCCCGGGCGGAAACACACTTTTTTTTTCTCCTAAAAAATTTATAAATAAAGTAATAATTGCCTAGCCAAATATGATGTTTTTTTTTTGTTCTTTTATATTTTTTCAGCGTTTCATTTCTTAAATGAAAAACAAATCTTTCATTAATTAATGGGAAGCTCTTTTTTAAAAAGCCATATATTATGAAAATTTAATTCTTCATAATATACGGCTTATAAGCCTCAGGAAAATCTTTTCTATTTAATCCAATGCATATCGGTATGTTCTAATTTTAGTTGCAATTTTAACCACGGTATATCTAATTATTTTCAATTAAATTGGAGTATCCAATTTAAATTTGGAATAACTCAACGAAACTTTTAGTTGCAGATTGATAAGCTTCTGAATAAATCTTTAAAATGCTTGCAAATAAACTCTGAGAAACAAGTTTTGAATAAACTCAATTTCATTTTATTCGCAAATGTTATATATTAAAGTTCTTATAAAAACGAAGGACTTTATATTAACTCTATTTTTCTAACAAAAAGCGCAATATTTATATTGAGCTGGAAATGATAAAAAAAAAAAAAAAAAAAAAAAAAAAAACAAAAAGTGTGTTTCCGCCCGGGATCGAACCGGGGACCTTCCGCGTGTTAGGCGGATGTGATAACCACTACACCACGGAAACCACATAAAAATATTACCTCCTTATTCAATTTAAATGTTTTACTAAACACATACATCATTCTATACTTATAAATTACAAGGTGTTTATTAAAATAATTTACTTACCTTCAGCCAACACGTAAGGAGCATAAGTAAAAACAAGCATCATTGCAAATTCTAAGGACGGATGTTTTCTCAAATCAATATGTTTCAACAATAAAGCACTAATCAATGCAAATACTACGCCAATTCCAGCCGAAGCAAAGAACATCGCGCAAAAAGTCTGTAAAGCTTTCATAATAGCTTCACTCGTTGAAGCTTGTGCATAAGCTAAAATTACGCACTTTTTTATTAAATATATTTTCATACATAAATCTAACTGAATTTACCTGGACTATTTGCAGCTGCACTTATGGTTGTTGTTAGAACAATTGATATGGCATCATTTAATATACTTTCCCCAAATACTAACATATTAAGAACAGGATCTACATCTAAAGCATGAAAAATAGCAACGGTTGCAACCGGATCAACTGCTGATATCTAAAAAAAGAACACGTTTTAAGTTAAATCTCTGTCATTTACGAAAAATGTTTAAGTTTTACCAGAGATCCAAATGCGAATGATTCATAAAAATTTAAACGATAAGCAACTTCTGCAATTCCTAGCAAATATATACCAGCTCCTATTACTAAAGCTGATATCGTTGTTCCAAATATTGCAAAAACCAAAATCGAACCAATATTTTGAAAGAAATTACCCTTATGTAAATTATAACCTGATTCAAATATAATTGGAGGTAACAAAACTAAAAAAAATCCAGTTGGGGAAAAAACTTCTTCCCTTTTCCATGATGAACGATTATCATCAACGAAAATTTTTAATGTTAGACCAATAAGGGCTCCCAAAAATACAACAACAATACTTTCTGGTAAATATTGAAAACCAGTTTGTAACATCATATGAATTAATAATATCCCCAGTGCTATCACACATAATACAAAGAAAATTGATAATGAACTATTGTGTTCATTTTCAACGGCTTTTGAATCTGGTAGAGCTTGCTCTGTAGATGGTGCAGTTGTGCTATTTATAATAATTTTTTTCTCAACTGATGAGGATATCGTAGACGATGAAACGGAATTTTCATTTACTTCCGAAGGACTGACAAGAGTACTAGTTTTTTCATTTGTTTCTACTTTAGTTGCATTTCCAACAATCGCAGACGAATTAATTTTGCTAGAATTACTAGTATCAATAATTGATTGTAATAATGTTGATGGTGTACTAGATGTTGAAATTGGTTTTATATTCTCGGTTTTATCAGAAAATATTTGCCCGAATAAAGGGATGAATAATAAAAGTAAAAATAAGTATCTGACCTTGAACTTAAACATCTTTTCGTTTTTCTTCATAAGATTTTGAAACACAGCTTCTTGCTAGAATTTTCTTGATCTAAAATAAAGCACACATTAATATCTAATAATTGAAAATTAATAAAAACTTATTTACGAAAATATTTCTAATTTATTTTAATAAAATAAATGTGTTGCTAAATCGCCGTTCTTGACATTTTTTTATTTGTTAGTATTTCTTTTTATTCTATGCTTTTTCTTGTAAGTTCTAAAAATACGTCAGCTTATTCTTATTTATTTAATTATTCGATATTTGAAGTGTTGTTTTCGAAAACAATTGTGACAGTGTAATAACGTTGCCAGATTATAATTATTTTTTCGCATCAACCAAAGACCTGTCAACTGGTCTGTACGGTTTTATTATTAGTAGTTTGATTATATTTTATACTATTTTAGGGTTTTCCCAAAAAGAAAATCCAATTAAACTAGAATAAAAAAGGGCAACTTTTGTATTTTCCTTAACTCCAAATTTCTTAACATTAAATATTTTATCGGCAAAGTTCAAAAAAAAAATCAGATGACTGTATTTGCGTAATTGAAAGTTTTGACATTCACACACCAAATATATTACATTATATTCTTAATGATTGGCGCGCCACCTACATTTTATAATAAAATTAATAATCACAGGTTTCACTAACTAAAACGAATGAGCTTAATATTTCGGTACTTTTTTTCGGTTACTTTCTTAACGGTAATTTTTTATTAACTGTTTAATTTATTGTATTATAGTTATGATCGTAGCTGGCGTGTATTAGAAGAAACTATATAAATAATTTTATTCATTACGTAGTATTTAAAATACATATGTACTCAAAATTACTCAATAATTTTGTGAGTCATATAATATGACAATTACTATTGAAATTACAATATTGTCACAAGATAAGCATATGTTCGGCTAAGCGCAACTGACGTTAACATAAGCTATCCCTTATATGCTAGCGTTTGTTTAAATCAATTGTCAAAGTCTCGTAACTCGATGTTCTCGCGTTAATAAAATTTTCGACAATTTTTTGGCAAATTACCAACATTTTTTTTTTAATTTTTTTTTTTTTTTACTTTTTGCTTTATGTTTTGTGGCTTAACATTTAATTTTTTGCTATTTTTCGTTGTAATTTGTTTAAAACTTAAAGAAATGGAAGAAGAAAGTCAAGACAAAAGTAAGTAATAGCAAATAAACAAAGTTATTTAATATAACAAAATATTTTTGTAATTCAGGTGGACACAAGCACCTGCTTCGAGCTGTGGGATTTTTTGGAGATTAATTTGAATACAACCTTCTTTAATTAAAAATTTATTTTATTTTTATTTCTTCGCAAACTTTTTATCTTCTTTTTCTCCAACTCTAATATATTATAAAATAAAACTGAAATGATTTTTTTTATACATTCTTTTTGTTGCACACTTCATGTTAGTTATTCGACTCAAAAAAATATCACAAAAGTCAAACTGCGAAAAGGTTATAAAATTTTAAACAATTTATAATAAATATTAAGAATAACTTACAGTGACAAAAATACAATGACCTTAAAGTTTAAAAAAATATAAACTGCTGCATGAAATCGCATATTTTACTTGAATTGCATATTATTTATGTAATTATTGAATCATTCAACTTGATTTCTCAAACTATTATAGAGACAATGATATAACATTTTTGAAACAATTATAGAATTTTACTGATCTTCAATACTCTATTAACTTTTTCTTTATTATTTTTGTTTTATACTGATTTTTACATAAATACTGATAATTAGTTGCTCCTAATAATTTTAAGTAAAGTAAAATGAATTTCAAAAAGCATTCTACTTATTATCTGTATTATTATTATTACAAATAATATACAGTATTAAAAATATAGACTCACTAATTTATAAAATATATATATTGGTATATTGAACTATTTTCAATATTCTTCATTAGAAAATTGATTTATCATATTATTTTGTCAGGTACGATAAATTATTTCAAAAAAGTTTTGAAATTGTTATTTAGTTGTCTGTAGTACTCAATTGTTTTTTTAGATTAGTGCAGTACTTTATAAAAACGATATAAGTACGTAGTATTCAAGCTTAAATTTATAGATGATAACTATATTTACTCGAAGCCTTTTCCAATAATGATCATCCGACATAATATGTAGGCTTCCTTCCTTTTTTTCCGCAACCATTGTTGCAAAACCGTGTAAACACGAGTATATACAGATAAATTTCAATTTAAACTGTCATGAATGAAAATATAATATCGCAATTAAATGTGTATATCATCTTTGTCCTAAATTGAATGGTACAAGAGAGCACTATAAAATAAATTACAAATATACATAAATAGTCTTGCAACTTTGTTGCTTATCTATAGATTACCAGTTTTAATTGCAGAATCGTGTTGAGCAATAAAATTTTATTGTTATTTTAAAGTTACGGAACTTACCATAATGATCATGAGATAATTATTGATATTTCCACAATAAATATACGAGTACCTATACTTACTTAAAATTGTAAGTATATAATATTTGTAGTGACTTCCGAAACACCATAAATGTTCATATCAATATACTCTTATCAATTTTCATAGCAGAGCAAAATCCTTAAAATATTGTTTAATAACAATAAAAAATGAAATAGATTTGCCGATTTAAATCAAGATCCTACTCTAATTTTTATTCTTAAAATTATGACATTGCAATTTTTAGAAAATTACTTTACATTTTTCTTTAATAAAACGAAATATGAATTTTATGATTTTTTTTTCTGTTAAACAAGTAAATCACGTTAATATCAGTGAAACATTAATGCACGGGTGCGCACATAATAAACAATTCAAAATAAAGATGAAGTTGTTTTTTTTATATTTTAATCATTCAATAATAAATTCTTTTTTGTTTTAATTTTTTGTATTCAATTTAATTATTATTGAAAAACAAAATTTATCAGATTAATATTACATTGTAAGCAAAATCAATGGAAATTAAGTAGGTACATACTTATATTAACAGATGTCGTTGATACAAATATAAACACATACGTATACAGGTATAAATTCGTATATATTATGTACATGTGTTTTCTTAAAAAATTAATATTATTACATGTAAAATAATAATAAAATTGAATGTTATGTAAAATTGTATGTTGAACTTTAATTTAGATATGCCATAATTATGTATACTACAATTTTTCTAAAATAGGCTTCGATATTATTATGTTTAACGTGTGTTGCATATCGTAATCAACGTGGGTATCGTAATTGTATTTACAATTATTTACATTTCCCTTACATTTGACTGCCAATTTTTGCAATCATTTCGTAATTTGATTAGAATTTTGTGTTTTTATAAATTTTTATTAATATTTTAAACAATGTGCATGTTTTTCATTAAACTATTGGATGATATTTGTTCATAGTTTTAGTAGCTTAGCAAATTTTACACAAAAGTGACACATTTATCGTTACGTCGTTTATTCTTCAAATTGATTATGTTATGTAAAGTTACAAATATTCTTTGACAATTAATTTTCCAATTTGTGTAGGGGTTAGTAATTTTATATTAATATACATGGATGTACATATATATACTCGTACATATTTTGACATAATGAAAATGTCTGTCAGCCGTGATATATGTATATACCATACATATATTGTAAAACTTGTAAAAAATTACATTTTAACATTGTCAATTTCATTATTTTCGCTATTTAGATTGTTACGTCAAAGTTTTAAATTCTTATACATAGATAAGGTTATGTACATACGTTATGTACATAATGTTATACATATAAACATTGTTTATATTATGTTTTTATATTATTGCGTGTTTTTTTTTTTTTTACATTAAAATTAAGTATCAATCAAGTTCAAGAAAACGATTTTTTTCTTAATAAAGAGATTTCATATCAAAATAATATTGTATAATGTACATATGTATATATACATTGTTATAAAATATTATTTGATGTTTACAAGGTCTTAATTTCGAAAAGATTTGAGAGTAATTATGAAACGAGAATTTTATATTTTCCACAAGTTTATGAATATGAACACGTAAAAATTAATTTAATTTCGAAATTAATTAAAATGTGATTATTTTATACCTACATATACAAAGGTAGGTATATTATTTACGATTGTTTTTTTTTTGGCAGGAGCATATTATAACATTTCAAACTATATACACCTGCAATACGGAACAGTCCTGAGCAAGTGTTTAACTCAGAAATTGATTAGTTTAACTTAAAAACATTTATAAATATGCGTTACTAGATTTATTTCAGCATTCTTAGCTATTTTATAGTATACTGTTGTAATTTTTAGTGTTATACTCAGAAAGTGTTTACATTTGCAATTGTTATATGTGTCAATACGTTTTAAAATAGGGTTCTAAATTATTGTTTTTCTTTAAATAGAACATAATAGCAAAATTTATGGCGAAAATTAAATTTATTTGTTTAGAAAGTTTTTTAAAATTTTAAATTAAAAATTATTTAAAATAAAATATATACATATATATATTATATATTTACAATTTTCTTCTCCTCCTTTCTCTCTCTTCTTACAACTATATACAATGTATGAAATAAATTTCACTTACAAATATTTGCGTTGAATTTTAATAATAATCTAAATATTTTATTTAAAATATTGTTTTTTTTTTATTAATTTTATAAAATAATATTATGTAGGCAATAATATTAATTTTTTTTTAATATTGTCATATTTAATTATGATTTATTTTCAAAAAATAATTTAGAAAAAAAAAAACATTTTTTTTAATTCTTTTTTAAATACCACTGATAAAAATTTCTAGTTCATATTATTATTAGCTTTTTTTTGTAGCATGATCAAAAAAGAAGAAAAAAAAAATTAATAAATATTAAAAAATTGATTTTAGAAAATTTCGACCATATGGACCATATGGTTTTTTTTTTTTGTGTTTGATTAATAATTTCTTTATTTATTTACTTTATTATGATTATCTTAACATATATTTTTTAAAAATATTAAATTCCATGGGTCATTTATTATGAAATATAATCATATATAGACGTCATTCATCACAATTTTGTTGAATGTACATATATAACAGCAAGAATAACAAAAAATGCCGAAAAAAATGAAAAAAAAAATATTTTTTTTATTCACGAATTTGGATTTTTTAAAACTTTTTGATATTTTACAAGAAATCGGCAAAACAACATAAAAACAAATTTTTATTCTTTTTAAAATCTTTTTTTTTTAATTTTGTTTTTATAATTGACGGAAGTTTGATAAAATGTACAGGCACCTTATATTTTTTTCAATATTCACATCCTTTTATATACTCACACATATTTAATTGTAAATTACCTTTATTATAAATTAAATTATTATTATTACGGCTATTTAATACACATAAAATTAAATACCTTTAATTATATAGATTATGTTTATAGACCTAAAAATAATCTTTAAGATTTAAATTCTTCAAAAAGAATAACTCGGACTGTATTAAAATTAAAAGTTTTTAAACAAAAAAGTTATTTTTTTTAAATGTTTAGATTTCCAGCGTGCATTTTGGAATCAGCTTAATAAATTTTCAGAGACTAACTGTGCAAAAGACAGTTTTAGTTCAAAGTTAGTTTAAAAAATAAAGTTGTAATATTTTTTTTTTTAAATCCAAATATTTCGGATATAACAGAAATTTAAAAACATTTTATTATATAAAAATTTTTATACAAAAATTATATTTCAAAGTCTATTCATTTGGCTACAATTTTCTTAACTTCGTTTCTTCTTTCTTTGTTCGACAGACAAAAATGACATGTAATAGATGACTTTTATCATTTTGACATTTGACAGCTTGTAGTTGACAGGTGACAGCTTACATTTGACAAGTGACAGGTTACATTTGACAGCTGACATTTGACAATTGACTTTTAATAAGTGACAGGTAACATTTGACAGCTGACAGTTGACATTTGACAACTGACGTTTAACAAGTGACAGTTGACATTTGACAGCTGACAGTTGACCTTTGACATGTCAAATGTAAAATTAATATTTTAACAACATAATTGTTGTCTTTGCCTAATTCAAAGTGTTTGACCATACCTTTAAATAATACAAAATGTTATACATGCGCTCTAAGTATACTTCCTTATTTTTGAAATATTAATTTTAAAATTAAAACACCTAATACAAACATATTTTCGATTGTATTTACTCGTATTATACTAAAATTTTAAAATGCTCTAAAAAAAGTCATACAACTTAAAGAAATCAATTTTTAATGCATACCATATATGACCCAATAATGACTTTTTCATATATCAAAATGATTTATTACCGAAAGGTATTAAACGTGTACATATATTGTTAATAATAATAATTAAAAATGTCATTTATTTGTTTTTGATACATTGTAACAGTTCATTTACACAAATATGCATGTATGTATGTAAATATGTATATTATATACAGGATTTCCAAATTTATTTTTTTATTTTGCAATTTTTTCTTAATTTATACTGCAAAATTAGTATTGAATTATTGGGAATTTGAATTTTAGTTCTTAAAATAATTTATAATTTATATAATGCGATAGAAGTGTTATACGTATATCAATTTTGGGTATATAAATGACAAAAAAAAAAAAATTTTTTTTGTTTGTCATTTGGGCGAAAAAAAACGTAAATTTGGAAATTTTTTTTTCCACTCAAGTCTTCATCTAAAATACGTCGCGTGGTTACGTATATATTTTGATATTTGATAACCTTTTAGATTTTTTAATCTCATTTTTAAGATGAATTTTTTGAAAATCTTTTATTTTTCTTTTTCCAATAATTTTATTATCACGGTTTGAATTTGTTATGTTTTATGTTATACACATTCACTTATATATGTATATGATTTTTATGTTTAAGTATATGATTTAACAAAATTTTAATATATACGAAACTATTTTCAGCCGTATAGCAACCAAATTATAGTAAAAATTGAGTCATTTTAAAAAATAAGAAGAAAATATTAGTAATATTACTAAATAAAATAATAATTGTAAAATACTTTATAGTATACACGAATATTTAATTCAAACATGAATGACTTTATGCATATATATTTGATTTGTATGGTCATTTATTGAGCAAAAGAATATAAAAGATATATGTTTCAATAAATACAAATTTGTGAATATTTAGGATGGGATTCAAATCTGCAACTATACATATTTTCAATTATGTTATACCTCGTATATTATTCATATTTACTATTTACACTCTAAATTACAATTTGTCTTATATACTCACTATAATTACGTTATATAATGCATTGTTGACAATTCTTATTATTATTATATATAACATTTATATTATAGCATATGATGTACAAATTTATATTTATAATCTAAAATTGGAAAAACCAATCTAATATATAATTTTATTATTATATATAATTGTAAAATATTTATATATAAATCAAATGGTGCTACACCGTTATTTATGCAATATTAATAATAAACAGAAAGTATGTTTTCATTTAACTATAAATGTAGCTTATAAATAAATTATAATATTTCTATATATATAGTGCTAATATTTATAGACTTAAGTGTAATTTAAAGAACACATTGGATTGTAATTTTCATAATATTGTCAAAATAAATACATAATATAAAGTGTTTACATAATGTTTTAATAAAGTTATGTAAATATTATGCTTGTGTCTTAATATTAAACAGAATTTTACAAATTTACATAAATTTTATGAAAAATGTATAACTAATACAAAGGATCATAATTTTATCTATACAATTTTCAAATTACAAACATTCAAAAACATACATATAAATTATTTTAAATATACACTCTTTATTTAATAATAACTAAAATTGTGTTTCACTATACTTATAGAATAAGTACGTAAGTATACTATTAGTGGCGCTGGGGTAGTGGTTCAATTTCGCCAACCATTTATTGAGTACTAGCTATATGCATAGAAACTCTTTTTTATCTGCTCCACAATCTGCTCCAGCAATCTAAAATAAAAAAATACTTTTAACACACATTAATATTACATTATTACAATGATAATAACATATCATAACATATATATGTATGTATATTGAAAAAGGTGTTGACCACAAACGATGCTGAAAAAAGGCGTAATTATTATTTTTATATAAAAAATAAACTTTATAATTTATATTATTGTTTATACGCATAAATTTTTTATTTATAATATTATTATATGAACAATTTATTGACGTTTATAACACGAGTTCGTACATAATTTCTTATACTTGATATACTCGTGTACATACGTGCAATGTATGTATATATATAAAGCAGTATACGTGTAGTGTATATGAATATTTTAAAATGTTTAAGAATGATAAGAAATTTTACTCTTCTTAGATTCCTATTCCTATTTTATTTTCATTTGATAATATTTGCGCAATATAAAAAATTTCTCAATGCATTTTCTTATAAACATATATATATATATATATATATGTATATATGTATACATAGTACTTTTTTCTGATATAGAAATTTTATTATATGATCTATTGATCTTTTTTCTTTTTAATTTTTTAAGAAAATATTTACATATACATAATTATTATACATATACAGGGTGATTCAGAAACAAATTTACAGCCATATACCATCGGTTAGAAAGTCAAAAATGAATAAAATTTTTGTTCGAAACATAGTGTTAATTCGAAACCGTTCTCAGGCTACATGAATTTTAAAAAAATTTGACGAAGTTTTAACAAACAGTTTTTGAAAGGGCTATAATAGAGAGCTTATAATAAAAGAATAGATAATACATAACGTTGACATTTTTAAGAACCGTTATTTTGAAAAAAAAAAAAGTGAATTTTAAGATTTATATTAAAATCCAATACATTTTAGAGAAAAATTCCTATAATTCTTTTTGTCATATTAAAACGTGCTACGTATTGTGAAAAAGTGTTTACACCTTATAGAAAAATTTACGATAATTTTTGTCAAACTCATTTATTTATATATATAATATTATTACATAACAAGATTATATATTACACTAAAGGGTTCATAAATTCAGTTTAAATTTTCAAATTCATAAGCACACTGTATTTAAAATCTGAAAAAAAAATGTATAACTTTCAACTTATCAACACTGATAACAAAATGAATTTCTTTTTAATTTTTCCACATTTTTTTCTACGTTTTTATTATGTTTTATGCTTGAAAATTTGAATACTTTATTTAAGTTTTTTAAAGAAAAAGTTTCATTATTGATTTAAATTTCAAGTTAAATAGTTTGAAATAAAAATTAGCGGAATTTTAATTTTATTAAAAAATCAAAAAAAAAAAAAAAATAATTAAATTTTTTTAAATTCTAAAATAAATTAAGTGAATTTTTTTAAATAAATAAAAAAATAAATAAAATGTAAGTGAGATATAAAAAATATTAAAAATTTCTATATGGACAAGGATCAGAAAAAAAGCAAGTGTTTTATTTAAAATTATTTTTAATAAAAGCAATATTTCCAAAAATGAGAAACTTTTTTAAATAAAGTGGAAGAAAATATTAAATTCTTAAATAATTTCATTAATAAACTGCATATTTCCAGTGGCTAATGATTTTAATAAATGCAAATTAATTTAAATTTTTAATATATTTTAGAATATTAAAAAATTTGTTAAAATTTTGTAAGATGACCGAAAATTTTATTTATTAACATGTATGTAAATATTATTTTAAAATAGTAATTATTTCTTAATTTCTTTTAATTATATACAAATTTTCTTTAACTTAAATTATTGATTTCTTTTAAATATTTAATAATATTTACTACATAATTATTATGATTGGCAACATGCTTTATTTGTCAAAAATTATAATATGCAATGGGAAGTAGTAAGTAAGAATTTATAACAAATCGAAGAAAATGACAATTAAATAACAAAAACATTTTTCATTGAAAATAATATTTTCCTATGAAATTCTTTTTTTAGGCAAGTAGTTAAGTATGAAATACCATTATTATTTAAAATTCTTATTATTTCAGAACAAAAAAATTTGTTTAATTCTTAGAATTAATTATTTTTTTATATTGCAATGATAAAAGCTCAAATTTCTTCATTGTAATTTTTGTTTCCATTCCATTGTATTTCTTCATTTCCATATAACTAAATCAATAAATTTTATGAAATATATGAAGGATATTTTATTGTTTTTAATGATATTTTTGATATATTTAAATTTAAAACCGTTTCTGTTACAAAATGAAAATAACTGTTTTTATTGCATTGTTTATCTTTACAATTTTTACGTCTTATTACTTCAAAAGCTTTACGTCAGATAAATTAGTTTTGACACTTCATTCATAATTGTGAATACCTGTATTAAACTGCAATCATAACAACAATATTATAAATTCCACAAATTAATTAATTTCCATTTGCCGATTATAGCGCTCACAACATTCGAATTTAAAACAAAATAATATCTTCTAGAGAAAATTATATGAAAATCAAAGTTAAATTTTATTTTTCGTGTTAAAGTTTGACACTTAAAATAGTTTGGTAGCTTGTCAAAACTATTGTACATGTAATAATCATTGAAATTTAAGATAAATAACGTAATGTCAATATTGGCATATTTAATATTTCATAATGATTAATTAATTCTCTTTCGGGTGCACTTATGAAATGTGCAAAAAATTCAAATAACATTCAATTTTAAACTCTAACAAATTGTAATTTATCAATAACAATATCGAATAATACTATACACAACCATAATGGTTGACTTACCTAAATTTTTATGCACACAACAAACTTCTAAGATTATCTTATATTTTTAAATTTAGAACAATTAATAATTAAAAAAGTGTAAATGTATTTGTATATACATTTTCTTTAAAGTAAAATTGATAGTTCAAAATAATATTTCAAAATTTAGTTCAAAAACTATTTTAAGTTAATTGACACGAAAAAAAAAAATTAAAACCCTAAAAAAATAAAAAACAAATCGAGTTTAATAATCTATTAATAGTCAGTCATAAAGAAAACTAACATATGTATATAATTTACGTAATGAATAATCAGCTAATAAAAAGAAATTCAATGAGATTTAATTTCTGATTTAATAAATTTTTATTGATAAGAAATCGATGTCCTATTAAACTCTAAAAAGAAACGAAAAACAAAAGATGAATTATAAATTATTAATAAAGAAAAAGTGAAATTTCAATATAAATGAACTATTTAAATTACACAGAAAATCATTCTTAAATTGCATGAAAAAAAATTATAGTTATGTATTTCCGTTTGATATATATTAAGGTTAGATAATTATAGTAAGTCAATTAATTTTGAGAAAGTCATGTAATTGAAAATGTGCCGAACTTTAAACTTTATGAATTATATAGATTTCTATGGAAAGTGCATTAATTTAAGTGACATTTTGCATAGATTAATGAATGAAAATTTAAATTATTTTAACACGTAATTAAAAAATCAATTGCACGTGCCGAGAGAAATAATTGTTTCCTAATAAAAATTATCATGTTTATTTAGCCGTTCTAATGTAAACACAGAAAATAATGGTTTTTCAAGACATTTAATATTTTTGATTTATATAATCATTTCAACAATTTGTGAATAAATGAAGTTAATAAAGAAAAGTTATACTATACATGCATTATTGTCTTTAATGTCATTTACCCTGAACAACAGTGGAACGGTAAAATTGTTTTGTATTTTGCGTATACATGTGGAAACAAATGATGTCAAAAAAAATCGCCAGCGGTAAAATAAGAATTCAGCTTGATTTTGGGCAGTACTATTTAAATATTTTACATGAATTTTGACATTTCGCCGCGAATAATCGCTCTAATTCTGTTTTCAATTTAATTTTGCATTGACAACTACTCTATTTACATAATATTTTTAAATTCTAAATTGTTATTCCTAAATATTTGAAATAATAGCAATATCTCAGGGTTAATTTTTAGTTTCGCATAAATAATACGAAAAAAGTCGAAATTTATTCACTATTCGACATATAATAATCTTCAATGGAATAAATAAAATGACATTTTGATACTTTTTAGAACTTTGTAGTAGAGAAGTAAATGGAAACTTTTTTAAACGTCATAATAATATGTTGATTTTGATTTTGTTTTTATTTTTAAAAAGATTTTTTCTCTTTCATTTCTTTTCTTCACCTTTTCGCTCATTAGCCGTCGAGGAGACAAGACGTCTTTTGATAGTTTGTGTGTAAATTTTAATTTAATATTTTCTCCACACTTGCATATAAAAAAATACACTCGCTAGTCGCTAATAAGGAAGAAGAGCGCTTGCCTTTTCTGTTCTATAATATATTATTACATAAATATAAAAGAAAAAGATTTTTCTTAAAAATAATTCAATTAAATATTAACAATAGTGTTTTTTAAAATTTAATCATTTAAATGAAAAATACAGAAATCGCAAAATAAAAGAAAAATATTCTGAAGTCAAAGGAAGAAAAGTCTTTTTTTATATAAAAATTTTTTGAGAATCAAAAAGGAAAGAGGATTTTTCATCAATATTGTATATACATACACTTTTTCTGAATACGTTGGAGACTTTATTAAAGAAAAAATTTTTGGCATATCTAGAAACTGTCTGAGAGAAGGCATTGGAAATTACGCATAACCTTAACCATTAAAGGAAGAATTAAAATATTTCTGTAATAAGAAGAAAATTTTGAAAATTATCATTGGAAAATATTTTTACCATAAAGACGTCTAACTTTTAAATTGAAACAAAATGCCACAGACATCATCAGTTAATGGTTATTCAAATGGTCATAGTGCACTATATGACATGGAAGATGGACAAACATTCCTATTCACATCTGAATCAGTTGGTGAAGGGCATCCAGGTAATTCAATTTTTTTTTTTACAATATTTACGAAATAAGGAAGTATGAACCAAATTTAATCCAAATTTTAGGTTAGAATTTTAATATTTGTACATAATGCCCATATTAGATTTTAATTTGATTGCAATTTTTCTTGAGATAAAAATAAAGATTCATCAAGGACATTTGTACATAAACTTTGTAGAAATTTTCAATATTAATGTATTTTTTCTTAATTATTAAATTAAGTATTTTTCATTTTATTTTAGTTAAAGTATGCCAGTAAATATCAAAAATTTTCTTGAATTTTATAGAAAAGAATCAATTGGATTGGCAATCATTATGAAAGAAATATTTTTCAATATACAAAGTATTTAATTTGAAATTTAATTTTCAATTATTTTGAATTCATTTAATTGATAAAAACAAAAATTCTAATAATATTCTATTGTATTTAGGGGGTAACAAAATGGCGCCTTCTATAATATAAAAAATTTTATTTTTGTGTTTTTTTTTCATGAAAATTACGTATTTCTATTTAATTTTCCTTTAAATTTTTGGTTGTTTTTTTGCTTTTTTTGTACTTTTAGCCACGCGTTATTTCAATATCTAATGTATTATTGCATAAAATAAGAAATTATTTTAAAGAAGAGCCAAAAGTAGAAAAAAAAAGGAAAAAAAAAATATTGAAATTTGCGAAATTTAATATGCAATTTTGCTTTTTTTCTGTTTTTTTTTTGTCAGACAATTTTAGTATTAAGGCGAAAAAGAAGAAAAACAAAACAAACCGAAAAAAAAACACGACAAGGAAAAAAAGTAACCACAACAACAACAACATTATTTCAGTTCTAAAAACCATGTGTTTTTATTTTCTGCTGTCATTTTCAACAGCAATGATATTGTTTTTAATTATAAAATTAATTTTGCTACCTATATACGTACCTACATAATATGTAGGTACAGATTGTGCACATATCAATACATATGTTGTTACATTTTATAGTTAATATTTCATTTATAATGGCTAATTGCAATTTAATTGCTTCATAGTGTTTTTTAAAACATGTGCCTTTTTATTATAGTAGGTGTTACAATATTATAGATTTTATCAATGAACTAAAGTAAAATGTTGATTACATGAATTAAAAATATTCGTAGCTATTTATGTAGGTACTTCCTAGTACTTTATTAGTATTAGGAATTTTCGATAATTCAGATATGCTAAACTTAAAATTCTAGCTTAAATTTTAAAAACCTTTTCCGGGCATCCTTACCTAGATTCACAAAAATTAGTTAACAAGTTTATATTTTGAAATTTTTAATATTTCTCATTTTTCTATCTGAATTTTTTTTAATCTTAAAAATATTTTTGCATCATTTACAGAATTTTTTCTAAAAACGATTTGCTTTAAAAGCATTCTATAATTTTCGAATGTACTTATTTCGAAGTAAAGATTTATTAAACATGCTTTATGATCTAAATTAGATCTAAATTTTCTTAAAATACTCATTTAAACATATTAATGCAATTTATCAAAATATACGGTATGGTAACTATAATTTAATGGATTTCTTTTTTTACTTTTTAATAAGAAGTAGTTTCTACTTAACTAGGTAGGTACTAGGCAAATAGATTTCTTTTCATATCATACAATATTTAAAAAGTTTGATGTAAAAATTTAATTAGGAAATCTAGCTTACATATCCCCTACATTTTTTATAAATATGACTTGGCTATATATTATGTTAATATGTAAAAACTAATAGGTATAAAATTTATAATCATTCTATAAGATGGTCCTGCTTGGTTACCTTCTACAATTACTTCTCTATTTTATAGTTTTAATTTTAACAAGAAGTTTTAATATTATTAGTAGGCACCTAGGTAAGTAGGTAGGTATAAACATAATTACAAAATTTTATTAAAAATTCCTAAAAAACACTACCTTTCAATTTTTTTTTAAATATTTTTTTTATTAATGAAATTTAAACCGGTATAAGAATCGAATCAAAAAAAAAAAATAAATCGTAATTTATTGTTGTTTAGGCATAAAAAAAATTTAATTATAAAAAATTAAGATTTTAGAAAGAGAAAGGGGTCATAAAACTTGAAAAAGAATTTTATTTCTTATTAAAATTAATAATTTTTTAAAATTATTTATTTAAAAGTTAAATAAATATTATTTCTGATAATTAGTTTAAACTGATTTTAACATGATTTATTTATTAAATTCACTAGATTAGTTTTAATGTTTTCCAATTTTGGGTTATAAAAATAGGAGATTAAGGCTATTTAGAATATATTAGGTTTACATAATGGAATTTTTTAAAAAATTGCATCATATTAAATATGATAATGTCTACTTATATTTTACATTACATACAATATTTTCTAATCACAAATAAAGTTTAGTACCTACATATCTATCGATTTTTCGCTAAACATTCATTGAAACTTTTTTTTGTTTATTTTTTATATCATTCAATTTCTTCATCACATGTAAAAACTTTTTTATTTTACATGTGTAGTTACCTACCCATATACCAAAAATAGCACGTGTTTAATATTTTAAATTGAAAATTGAAATTTTTGTAAGGTTAGGTTCAGGTTCAAGTATTCTTTCTCAGTTTATCAGTGAAAAAAAGCGAACGCATTTGTAAATTCATACATATTATTATATGTACTGTTATTATTATACCAGTTATAGCTATTGGTATAGTAACTATAGGTACGCCAGTAGATATATGTAGCTGATATTATACTACGTTTCTTTGCCTTTTTACAATTTTATCTATTCTTATTCTTCAAATGTTTTTGCGTTCAAATTTCATCTAAACTTTCAATTATTGTATGTATACGCAATAGAAAAGTTGACATGCTGAGTAAAGCAATAAAACTGACCTACGAAAGTGAAAAAACAAAATTTGAAAGTTTAAAAAAAAAAATTCACTGAACAAATTATTTCTATAGATTTACGCTCAATTGTCTAGGTATTTAATTTGTGACCAATTAAAAGTTAAGATTGTACTATATGATAAGAGTTTTAAATTTTAATGATTAAATGTAAGTATGTAATTGTAGTAGGTGCCTATGTTTAATAATATCAAAGTGAAAATTATGATTTTGTTTGGGTTTTGTTTACTTATCAAATTTATTTATTTTGTATACTTTAAATTTATTTTTTTCCTATTGTTTATATCAAGGTATTTTGTAAAAAATTTCTATAAAATGTTTTTGGAATTTTTACTCTTTAAATCTAGTATATTTACTAATGTTATGTTTAATTTAATTTTGATGTTAAATTTTGTTTATTGCATAATTTATTTATGATTTTTAATTATTATGGGAAAAGAAACATTATCTATAGGCCAATTAGAAAAAATTTGAACGTCTAAATTAAATAAAACTGGATAGATTAGTTAATTTGAATAGATTGAATTTTATTTATAATTTTGATTAGAGAGAATTTATGTAAATTATAATAACAAAAAATTTATAATTTTGAATGACCATTCTCTACAAATCTACTATCTATAAAAAATGAATATTATTTTATTCTGTTTATTTATTTTTATTTTCGATTTTAACATTTTGTTTTTTCAAAATTAAAAATTTTTTGCGCAATTTAGATAGCATTTTTTGTTTTGAAATTTGTTTATTTATGGATTTATGTATAATGTAAGTAGGTAGAAATAAGAAATCTTTGAATAAAATTATTTGAAAATGAAAAATCATGCTATATCTCAGGTACGCCAAAATATTTTGAATTATTTAAATACAAGTTTTAAAAATTTATTTTAATATTATTAGATTTTCCATTAAATGTCTTACTAATTAGGATATTAATCGGTCAAACTAGGAGTAATTTATATCAAGTAATAAAATCACACCCATTATAAGAATTAATGTTATAAACAATATATACTTAGTTTTGTACTACAAGTTAGAACAGTTTTAGTATTACTGAAGTATTTATAAAAATGCTATAAAGTCATAATTATTTGAAAAATTAGAAATCAAACGCTTCTCCTTACATAACAAAATTTTTATAGAATTAGATTTTATTTTCCAGTCTAGATTGTAATTTCTTTAATAACTCCTTAATATGCTTACTTGCGTAATTTCATATTTCCAAAAACTTTATTTTTTTTTCCCTTAATTCATACAGTCGAATTGAAAAAACAATTGTTTTTTCTTACATTTCAAAGGGCACGTGCTTAAACAGATAATACAACTTCATTATCTACAATTTTACAAAGAAATGGTATCATTTAGATTTTTGAGAAATTTAAAAAGGCATAAAAAAAAACAAAAATAATAACACAAAAATAAACACATGTTTATTTATTTTACTTCTTTTCTTATATGTAACATGATTTTTTATCAGTTCAAGCATATTAAATGATCCTTACTGTCCAGACATTATTTTAAGTAGGTGCCTTTTGATTTCTTAATTATTATTTTAGTTTTATATGCAAATTTTTTTTTTTGCTGACACTATTTTAAAATAAAATTAAAGCAATCGTTTCTTCTTTTTTTTCATTTTCATATTTAAAAATTATTAGAACAACAATATGATAATTTTTTGATTTTATAATTTTGTTTTTATTTTTACTTAGAAATTTCTTTTGTTTCAAAATTTTTTTAATGCTGATTAAAAAAATAAATAAAAAATTTTTTGTTTTTAATATTTCAGATAAAATGTGCGATCAGATTTCTGATGCTATATTAGACGCACACTTGCAACAAGATCCTAATGCTAAAGTTGCTTGCGGTAAGTATCAAATATATTTTATATTTTCATTAAATTTTCGTTTTTTTTTTTTTTTAGTTTTGAAATGGTAATTTAAGAGAAAAACTAGTATCTACATGTGTAATTATTTTTTTTTTTTATAATATGAACTCTTGATTAAATTGAAATCAAATTCTACTTCATTTGCCCATAAAAGAGATCAGTGATACTGCTAAAACCTGGGAAATTTCGTAATGAATTAATTATTTTTGGGAAAATTGAATTTTTGAATGAAATTTAAAAAGATTTTAATTAATATTTAAAGTTTTTCCAATTAAATAGATATTTCTGTATCAAAAGTAATGGAACAATTAAATAGAAAAAATTTTTCTGGATCAATTGTAATAGAATTGAAAATTTCAATTAATTAAATTAATTTTTCTGCTTCAAAATTAATGAAATTGAATATTTTTCTGTCAAAACCTTATATGATTGTAGAATTGATTTTTTCTTTAAACTTTGCTATTTAACGAAAAATTAAAATTGATAATTTCATATTTTTAATTTTGATTCTATGAAAATTTAATGATGAAACCTAGCATATAATCTAGAAATTTTGTAATTATTAAAACAAAAATTACCCTTAAAATTTACATTTTAAACAAAAAAATTCAACTTTCATTTACTATTTTTTTTTAAATAAATTCATATGAATTTTTATTAGAAATATGAAATATATTTATACTAATTAAGACAAAAACAAGTTATAATGCATTACGTATTTAAAATACACTATTTTAAAAAATACTATAAAATATTGAAGTCATATCTTATAATACATAACGATTTTAATTAACACATCATATGATTCATAGTTAATTTTCATAGCCATAACGAGAAAATAAATAAAATTTAATTGAAATCGGTATTAATAATTACGTGTGCAATACGTCATTATGCTTTAAGATAAAAATATTAAATATATTCACTGGAAAGGAAAAACAGAAAAAAATTAACTACGTACAACGGAAATTTTTAACAAATTATTTGGTAATAACTTTGTAATTTTAATCATAATTTAAATTCGGCCATATATGATTGTTGTAAAGAAATGCTAAAAGGTTAATCGAAATTATAAATCGCATTTACTGAACGTAAAAAAGAAATCATAGAATTAATTTAAAACTTTCTATAATTTGAGTTTTCATATTTCGATATTAGAGCATATATACAATTAATACGAATTTAAGGATTTTGAAAGAATTTCTTTTTTAAATATAGAAATATTTGTGTATTTAAAAAAAAAAAATGTAGGTATGTTGCATTTGTTATTACCCGCCACCCATGATACTTTTTGTTTCTATTTTTAGCGCATACAATTGGAATTTTTGCCAAAAAAAAAAAAAAAAAATTAATACTTTTTATATTTTCATGTTTGATGGTCATTGATATTATGCTATATTTTATTTTTCATAATTTCTATTTATTTTTTATAATTTATTGAAAATTTATATTCTTTTAATTTGAATTATTTAATTTTACATAATTACCCAATTTCAATTATATATAATTGAATTATGTAAAATTAATTTGTAAATTACAATAGCAGTCGAAAAATTAGTTCAAAAATTGCAATATAAAATAAACTTTAATTAATATAAATAAATTTTTAATATAAAATAAATTTATTCTCAAATATTGCCGATAATATTAAAAATCGATCGTGTATCATGCCATTTTACCGGCCAAGTGAGAGAAGGTGGTGAATGACCATCATATATTTACTTTATGTACTTTTCGAGTTCGAAGAATTTGTCCGTATTTCGTATATCGGTTTTTTTTTTAAAATATATACAAAATTTAATTATTATTTATTAATTTTGTTTTTGAGTATGATAGGTTCAAGCGATAATTTGACAAAAAAAAAAAATACAGAAACACAAATTAAAAAATAAAAAAAAATCTTATTGGAGAAATGAAATCCATTATAAAAAAAAACTCAGAATTCTAATTTGAAAATCAATTGGCTTTTTGTTTACATTTAATAAATTAAAAATACCATTTTTACAATAAATGCATTAATAGTACCAAAACCTAGTATAGCACAGGGGTTAAGTGTTTTCATTACAAAATATATTCTGTTTAGGAATGTGCAGGTTCAAAACCTGGTAGTGACGTGCTCCGGGTTTTTTTAATTGAGAATGAAGTTTTTTAAGTGATGATGTATCTAATTTCATTTAGATTATTTGCTACTCTTGAATAAAAGTGCATGATGAAAAAAAAAACTGTTCTGATATATTAAAAAAATACTTCATTCAAATTTTTTCAATAATTTTACTATTCAATTTTATGTTTATTATAAATATATTGTTAGATTATTAAAAAAATTTTGTTAATAAATATTTTTGTCTTATTTTTAGAAACTGTTGCCAAAACTGGAATGATATTATTATGCGGTGAAATTACATCAAAAGCGGTCGTAGATTATCAAAAAGTTGTTAGAGAAACAGTAAAACATATTGGTTATGATGATTCCTCTAAAGGTAAATTTTATTTTAAAAATAAATATTTTGGAACATATAAATTAGGTTTATAGATTTTTGTTGTTTCAAATACAATCTAATTGTGTATATTTGTAAAAAAAAATATAGTAAAATATTTGGCTTCTTTTTTTTCAAAAACATAAAAAATTTAATGTTTTTAAATATTGTAACTCTTAAATTTAATCTAGTAAATTAATGAAGAAAAATTATATGTCTTTAATAAAAATAATAGTTTTTTATAAAATAAATAGATATTTTCTTCATTTTTCTTAATAGAAAAGTATTTGATTTTGGAAACCAGAAAATTTTATAATATTTTGTTTTTGGGTTTTTAAATTTTTTTTTTATAAAAAAGAAAAATCAAATATATTTACATATTTTTGTTTTATAAATATCCATAAAAGTTAAATTCAATACAAATTCAAATACAAATTACAAAATAAAATTATAAAAAGAAAAATATTAAAATACAAAAAATAAAATAAATAAGGTTTTGATTGGAGTACACTAAATTTATTGGTTGCTATTGAACAACAATCCCCAAATATCGCGAATGGGGTACACATTAATCGACATGATGATGAAGTTGGTGCTGGTGATCAGGTATTAAAAATATGGGGAAATATTAATTTTTTTTTTTTAAATTTTTATTTAATCTATTACAAATAAGAAACAAAAATCCATATTTTACTAATTTCTATACAAAATAAATAAAAATTGAAAAAAAAAATCTCTTTTTAACTTTTTCGAAAAGTTTTTTTTTTTTTTTTTTTTAAATATTTTGAAAAAGGGTTTGCTGAACAACGATTTTTTTTTGTTCTTTCTAATCATTTATTTTATGAAATTAATATGAAATTACAAAAGAAAAACAAAAATCCCATTCTAATAGGGAAAATTCATTTTATAAAAATTTTTAAACAGTGTTTGTGATTGTCCATCATTCATTTTATTAAACCATTGTTCTTTTTTCTTAATTTGGGGGAAGTGAGTGTAAAATAAAAGAATAGACAAGTGTAGTTGCAAAAAACCAAATTAAGTGATGAATTAATATTTACGTTTTAAAAGCATGCTAATTATTTTAAATAAATTAAAGAAGAACAAAAAAAAAAAAAGAAAAATCCCAAAATAATTTCAAATTTAAATAAATTGCAACTTAAAGCAAAATTCAAATTAAATTTATTTAATTGAACAAATTTAAGTATTATATTTGTATAAGGTTTATAAAGAAAGTGGCCCATATATTATTACTTAAGATATAAATTATATAATTAAATGCACGTGTTAATTTTTATTAATTAACAAAAATGCATGAAATATATTCTCATATTTTTTTTTTTTTTGGGGAGAATTGCATATTAAATTTTGCAATAGGTACATAAAACATATCATATCTAAACTTAAAAAATTTATATAATAAATAGTTAGGAAATCATAAAACATAAAAAAAAAACATGTACGGAACTGAAACGAAAACATATGTAATTTTTTTTAAAGCAAATATAAATTTCTAGAAAAAAAGAAAGAAAACCAAAATACTTAATTTTTTTTTATTTAGTTATTTCCTCGCATTATTTTCTTTAATATTTTTCATTTTCAAAGGTTTCGATTGTAAGACCTGCAATGTATTATTAGCTTTGGATCAGCAATCTTCAGAAATAGCAGCTGGTGTACATGAAAATCGATCTGAAGAAGAAATTGGGGCTGGTGATCAGGTCAGAGAATAACAATAAAAAACACAAAACAAATACCAAATCGAATAATTTTTCCTTTTTTTCACAATTTCTTAATTTTATAATTAAATATTTTTACAAATTTTATTTGATATTGGCACAATGTATGCTTTTTTTATTGTCTTCATACTTTAACTTATTAGTTTTTCTTTGAAATAAATGAAAAAACAAAAAAATTGTTATTAAAATAAATATACAGCCCTCTATCATAAATTCTACTCGTAGAGTTCTATCAATTATGCACTTAGTTACGACGAAGACTTTTAAATGATCACAAATTCCGTTCATAGAGATTATATACTAGCAGTAATGGCAGCATAATTTTTCGGAGTGTCAAAATCTATATTTTATTTCAACTTTTTATTTATATTTTTTTTTTGCTATTGTTTTATTTTTTACTACGAACGTAAATTATTATTAATCTTCTACCAATATTCGGAGCAGAATTTTAGTACTTCGGATTTGGCAATATGACATTGGTAATTTTTGGAATTTCAAGGCTGCGAACGGAATTCATGATAGGGCTGATTTTTTTTTTTTTTTAATTAATTTTTTTTTTTACTGTTTATATACAATTTTTTTAAATTATATTACCACATATTAGGATTTTAGCTAAAAGGATTATTGAATTCAATTTTTTAATAAAGAAAAAATAGTATTATGCATTGTGCCAGTATTTCCGCTTTTAATTTTGCTCTAATTTTATATAATTCTTTTACTGTAAAGTAATTATTTAGTAGATTTATTTGAATTAAAATTGAAAAAAATCATAAGTATGGCACTTTTTTTGGCCCTAGACTACAAAATTTTTAGAGTTCTTTAAGGAGAAAATAATTTTTTTTAAAATTGTTTTTAAATACAAAATGAAATTGGCAACTACAACTTGAATTCTTTTTTGGAACCAATTTTACATTGCTAAATTTGATCAAAATTATTTCTTTTTCTAAGTTGTTTTATTTAATGTATGAAAAAAAAATTGATATTTTCATTTCTTCTTCATATTTACATAATATTTGTGTATTTTTAATAATAAAATTAAATAAGACTCATTTCATTGCTTTTAAAAATTTTCAAAATTACATTCATTATTTTGGAATGACGTACCTTTTTGCATGGTTTTTCATTTATTTTATTAATTTTTGCATTTTTGCTAGTGTATACTAATGTGATATATTTGCTTTCATTTTTCCACTATTTTTATAATAACATAATATCAAGTTTTAAAAAAATTATTAATTTTTAAATATAAAACTATAAATTTTAATTATTTAATATGAAAAATTTTAGGGTTTAATGTTTGGATATGCTACCGATGAAACTGAAGAATGTATGCCATTAACAGTTGTCTTAGCACATAGACTAAATCAAAAAATAGCTGATTTACGAAGATCTGGCGTATTCTGGTGGGCGAGACCTGATTCTAAAACACAGGTATAAAGTTATTATAAAGTTGATTAACTATTTATTTTAATGCCTCTAGTTAGTTCAACAGGTTGGTATGCTTTTGAATCAAATTTTAAATCGATTTTAATTTTTTATAAAAATATTCAGTATGATAATAATAAAATTTTATAGTACTGCTGTAACTATTGATTTGATTTTCTTTGTAAATACAAGCACTTTGTAGTGAAATTCAGATTTTTTTTTAGTTTTTTTGTTTTTAAGAACTAGAGGCCTTAACTTGTTATCATTATGAAGTAACTTTTTTTTAGCGATCCTAATGTATTTTAATGTTATTTTCAATTAAAGGTTACATGTGAATATGAATTTGTACAAGGTGCATGTTTACCAAAACGTTGTCATACAATTGTAGTATCATTACAACATTCTGAAAAAATTACATTGGAAGATTTACGTACAGAAGTTATGGAAAAAATTATTAAAGATGTTATACCACAACAATATTTTGATGCTAATACAGTTGTACATATTAATCCATGTGGTCTATTTCATATTGGTGGCCCAATGGGTGATGCTGGTTTAACTGGAAGAAAAATTATTGTAGATACATATGGTGGTTGGGGTGCACATGGTGGCGGTGCATTTTCTGGTAAAGATTTTACAAAAGTTGATAGATCAGCTGCATATGCAGCTAGATGGGTAGCAAAATCATTAGTTAAAGCTGGTTTATGTAGAAGATGTTTAGTACAAGTATCATATGCAATAGGTGTAGCCGAACCATTATCAATAACTGTATTTGATTATGGTACATCAAAGAAAACACAACAGCAACTATTAGATATTGTTAAGAAAAATTTCGATTTAAGACCTGGTAAAATTGTTAAGTAAGTTTAAATATTTTAAAATGTTGCAATTAATAAAATTACAAATGTATGTTTATGTATTATATATATGATTTTTTTTTTTTTATTGTAGGGATTTAAATCTTCGTCAACCAATTTATCAGCGTACAAGTACTTATGGGCATTTTGGACGAGATGGTTTTGCATGGGAACAAGCAAAAAAATTAATTGTAGAAGATTGACTACCATTATTAGATAATAAAAATCAACAAAATAATATGACAATATCAGTTAATCAAGCTGATAACAATAATAATAATAATAATAAAACTAATTTAAAAAATTGTAATTCTAATTTAAAATCTTCTGCAAATAACGATAATAACGCTAGTTGTAATAATAATATTGAAAATAATGATATATTAAGTAATAAATTCATCTCTTCTTGTTCTTCTACTACATCTAAGTCTATAATAATTTCTCCTTCGACTTCTACTTTAAATGAAGTAACAAGCTCTAATGTTAATCAATCAGAGGACACAGAAAATAATGATGACAAAATAATTTTAGATGATAACAATACAAATATGCCTTGTGCTAAAAAATTAAAACTTGATAATGAAAAAAGTAATGCACTTTTTGAATAATGTTTATTATATATTTAAAAACAAAAAAAAAAAAACAAAGGAAAAAAACAGAAAATATTCTTATTTTCTCATAAACATTTTGGGGTTACATTGTTAATTAATAAAAATTAAAATAAAAATTAAATAAACTTAGTATTACCCAAATAGTATAAACATTTTCAAATTAAAAATGGCTAAATATAATATAAATTTGGTATCAAAACATAGTAATAATAATAAAAATAATAAATAAATATA